>NC_141603.1:32583078-33783078 GCF_047967505.1 Dipteris shenzhenensis | reverse complement strand
TTGGTGTGTTAAGAAATGATGTTTGGTCAAGGTTAGAATGAGATTACTTAGTGGAGACCTGTAAGGTGGATGGGATGTCTAGAATCGACAGCATATTCTAGTTAAACATGTAGCTCCCTGATCTCTCAAAGAGTACATGTCAAGACCTAACGATTCGTTTTTAGTTTGGGATTAATGTGAGTTTTCTAGCCTAAGGCAAGCTTGATTCAATCTTGATTACTTGGGTTTAGCTTTTGGATTTCTAAAATATTAGATTTCTTGCTTTATTGTGCTAGTTCTCCTTCATTCAAGGCTCAATTTTGCCTCCTTGTGAGTTTGCTCAAGGCCTCTTCTCACTTTTGTAATCTCCTCCTTGTACTACCATCTCCACTTGCTTCCAGGCAGGTGTTGTCATGTGCACGGATTGGTATCCGACATGTACTGGGTACACAAGACTAGCTCAGGTAGCCTGGGGAGGCTTAGAGCTAGGGAGGCTTGATTCTCGGGTTGAGTGGCAAGGGTACGAAACAGTTTGAGGTCTTCGCTATGTTTGGCGCTTGGGGCCCGAGTCTATATAAGGGGTCCAGAGGTTCAGTTCTCAGGGAGCCGATGGGAGCAAGTTTCGTTCCCAGGTGCTAGGTCTGATCCTGGATTGAGTCGCGGATGCGCGCTTGCATCATAGCGTAGCCCAAGGCCCAGCAGCAGATTCCATGCTTCACAGCGCCACCTGGTGGTATGGGACACCAGGCTAGTTAGGATTTGGTTGGGAGTTCGTGCTTGTGGCTCGGAGGGGACATCTCATGATTCGGGATCACATCTCGTAGATGTCATGGTTGGGTGGTGAGCAGCCTGCTCAGTTACCTCACGTTGGTGTGTTCTTGTGTTTGCTTGCAGATCAGAGGTTTCAGGAGTGCTGGGGATGTGTCAGTTGGTATCAGAGCCAACTCCTGAGGTAGGAACTTCTGTTGCAAGAATTTTGGATGATTTTTTTTCTCCAGGTATGCCCTAATTTCGAAACTCATGTTCATTATCCTGCAAGTGCTTGTTTGGTTCATCGGTTTTGGGAAGTGGTTAAAATTAGGGGAAGAAGGCAGGAGAAAGAAGAGGGTGAGTGAATTCGAAGTTGAACTGAGGCGTTAGGTGAGAGAGAGAACGAGGTGTAGCTTGGAGGGCTAGAGAACGATTGTAGGGGAGAGAGATTGTAGGTGAGAAGCGCTCGTAGGAGTGAAGATATGGGCTGATCATTGGTAAGCGATGGGCTGAGGCGGAGCTTCAGTTGCACCTAGGTATGGTCGGACTGAGCAGAGACCTGGAGTGCGCCATAGGCTGGAGCAGTTCGTTAGAGCAGTTGGCAGCCAAGGGGAGAGTGGGGTGCGCCATGGATGGGAGCAGGTCGCAGGCAAGGCTGTGCCAATTTGGGGGGGTTTGGATGCTAAAAAAAGCACCACCCCTCCAACTTAGGAGGGTGAGCTAAAAAAAGCACCACCCCTCCAACTTAGGAGCGTGGGTTTTTTTTGGCAGCTGAACTCTCTAAGAGTTGCGCCCACCTATTCTAGAGCATAGCGCAGCAGCAGCTCCTCCCCTTATCATGACCCGTGCGCAAGTCTCTACCCCTCTCCGCCCCTCTTGACGATTCCACTCTTAGGTACTGCCTGCTGCAGATTTCTGTGCAGGGCGGAGCTCGGCTCCTAGATTGACAGCCCCCGCCAGCCCCTTCTTTCGACCAGCCAGCCTTTTTCTCTCATCCCCCTCTATTTCGTCAGATTTTCTCTCTGTTCCAGTCTCCTAGTTTCGAGCCCACCTGTCCCTTCTCTTCTCTCAGCCTATTTTCTTCTTTTCAGATCAGATTTCAGTTATGGCTGATTCTGTAGACCCTGAGCTTGCGATGGGGGACCAGGATATGAACTACCATGCAGAGGATGACCAGGGTCTCTACAATGATCTGATTACAAAAAAAGCCTTCAGTGAATTCACCACTGCTCTTGATGGAAAGTTTGAGCAAGTTAACATGAATCAAACGGGGTTGACGCAGCAACTCCACGGGATTCAAACTACACTCACACTTTTGACTAGCACAATTCAGGCACTCACGCATGTGGATGCCATGGTTTCAGTGTTAGGTCCCAACATCACTCCAGATTCTTTTCTCGAAGATTAAAAGTCTCGTACCAAGGAGGTTGTTAGTTTTTCAGGCCCCTCGTGGATGGGTTGTTGACACTTGGTTGCACAAGTGGCAAGTACACTTCTAGTTCCACTCTTACCCAGATGACAAGAAAATACAGCTTGCAGCCGGGTTTATGTCAGGAAAGGCTTTATTGTGGTGGAAGGAACTCCAACCCAAGCCTGCAACATGGATAGAATTCAAAGGGGTCTTCAGGAAAGAGTTTCTGAAGGAGGAGGAAGATTACGATATCGTAGGTAAGCTCAAAGCCCTTGATATGTCCAAGCTGAATTTGACTTTTGAGGTTTTTCTTCAGAGGTTTTGGGATTTGCAGACCAGAGCTACAAAGATGGATCCAGTGACCTTGTTAGGTTTCTTTGTAGATGGTTTGCCTGACTCCTACAAGTTACAGATCAAGAACAACAAGTGTACCACGTTGCAAGAGGCCATGAATTACGCATGCATTTATGATGATACCATGGCGAGTGCAAAGGGAACCACAGTTGCTGACACGGGTTGGAAGAACAAGAGAAAGTTCTTCCAGTCTACCACTGGTACCGGGGAGTCAAAGTCTATAGACAACGCCTCCAAGAAACATTTGACTCAGGCGAAGAATGGTCGTGCCCATTTCCTTCGTACCTTGAAGCTAAAGAAAGAGGGATGTTGCTTCATCTGCGAGGAGCGGGACCACACTAAGAATGATTGTCCTAAGCGCAAGAACCAGAAGCAAGCATCGGGACCAAAGCTCCAGGTGGGTCTGGGTACCAAAGCTAAGGGAGCTAATCAAGTTTCGATGACAGGTATTTTTGTAAATGTCATTACCTGCCCACTTTCTTGTATTTGCACTTTTAATACTTCGTTATTTGGTTCCCATGATCTTTTCAGAGTTTATGGAGAAGTTAGAAACCAAAGAGTTCACATTCTTTTTGACCCGGGTAGCTCTCACAACTTTGTTAATTACAAACTTGTGCAGAAGATGGGGCTGTCCACGATACCTAGCGATCACACCTATGAGGTACAGCTTCCAGCTGGAAAGCAGTTTTGGGATCGCAAGATTGAAGAGCTATCTATCCGGATTCAAGAATACACAGCGGCTCTTACGTGCTATGTCATGCACTTGGAGCATGTGGACTTGTTAGTTGGAATAGAGTGGTTTAAAACCCACGATATTCGGATTGGATGGAAGGACCATACTCTTTCTTTTTGGATAAGGACACCCAATTTTGTATTCAGTGTGATAATATTCCTTCTTCTAAGGGACCTATTTTATCTGTGATGCAGCTTCGGAATATATTAAACACTTCTCATTATGATGTTTATCAGTGTGTTTTGATTCTACTTTCTTCATTTGTTGTCTCTGTAAATAACAAGAATGATTTAAGTGTGTTTGAACACCGAGAATTGAGAATGTTGTTAGATGATTTCATGGATGTATTCCCTGCTCAACTGCCGGAAGGTTTACCTCCAAAACGGGTAGTAGATCATCGCATAGATTTAGTACGTGGGGCTCAATCTATTAGTGTATCACCTTATAGGATGAGCCAGCTTGAGGAGGATGAGTTAGCTTCACAGCTTCATGATTATTTGAATATGGGCTATATTTGCCGAAGTAAATCACCTTGGGGAGCACGTGTCCTCTTAAGAAAGAAGAAAGATACTTCATGGAGAATGTGTATAGATTATAAACGATTGAATAAAGTAACAATTAAGAAACAATACCCTCTACCTCGGTCCGATGATCTAATAGACCGTTTGGTCGGAGCGAAGTATTTCACTAAGATTGATTTGCGTACGGGTTATCGCCAAATCCGTATCTATGCTAAACACATAGATAGAACCGCATTCCGAACTAGGTATGGCCACTACGAGTTTCTTGTATTACCTTTTGGTTTAATCAATGCTCCAGTCACCTTCTAGCAAATGATGAACGATTTGTTCCGAGATTTTCTGGGCAAATTCGTTGTAGTGTTCTTAGATGACATCTTGGTATATAGCCGAATGCTAGAGGATCACATAGGACACCTCCGGATTGTCTTAGTTATTCTAAGATAGCATAAGCTCTATGCCAAGATGAGTAAATGTGACTTCTTTATGAAGGAGATCATTTACTTAGGACACAAGATTTCTTCTGAAGGTATTAGCATTGATCTGGATCGTATCCAGAAGGTTTTAGACTGGCCTATTCCTCAGACTGTGAAACAACTTCGTTCTTTCTTAAGATTTACGGTATTTTTACGGAAGTCTGTGCGTGATTATTCACACATCACGGCACCCCTGACAAACATATTGAAAGGTCGCGGATACATGTCTACCCAATCGATCTCTTGGAATGATGCATTGAACAAGGCTTTTGAAACCTTGAAGTTTGCTATCAAGGAAGCACCCGTTCTTGCATTACCTGATCCTATCCGGCCTTATGTTTTAGAGGCCGATGCGAGTGATTTTGCGATTGGGGCAGCTTTATTCCAAGAGGGCAGACCTGTAGCTTTTGAGAGTAAGAAGCTAGACGACATTCAATATCGTTGGCCCACACTAGAAAAAGAACTCTATGCAGTTGTGTATGCACTGAAGGTTTGGAGACACTACTTGTATGGTTCAAAGTTTCTTGTATTGACCGATCATCAGTCAATCAAGTATGTGTGTGATGGGTCTGAATAAGTATGAGTTTCTCGGATCATGCACAAACTGATGGTAGTACAGAGAAGGTCAACCAATTGGTTGAAGATATGCTTCGGGCAAATGTTTCTAAGAGACAATCTTCATGGGAAGATTATCTACCTATGATAGAATTTGCTTATAACAGTGCAAAGCATTCGAGTACTGGTTACAGTGCTTTTATGCTTATGTACGGGTTTCAACCTAAGTCACCAGTTATGCATTAGCCTTCTCCTTTAGTGCTAGCCTTCATCATGGCTGAGTCTGCCCTTCACCTCCGGAGTGCCGACAGAAACTCAGTACGAAGACTGTGTATAAATGTATGCTCAAGTATGTGTGGGTGTGTGGATTTGTATGTGTGAGAGCATATTTTTATACTATGGTCTACACCCACTGTTGGGCGCTGATGACGTCAGTGGGGATGTCATAGTAGCTAGTCCCTGCTATGCATGATGGAGTTTATGGTTTTCAACCTTGTGAGTGACTATCATGAGATTGAAACTGCACTATGTTGTGTTTGAGTTTGGGAATGTTCCTGGATTCATCTAGGTATATGCTTCTGCCGTATTAGCGGACATGCAAATGTCACCTTGTGAAGTTTTCGTCCAAGTTGTGGCCTGCTGGTATTGTGATAATTCTTTTATCTTAAATGGTGCGTTGCCCTATCAGCTAGATTTAGATTTAGATGCTCGTTGGGGAGAGACTAAAATGAAAATGTTTAGACTTCACAAGCAGTTGTAGCTTGAATGAAGAGATTTTGGACTCCCTTTTGATTAGCCTTCTCCTTTAGTGCTAGCCTTCATCATGGCTGAGTCTGCCCTTCACCTCCGGAGTGCCAACAGAAACTCAGTACGAAGACTGTGTATAAATGTATGCTCAAGTATGTGTGGGTGTGTGGATTTGTATGTGTGAGAGCATATTTTTATACTATGGTCTACACCCATTGTTGGGCGCTGATGACGTCAGTGGGGATGTCATAGTAGCTAGTCCCTGCAATGCATGATGGAGTTTATGGTTTTCAACCTTGTGAGTGACTATCATGAGATTGAAACTGCACTATGTTGTGTTTTTAGAGGATGAGTTTGGGAATGTTCCTGGATTCATCTAGGTATAAGTCACCAGTTATGGTTGGGTTAAAGGGAATCCAAAATGATGCTGTAAAGACCTTCTTGCTAGACATGCAGGAAATGTTGCAGTTTGCCAAGGAGTCTATTAGAAGTGCCCAAGATCGGGACAGATTTTATGCTAACAGACATCGTTCACCTAGAGAGTTCTCTGAAGGAACGATGGTATATTTGCAAATTCCCAAGGAATCCAAGAGCCTAAGTACTGGTTTGGTTCCAAAGTTATCCCCCAGACACTGTGGTCCGTTCAAGGTTATTAAAAGAATTGGACCAGTTGCTTATCGACTAGAATTGCCTCCTGATGTTAAAGTACATCCAGTATTTCATGTCAGTAGACTGAAAGAAGTATTGGGTGCGGATGATCAACTTGTTTCTCCTCAAGAAATAATAGAAGTTACAGATTTGACTTTTATTCCACACGAACTTAAGTGTATTCTTGAATTTTGTGAAAGACAGATTTGTAATAGAACTATCATGGAATACAAGATCAAGTGGAAGGATCGTGTTGAGGAAGATGCAACATGGGAGACATTACAAAACCTTTAGAGGACATTCCCGGGTTTTTTAGCGAACTCAGGAGTGAGTTCTTAGAGGAGGGGAAGTATGTCATGTGCACAGATTGGTATCCAACGTGTACTGGGTACACAGGGTGGGTATCCTCTTTGGGTTTTGGATCCAGGCCAGGCTATTAGCTTACACCTGGATTCATAATCAGGCCATCTAATTTGATGTTAGTATTTGTTGGGTTAGCTACCTATATTTGAGGTTTTGTCATGTTGAGGTAAATCAACCACAATGTTTTTTGCTTTGAGTTGGACATAGATTTATATCTGGTTGTGCTACTATTTAACTATATATGCTATTGATACTACTGATGGTGAATTGATTGTGGAAGTGTCTTTGTCGAAGAATTGCAACCATACCTTGGTGATTCATATTTCGGGCCTTGTATTTGGTTGAGTATTGGCATTTGGTTCAGTTTCTTGTGGAGATACAAGTTCCTACTGAATTTTAAAAATACTATTGTGTTTCAGACCAGGCATCATTCATATAAAGAAATATACCAGAATTTATGGGTAGTCCTCCTCGTTCACACTCATGCTGTATGTTGTCGTTTCTTTATTCTATCTTCTGTTAAATCCTACTCCCAGGTGTGAAAATTTCAAAGTTTTGTTATTGAAGTTATTTCAGCTTATGGCTATTTAGATTCCTGAGTGTGAATTAAGTTAAGCAATGGAAACGATGCTTCTGTGTTAGCATGGATTTCATAGGTATAGGGACCTACTTTGTTTTCCATTGATTTGCCTGATTAGCCTTGGGAAAACAGCCTTAGGTCAAAGCTTATCTGCCCATGTGGCACGGTTTCCAGGACACTCTAGGCAGTGAAGTGGGGTCGTGAGAAAGCAGGTTGCATAGCAGCCAGCTGCCCCTTTGGATTGGTCAAGCGTGCTGATACTGTATCGTCTTCTCAAGTTTGTAATAGAAGGTTGTTTTCTTTGGATTTCGTGTGCGTGGATGTGCAAAATGGGTGAGAGTCAATGTTAATAAACCTCTATATGGTGAATGCAAGGATTCAAGAATACAAGTTCCTACTGAATTTTAAGAACACTATTGTGTTTCAGACCAGGCATCATTCGCATAAAGAAATATACCAGAGTTTATGGGTAGTCCTCGTTCACACCCATGCTGTATGTCGTCATTTCTTTATTCTATTTTCTATCTTCTTTTAAATCCTACTCCCAGGTGTGAAAATTTCAAAGTTTTTGTTATTGAAGTTATTTCAGCTTATGGCTATTTAGATTCCCGAGTGTGAATTAAGTTAAGCAATGGAAACGACGCTTCTGTGTTAGCATGGATTTTATAGGTATAGGGACCTACTTTGTTTTCCATTGATTTGCCTAATTAGCCTTGGGAAAACAGCCTTAGGTCATGCTTATCTGCCCATGTGGCACGGTTTCCAGAACACTCTAGGCAGTGAAGTGGGGTCCTGAGAAAGTAGGTTGCATAGCAGCCAGCTGCCCCTTTGGATTGGTCAAGCGTGCTGATACTGTATCGTCTTCTCAAGTTTGTAATAGAAGGTTGTTTTCTTTGGATTTTGTGTGCGTGGATGTGCAAAATGGGTGAGAGTCAATGTTAATAAACCTCTCTATGGTGAATGCAAGGATTCAAGAATACAAGTTCCTATTGAATTTTAAGAATACTATTGTGTTTCAGACCAGGCATCATTCGTATAAAGAAATATACCAGAGTTTATGGGTAGTCCTCGTTCACACCCATGCTGTATGTCATCATTTCTTTATTCTATCTTCTTTTAAATCCTACTCCCAGGTGTGAAAATTTCAAAGTTTTTGTTATTGAAGTTATTTCAGCTTATGGCTATTTAGATTCCTGAGTGTGAATCAAGTTAAGCAATGGAAACAACGCTTCTGTGTTAGCATGGATTTCATAGTTGAGGACAGCCAGTTCAGGCCAAGTGGATTCCAAAGGAAGGATGAAGCAGAAAGGGCGAGCCTTAAGGAAGATGGACACCACATAGCCGAGTGGGATTCACAAATGTTTGAGGAATATAATGATGAGGAATAGGTAGTTGAAAGAGTGGAGTCCGAGAAGGGAGAAAGGACATAGCATAGAAGCATATATAAATCCTACTCTTTGACTCCTTAAGCTTGATCATGGGAGTCGAATGGAAATCACCGACACCATAGATTGGTTTGAGACAAGTGCTTTGGAGACAGAGGGAATCTTGGTGCACGCTCAAGAGCCCAACGCTCCTCTCGAATGCTATGAGGGCCAAAGACATGGAGAAGTGAAGGAATCCCTCCACCTATGTGTACGTGACATAAAACTCAGGAGTTCCCTTTCCCATGAGTGAAGCAACCATTTGGTCCTTGTATGGGGTAGCTACATCACCATGTTCCATTATCGCCCCTAATGTTTGTGATGTATGGTGGATTGATGGTAACATCTTCTTTAGACAATACCCTTTGGAGTTAAAAGCTTCGATTAAGAGGTAGTCATTGGGAAGACAATCACACCCCACCAAGTCCCAACTCAGGCCAACTATGCACACAAATTGCACACATAGTTGCCAAGCTACAAAGATTTACACCTTGTGTGTAGACTACTAGAGCTCTCAAATTTTGAGCCCAATCTACAACGCTATACTAGTGATCAATGAGCAAGGTCTTAGAAGCCAACACACGTCTCACATAGAGATGCAAATTGCTATGCTGCAACCAATGGCCAAAGAACCAGATGGAGGCACCCCGCCCAAGGAGGAGCTTGCCTCTCCATCTTGACTTGGCTTTGTTATGTCCACAAAGTCCTAACATCATTTGAGAGTGGGCGGGCCACTCAAGAGTTGCAAGAGATTTCTAGTCTTCCTACTCACATTAGAGGATGAAAGCAATTGAGGTTTTTCACGTTATAGGAAGTGGAGATAATAGGCCACCGTCTTCACTAGACTCACCTTAAGGAGGCAAACCCTCAAATGCTTTAATCCACTTGTGCCTCTATATAAGCTTTTGGATTGCACCATCATAAAGTAGTAGTGAAGATCACACAATTTTGGAGTGGCATTCCAATTGATGACAAAAGTAGTGAGACAAACTCATGGACTTACGTTACATAACATGATACACATGACAAGTAAAATGAGACAAAGTCACGGACTTATGATACATAACATGTTTATATAATTGTGAGCCACGTTTTCTATGTGATGTTTCTAATATTGTGATCAATTTGTATAAAATGGAATTTTGTGCAATTGTGTTAGTACTTCCTTGCAAAATGAGCGTTCTATGTCTATGATTGACTTGTCTCAAATCTCAAGTCCTTTATTTTTAGTGAGCAATTGTAACAAATGTCAAAATTATTTGCTATAAATGCAACAAAGGCAAATGGAAAGGAAAATGATCCCATCCCTTCAAACAAAATTGCAACAAGTAGAGGGAAAGATCTTAATGCTTAAGGCAAGTATGGCAAAGCGAAACAACAAGAAACACATGTGCACTATGCTCTAGTAGAGAGCATTAGTAGCATAGGTCACCCCTATAATTGATTCTTAGAATCTATTGAATCTCTCATAAGAATAATGAATAAATAAGTAAACCGTAACGTCCAAACTCATGCAATTTCTTCGAAAAGTTGAAGAGATGGATACAAGCCATGATAAAAACAAGAGTTGTTAATGAGCTTGAAGAACCACAACCCACAAGTTTAGGTGTTGGAATATGAATGTGTAGCATCAAAGAACAAGTTAATATTTACAGTATTAGAGCATTAATTTGCTACGGCTCCGGTGGGTCCCCTTAACCTATATATCCTAAATATTTTTTGCATTCATCTAATATTAGTAATCTAGAGCCATGTTATGCTTGCAAATATAACCTATAATTATTAGACATATAATTTTAATGGTAGGGATGGATCACAAAAAAGTAGGAAGGCTATGCATTTTGGAGGAGAGAGGTTTGTGGATTTTGAGCCTAGAGCAAGTGGAAACTTGGAATAATACACATTACATTTCAAGGAATACCAACAAGATCAATGATTAGCAATGTCTAGGTTAAAAACTCACACACTAAAGGGAGAAACAATAAATAGCTCTCTTAAAAAATGAGCACAATATCGTAGCCTATCATCTAAACAAACAAGTAAAATTATCATAAAACAATAAGATGATGACTTACTTGAAGTTCTAAAGAAAGATGGTAGGAATAAATTGTTGGTAATTTGGAGGAGAAGGTAAAAGGATGGTCAAGCCTTTTACCTTATAATACTAAGGGATTGCATGGTAGGCCTAAGCTAACAAGAAGAGGTATGGATGTTCTAGAAATGATTAATGCAAAGTCAAATTATTTAAAAACTGCAATATTGCATTTGGTATGGAAATTTAAGTGTTGAATGCAAGGAAAAGATTGTAAATATATATAAGAAATATACTACTAAGTATGCTAAAGAAGTGCCAGTTCAGCAAGCTTAATTTCTCTTAATTGATGAGAGAATATGTATTTCTATTCATGATGGAGCTTCCATCTACTTTAAGGCATTTATAGAAAAGACGCCAGCAAATGATGCATGAAATAGTTGAGGACATGATAATGATTTCATTATGTAGTCTAAGAAAATGGGCTAAATGTTTGGCAATTGATGTATAGTGGTAGTTCAAGTACCAAGTCCTAGGAAGGACATGTTTTGTCTTTGAATTTTGTATCAAGTAGGCATGCTCAATGTACTAGAACCAATGGAAGAACACAACATACATTTATAAAAATTTGATTGTAGCTTTGTATGGCACATACCTAATCAAATACCTCTCTAAGTGGTAGCCACCACCATTGGCACAATGAAAATGGGATTTTAAAGATAACTAAGTTGACTTCTCTATGATATGCAAAAAATGGAGATGTAATTTGTCGAAGGCTTATGAAATGTAATGGGAAGGATAACATGCCTGATTTATAGTAGCCCACTTCAATTGTATGTGAGGGTTGCAGCCTTGCAAACTTTGATGCACCATATTCAAGGTATTAGTCAAAAGTCAAGGAACACGTGTAATGTGTACAAACTAATTTTGTGGGGATAATGAGGACTACTTGCCTATGAGGATCCATATTATTTATCGCATTAGTGATTCCTTTTCACAACATGTGAACATTACTATGGGAGAAGTTTATGGTATACTCAATGTTCATATGATTTGTGGATTTTGTTGACACAAGACAATTTAGAGTGATAGGAGGGATTGTGCCCATGCCTTCCACATTCATTATGTATGGTAATACAAATGCAATTATGGGCCTTCTATCACTAATATTGCAAATCGATCTACTTTTATAAATGCATTCAATTGCAAAGCATATTTTTTTGGTTGAAGCTATAATTACAAAATTTACTTATCTAATATAAGCTATTATACAATAAAAGGTTACTCATTTGGCAAAATCTCTTATTAGTTAAACACCTTATCAAGTGTGGCATGACAAGAAACATTGGGTTGACCATTTTATAGTGTTTGGATCTATTTATAATCTATTGTTACATCTTAAATAGGCCACCATTGGATGATAGTGGATTAAATTAGCCTACTAATCCCACAATTATGCATAATTAGCCTATTAAATCATGGACCATGTCACTTGAAAAATAATCCCAATGGTTGACATCATTGTTTTCAACTAGGATACCTAATCTTAATGAAGGATTAAGAAAATGGTATCACAGAATGTGTAGAACAACAAAGTGCATAGAGAAGCTCAATGAAATTGGCTTATGAAATTGTCTTCCTCCCTTGAAAGGACATTCATGCTTGACCACGCTTAGAACAAGAGTCACAAAAAAAGGATACCCTTATCAATGAAGCGTTGATCTTCATCTTCTCTTTCGAGATCATAGTCATGCTCTTTTGGTGTGCTTAAATTTAGCAATTGTATTTTGAATGATAAATTATGTCATGTTGAATTTTTGGTGCTTTGAAGCTCTAATTATCAAATTATATTACCATCAATTGATCCTCTATATTACCCCTAATTTTTCAAAGCCAAACATCCTCACAAAAAATTATGCAAGTGTGTTTGTACATTATGCTTGAAAAGGGTAGAGAAAGGGCATAACTGTAAGAAAACAATACAACGTCTATGCTCAACAGATAACAGGATCTCGTATGCAAGAGAGAAAAGCAGATAGTATGGAGATTCAAAATTTTTATTACTGTAAAACTGATACAATACAATAGATGGCGCTGCCTCCCACCCGTTCGCTCCTGTGTGAGAAGCTTCGATGGCGCGCTGGAAATAGTAGAGGACGGAGGCTGGATGCTAAGGAATCAGGGTTGCTGTAGCCAGTGATGATGATGGGCTTTACGGGCTTGCTCTTATATAGCCACTAGGCATAGTCGGTTAGACCCAATTGCGTGACCGACCCAATCTGCCCAAAACGGCCGACTGGGGGTCGGTCCCGAAATAGGCACCGACCACTCGATAGAACCGTGGTGCAAAATAGAGCAACTAACCTATGATTTTCGTTCGGCCCAGAGCCATCCGGGATCATATGGGGCTTCAAACCGGCACCGCAACCTGAGTGGGTTGCCCCGAGAAATGCTTTGTCTACCCTCAGTGCAGTCAGTCATGGGATGCCTTCCCGCACTTGCATGTAGCCTAGTTGGCAGTGTACCAACTCTATCTGAAGCTGTCCAGCCATCAGGCCACACATGGCCCCCATTTGGTGTCCAAACCATGACTTACCAGATAACTGAGCTACTCAAATGCCTTCTCCTCATATGGGGGGCTTACAAGTAGAGTTAGCTGGTTCTCGCATAGTTACACGAGAGTGGAGCATTGATATCTAACACCCCCCCTTAATGTCCACCCGCAAGTGAACTTACTTTTTCGGCCCAATGCTAAGTCCGATGAAGATGCCTCTCCAGCAAGTCTCTTCCAAGAGCCTTCGTGAAGATGTCCGCAGCATTCTTTGTAGTCGGACAGTACACTAAGTCGACCTCTCCATCCATGATGAGCTTGCGCACAAAGTGATATTGAATCTCAATGTATTTTGTACGAGCGTGGAACATAGGGTTCTTTGCAATTGCCATGCAACTCTAATTGTCACATGATAACTGCATAGGCTTGTTCTGCACTGCACCCATGTCCCCTTAAATCCTCCTCAACCACATTGCCTCACAAGAAGCAAAACATGCTGATTTGTACTCAGCCTCGGTAGAAGAAATAGCAACTGTGGGTTGCTTCTTGCTGACCCATGACACAGCTCCAGATCCAAGTGAGAAACAGTAACCTATCACTGATCTCCTGTTGTCCATGTCTCTTGCCTAATTGGAGTCACAGATTCCAGTCAAGGTGTTGCCCTTGGTATAGGTGATGCCATAATCAAGTGTGCCTTTGATGTATTTCAGCGCCCACATCCCTGCCCTCCAATGGTTCTCTCAGGGCTTATTGGAAAACTTGCTTAGTACACCAGTCGCAAAGCTGATGTCCGGCCATGTGTTGCACAAGTAAATCAAACTGCCCACAAGCCTTTTGTACTTCGCTTCGTCCACTAGTGGTGATGAATCCTCGTTTGAGAGCTTCACGTCAACCTCCATAGGGGTGCCAACTGTCTTATACTCAGCCATGCCAAATGCCTTCAATATCTCTCCAGCATACTTCAGCAACATACTTCAGCTGTGAGATGAAGATTTGTTTTAGCTCTTGCCAAACTTCAATCCCCAAACATAAATGCATCAGTCCGAGGTCTGTCATTTCAAACTCTCTTCCTAGCAACTGCTTTGTCTGCGAGATCTTTTCTTCATGGTTCCCTGTTATGATAAGGTTGTCCACATAAAGGACCACGATCATACACTTGACTGCTTCTCTGAAGATATACAAAGTTGCATCAGATGGGCTCCTCCTCAACTCGTTTTGAAGAAAGTAGGCATCGATCCATTAGTACCATGCTCATGAGGCTTGTTTCAGCCCGTAAAGTGCCTTCTTCAGTTTACAGACTTTACCTTCTGAACCGGGGATCACAAAACCTAGTGGTTGTTCCACATATACCTCCTCCTTGAGATCTCCATTCAGAAAGGTGGATTTTACATCCATCTGAAACACGGGCCAACTTCCCTGTGCTGCTAAAGCCAAAACACTATGAATTGTGGTTAGTCGCATTGTGGGAGCAAAAGTATCCCGATAATCAAAACCATGTACCTGTGTGAATTGTTTTGCCACGAGCCGAGCCTTGTACTTATGTAACGTGCCGTGGAACGTGTACTTAGTCTTATGCACCCACTTGGTGTCAATGACCTTGCGTTTTGGTGGTCGATCCACAAGGTCCCAAGTGTTATTCTTCATTATGGAGCCATACTTCGACTGCATAGCCTCCATCCACCTATCATCACCCTGTGCCTCTTCAAGACACTTGGGTTCTTTAGCACGGATCACCTCTGTCATCAAAGCATAGTTGACCAAGTGTTCCTGTGCCCTTCTTTGCTCCTCTAATCCCTTGGACTGCCGGCGGTGTTCGGATGGTTCCGCTTTACCCACGTTGGGAATGGCTGTTGCCATTGTCGTTCTACAGGCTCTTCTTCCTCTTCTTTATCTTGAATCCTCCCAAGCACCATTGGGGGAGTTCGGTTTGCTGTTGGTGGTTGTACTGGATGGATATCACGGTCCTGGTTGTCTGGGAAGGAAGCATCCTCCTCCAATTTATGCGGCTGTTATGAGAAGACCACATCGTGACTTACTATTACCTTCTTAGTAACAGGGTTATAGAGATGGTAACCTTCGCCTCTTTACTGTAGCCCATGAAAATACATTTTCGGCTCTTCGGTTCCAATTTGGTCCTGTTAGCATCAGGGACATGCACAAAACAATCACATCCAAAAACTCTAAAATGTGCAGCTGAAGGTTTCTTATCAGAAAAAGGCTTGCAGTGGAGTCATCCCGTTCACAGCCGTCGTGTAGCAACGATTCAGAATGTAAACTACCGTGTTACATGCTTCAGCCCAGAAAGTCTTTGGCAAATCTTTCCCTTTCATCATACTCCTGCCCATTTTGCAGATGACGCGCATCTTGCGCTTTGCTACTCCATTTTGCTGTGATGTATGTGGTGGGGGTTTCTACCTCTTGATCCCGTGAATTTTGCAGTAACTTTCGAATTCACTTGATGTGAACTCTCCACCTCTGTCTGATCTCAACTTCTTCACCTTTCTCCCCGTTTCTTTCTCGACCATTACATGCCATTATTTGAACTTACTAAAAGCCTCATCTTTAGTCTTCAGGAAGTATATCCATATCCTTCTACTGTAGTCATCGATCAGCATCATGAAGTAGTAGGAACCACCACCCAAACCTTCCGTCTCCATCTTTCTGCAGAGGTCCGTGTGAACAAGCTCTAGAGGAGCCTTTGCCCTGCTAGCGTCTTTAGGAAAGGGATGCTGATGCTGCTTGCCCATCATGCAAGCTTCACATACATCGAGCAGATCTGTAATTTCTAGTAGGTCTGCAATCATTCCACTTTTATGCATCTCCTTTAAAGAACTAAGGTTTAGATGACCAAACCTCTCATGCCACAGCTTAGTGTTCTTCACATCAGCTCAAGCACTGAAAGCTGAGAGTTTGTAGATGTTGTTGCACCGTGTATCTTTACCAATGACCTTCCCTTGAAGATCCAAAATGAGTGCACCATTTTTATCGAATTGAACTTTGAGGTCCCGATCCGTGATCGCAGAAATGGACAACAAGTTCCTCTTGATATCTGGCACATAAAGAACATTGGAAAATTGTTTTACAACTCCATCTCACTTGAGAGCAATCATACCTTTTCCTTTTGCTCGACATTTTGCATCATTGCCGACTAGTACCAAGATGTCATTCCCTACCAGATGTAGAGAGGTATACCAATCCTTTCGACTAGTCATGTGTGCGATGCACCACTATCAATAATCCAAGGTTCATCCGTAGGTACATGAACTGCCTCCGTGCAAATCTCCTCAATTGCTACGAATAGCTCTATTGGTACTGCCTGCGCGATGTTGCTGGACTCTTTCTTTACTCCGTTCTTCTCATCTGCAATCTTCTTTCGGCACTCATTCTGCTTGTGCCCTGCCTTGTTGCAATAGAAGCACTTGATCTTCTTCTTTCTCTTTTTATCATCAGAGCAAGATGGGTTACCAGAGTCCTTACCCTTACCTTTCTTTGATCCAGCATAGAAAGCCGAATCTTATCCAGTCCTCGTCTTTTGACGCATCTCCTCCTCTAGAAGCATTGCACTGAAATCCTCAAAGTTGAGGAGCGGTTTTGTGTTTTGTGTATTCAGCGCCATAACAAGACCGTCGTACTTTGGTGGGAGAATCCGTATGCAGCTTCGTGCTAGATTCTTGCTGGTGATGGTGATGCCAGCTGCAGTCATCTGATCACGTAGATTCTTCACCCTAGTGATGAACTTCTCTACCGTTTCAGACTTAGACAATTTCTCATTCGTGAGTTGAGTCTCCAGATTCTGAATCCGTGTCTAATTCGTGGTCTCGTACTAATTTCTCAAGATCGTCCATGCCTCCTTCGCTGTGGTGACATGTTGAATTAACGCCATGATAGAATCAATTACACTGCAGACAATAGAACATAGCACATCTGCATTTCTTCTTGTCCACACGAGAATCTCATCCGCAAGTACTATCTGTTGTGCTGCATTGGTTGCATTCCCGGCTTCAGGTCCACCCCAGTAGCAGTATCCCGAAGCTCATATGCGCTTAGGATGGTCTTCATCTTGAACTTCCAGAGTGGATAGTTAGTGCCGTCCAACTTTTCGCTTTCGCCGAACGGTGGGATTCGTAGTTTTGCGGGCTGGGCCATCTCTCACAATCTGCTCTCAAACAGAAACACACTACCAAATCTTCTTGGTGATCTAGTTGAGCGTGCGTGAATGCTGGAAGCTCAGCAGCTCTGTGGGAGGAAGGAGAAGCTCTATGGGAAGCTTTGTGGGTGACTTTACTTGCATCCGAGTGTGTAGAGACCTTAGAGGAACCATTGGAAAAGTCACTTTGGTTTTGCGAAGTGGTTTTGAGAGCCTGTTAAGTGTTTTTCAAAGAAAAAGTCGTTTTTTGAGCTTTTCCTTGTTCCGTTCGATGACAAAGACTCCGTATTGACTTATAGAGGCAACTATTGCTTGCTTTTGGTGTCCACTTCACTTCAAGAGCTTGGAAACACCTTCATTCTTGAATCTGGGATCATTTCATTGGATTTCTGACTCACTGTGTCAGTTTTTACGTTTTTCTGCTCGGGTGTTGGAACTCAAGTTTGGAGCAACCATTTGCAGATCTATCAGTTCCGGTGAACTCAGGAGGTCCTAAAACTTCTACGTTGCTCATCATTTGCACTCCGGTGGAGTTTACGAACAGCTCTGTTTCCAAAAACGTTTTTCAGTCTGTGTGTTGGACCCAGTGATTGAGACCACGGTTTCCAAAACCGTCTGTCCCATTGCGTTCCGATGCCTAAAAACCCTACCTGTCAGTTCTTATGCGATTTGGTGGAGGAATTTCAGAGTTATAGATCTCTGTGTATTCGATTTCATCTCTCTGTTATGCATTTTTCATTCTAAGGTTTTGAAACCTTAGATTTATGCCACATGGCAGTGGATAAGTGTTGACTCCCATTTCTCACTCATCGGTTGGGATTTTGGAGTTCTGGCAAAAGAGAGATATTTGCAAATTTTCTTGCTGAGTCCGATTATGCAGTGGCGCCCATGTTTTGAGGCATCTCAAGTTCTATTTTTAGTAGCGGTCATTACTGTGGGACTATGATTTCTTGAGCATACCTTATGCAGATCACTCTGGTTGCAGGTTTGATCAGTGTGCGCTCATTCGTGTTGTGCATTGGGTTGCAGTGGATGATTTATAGGCCATTTGGATGCATTGCGGTCCTTATTGGATGTGCTGATAGGCCCAAATTGCCTTGTGGGATGCTTTTTTTATGGACGCTTTGCACATGGATGCTATTTTATGCTGAGGGATAGCTTTGACACATTGCAGGTGATGCATTGATAGTGCTATGCTCTCTTGGATGGTGTTTATGCTTGAGTCATTTGGCACTTATTGGCATATGCCAGTGGATGGTGTTTATGCTTGAGTCATTTGGCACTTATTGGCATTTTGGATTGCCATTGCAGTTGGCATTTTCTTTTGGGCCAGATTTGCTCATATGGATGCATAGTACATGCACATGAGTCAACTGTATCTTTTGATGCTTTGAGCTTTGAGTTTTGGTGATATTTCACTCTATTGTGGCATACACATTTGGGTGCACCTGGTATTTGGTGTGATTCTCTCTTATAGGCACTAGCATTTGGGATTTTTGCTTCATTTGCATCATGGCATCCTCTTCCATGTCTGAAAAGGAGTTTTTTAGCATTAAAAAGTTTGATGGGACAAACTTTTCTTTGTGGAAAGAACAGATAAGGAATGTGCTTATTCAAAAGAAGCAGATTAAACCCTTGGCAAGAATTGAAGCTAAGCCTGCAAATATGTCTGAGGATGATTGGAATGAGTTGGATGCATTAGCAAAGTCTACTATTAGATTTCATCTTGCAGAGTTAGTTTATTTCACAGTAGTAAATGAGCAGACTATGGAAGATTTGTGGAAGAAACTGTGTGCCACTTATGAGAAGGAAACTGCCTCTAATAAAGTTTACCTCATGAAGAGGTTGTTTGAGCTGCAGATGAAGGAAGGGGTCTCCATTGCTTCTCACTTGAATGAATTCAATATTATTTTTAGCCAGCTTCAAGCTCAGAAGATGAATTTTGATGTAGAGACTAAGGCAATATTTCTCTTATGTTCATTGCCATCCTCATGGGATACCTTCCGTACAGCTGTCAGTAACTCTGCACTTAGTGGGGTATTGAAATTTGATGATGTTGTGGGTAGCTTGTTGGCCGAGGAGATTAGACGGAAGTCTATGGATGGCAACAAGCAGGATGCAACCTTAAATGTGCAAAGGGGCAGATCACAGTTCAGGGGGAAGTCCCAAGAAAAAGGGAAGTCTCGTAGCAAATCCAGGGCACAGAACATTGAGTGTTACCACTGTGGCAAGAAGGGCCATATGAAAAAGGATTGCTACAAGCTAAAAAGAGAGCAAAAGGATAAGAAAAAGAATGAAAATTGGGGTGCAAATCAAAAGGAAGAGAGTCCAAGGGAGGACAAAGGAAAAGTGAAGATCGAGGAGATCAATGCAATCACACATGATAGTGACAATGACGTTCTCTTCATGTCTAGTTTATTTGCAGAGTTGCTTACCACTTCAGATGATGCATATTCCCAGGATTGGATTTTGGATTCTGGTGCTTCATTCCATATTACTCCCCATAGGGAATGGTTCTCCACTTATGATAGTGGAAAGACAGGTTGTGTGCATCTTGGAAATGACTATGCATGTGACATAGTGGGAGTAGGTGACATAAAGTTTTCTTTTGCAAATGGGTCTGTATTTATTTTGAAACATGTGAGACATGGGCCTAAGTTGACCAAGAGTCTTATTTCAATGGGTCAGGTAGATGATCTTGGTTTTCACACCACTTTTGGCTTTCAGAGTTGGAAAATTCAGAAGGGCTCTATGCTTTTGGCCAGGGTGCCAAGTGTGGGACTTTGTATCCCTTACATGTATCAGGGGTATTTGATCATGTTGTTGCAATAACCGAGCAACCAAGCACTTCTTTGTGGCATTGCACGTTGGGGCACATGAGCTAGAATGGAATGAAACTCTTATGCCATTTGGGTTATGTATCACATTTGAGTTTCTCTGATTTTGAATTTTGTGAGCACTATCTCTATGGGAAACAGACTAAATCAGCCCATAAAAGAAGGGGAAAGAAAGAGTTTGAAAAGCTTGATTTGGTGCATTCAGACGTATGTGGTCCTATGCCTACACAGTCATTAGGTAGGGCTGAATACTATGTGACATTCATTGATGATGCAACTAGGAAAGTATGGGCTTATGCTATAGCTCGGAAGAGTGATGTGTTCCAAGTATTTCAGAAATGGCTGGCCTTGGTTGAGAATCAGTCAGGTAGAACGCTTAAATGCCTACAGACTGATAATGGTGGAGAGTATCTCTCTCATGACTTTCAGCATTTTTGTGATACACATGGGATTAAGAGGGAGCTCACATCCCCTCATACTCCAGAGCAAAAACCAGTTGTAGAAAAGATGAACCGTACCATTCAAGAAAGGTTGCAATGCATGCTTTCCAATGCAAGTCTTTCTGGTGGTTTTTGGGCTGAGGCAATGAAGACTGCAGTGCATGTGATCAATAGATCACCTAGTAAGAGTTTGGATGGTGGTATTCCTAAAGAGGCATGGAGTGGCAAGAAGACCTCTTACTCTCATTTACATATATTTGGGTGTGAGGCATATGAACATGTGCCGAAAGAGCTTCGAAAGAAGCTAGATCCTAAGTCTAGGAAATGCATCTTTCTGGGTTATGGTGAAAGTGGAGAGATGGGCTATCGTCTCTGGGATCCAGAAGCAAAGAAGATCATATGAGAAGAAGATGCATAAGGCACCCATGGGGGATGTGGAAATGAGGAGAATTACTTTCTAGGATGTGAATCCACCTACATATGTTGATAGATAGGAAGCTATCCATGCACCAAATGTGCAAGAAATGGTACCACCAAATACTCCCATAGGTATAAAATCAAGGGTAGATGATGGATCATCTATTGGTGGAAATGATGAGCCAAATGTGGCTGATATGCAGGTGGGACAGCAAGCCGAAATGCCCTTGAGAAGATCATCTAGAGTGTCTAGACCACCTGATAGGATTGTTCCAGGGGTAGACTTTGCGATGCTTACTGATTGCAGGGAGTCTTCTTGATACAGAGATGCTATGATGCGCGAGGATCAACGCAAGTGGGAGTATGCTATGCAATCAGAGATGAGTTCACTTATGAAGAATAAGACTTGGGACTTGATTTCTTTACCACATGGAAATAAAGCATTGCCATGTAAATGGGTCTACAAGATGAAGGTCACAGGTGATGATGTGCCTAGGTACAAGGCCCGTTTGGGCGCTAAAGGGTTCAAGCAAGAGAAGGGTGTGGACTTTGATGAGATATTCTCTCCAGTTGTGAAGATGACCACACTTAGATGCATGCTTGGACTAGTGGCAGCACACGATATGGAGTTAATGCAAATGGATGTCAAGACAGCTTTCTTGCATGGGGATTTGCATGAGGAAATTTACATGGTGAAGTCGGAAGGCTTTAAAGAAAAGGGCAAAGAGCATTTAGTTTGCAGGCTAAAGAAGAGTCTCTATGGTATTAAGCAAGCGCCTAGAGAATGGTATCAGAAGTTTGATGCTTTCATTCGGTCCCAGGGTTTTAGAAGGAGTGAAATCGATCACTGCCTTTACACTAAAAGGGCTAAGGATAATAGCCTGATAATCCTGGCACTATATGTGGATGATATGCTATTGGCTAGCAAGAATACTTATGAGCTAGATGCATTAAAGGCCAAGTTGCATGAGGCCTTTGATATGAAGGATTTGGGACTTGCAGGTCATATTCTTGGTATACGCATCACACGTGATCAGAGTAGGAAACTCCTTTGGCTTTCACAGAAGGAGTATGTTACAAAAGTATTGCAGTGTTTCAATATGGAGGGGGGGAAGGCAGTGAGTACTCCATTGCCTCCATATGTGAAACTGAGTCATACAGATAGTCCCAAATCAGATGAGGAGAGGGCCATGATGGCCAAGGTTCCTTATGCATCAGTGGTTGGGAGTCTTATGTATGCTATGATAGCTACTAGACCAGACATTGCATTTGCAATGGGAGTTGTTGGCTAGTATATGGCTAATCCAGGAAAGAGGCATTGGGAGGTAGTTAAGTGGATCATGAGGTACATGAAGGGTACCAAGGAGATGTGCATCTACCTTGGTAAAGGAGACATGTGTGTACTTGGGTACATAGATTCAGACTATGCAGGGCATGTGGATAGTAGGAGATCCACTTCTAGTTATGTGTTCACCTTTGCAGGTGGTGCAGTGTCGTGGATGTCTCGTGCACAGAAGTGCGTTGCTTTGTCTACCACAGAGGCTGAGTATGTTGCAGCTACAGAGGGTTGCAAGGAGGCTGTATGGCTTGATTGTCTAGTGGGAGATTTGGGGATTCATACATGTGTACCGACATTGCATAGTGATTTCATGAATGCTATTCAGCTAGCATGGAATTCGGTCTTTCATGCAAAGACCAAACACATTGAGGTAAGGTACCATTTCATCAGGGAGGTACTTGAGGACAAGCGCATAGAGCTTGTCAAGGTTCATATAGATGATAACCCTACAGATATGCTGACGAAGAGTCTACCTAGTCAACGGTTTGAGTATTGTCATGTATTGATGGGCATTGGATAGTATGTTCACTGGTTGTTCTCCCTTAAAGGCACATTGTCCTTTAAGTGGGAGGTTGTGGGGGTTAAAGGTCACTGTGCCTTTACCCCGGTTATGTACAATACTCAAACACATATATAAATGAATGAAAAAGAAGATTAGGGTGTTCTGTACCCACCAAACTTGTGTGGCTCTTTGTTTCTCTCTCTCCCTCTTCCGTTCTTGCTTCCATTGAGAGCACTCTCAAGGCCACACATGCCTCCCATCTGGTGTCCAAACCAAGAACTACCAGATAACTGAGCTACTCAAATGCCTTCTCCTCATATGGGGGGCTTACAAGTAGAGTTAGTTGGTTCCCGTGTAGTTACATGAGAGTGGAGCATTGATATCTAACAATAACTTGGAGAAGACGGTACCTCAATCTTGGATTTGTGATCTTCACTATCCCATTGGTTGCCATAGTTGTATTTTCTATGGTCTTTATTTTCAAAATTGTGCACTGAGTGATGGTGTTTGAACACTTGGGAGATCTATATGGCAAAATTTGCCTCAAATAGAGCTCATCTTTGCACTCAATTTTGTTCAAAAAAATTTACCAATGAGTGCTCCAAATTTTGTCCAAGCTATATGTCTTAGCAAAGAACGCTACAAATTCTTTTGTGCTTTGCCTCACGGGATGATATTGCTAATGTATACTTGCCAAGTATGAACCATAATATAATCAAATGTCAAGGTATCTCATTTTCCATGGAAATTTTCAACCTCATAGTGTAATGGATTAACAAAAGATCCCCCTTGTTGGCCTTCTATTGTTTTCTCTTTAATGTGAGAAATGATCCCAAATCCATAATTGATGATGAGTATTTCACAAATGGATCCGGCTATCAATCACTCTTTGATACAGCCTATGATAAATATAGCTCCAACTTGCTTCCAAGAGAGTGGCGATACAATGGCAGTTTAGCATATGGAACATCATGAGGTCCAATGCATCCTTGTCTACTCCTAGCTTTATTATTAGGCTAACTTCATCTACTAGAAGTTCAAAGCATAATTACATGAAGAATTTTAAATAATTAATATCTTAGAGATTATATGTATGTACATATGTGTGTATGTATATGCGCGCGCGTGCACACACACATACACATAATAATTTTGATTTGTAAATGTATCTCACACACACTTTTTTTAGTGAATATATCTCTCTCTCACACACACACACACTTACTCACAACGCATGTATACTTCCCCAACTATGAATTATTCTTTTATGTACCCCCATGAAATCTCCCCTTTACACTCTCTTTTTAACCACTCGACACACCAAGCATACTAATCCTCCCATACCTCCTCTAATCCATTCTCAACCCATGCACTCATTTGCTCCTTACTCCACTTCTTGAATTCCTTTTATATTATTGCATCTTTTTGAAGTTGATGTTGTTCCTAGTTGTACAATGTATTAATGCTCTAGCCTATTCACTTTGTCTTTGTTTGAAGTCAATGCCAACATCTCTGCCTCGGAGGAGTGCTCTTTGAATCAGACGTGCTTGTTAACATCATCGTTGGTGGATTAATCTTGTGTTGTTTTATATATTTTTGGATGTATATAGTTTGTTCAATGTGCTTCTTTCTAGTGTCTACACAAAGTGATGTAGTCACCATAAAATTGATTATTGAATTGCCATGTTGCAAGAGAAGTTGGGATTTGCATCTGTCTATGCAACATGAAATGAAATATGAGAGAATTGTATGCCATTATGAATCAATAAAGTGGGATAGGATTTTACTTTGTGTAGTAGGTATTTATTTGTAATGGAAAGATATTCATGCATGTGCGATAATGTTTCTCCGTGAACTTTGGGTACATATTGTATGTGACCTTATCAATAGTTATTGACCATTCATCCTACTTTAAATCATACACCTCCTTGAATTGTTGCAATATTGTGTCATCTGCTTGCTTATCTAAGTCGACAAGATATGGTAAATCGATGTTGAATGTAACACATAACATTATTGTGCAATGGATAGATATGCCCTTGGTGTATTTATAAAGATTTTTTTGCTCTTTTGCATAAGTTAGACCTCTTCTATCGCCTCCTCTCCCTTCGTTTGTATTTGGATAACATGCTTTGTGAAACCACCCATGATATTATTCCTTTCCTTTGGCCAATCTTCCGAGATATTAGTTGCCCTAGACATTAAAGGAACATAGTCTTTTCTTTATCACTTTGGTGTTTGCTTTCTTCATGTATTATTTGTGTTGCTTTTAGCTTTAATTTTTGAAAGAGCTACAAATTAATATAATTTTATTAACAACACCTTAGCATAGGAAATAGATTGAATCTTATGTAGTAATGCATCTAGAGATACCTCTTTTATGCTGGCCATTTGCATTAACCATCACACAATTGCAATTGGCTCTTGGATGATCTCTTTGGTGGAGTGTTTTGTACTTATTGGGAAAAAAGTAAATGATTTGTAATATAGTTAGTTTTGTTTCACATTTTTTCTTTAGATCTATAAGCAATTATGTAGTCATCAAAATTACAACATTCATTATTATTTGGGGGGGGGGGAGGGGAAGTACACCCAATAATTGAGTTATAGATATTCATGTGTTCAAGCATATTGTGGGGATGGCTTGTGAGGCATGCGTACAAAGTAAATTGGTTTTATCTTACATTAAGGGAGAATTGGGGTCTCAAAAGGGCCTCATAAGGAATGGGTTAAGAAATGGATTAGGCCTAATGAAAGTCCTCTTGTGGGGTCCAAGGGAGTCCTAACCCCCCCTACCTAGGTGGGTTAAGCCCAATTGATCCCATCTCTTACACCTCTTACACCTCTTACACCTAGGAGGGGGCCACCTCTTACACCTCTTATACCAAGGAGGGGGCACTTTTCCCAAAGTCAAAATTATGAAGTTCGTTTTTGAATCCCCTGTCTCCCTCCTCCCCCTATCCTCCAAAGTCAAACTTTTGAATTTTGAATTTTGAATTTGAATTCCCTTCTCCTCCCCCCATCCTCCTCCTTGTCTCCCTCGTCCCTCCTCCTCTTCCACACGTTCTCCTCCTCTTCCTCCTCCCTCCCACTGCCTCCCTCCTCCCTCCCCCCCTCCTCCTCCCTTTGTCCACATGCCTCCTCCTCCCTCCTCCCACATGCATCCTCCTCCTCCCCCTGCTGCTTTTTCCTCCTCCCTCCTCCCACATGCGTCCTCCTCCTCCCCCCCTACTGGTTTTTCTTGCTCCTCCTCCTCCCTCATGCTCATCCATTCTCATCTTCCCTCATGCTCATGCCTACTCCTCCTTCCTCCTACTCATGCAAGCTCCTCTTGCCTCCTCATGCTCACACCTGCTCCTATTGCTTCTACTCCTCCTACTCATGCGTATTCGTCTGCCTTCATCCTCACACCTAGTCCTGCGCTTGCTTCTCCTCCCTCGTAATCATTCATGGTCCTTCTCATACCTCCTCAAACATCACCTACCTTCTATCATGGCCTATCATAGTCTTTGTAAATTCTGCAACTACTAATGGCACCATTTGAGGAGATCTCCCATGTTACCATGTGACCGTACAGTTGCAAGATCAATGTGTGATCCATGATTGTTTTCTTCAAGAAAAGAAGCATCTTGAACCTGAGTAGGTGCTCTAAAGAGGAGAATATGAGATAAAATGTTAATCTCATAGTGTTTTAATGTAATTTCTTACTTTGGATTATCCAGAGTGGTGCATTGCTTTTGCTAAGGTTCCCTTAGTTGTTCTTTCAGGACCTTCATGGAGGATGATATGAGAATGGTGGGCATGGATGATATGGACTCTTCATATCGAAAGACACAAAGTCATGCATGAGCAAGTTGTATTGGAGGTGATGCAGGACTTGAAGGGAATGGTGATGCAAACGAGATAACTAGAGCTTATAATGCTGCTAATGTAAGTCTTGAAGTCCAAAAGTTTATTGAAGAAGAAGAATTCACATGATGCATTACATCTATTTAAATTTAGATTTCTAAAATGATGTTTCTTCATGTGTGTAGTAGCAAGCAGGAATAGAGAATCTATCCATTTGGAACAAAAAGACATGGAGAATTCACAGTATTGACCCAAGGCAACCTACATGATCCATTCCAATGTGTTGTACATGAGGTTATAAGAACTTATGAGTTGAATGTGAGATTCCAAATAGCATAGCAATCTTTCTAAGGACTTAGTCGAGGATTCAAAGACCTTATTATTGGTGTATTAGAGTTGAAGAAGAAGAGAAATAGGCTATGAAGCCTCTTTGTAATACAATTTGAAATACAAACACCTATTTCTAATAATATTCTTCTATCTAAAGCAAAAAAATTTATTATGTCTATTTTAATGATCTGTTGTTTTTAATATTGCATTGTTTTTTATATCAGCTTGCACACAAAATTTATATCACATTTTGATGTAACTTACAAGTCAATAAAATGTTGTTTGCCAAGTTTGGCCATTCCAATACATTTTGTAGAAGGGATTTCACCATGGCACCACATTGATTAGATGAAGTGTTTAAAAACCTTGCACGCAAAAGTTATATCACATTTTGATGTAACTTACAAGTCAATAAAATGTTGTTTGCCAAGTTTGGCCATTCCAATACATATGTAGAAGGGATTTGACCATGGCACCACATTGATGAGATGGAGTGTTTAAAAACCAAAATTTGAGATTTTCCTACATCACCTTGTAAAGGATTGATGCATTTCATGATTTTCTATGAAGAAATATAGATTTTGAAGGTGTAGATGAAGAAATTTGACAACTTTGGCCATTTCAATGTCAATTTTTGGCAAATGTAGGAGGAATTTGATCGCGGTGGAGAAGGCAAAGTTGGTCGGGACATCATGGCGTGTCCAAAAATGCCAAATCCCACCATGGCGCGAATTTGGCCATTTGGACATCCTCCAAATGGCCAAATTCGCGCTGTGGTGGGTTTTTGCATTTTTGGACACCCCATGACATCTCGACCAACTTTGTCTTCAGTGCCGCGGTCAAATTCCTTCAACATTTGCCAAAAATGGACATTGGAATGGCCCAAATTGTCAAATTCCTTCATCTACCTAATTGAAATCCATGTGTTTTTATAGATGCATCAACTTCAACAAATGATGGTTGGTCAATATGACAACTTATGTGCCTTGTAGCACAGCTCTAGTAAGACCCTTAGGCAATATATTCTCTATATAATTTCTTGCGCTTTGGAGGAACCTTGTCAATGTAATTTTTAATTTAATCTAGATGACTTTGATCTTCCACTACATCACCTTGTAAATTTTCATTTTCTTTATTCATTTTTCTTTTAGGTTGGCTATGTTAATGAAATATTTGATTTTATATCACTAAATCACACATCAGAGTGGATTAATTCCAATGGCTTCTTACTCTCTTGAACATGTCTAAGAAATGGTTTCCTTGCCTGCTTTCCAAATTGACAGGCTTCACATACCTTATGCATTTCTGCAACCTTGAATTTAGGCAATCCTACAACAATGTTTTGGGCCTGCATTGATTTAAGTCACTACACATTAACATGACTAATGCGTTTATGCCAGATATCAATATCTGCAACTACACCGGTCCCATGTGCAAACATTGCTGCACTCAATTCTCTGCATCCAACCTCTGCATCCAACGTAAACATCCTGCCCTTATTCTTTCCTTTTGCTATCAAGTGACCGTTATTTTTCATATCCTCAACAAAGCATCCATGAGGATTAAATCTGACCTGCAAGCCCTGCTCAACCATTTGACCAACAGAAACCAGGTTCTTGGTGATATTCGGGACATGAAATACATCAGACAGGTATTTCTTTTTCCCATCCTACATAGACAAAGGAATTTTACCAATCTGCACAATAGGATGTGCAATATCATCACCATTCTCCACAAATCCTAGTCTATCCATTTTCCTTGCATCCTGCATCCATTCTGCATGACCTGTCATGTGGTTTGACGCACCTGAGTCAACATACCACACATCATTTCCTTCTTCTGCACTTGTCATAGAATTGATCATGTGCTGCATCATAAATAGATGCTCATTTCTATCATCACCCTGTCTACTAGAAGATGCATAATTGCCTTGGTGCAATTTTCCATTCATAATGTCATTCTGCTTTTTGTAGCAGTCTTTAGCCATATGACCCATTTTACCACAGTAGTAGCATTCAACATTGCTGTTTGCATTTTGGCCTTTGTGCCATCCACCACGACCTCTTTGGCTTCCCCTGCCTTTAGAGTTACCACGTCCTCCTCCAAAGGACTAGTTTTCTTGAGTTTGCCGTGTATTCTAATTTCTACCACGGCCTCCAGATTGGCCTCCTCTACCTCTGCCTCTACCTCTTCTAGCATTTGAGTAGAAGACAGTTTCTTTTGAAGTTCCTCCTGAAGAAGATGCACCACCTTTTCTCTGCTCTTCAGAAATTAGAAGAGCAAACAAATCCTCAAAATTAGGAAATTTTTCATGGACGGCAATGGATGTCCGGAACTGTGCATAATCCTTTCCTAGACCATTCAAGGTCACAAAAACCAAATCATCATTTTTCACTGGCGACCCAATGGAAGCAAGTGCATCTGCAATTTTCTTCACCTTCATGTGGCAGCCATTGATGCTCATATTTTCTCTCTGCACATTGTGCAACTCCTGCTTGAGCTGCATTTTCCTGGCTTGCGTATTTGTGGTGTACATTTTTGCCAAAGTATCCCGTGCCTCCTTTGGCATACTTGCATCCTGAATATGCACAATCATAGAATCTGAAATACTGATAGATAGCTAGTACATAACTTTTCTGGCTCTCTCATGCCATCCTTTAAATGCCTGCATTTTCTATTGATTTGCAACATTAGGAAGAACTTGTTCTTCTTCATTTTTCTGTAATGAATCCCAATAGCCTTTTCCCATAAGGAAATTCGTCATTCTAAACTTCCATGCTTGGAAGTTGTTCTTATCAAGCTTTTTAGTGACAATCTGTGAAAGAGAATCAGACGCCATTATAGAACACTGCAAAATATTCTGTCATTGTAAAAAACACAGCTTCTGCCTCACAAGGGCAAATCTGCAAAATTGACGAAAGTGGTATTTGACCACACAGTCACTTCCTAGTGACGATTTTGCATCAACAGGCAATAAGGATGATTCTGTAACTCCCAATATCTTTGCGCATAGGCATACGATGCAAATTTTGCAGCAACTTTTCACTGACCTGCAGAGCAGTGGTTGCATAGCAAAAACAGGGCCTTTTTCTCAGTGCTTGCGGAGAACTTCCGCCTCAAAAACGGGCCCCAAAATGGCCTCGAATCAGAAAAATAAAGTCACCTAGGGCTTTGCCCTAACCTGCAGCATATATTGCCCTCTCGCCATACCACGAAGGGCGTCTCAATCTAAGACAATGCACTCTTACACTTTCTGGCTGTGCTGCCTGCAGAGATTTGCTCCCAAACTCGAAAAAGGAAAGCAACACTCATCCTCTTACTAGGACACCGTGAAATTGGTTTGCTTTCTTGAGCTCCTTACCATGAACCAAGCTCTAATACCATGTGAAGATACTAGGAGAGAAGAAAGGAGTCTCACTTGCGGCTTTCTCACATACATAATGGGGGAATACACACAAAGGTAGAGGATGAAAACAGTTTTCCTCTTCTTAGTTGTGAAAGCCAAAAGAACTCTAGTACAAAGAAATAGAAGAACCCTATATGTGGGTCTCAAACCAAACTCAGCTAACTAAGGTGGCATACTAACTGAGCCACAAACTAGAGTACATAAGGATAGCTGTCATCCAGCTATTATTCATGGGCGGTGCACCAACCGTAGCTGCAACTAACAAGTCGGTGACATAAATGCACAACGGTCACCTTGGCATATCACGAGTGGAGCTCGATATCTCAACAGATGCCTCTCCAGCAAGTCTCTTCCAAGAGCCTTCGTGAAGATGTCCACAGCATTCTCTGTAGTCGGATAGTACACCAAGTCGACCTCTCCATCCATGATGAGCTCGGTACAAAGTGATATTGAATCTCAATGTGTTTTATGCGAGCGTGGTACACTGGGTTCTTAGCAATTGCCATGCAACTCTGATTGTCACATGATAACTGTGTAGGCTTGTTTTGCACTACACCCATGTCCCCTAAAATCCTCCTCAACCACACTGCCTCACAAGAAGCAAAACATGCTGATTTTTGTACTCAGCCTCGGTAGAAGAAAGAGCAAGTGTGGGTTGCTTCTTGCTGACCCATGACATAGCTCTAGATCCAAGTGAGAAACAGTAACCTGTCACTGATCTCCTACTGTCCACATCTCTTGCCCAATCCGAGTCACAGAATTCGGTCAAGATGTTGCCCTTGGTATAGGTGATGCCATAATCAAGTGTGCCTTTGATGTATTTCACCACCCGCATCCCTATCCTCTAATGGTTCTCCTGGGGCTTATTGGAAAACCTACTTAGTATATCAGTCACAAAACTGATGTCTGGCTGCGTGTTGCACAAGTAAATCAAACTGCCCACAAGCCTTCTGTACTTCGCTTCATCCACCAGTGGTGATGAATCCTCATTTGAGAGCTTCATGTCAACCTCCATAGGAGTGCCAACTGTCTTGCACTCAGCCATGCCAAAGGCCTTCAGTATCTCTCCAACATATTTTAGCTGTGAGATGAAGATCTATTTTGGCTCTTGCTAAACTTCAATCCCAAAACAAAAATGCATCAGCCCGAGGCTATCATTTCAAACTCTCTTCCTAGCAACTGGTTTGTCTACGAGATCTTTTCTTCATGGTTCCCTGTTATGACAAGGTCATCCACATAAAGGACCATGATCATACACCTGCCTCCTTCTCTGTAGATATACAAATTTGCATCAGATGGGATCCTCCTGAAACCGTTTTGTAGAAAGTAGGCATCAATCCACTGGTACCATGCTCATGGGGCCTGTTTCAGCCCGTAAAGTGCCTTCTTCAGTTTACAGACTTTACCTTTTGAACCGGGGATCACAAAACCTGGTGGTTGTTCCACGTATACCTTGTCCTTGAGATCTCCATTCAGAAAGGCGGATTTTACATCCATCTGAAACACGAGCCAACTTTCCTGTGCTGCTAAAGCCAAAACACTACAAATTGTGGTTAGTCAAGCTATGGGAGCAAAAGTATCCTGATAATCAAAACCATGTACCTATGCGAATCCTTTTGCCATGAGCCGAGCCTTGTACTTATCCAACATGCTATCAGACTTCTACTTGGTCTTGTACACCCACTTGGTGCCATTGACCTTGCGTTTTAGTGGTCGATCCACAAAGTCCCAAGTGTTGTTCTTCATTATGGAGCCATACTCTAACTGCATAGCCTCCATCCACCTATCATCACCCTGTGCCTCTTCAAGACACTTGGGCTCTTTAGCACGGATCACCTCTATCATCAAAGCATAGTTGACCAAGTGTTCCTATGCCATTCTTTGCTCCTCTAATCTCTTGGACCGGCAGTGTTCAGATGATTCCTCCTCAATGGCTGGAGGTTCTCTGTCGTCCAAAAGTTGCTTTACCCACTTTGGGAATGGTCGTTGCTGTTGTCGTTCTATAGGTTCTTCTTCCTCTTCTTTATCTTGAATCCTCCCAAGCACCATTGGGGGAGTTCGGTCTGCTGTTGGTGGTTGTACTGGATGGATATCCTGGTCCTAGTTGTCTAGGAAGGAAACATCCTCCTCCAATTGATGCGGCTATTCTAAGAAGACCACATCGTGACTTACTATTACCTTCTTGGTAACAGGATTCTAGAGACGGTAACCCTTCACCTCTTTACTGTAGCCCAAGAAAATACACTTCCGACTCTTCGGTTCCCATTTGGTCCAGTTAGCATCAGGGACATGCACAAAACAGTCACATCCAAAAACTCTGAAATGTGCAGCTAAAGGTTCCTTACCAGAAAAGGCCTGCAGTGGAGTCATCCCATTCACAACCTTCATGTAGCTACGATTTAGAATGTAAACTGCCGTGTTACATGCTTCAGGCCAGAAAGTCTTTGGCAAATCTTTCCCTTTCATCATACTCCTGCCCAGCTCACAGATGACGTGCATCTTGTGCTCTGCTACTCCATTTTGCTGTGATGTATGTGGCAGGGGTTTCTGCCTCTTGATCCCGTGACTTTTGCAGTAACTTTCGAATTCACTTGATGTGAAGTCACCACCTCTATCTGATCTCAACTTCTTCACCTTCCTCCTTGTTTCTTTCTCGACCATTACATGCCATTCTTTGAACTTACTAGAAGCCTCATCTTTAGTCTGCAGGAAGTATATCCATATCCTTCTACTGTAGTCATCAATCAGCGTCATGAAGTAGTAGGAACCACCCAAAGCTTCCATCTTTATCTTTCTGTAGAGGTCCGTGTGAACGAGCTCTAGATGAGCCTTTGCCCTGCTAGCCTCTTTAGGAAAGGGATGCCGATACTGCTTGCCCATCATGCAAGCTTCACATACATTGGGCAGATCTGTAGTTTTTGGTAGGTCTGCAATCATTCCACTTTTATGCATCTCCTTTAAAGAACTAAGGTTTAGATGACCAAACCTCTCATGCCACAGCTTAGTGTTGCTCACATCGGCTTGAGCATTGAAAGCTGAGAGTTCGTAGATGTTGTTGCACCGTGTGCCTTTACCAATGACCTTCCCTTGAAGATCCAAAATCTGTGCGCCATTCTTATCGAAGTGAACTTTGAGGTCCCGATCCATGATCGCAGAAATGGACAACAAGTTCCTCTTGATATCTGGCTTAGAAAGAACATCGGACAACTGTTTTACAACTCCATCTGACTTGAGAGCAATCATACCTTTTCCTTTTGTTGGACATTTTGCATCATTGCTGACTACTACCAGGATGTCATTCCCTACCGGATGTAGAGAGGTACACCAATCCTTATGACTGGTCATGTGGTGTGATGCACCACTGTCAATAATCCAAGGTTCATCCGTAGGTACATGAACTGCCTGCGTGTAGATCTCCTCAATTGCTACGAATACTCTACTGGTACTGCCTGCGCACACTGTTGCTGGACTCTTTCTTTACTTCGTTCTTCTCATCTGCAATCTTCTTTTAGCACTCATTTTGCTTGTGCCCTGCCTTGTTGCAATAGAAGCACTTGATTTTCTTCTTTCTCTTTTTATCGTCAGAAGAAGATGGGTTACCAGAGTCCTTACCCTTACCTTTCTTTGATCCAGCCGAGAAAGCCGAATCTTCTCCAGTCCTCATCTTTTTACGCATCTCCTCCTCCAGAAGCATCACATTGAAATCCTCAAAGTTGAGGGGTGGATTTCTGTTCTGCGTATTCAGCACCATAACAAGACCGTTGTACTTTGGTGGGAGAATCCGTATGCACCTTCATGCTAGATTCTCACTGGTGATGGTGATGCTAATTGCAGTCATCTGATCGCGCAGATTCTTCACCCTGGTGATGAACTTCTCTGCCGTTTTAGACTCAAACAATTTCTCGTTCGTGAGTTGAGTCCCCAGATTCTGAATCCGCGTCTGATTCGTGGTCGCGTACTAATTTTTCAAGACCCAGTCCATGCCTCCTCTGTTGTGGTGACATGTTGAATTAACACCATGATAGAATCACTTACACTGTAGACAATAGAACACAGTGCATCTGCATTTCTTCTTGTCCGTGCGAGAATCTGATCTGCAGTTGGTACTATCTATTGTCCTGCTTTGGTTGAATCCGGTCTCGTAGCCGGCTTCATGTCCACCCCAGTAGCAGTATCCCAAAGCTCGTATGCGCTTAGGATGGTCTTCATCTTGAACTTCTAGAGTGGATAGTTAGTGCCATCCAACTTTTCGCTTTCGCCGAACGGTGGGATTCGTAGTCTTGCGGGCTGGGCCATCTCTCACAATCTGCTCGCAAACAAAAACACACTACCAAATCTTCTTGCTAGAGCCCAAGCTCTGATACCATGTAAAAAAACAATACAACGTCTGTGCTCAACAGATAATAGGATCTCGTATGTAATAGAGAAAAGCAGATAGTATGGAGAATGAAAAATTTAATTACTGTAAAATTGATACAATAGATGGCGCTGCCTCCCAGCCGTGCATTCATGTGTGAGAAGCTTCGATGGTGTGCTAGAAACAATAGAGCACGAAGGCTGAATGCTAAGGAATCAGGGTTGCTGTAGCCAATGATGATTATGGGCTTCACAGGCTTGCTCTTATATAGCCACCAGTCATAGTTGGTTAGACCCAATTGGGAGATCGACCCAGTTGGCCCAAAACGGCCAACTGGAGGTCGCGTCCCGAAATAGGCCACCGACCACACGTTAGAACTGTGGCACAGAATAGAGCAACAAACCTATGGTTGCCATTTGGCGCAGAGCCCTATCCGAGATCATTTGGGGCTCCAGCCTAGTTGGTAGTGTGCCAACTCTATCTGAAGCCGTCCAGCCATCAGGCCACACATGGCCCCCATCTGGTGTCCAAACCAGGATCACTCAAATACCTTCTCCTCATATGGAGGGGCTTACAAGTAGAGTTAGCTGGTTCCCGTGTAGTTACACGAGAGTGGAGCATTGATATCTAACAGAGAGAAGTGTCATTGAGCACTCACAAATGATTATTTTGCAAGGTCATGTTAGTTAATTATTGTCACTTCTCAGTAACAATCATATGAGCCTTAGAGTGTGCTTAAGTGAGTGGCATGATGTCCTCCTCTATTTTGATGATCCCACGAACGTGGCATTTCCTTCTTGATTGGATGAGATTAGTTCATGCTCATTCTTGAAAGGGATTCTTTTTAGCAACTCATTAAAGAAGAAGCCCTCAAAGTGGTGAGAGCAGAATGGTATTAACTGAAGTGCACAAGTTGTGGGCTTGGATATATGTAGTTGTTGAATGGGCCCTTCATTGGGCATGGGGGTCATTCATTGGGCATGGGTTGTCTCACGCTTTCATTCCTTCTATAGTTTGATGACTTCCAATACTTATAAAATGTAAGGTGCTCTAGTATGCTTGGATAGCTGTAGTATGTGTCAATACGATGCATTGTTGTGACACAATACTTTCACAAGTAGCTTTGTCGAAGCTTAGACATGGGGGAGTTGATCAAGTACTCAACCTCAATGTAATGGATAGTGGATAATTTTAGCCATGTCAAAGTCACCTCAATGGATGACATTGGTTTCCATCAAGTGTCTCAAGGCCTAGTCATTTGCATCTTCCATATTCAAGTTTAGTCGCTCAGTAGGCTTTGTTTCCATGGCATACATAAGTAGTCGTATGAGAGACAAGTGTTAGTGATACTCTCAATATTCATGTGTCCTTGCCACAATAGTAGCACTACAACATTATATGGCATGACATTGTGGTATTTGGTTTGAATGGTAATATGTCCACCGATGCATTTTTGGATCTAAAGATGGCTTTAGATCTAGATGGTTGAATCCAACTTGCATTTGCTAAAAATTCATTGCAAGCGTTGCTGCATCTATGCATTTTATTTTGTTGCACAAGACTTCGCAACTTCATCTTTGACGACAGGGATCGAGGTTATAAAGCTTGATCTTCTTTGTATGGGACATGATTTCATTTGTGACTTGCTAATGCCATTGTCATGTATCCATAGCTTAATGCAAGCATGAAGTGATCCATGACTTTATACTTCATATCTAATGAGATAACGTTTCACCCTGCCTAATTAGTGTTTTCACTCAAGATGATTATTGTGGAACTTTTGAAGCCTAAGGTGGGACAATTGATGGGGAATTGACGTGGCAATCTTGCCTAGTGAATAGAACTTCAATACAGATCATGAGTTTCATTAGTCTTGAGTGAATCCCCTCTCCTTGTCCCCTACAAATCTATTTTATTTTCTAGAGCATGTGAGTGAGCTATTTCAAACATATGGGACACTACTTTGAAATTAAATTCACTTAGTAGATCCTCAGTCTCTTACTTTATGCATTCACATTCACAAATTTTGATCTCAAGATGGCATAGATATAGACCATCCATTGATTAAGGACAAGGGCATGCCAAAAGGAGATTTATATGTTCAATGACTCATAGTGGGAGCCAGGAAGAATGTGCTAGCTAAATTCCTAAAGGAGCTCCGTGTTATACAAAGTTATCTTTAGGAAGGGGACAAGCCACTCCAAAAGGAGTGCTCACAAGGAACATTTACATTTATAGAGAGACAAATCCACTACTTGTGAACTTGCATGTTTCTCTTCTTGGATACATAAATTGCATGTAAAATTCTCATTTAAATTTGGAAATTGCATTTCATTATATGTACCTTAGAGATTTTCTATGAACATTTCTCCAATCACAACATAGGCAGATTTCACACCACCCGGTGGCCATCCTCCAAAAAGGTAAGGTGACGGGTTGCTGTCCTAGGTGGCCTAATGGGAGGGGAGGACCGTGGACAATGACAAAAATAATTGTGTGCGGCACCTAGAGGCTGCCCACTCCATGGTAGACTTACAAAACTCCCCGAGCGCGCTCATCGGGTTCGAACTCATGCCAATCCATCAAGCGCCATTCTAGCTGAACCGTTACACCGGTTGTGAATATATCGATATGGACGCTGGGTCGTCTGAACCGCAGGACCTGACCATCACGGGTGGTCTGAACCCGCCCATAGTTCCTCCTTCCTCGGTGTGCTGTTTCCTGAGGAAACACGCTGGTGCTGCACTACGAACATTGTGAAACATGCCTTTGCATGTCCCTGCAACTAGCTCCAGTCCATTGTGTCCCCACTTTGTTGCACAATTCATTCATCGTCTTTTCACCACGAAAGTTGTGCTCACAATTCTGTATTTGTGCGTTGCCGTCGGTTTTTAAGCAATGGAGACTGCCCAATCATTACCTGATACTGATATCATAAAGGAGTGGGTTCCTAAACGATGAAGGAGATAATCGCTCCAAGCAAACATCCCCACAGCACTAAAACAGATTTACGAGACGTTCACCTTTGCACATTGTTCGAGACTCTATACTTGAAACCGGAGGGAATTCTCCAATCGACTGAAGATGGAACCGTGGAAAGAAATGAAAATTCACCTAGGTTTGCACGGATGGCGTTGCCGGTGTTACACCATTGGTATACAGGTGCCAACTACCAAATGGCGTTCGCAAAGCAATACCTGTGCGTGTAGCCATCGAGGAGCTGGTCTTAACCTGCTTCAGCCAAAACACCAAAGATCGAAAACATGCTAATGATGCTGGTAAGAAAGCACCAAAAAACATCATCCTCATACAGCACATCGAGATGATTTGCTGCCTGTCGTTCACACTCCACATACCAGCTTTAACCTAGATCCTATCTTCTCCTCTGTTTCTGTGGCTCACGTCCCCATTCCAGAAGTTCGTATCACGAAGTTGGCCTCACAAGCAGGCCAGTAAAAAACATTTATAAAGCAAAAACTGCATTGGAATATATCGATTCGGTCCTATGGTCTAGTGGTTAGGACACTGGACTCTGAATCCAGTAGCCCGAGTTCAAATCTCGGTAGGACCTTTTATCACGCCGTGCCTTCTTTTTTCCACCTGACCATTTAAGGACTCCCTCTCCCTTAATCACTTCAGAAGAATCCCTTTTCTTGCTAGCCATAATTTAAGCTCGCCTCCCTCTCTCACGCCTTGCCTTTCTTTCTGGCCTCCCACGTGTCACCGAGAAGCGAAAATCGTTTCTGAGCTTATTTTTTTTTGCATTTGCACGTGTGTCCCTAGGATTGGCCTTCTGGATGCAGGCTTCACCAAAAACATGTCGCCCTCTCGTTGGACGCCCAACATAAGTCTGCATGCAATTCATGCAAGCTTCTGTTCCTTCACGCCCCCATCGACGCCCCTCTGCTTCTTTTGCAGCTTCACAGTGGCTTGCAATCACGTAAGGCTCCACTGCCGCATGACTCCGTAGCCTATGGTGCATGCAATGCGTTAGCACAACGATCAAACCTTCTTCGTCTTTTTGCCCCAGTTCCGTGATCCCCCTCTTGTAAAAAGCAGTGTAACATCTAATTCGAGAACTGTAACCTCAAAAAGAGAACTCTAGGGGAATCTTTGAAAGATTCCCTCTTTTTCATGAGAATTTTACGTTTTTTTGAAAAAAATGGCCTTTTTGCGCGACGGTTTTTGAAAAAATACATAAAAACCATGCTTTTATGAAATTTTGTCGACAAAGTGTTTTTGGAAAACGGGCACAAACACCTACACTTGGAATACCAAAATTGCAAAAAATACATTAATTTTTTAAAACCAATATAATAAGGGCCTATGCATCCGATGCACATAAAAGGACCATGGCATAACACATTCCTAAAAAGGTACAAATCACATTGTTACACAAACATACATGCCACCAATCCTATAAAGAACAATACTCATCCTCTGATCCTATACCTTCAAATGCACTAGAGCCTAAGCTTTGTGCGGTAGAAGTTGAAGATCCTTCCTCCTCTAGGCTGTCCACTAGAACATTCTCCGAGTCAACCTGGGCAAGTTTAGCTGCCACCCTCTTTTTTGCATGGCGTGTCTTGGCTTCCATTTGTTCACTGCATCTGATTAATGTCTTTGGAACTTTTTGGGATATTATGTATTGTGTCTCCTTTGGCAAATGCCCGGCTTGTGTTAATTGAAATACATATACCAAAAACCTCATCATTTAGTAGCTGATTGATAAGTATTTGGGATGCAAAGAATGGATTCCACCATATCCACACCACATTTTCAAAATACGTTGCAGCATGCTGGATTGTTTCTCTAATCTCATTGACAGAACTTATAGGGTTTACGTCTCTCCCCTCCTTCATGGCTCGTTGCAACTCCCTCACTGATTGTAAAGGTTGTAAGGGTGCCACATACAACTCACGCTCTGGAACACACTTCAAGAACTTCAATCCTTTGACTGGAAGCCAAGTCGGTGATGTGGAATAGAACTTCGCCCACAACAACGTTGAGCCTTCTTGATCTTTCTTCATTCGAAATTGGTGTTGAAAGCTTAACTCGTTAAGCTTCTCAATACATCGTTCAATTCGCTTGTTGTCACCAAACACAAAGCGTTTGAAATCTGTAGTTTTTTCCATGTATGCAGATCATCGCATCCCCATCCCATGCTTCTTTCCTTCACATCTTTATTGAGAACCGGCTAAACATCTGATCAATATGGTCGTGTGTGTGACCCACCATAAGGATTCCTAATTTCTTTTTCAAAAATATGCCTTTCTCCACAAGCATGCAAAGATATACAAACACAACTTGATTCTTGTTCTCTCTCAATGTTTTGAACATACAACACTTTTGGAAGAGGTTGTGTAAGATTCCTCAATGCATCATTAAGAACGAAAACTGTGAGATTAGGATCATTTCTTACGTTTGGTGTCATCAGATAAACCTTGGGGATTAATTCACCATGGTAGATCATGCATCCATTCACATGATATGTGATGAGGTTCTCCTCTTTCAAATCCTTGGAACACTATATTAGAGAATTTGGGAAAATCCCGATTCCCACGAAATAAAATATAGTCACTTCAAAAGTAAAATTTGATGTTTTTTATTGAAATATTAGCTCCATTGAGGACCCAAGTTTTAGTTATGTTGGGGGAGACTAGACCATGCACAATACTTTCCCAATTCCTAGAACCCAAGTAACAAGCTTTCGTATGTTGCTATGGTAAAAGGCCTTAATAGATGTGAACATGGTCCCATGGCCAAAACATTTGTTGATTTACTAGTGAAAGAAAGATGTTTCTTGTTTCATATACATCAAAACCACAAACAAAAGCCAATTTATAGAGTTGCATTAGGAAGATTCATTGGAGTAAATTAAATTGCAGTATTAATATATGTAATAGGATTGTTATAGAGCTTTGACATCCATCATATAAATGTGGTGTTCAAAAACATAATTAAACTTGGAACAACTGTCAATTTTTATTTGGTATAAGATGTATCAAATTAATGCCAAATGCATATGTTTCTATGTTGATAAATTGCAATATTGACATAGGCAATAGGATTATGGTAGAGCTTTGACATCCATCATATAAATGTGATGTTCAAAAACATCGTTCCATCTCAATAGAGCTGTGAAACTCTCCATCACAATAGAGCTCATGAAACTCGGAGACATGGTCTTGATAAAAACCTTTTTTTAAATTGCTTTCTTGTGCTAAATATAATCAAAACCATTGACACATAGCCAAATTTGCAACTAAATTTTACATCACATCGTTTAACACAATCATTAACAATTCCATACTAGTATTCATACTCACAAAGTAGCTCATCTCTGAAGGAGATATCCTTTATGATTTGCACAGTAATGTAGCCATGGGCACTCAAATCTCCTTGTGAATTTTGAGACCAAGGTGGTAGCTTAGGGATGTATACAAATATAACATTTGTTCTTTCTTTATAATACATTGAGCTATTTATGTATCCAGCAATGTTTCCATACAATACATCTCCCACAATACATTTCACATCTGTCAATGGCTCAATGAATGGATATTCAAACATTCCATAAGTCTTCATCCTTGGGAAAAACTTGAGGAGAGATCTCCAAGTAACATAATCATACTTTGGACCATTATATATCATCAAATCTTGTTTCTTCTTGATGCTCGTATGTACAAAAAGACCATATCCTGCCCCAGGTATTGTTGATTTCTTTACTTCATAATGGATGCCATTCATTTCGAACACGTGCTCAATGGGTATGGGCAATTATGCAATAAAATTGAATCAAGTTGGCTAAGAATGCCCTTGCAGCATCAGCAGTGATTCCCCTTTCCTTGCATCCAAGAACCATAGCAAAGCGTTTTGCCTCACTATTTTTCAACGGCCCCATTTTGGTAATTTTTCCTAGCATGCATTCTTCCTCTTCGTTCAATGTAACATGTTGAGCATGCACCATACTTCTTGTAGTAGGACAAGTCCCTCTCACTCTAGTTTTGGTTATAAGTGAAGCAATACCTTTCTCTGTGTCTTTTTTTGAACTGCGAGTAGACATATGAGATTTGACATTCATCCTTTCGAGAACTTCTTTGTTTTTTTCTTTGAATTCAAGGATCACTGGTTGAAAATAATAGAACATATCATGCCCTTTGACAATCAGAGCTTGACCAAATCTGTTAGAAGAGATGGCACTGCACACATCTACTACATCATCTAGCATCTGTAGGTACGGCAATAACTCATGAAGCAAAATAGAATCACCACAATCTATATCAAATTTTGTAGGGAAAATGCAATATTCTACTAGATTAACACAACCCATGTAAGGTGAAATGTCGATGAACACTGTTCTTGCTGGTTTGCATTCCTCTTTGAAACAACACCACACTCTCATTAATGGTTTAAACTCCGCTCCCACATTAATCCTATCTGGTCGAATGATTCTACTCTTTGTATGCTTGTGGCATGCCATCACACCCCAAACCATGAAGAAATTCAACTTTCTGTTAACATGATGCTCCAAAGTGTCCAGCATGTGTTGCACCATGCCCTTTTCTCCTCCAGTGGACACCATGAACTTGGTTTGCTTTCTTGAGCTCCTTACCACGAACCGAGCTCTGATACCATGTGAAGAGAGTGGGAGAGAAGGAAGGAGTCTTCCTTGCGGCTTTCTCACATACACAATGGGGGAATACACACAAAGGTGGAGGCTTAAACAGTTTTCCTCTTCTTAGTTGTGAAAGCCAAAAGAACGCTGAGTACAAAAGAATAGGTGAACCCTATATGTGGGTCTCAAACCAAACTCAGCTAGCTAAGGTGGCATACTAACTGAGCCACTAGCTAGAGTACAGTGATCGAGAAACCATTGTAGAAACTCTAAATGGCCAGGATAGAGAACAAGCCAATGCTTCCCATTGTGCAAGCTCATATGTTTGTTTGACTTCAAAAAACAACGCTTGAGCAATAATTCTTTCAAATCTATTATCACTACTAGTCTTATTTTTGTTATCACCTCTTTTGACATTATTTTAGAGGGTGACATTATGTCTTCTCCTTTACCTTCTAAGATTTCTTCCTACACCTTGGCTTCATACAATGACATTGCATCTTCTCTTTTACCTTCTAAGCTTGCATCCACATTTGTCAATGGAACATTAACTCCAGACATTGCATCCTCAACATTTTCAATCAACCATGTTGAGCTTGGAACTTGCATGCTAATGTTCAAATTAGGCACATAACGAATTATTGGATTAGGTGTCACATATATAGGCAATGCTTCTAGTGATGTGAAATTGAGATGGCCAAGATCTATTGATAAACAAGGAAATGAAATTCATAAGTAGAAACAAATTGAAGATTGAGTTGGAAAACCAAATTGTCAAACTTTAGGTTGTGTGCTCTCAATGAAATTTGTTTGTGTGAAAGCATTCATGTTTTTCTTTTTCAAAACAAAATTGGATTACTAAAAAAAAGAAAGCATTCATGTTCATATGCATAGTATACCACCTAAAGTTGTTGAATCTATACTCTTCCAAGTTATTTTAATCCCCAGCATATCCTTACAATGCCAAAAACCTTTGCGTAATAGATAGAGTGGAGTCCAACATTATTGAAGATTTTAAAAAATCAAATTAGAAAAAATGACGTGACATGTTATTAAAACTAGAGTACGTTAAAAAAAGGGGACATCACATTCTTAAAAGAGACAAAAAGTAAGATTTTAAAAAATCAAATTAGAAAAAATGGCGTGACATGTTATTAAAACTAGAGTACATTTAAAAAAAAGCATGACACATTTGCACAAGAAGTAGATCATATAACTCAAAGCCATATGGTGTCAAAAAACACCTTACATTAGCTCAGCCTAGAAGATCTCATCTTGGTCTCTCTTATCTTCTCAATAACCTAAACTCTAAAAGATCTCATCATTGGTATCTCTTATCTTCTTAATAACCCAATCTTCCACTGCCTCCACATCTGTATCCTCAATATAATTACATGCAAGAAAGAAATTTAAGCAGTCACATATTGTTTCTTTATAATTTCTCTGTGACGCTCTTATTGTTCTCTCAGCATCCGCATCAAATCGCCCATGACGAGAGTTGCGATAAAAAAGGTTAATAAGTCTAAGAGATCTTGTCGTGCTTTTATAATATGTCAGTCTTTCACTCTCTGCTATCTTGAGAGTCTCCTCCCTCTCTACATGCCTCTATGCATCAAATTCCTCTCTCTCCATCTGTGTCAATGGAGAGCCTTGTCGAATTCTGACCTCTCTCTGTGCTCCTTGGTTAGCAATCCATTCTTTGAGACTCTTAATTCCGGACCCCACGTCTTCGATGATGCCAAGGACATCCATGGGTGGGGAGATGATAAAGAAAGAGAGATGGACTAGGATGGAAGAAAGAAGAGAGTGTTTATGGAAGGACTAGGATGGAAGACTACAAGTTAATGAGAAGCACTAGGATGGATGAAAGAAGAGAGTGTTTGTGGAAGAACTAGGATAGAAGAATACAAGTTACTAGGATGAATGAAAGAAGAGAGTGTTTGTGGAAGCACTACGATAGAAGAATACAAGTTACTGAGAAGGACTAGGATAGAAGGGGGGGTGGCAGGAAAAAGAGCTAGAGTAGAGAGAGAGATAGGGATAGTGGAGCTTGAGAGAGGAGAGAGTGTACAAAAGAAAGCGATATGGAGGGTTGGGAGAGAGAGAGAGAGTCTGTGTAAGAGAGAGTGAAGTATATTTTGACTCCTTCTATAAAAGTCTTTGTGGAACTATAGTTCCATTTCTTGTCTATTACAACTTTACATTAGAGAACTAAAAAGTCTTCGTGGAATTGTAGTTTCATTTCTTGTCTATTACAACTTTAGAAAACACATAAGTCTCTATGGAATTAAATTTCCATCACTTGACTATTATGTCATTAGAGAGAGCATATGTCCTCGAAAGTGCCTACTATGGCATTGGCTTCATGAAAATAAGCAGACTTTAAACCTGTAGGCCATGTATAACCAGGGCTAGCATCGCAAATCTCCTCACAGACTCTCCTCACAACCTGTTTCGAATCTTCCACCAACTTGTAAGCATTCAACAACTCCTCTTTTCTCTCTTGGCTTTCCTCATCTTCACCATTTTTTTCAATACACCTTCTAGCCACCACCATATCCTGTACAAAAATTTAACTCATTAGCATAAGAAGTACGTGATTAAAAGAAGCTAAAAAGAAAGCTAGGGATATTCACCTCTTCTGCTGAGTTCAAATCAAGTAGCCATGTGTGTAACATATCCTCCTCGAATGATTTTCCCTTCATTGGTCCATACAAAAGGGATCTAAGATAGAATTTGAGTTCAGTAAATAAAGTCGCTAGTAACTAGTAATTGTCTTAGAGGGAAAGTGAGAGAAGGAGAGTCAGGGAGCGATAGCAAGGGATGCACAGTGAGCCGCCCCTCCTTCAAGAGTGATAGAAAGTGAGGGAAGACATAAAGTGAAAGACGTATACAAGTTAATGAGAAGGACTAGGATGTAAGAAATAAGAGAGTGTTTGTGGAAGGACTAGGATGGAAGAATACAAGTGCACTAAGGCATGATGTGTTAGCTATGATAAGGATAAGCATTGGAATAAAGTGAGTGAAGCATTGGGAATGCTGTACTTTAAGTGAGTGGAGACTGTCCAACTGACACTTTAACCAATAGTGTGTAATGAAAGGTTTGGAATAAAATATTGCAGAGCATTGGGAATGCTATACTTTAAGTGAGTGGAGCATTAGGAATTGATACTTTGGAGTGAAATATATTACAAATAATTATTATGTTGTTCTCATCACACATTTATTTCCAAATAATCACATCATCACATATTCATATCAAAATTCTCATCACACAAGGTTATATTTCCAAATAATCACATCATCACACATTTATATCATAAAATTGTGTGCATGAAATAAATATATAAATATCATGACTAAATGCCACTTAAGTGATAAGTCACAAATTGGTGTATAATCAACAAAAACAACATCATGATTCATACATTGCAACAAATAAATGTCAACCATAATATTCATGTAATAAACAACATCATGAGAATATGCTCCTCATGCATATATACAAAAACAACATCATACATGCATCACAACTCTTCTGATGCTTCAAGTGGTGGAGACTATATTCTGATGCTTCCAATGGAGGCTGTGGTGCTCTAGATGTACACTCAGTCTCTACTTCTTCTGTAGTATGTAGTGCTTTTAGAGTAGACTCAGTATCCTCTTCCTTAAATGCAAGCGGAGGCTGTGGCAACTCTTCTGATGCTTCTAGTGGAGGCTATGGTACTGTAGGTCTACACTGAGCCTCTACTTCTTCTATAGTGTGTAGTGCTTTCACAGTAGACTCAGTCTCCTCTTCCTTAAATGTAAGCTTTGATATTGCTTCAGTTGCACATTGTATTCGAAATATGATGGTAGCAATTAGGTCTCGAATGATTTCAGCCCTAAACAATTGTATATCCTCCTTTGAATATTTGAGCTCCAAAGAGTCTTCCGATGAAACCTGTGGCTTAAGTGAGAAAATTTCTTTGAAAATCAACATGCAGTTATAGGTGACTCTCCACCCACAACTATGCCCATCTTCTTGCTCTACTACTAAATGCCTTTGGAAGTCTAGTGAGTCTTTGTACTGTCCTGTTTCTCTGATAGCAGATACCAACTTCTCAACCGACCTGCTCATCATGACATATTAAAAAAACTTAGTGTGTCTATTACATAAGGTGCATAATATCGAAGTAACAACAGATTAATAGAATACTTACGTTTGCACTGAGTCATGAAAGCCTGCAATCGAGTTGACAAACCAACAATAGTTGTCTTCAAGGTCCCAAACCACCAGACTCCAATGTTCCCTACACGAATAATTAAGAACCATTATTATTTAACACAATGTTGCCAGTATAAGATGAAAATAAAGGTTGCCATGATACATCTCGTATATCATCATATATTATATTTGTACCAAGTTTCATCTTCTTTCGACCATCGATGTCCAACATGGTTACTGAAAACCAACGTTGGTGACCCACATGTGTTCTAGTGTGTGTGATGAGGTTCTTTAAAATACAAAGCCATGTATAGACCTATTCACGAGAAAAGATTTGATACGGTTCTTTGGTATAATATTAATGAGAACTACACCAATTCTCAGTCCATTATGAGATATAGAGCCATGGATGTGACCTTACCTAACAAAAATATTTCTTGTCACAGTGCGGCAAAGAAAGGGTTATCTAGCCTAAAACAATATGCTATACTATTGCAAATGCAATAGAGCCTAGCCATAATATTTATGGCATCATCTAGTAGATTCCTACAAAGTTTTGTCTGACCATCGATGCCATACATGGTTATGAAAAACTAACGTTGGTGACCCTGATGTGTTATAGTGTGCATGATGGGGATTTGTAAAATAAAAAGGCATGTATAGACCTATTTACGGGACAAGATTCAGTATAGTTCTTGGGTATGATGTGACTCTAAGGCATAACTAATCTTTGTACATTATGAGATATAGAGCCATGGATTTTACCTTACCCTATAAAAAATATTTCGGCTCATGATGTGGCACACAAATTGTTATTTATCCTAAAACAATATGCTATGCTACTTCAACTACAATAACACCTAGCCTAAATATTTATGCCATCATGTATTAGAGTCCTATAAATTTTCATCTTGTTTCAACTATCGATGCCCAACATGCTTGTGAAAAAACAACGTTGGTGACCCACACATGTTCTATTTTGTGCGACTGGTTTTGTTTTTAAAAAATGGCATGTGTAGACCTATTTAAGGTTGGGGAGATGTCCACAACCCATAGTTTCAACCCATGATCTTCACTCCAAGACCTCTAGCCCTTGATCTAATCTCTAATCCAAGGAATACATTAAAACTTGAGATAAAGCACTAGAAGCCATTAGATCAAGGGGTGGATCTAAGGGATATCATCAAAGAATAGAGGAATGAAATGTCTACATGTCATCAAAACAAAGATCTAATGGAGGAGGTGAGAGGAAAATTTGCTTCAATCTAGGACATAGATAAGATGGAAGATCCAAGGGAGGAGATGGGTGTAGAAGGGGCTTCAATTTGGGCCATAGAGTTGATGGAAGATCCAAGGGAGGAGATGGATGTAGAAGGCGCATCAATCTAGGCAATAGATTTGATGCAAGATCCAAGGGAGGAGATGAGTGTAGTAGGCACCTCAATCCTAGCCCTCCATTATGCACCTCAACCCTAGCCCTCCATTATGCAGCTCAATCCTAGCCCTCCATCTATGAAGGCTGATCTACACCATCCATTATGGTCCTCCATCCTAGCCCCCCATTATGCGCCTCCATATTAGCCATTGATCTTGATCTGGATCAAGGGAAATGTACCTATTGATCACGTTTAATACTACTCCCCCTCCCCCCTTTTATTCAATTCAGTGTACCCTTCCCCCCTTTAAGCCTAACTATTTATACCACTCCCCCCTCCCTCCTTTACTTAATTGAAGCCCTCTCCCCTTTCCCCTTTTATCCCTAAATATTTTGCCATGTATACCACTCCCCCTCCCTTTATTTAATTGAATCCCTCCCTCCCCCCTTTATCCCTAAATATTTATACCACTCCCCTCTCCCCTCCCTCATTTGTTCCTAAATATTTTACAATCATATACCACTCCCCCCCCCCCTTTTAATTTAATTGAAGCCTCGCTCCCCCATTTATACCTAAATATTGATACCACTCCCCCGTCTCCCCTTTATTTAATTGAAGCCCTCTCCCCTCCCTCCTTTATCCCTGATAAATATCTTGCCATCATATACCACTCCCCATCTTCTTATTTAATGGAGCCCTCCTTCCCCCCTTTATCCCTATATTTTATTTACTTGAAGACCTCCCTCACACCTCATTACCCCTAAATATTTTTCCATCATATACCACCCCCCCCTCCCCCCAACCACTAATTAATACAAATACATACTTTATGTATGATAGTACACTATTGCACCTCAATCATCCTAGAAATCCATCTAAGGAGATTGATATTCACCCTCAATTCTCATCCTCCATCCTAACCCTCCATTATGTGCCTCCATCTTAGCCATTGATCTTGATCTAGATCAAGGGTCCACATTAAAAGGTGCCTACTACTTCTTAACCTAGCCTCCCCAAAGTCAAATCAACCACTTGGAGCCCGCCAAAGTGCATCCACCATCCACTAAAGCCATCCTAGGTCTTTCATATAATCACCATCCACCAAATTAAAGGTACCCATGTCAGTTTACTAAGATGCAATAACACCGAGTGAAAATCTTTATGCCATGATGTCTTAGAGTCCTACCAAGTCTCATCTTGATTCAACCATCGATGCCTAACATATATAGAAAGCATGTGCTATTGATTTTCAATTCTAAATCCTATATCATAAGTGCTAAACCCTAAACCCTTTATCCGCCCTAAAGTACTAATAAAAAATTATAATTAATAAGTAGATAATGGAAAAGAGACTGATATTCATGTAATTTTTACTGTTGCAGCTTGATTGCAAAGGACTCTCACAAAGGAGATGGCTATAGATTTTATTCCAAGGATGGAGGTGATTTTGTGTAGCAAAAGAATAGTTGCATTTGCTACAATCCATGATAGTGATCCAAATTTTATTTGTCACTTTAAAAGACTTGGGTAAGATAAGATGGCAACTATTGTATCAAAGATTTTTAGTGCACATGTTGAGCTAAAGCATAAGTGTGGAGGTATGGAAAAACTTGGAGATATTATGCTTTATAATGTTTTTAACAAATCATTTATTGCATGGGATAGATACGAGACTTATCCAACACATACAGTTAGAAATACAAAATGCATTTCTTTGGATTTCAATGTGGGAGATATTTTGCAAATGATATCATTTGCAAATAAGAACATAGTGGAAGGTCAAGTTTTGGGGTTTGAACAAATGGATCAGTGATCATTTGCATGGATGAGGATTGTGAAAGTTATGAATGATGGTATGGAAGATAACACAGCATCATTGGATGGTCCCTATTATGAGGAAGGAAAAGATTTGAGATGGAGCATGCAATTTTGGAAGATTAGAAAAGGACATGTGGTTTTCAATGATGAAGATAAGGTATATTACAATTTCGAAGGACTTAAAGAATATGCCAATGAGCCAAGATTTGTCCCTTCATACATGGATGATTTCAATGGACTCAAGTATAGAAGTGACATCTTATCAGGAGTGGATGAGTTCATTGTTACCTAGAAAGATAAAGAATTCAGAAGTAATGCCTTATCTAGAGTGGATGAGTTCATGCATTTTGAGAAAGGAAAAGACATCAAAAGTGTTCTCCCTTCAAAGTTAGATGATTTCGATAAGGCAAAATATTTTAGAAGCGATGTCTTATCTAGAGTGGAAGAATTCACGCATATCAAGAAGGATAAAGATATCATCAGTGTTGTCTCCTCAAACTTGGATGATTTCAGTGCACTTAACAATAGAAGTGATATCTTATCATGAGTGGATGAGTTCATTGGTACCGAGAAAGCAAAAGGTTTCAAAAGTGGTCTTATCTAGAGTGGATGAATTCACACACATTGACAAGGGCAAAGAGTTCAAAAGTGTTGGCTTATCAAACATGGATGACATGGATATTGATTGAAATGGTCCTACGATTGCTTCAAAGACAAGAATTAAATCAACAAAGGAAGATTTGGTATTTGACTTTGACTATGATAAGATCAAGGATGCAACATCCCATGAAAACAGAGTGACAAATAAATTTGACAGGGAGGTGTACAAATTTAAATAAGGATGTACAAAAGAAACAAAAACAGACATACATATGCATGAAAAGAAAGCGAGTCTAGGTAGATGTAGAAAAGGCTAGAGAGGTAATCAAGGACTTCAAGGGCCTCGTGCCAGCAAAGGAGGTGCTTGGAGCTTGTGATGCTACTGGTGTAAGTCGTGAAGCTTACAACTCTGTTTTTAAAATTTTCAAGTCTGCTATGGAGGAAAAGTATAAGATATCTACAATGCCATTGCCAACACCATGGTCTATAAGTCTTGCACATTAAGAAACAAACCAATGTGCTAGAGAAAATCTTGGAGGATATCATTATGTAAGTGGCACAATGACTTGGAAGAGTAAAAAGAAATCTAGCATCCAAACGTTTGAGACGAATGCTTTCAATAATGTTTACATGGATGTAGAGAATTTGCAGAGAGCCATGGTCAAATTCTATGGGATGAGAGAAGAAGGTAAGAGAAATCCCCTCTTTACATTCAACTTTATTTCTTCTCATTTCTATATCCTTACTGTATTTACAGATCGCAAGCTAGTTTTTGTTAAAAAAATGGATGAAGCTCAGTTGTTGGTAAATGAGCACAAGCTAGAGAGGGTGAGCATTTTTATTGTGAACAATGCCTTGCATTTTGCTCAAGTGGATGAGAAAGTTGAGCAGGGTTTCTTAGTCCAATCTGAGAAGGACATATGGTGGCTTGCAGCCTTTGGAGAGAACCAACATCCCGTTGATTATTTGAAGACAACAGGCAGGGCAAACATTAATAGTGAACGGGCATGGAACATTTCAAGTTGAATGGCATCTAGCTGGTGATTTGAAGACCCTCAAGTGCTTGTATGGTTGTGATACAAGTGTAGATGCAAAATGGACATGCTTGTATTGCACCCACTCTCAGAAGATGCAAAAGGGAAGCCTACAATGGGAAAATGGCATCCTTTCTTGCAACCAAAGTGTAGCCCCTGATCATCACAAAAAGGATCCTAAGTGGGACCCCATTCTACCAATTCCATTGGAGCAAGTACACGTGTGTACTTTGCATGCTAAAATGTGTATACTTTATAAGTTACTATATCTCCATCTAGTTTATGCTTGGAATTTGAGGCCACAGCCAAGTATCTGCACAATGCATTGCAAAAGCTAAAGAACTAATCTCACTAATGGGACTTCACGAAGGCAATGTGAAGCTTAAGCAAGACAAGAAACAATAAAAAACGACACAAAATATTCCTGCTAAAGTGTCCATGGGTGGAGGAAAGGCAAGGAGGTTCTTGTCCAACCACAATGCTGATAAAGAAAAACATACCTTGGCTCAAAGCACCCTAGGTTGGGAGTATTGGAAAGCTTTGCATGAGTGCACTACAAATCAAGCTTCACATCCACGAATTGCTACTTTGAGAGAAAAACTTTGGACAAAGCTTGATGCATTTATAAAGTTGCTTAGACAAGGTTAAATAGATGAGCTTTATTATGAGAGATTCAGGATAGCATTGGGAGAATTCATATCATTGATGGTAGAAGCATGGGGGGAGTCGCATATTACACAATACATGGTAATCCTCCTTAGGTTGAAATTTTGTGCTTTAAACTTGAGTCAGTTTATGTTTCTAATACGATGTTTTTCTTTACAGCACATTCCTTATGCACATGCACCATAGTTTGTGGAGCAACAGGGCCCTCTGTCCATTTGGAATACTCAAGGAATGGAGAAATTGCACTATAGAGCAATGGTAGCATACTTCAAGAATACAAGGCATGGGGGTGGTATCGCACGAAGCAATGCACTACACGAAATGTTTGACTGGTTTTATAGATGTCTATGTGAAAAGAGTGGGAGAGAAGGAAGGAGTCTCACTTGCGGCTTTCTCACATACACAATGGGGGAATACACACAAAGGTGGAGGCTGAAAACAGTTTTCCTCTTCTTAGTTATGAAAGCCAAAAGAACTCTGAGTACAAAAGAATATGTGAATCCTATATGTGGGTCTCAAACCAAACTTAGCTAACTAAGGTGGCATACTAACTGAGCCACTAACTAGAGTACATAAAGATAGTTGTCATCCAGCTATTATTCATGGACAGTATATCAACCACATCTGCAGCTAACAAGTCCGTGACATAAATGGACAATGGTCACCCTAGCATATCACAAGTGGAGCTCAATATCTCAACACTCCCCCTCGAGCTCAATCCCAATTCGTACACACCAAGCAGGTCTCTGAACTTGTGCAGCTTCTCTGCATCCAATGCCTTCATAAATATGTCAGCTACCTGATCCTTTGTGCTGACATAAACTAGATCAGTAAAACCTACTAGAACCTTCTCTCGCATGTAGTGATAGTGCACCTCAATGTGCTTTGTTCTAGCATGATAGGCTGGGTTATTTGCCAAGTGTATACTGCTCATGTTGTCACAATAAATGACAATTGGCCCATTTGTAGACTGATGCATATCATAAAGTAGCTTATGCAACCAAGCTACCTCACATGCAACCATTGCCGCACCCCTGTACTGAGCCTCTGTACTTGACAAGGCAACTGTAGGCTGGTTCTTGCTGCTCCAAGTGCCTACAGTAGTCCCAAAAGAGAACACATATCCACTGGTAGATCGTCTATCAGAAATACTACCAGCCCAATCAGCATCAGTGTATCCATGCAACTGTATCTGATCTCCAATCTCATAAAATAGTCCATACTACAATGTGGACTTCACATACCTCAATATGCATCTAGTCACATCCAAAGTGGTTTCCTTGGAGCTTGCATAGACTAACTTCCCAAACCAACAACATAGCGCAAATCTGGCCTAGTAATAGTCATATAAATCAAACTTCCTACTATGCGTCTATACATAGTAGGATCTTCTAGAAGCTCACCTGCATCTGCGCTCAGCCTCACATTCTACTCCAAAGGAACTAAAATAGGCTTACAGCCTGTCATCCCATATTTGGACAGCATGTCCAATCCATGCTACCTCTGCAAGAGCCATATCCCACTTGTGGATCTAATCACCTCAATGCCCAAGAACTAATGCAGCTCTCCCAAATCCTTCATCTCAAACTTTTGCTTCAATAGCATTTTCACATGAAGGATATCTTCATCACTATCACCTGTGATGATCAAATCATCAACATAAATGACAAGCAGCATAATACCTTTCTCTCTTTTTCTCACATAAAGTAAGAAATCTGCCTTGGAAATCTGGAAGCCAATAGTGACAAGATACTGTCCTATCTTGTCAGACCATGCTCTTGGTGCTTACAAGGATTTCTTCAACCTGCAAACAAACTCAGGATGAACAACATGAACATAACCTGGTGGCTCCTCCATATAGACCTCTTCTTGCAAATCACCTTTGATGTAAAGGCCATCCCTTTGATGTAGCCATAGCAATGACTGCTCTTACGGTTGCCATCCTTGCAACTGGACTGAATGTTTCTTCATAATCAATGCCATATGTCTGTGCATACCCCTTGACAATGAATCTTGCCTTGTATTTGTTCACAGAACCATCTGCATTGTGCTTCACTTTATAAACCTAGTTGCAGCCAATTGCATTCTTGTCTTTTGGCAAAGGCACCAATTCCCATGTAGCATTTTCTTCCAAGGAATCCATGTCTTCATCCATGGCTTTCTCCCATTTTTCTTTTCCCATCGCTTGCTTAAAAGAAGTGGGTTCTTGTTCATGTATTACTTTGACCATATAGGCATAGTGAATGGCTATAAATCCATCATATTTCAGCCTATCCATAGCATACCTAGCTCTGGTAGACCTGTGCAAAATAGGCTCACTACCAAGTGCTCTTAAAACATCCCTTGTCTTCCTTACTCTAGGTGTAACAACAGAAGGAATACCCAACTCATCATCAAGGCTCTGTTCTGAGTGACTGGATTCGACACGTAAGAGTTGTTGAGAGTTGTGGTGCCATGAGCACTTGTAGAGCAAAGGTATGAGTAAAGGAAAAGTTGCCACATGGCATGGAGGAGATATCCCACATGTGAGCAAGCAAATGGATGTAAGTACACTCACCTATAAAAGGCAGGTTCATTTGAAGTAATATCAATCAAGCACTTTGCACTATCTCAAGATTCTCTTTATGAGTCCAAGCTAATCTATCTTGGAAACTAATTGACTTGAGATACATGTCATGAGCACTCTCTTCATCATGTTTCCACACAGGTTACATCCACCTTAGAGTGCTCCATAGATTCTGAGGCACGCATGTTTTGTCATGGTATCAGAGCATAGGTTTAGCTCTCCTAGTTTAGCTCATTAGTAGTTCAGTAGGATTGCTTCCATTCCTAGATTAGTTGTAGGCATGTCTTAGAAGCTCATGAGTTCTCCTAGGTTAGTTTTAGTTTTAGATTGAAAACAAATTTCCGTCCCTAGAGAGAGAAAAGTTTCGTCCATTGTTTCCTTCCATTGCATTTGAGAATTCCGGTCATTGCATTTCTTATGTGAGAGAGATAGCTTCAGTTGAGAGAGAGAGATATAGCTTCATTATGAGAGAAAGAGACTAGTCTATACCTTCTATTCTCTACAATATAGCCTAGTGTCCTATATCGACCTCTCAACAGAGCTCAAGGCAAGGCAAGCACCAACAGCAACCGTTGACTAATATGCCAAGCATAATTGCCTCAGTCGAACTTTGGTTGCACCCGCAATGCTCTAGTGACTACAGCTTCTTGCCTGGCTCCTTGTCTGCAGCCAGCATTGGCCCTTCTACTGCATCAAGCGACGCAGCAGTCCTGAATGTCTCCAACCTGCAACAGCAGACAACCACCTTAGCTGCAGCATGCTCATACATTCGGCTCCCAGCTCCCGCCTTGCAACACAGCGAAGGCTAAATGCTGTAAAAGCCTTAAACACCCAAAGCCTCTCCATCACCAAACGGCTACTCGAGTCCATCACAACAACGATATTCTACTCAGCCTTCCTTAGATGAGCCGCTCCAAGCACACGGGCAGCACAGTGCTCAGACAACTCATTCCTACGAGCACCGAACTCTGAAGATAGCATCACGAGCCATCTCCACAATCGTCCTGAGCCTCCAGTGCCATAGCTCTAATAGCAAGCTACGCTCCTTCAATAGACCTCTCCAATTGACGTCCGCTCCAAAAGCCTCGCTAGAACTCGACTGCATGAAGCAAAGAGCAGCTAGAAGGAAGTATCAAATCGGGTCGTAGCACCAGCGACGATGACAGAGAAACGAAAAAATAAAACACTCGAAACCTTATCCTCCTCCACGGTACTCAGTGTTTTGACACGTGGCACCTTGGGTAAAGTTAACCCAAGCAAACTTAACCTCGGGTCAAATTTACCACGAGTTAGTGAAGCATGGTCAGTAGCTTGCCACATGGCACATAGGACCCAAGTCAAGTAACTCACACTTAACCATAGTTAGGTTTGTTTGAACTCTGGGTTGATTCAGTTTAGTTAAAAGTGTGCCACGTGGCATAGGGCTTCCTTAGCACAGTAACCTCTTGCTAAGCACAGCATGGAATTTAGCATGTGAATCCTTGTGCCACATCATCAAAGGCCCTCTTCTTCACAGAATCTTCAACAAGCCATAACTTGCAATCCAAGAGGAATTTGGACACGCTCCAAAAAGGAAAAGTGATCGTCTTTTCGAGCTCTATGTGCTTGTTGGATCAGAATCATTGTATGCAATTAGACACTGCCAATATTGAAAGTAATAAATTGGTAAGACCTTTGCAACAAATGGAAAAGCAAAGCATGAATGCACACATCATTGTCATAAGCATGCCAAAAGCACAAGTGTATGAGATGACCATAGCACGAAACATGGCATCCACACAAAGCATCAAGGCACATGGAAGAACAAATCATCATGCATGAAGCTACACCAAGCAAAGAAGCAAACGCCATCGTCATCAAGCCATGAGCCAAAAGGTGACATCAATGAAATGTATTGAGAAACAAAAACCTTGCCAACCTTGCCTATATGTTTGTAATCAAACCTGACCACCTGAGAGTAGCTATGAAAGCACCCAGGGGAGGTATTGACATGTAAAAGCCACACTTGACCACCTTAAGTAGCAATGTATGCACTAAGGGGAGGTGATGGAATGTAACTCACATCTGACCACCTTGCAGTAGCCAAAGGATTATGGCACCAAGGGGAGGTGTTGAGAGTTGTGGTGCCATGAGCACTTGTAGAGCAAAAGTATGAGTAAAGGAAAAGTTGCCACATGGCATGGAGGAGATATCCCACATGTGAGCAAGCAAATGGATGTAAGTACACTCACCTATAAAAGGCAGGTTCATTTGAAGTAATATCAATCAAGCACTTTGCACTATCTCAAGATTCTCTTTATGAGTCCAAGCTGATCTATCTTGGAACCTAATTGACTTGAGATACATGTCATGAGCACTCTCTTCATCATGTTTCCACACAAGTTCCATCCACCTTAGAGTGCTCCATAGATTCTGAGGCACGCATGTTTTGTCAAGAGTGACCTCCATTCACATCAACCATGGGCTGATTACTTTCTCTTTTCCTTTTTGTGATACTTGCATACCACTATCTGCATTGATTTGACAAGATCCTCCTAATCTTAGTTTGCCTGTCCATGGTGAAGTACGTGAACCACTACTAGAGGACACTATAGGTCCACTAATATTTTGTGATTGCTCCTATGAATTCTGTGCAGCATTACCATTTTGTGCATCTACATCATCAATCACATTTACTAGTTTATACCAGCTGCTCATCTCATAAAAAACAACATCTCTGCTCACTATAAACTTATGAGTAGAAGGGTTATAGCATCTATACCCTTTCTGCTGCTAAGAATAACCAATAAAGATGCACTTCTCAGCTTTTGGATCCAACTTGGATCTCAACTCATCTGGCACATGAACATAGGAAATGCAACCAAAAACTTTCAAATGAGAAATGTCTGGTTTCCTACCAATATACCTCTCCTCTGGCGTCATGCCATGTATTGCTGTAGTGGGAGTCCTGTTAATTATGTAGACTGCTGTAGCAACTGCTTTAGCCTAATAATAATCTGGCATGAATTTTTTCTTAAGCATGGCACAAGATACCTCTCCAATATGCCTATTTTTCCTTTCTGTAGCTCCATTTTTCTATGGGGTATGACTGCATGAATATTACTACTTTATGCCATGCTCCTGCAGAAAACTTGCAAACCCATTTGAGAGGTACTCTCCCCCTCCATCTGATCTTAGGTATTTTATTTGTAGGCCTGTTTCTTTTTCAACCATAGCATTAAAAGTTTTGAAATGCCCAAAACTTCACTTTTCTTTTTCATAAAATACACCCAAACTTTTCTACTGTAGTCATCAATAAAAGTAATAAAATAATGATAGCCTCTAATAGATGTAGCTTTAGTACTCCACACATCAGAGTGGATTAATTACAATGGCCTCTTTCTCTCTTGAACATGTCTACGAAATGGTTTCCTTGCCTGTTTTCCAAATTGATAGGCTTCGCATACCTTATGCATTTCTGCAATCTTGAACTTAGGCAATCTTGCAACAATATTTTGGGCGTGCATTAATTAAAGTCACTGCACATTAACATGACCAATGCGTTTATGCCAGATATCAATATCTACAACTACACCGGTCCCACGTGCAAACATTACCGCACTCAATTCAGGCATGTCCACATCCAACATAAACATCCTACCCTTCTTCTTCCCTTTTGCTATCAAGCGACCTTTATTTTTCATATCCTCAACAAAGCATCCATTGTTGAGATATCGAGCTCCACTTGTGATATGCCAGGGTGACCATTGTGCATTTATGTCACTGACTTGTTAGCTGCAGATGCAGGCTGCAGATGCAGTTGGTACACTGCCCATGAATAATAGCTGGATGACAGTTATCTTTATGTACTCTATTTAGTGGCTCAGTTAGTATGCCACCTTAGTTAGCTAAGTTTGGTTTGAGACCCACATATAGGGTTCACCTATTCTTTTGTACTAAGAGTGAGTCTCCACCTTTGTGTATATTCCCCCGTTGTGTATGTGAGAAAGCTGCAAGTGAGATTCCTTCCTTCTCTCCCACTCTCTTCACATGGTATCAGAGCTCGGTTCATGGTAAGGAGCTCAAGAAAGCAAACCAAGTTCGCAGTGTCCTAGTAAGAGGATTAGTGTTGCTTTCCTTTTTTTAGTTTCGGAGCAAATCTCTACAGGTAGCAGAGCCGGAAAGTGCAAGAGTGCATTGTCTCAGATTGGGACGCCCTTTGTGGTGTGGCGAGAGGGCACTATATGCTATGGGAGAAAGTCAAATCCCTCGGTGAAATTATTTTTTTGATTTGAGGCAATTTCGGGGCCCGTTTTGGTGGCGGAAGTTTTCTGCAGGCACTCAAGAAAGTGCCGTGTTTTTGTTGTGTGACCACTATTCTGCAGGTCGGTGAAAAGTTATCGCAGAAATTACATCGTAATGTTGTGCGTAGAGATATTGGGAGTGATAGAATCATTCTTATTGCCTGTTGATGCATAATCATCACTAGGAAGTGACTATGTGGTCAAATACCACTCTCGTCAGTTTTGCAGATTTGCCCTTGTGAGGTAGAAGTTGTGTTTTTTTGCAGTGACAGAATATTTTGCAGTGTTCTATAATGGCATCTGACACCCTTTCACAGATTGTCACTGAAAAGCTTGACAAGAACAACTTCCAAGCATGGACTGGTAACTTTAGAGGTAGGAGGAGCCAAAGAGGTCATGGTGGATGGCAGAGAGGCCAAAATTCAAACAACAATGTTGAATGCTACTACTGTGGTAAAATGGGTCATATGGTTAAAGACTGCTACAAAAAGCAAAATGACGTCATGACTGGAAAATTGCAGCAAGGCAATTATGCATCCTCTAGCAGACAAGGTGATGACAAAAATGACCATCTGTTTATGGTGCAGCAACATGACCAATTCTGTGACAAGTGTAGAAGAAAGCAATGATGTGTGATATGTTGACTCAAGTGCGTCGAACCACATGACAAGTCATGTATAATGGATGCAAGATGCAAGGAAAATGGAAAGACTAGGATTTGTGGAGACTGGTGATGATATTGCACATCCGATTGTGCAGATTGGTAAAATTCATTTGTCTATGCAGCATGGAAAGAAGAAATACCTATCTGATGTATTTCATGTCCCGAATATCACCAAGAACCTAGTTTCTATTAGTCAAATGGTTGAGCAGGGCTTGCAGGTCACATTTAATCCTCATGGATGCTTTGTTGAGGATATGAAAAATAAAATTCGCTTAATAGAAAAAGGGAAGAAGGAGGGTAGGATGTTTACGTTGGATGCAGACATGCCTGAATTGAGTGCAACAATGTTTGCACATGGGATCGGTGTAGTTGCAGATATTGATATCTAGCATAAACACATTGGTCATGTCAATGTACAGTGACTTAAATTAATGTAGGCCCAAAATATTGTTGCAGGATTGCCTAAGTTCAAGGTTGCAGAAATGCATAAGGTATGTGAAGCCTATCAATTTGGAAAATAGGCAAGGAAACCATTTCCTAGACATGTTCAAGAGAGTAAGGGGCCATTGGAATTAATCCACTCTAATCTGTGGACTACTAAAGCTACATCTATTGGAGGCTATCATTATTTTGTCACTTTTATTGATGACTACAACATAAAAGTTTGGGTGCATTTTATGAAAAGGAAAAGTGAAGTGTTTAAGCATTTCAAAGCTTTTAAATCTATGGTTGAAAAAGAAATAAGCATGTAAATAAAATGCCTCAAGTCAGATGGAGGGGGAGAGTACCTCTCAAATGAGTTTCCAAGTTTCATGCAGGAGCATGGCATAGAGCAACAATATTCATCCAGTCATACCCCACATCAAAATGGACTTGCAAAAAGGAAAAACAGGCATATTAGAGAGGTATCTCATGCCATGCTCAACAAAAAAGGCATGCCAGATTATTATTGGGCTGAAGCAGTTGCTATAGCAATCTACATAATAAACGGAATTCCCACTACAACAATACATGGCATGATGCCAAAGAAGAGGTATACTTATTTCTTATTTGAAAGTTTTTTATTGCATTGCCTATGTTCATGTGCCAGATGAGTTGATATCCAAGTTGGATCCAAAAGCTAAGAAGTGCATCTTTATTGGTTATTCTTAGCAGCAGAAAGGGTATAGATGCTATAACCCTTCTACTTGTAAGTTTACAATGAGTAGAGATGTTTTTTATGAGATGAGCATCTGGTATAAACTAGTAAATGTGATTGATGATGTAGATGCATAGAATTCACAGCAACAATCACAAAATATTAGTGGACCTATAGTGTCCTCTAGTAGTGTTTCACATACTTTGCCATGGACAGGCAGATTGAGATCAGGAGGATCTCCTCAAAGCAATGCAGATAGTGGTATGCAAGTATCACGAAAAGGAAAAGAGAAACTAGATCGGCCGATGGTTGATGTGAATGCAAGTCACTCTTATGTGGATGATGAATCTAGTGGCTCAGAACAAAGCCTTGACGATGAGTTAGGTATTCCTTGTGTTGTTACACCTGAAGTAAGGAAGACAAGGGATGTTTTGAGAGCACCTGATAGTGAGCCTATTTCGCGCAGGTCTACCAGAGCTAGGTATCTTGTGGATAGGTGGAAATCAGATTTATTTACATCCATTCACTATGCCTATATGGTCAAAGTGATACATGAGCCAGAACCCACTTCTTTTGAGCAAGCCATGGGAAAAGAAAAATGGGAGAAAGCCATGGATGAAGAAATGGATGCCTTGGAAGCAAATGCTACATGGGAATTGGTTCCTTTGCCTAAAGACAGTAATGCAATTAGCTGCAAGTGGGTTTATAAAGTGAAGCACAATGTAGATGGTTCTATTTGAATAGATACAAGGCAAGATTATTTGTCAAGGGGTATGCACAGACATATGGCATTGATTATGAAGAAACATTCAGTCAGGTTGCAAGGATGGCAACTGTAAGAGCAGTCATTGCTATGGCTACATCAAAGGGATGCTCTTTACATCAGATGGATGTAAAGAATGCTTTCTTGCATGGTGACTTGCAAGAAGAGGTCTATATCGAGCAGCCACCAGGTTATGTTCGTGATGTTCATCCTGAGTTTGTTTGCAGGTTGAAGAAAGCCTTGTATGGCTTGAAGCAAGCACCTAGAGCATGTTCTGACAAGACAGGATAGTATCTTGTCACTATTGGTTTTCGGATTTCCAAGGCAGATTTCTCACTTTATGTGAGAAAATCAGAGAAAGGCATTATGTTGCTTGTCATTGATGTTAATGATTTGATCATCACAGGTGATAGTGATGAAGATATCCTTCATGTGAAAATGCTATTGAAGCGTAAGATTGAGATGAAGGATTTGGGAGAGCTGCATTACTTCTTGGGCATTGAGGTGATTAGATCTGCAAGTGCGATATGGCTCTTGCAAAGGCAGTATGGATTGGACATGTTGTCCGAATTGTTGAGATATCGAGCTCCACTCGCGATATGCCAGGGTGACCGTTGTGTATTTATGTCACCGACTTGTTAGCTGGAGATGTGGTTGGTACACCGCCCACGAATAATAGCTAGATGACAGCTATCCTTATCTACTCTAGTTTGTGGCTCAGTTAGTATGCCACCTTAGTTATTTGAGTTTGGTTTGAGACCCACATATAGGGTTCTTCTATTTTCTTTGTACTTGAGTTCTTTTGGCTTTCACAACTAAGAAGAGAAAAACTGTTTTCAGCCTCCACCTTTGTGTGTATTCCCCCATTGTGCATGTGAGAAAGCCGCAAGTGAGACTCCTTCCCTCTCTCCCACAATCTTCACATGGTATCAGAGCCTTGTTCGTGGTAAGGAGCTCAAGAAAGCAAGCCAAGTTCGTGGTGTCCTGGTAAGAGGACCAGTGTTGCTTTCCTATTTCGAGTTTGGGAGCAAATCTCTGCAGGTAGCACAGCCAGAAGTGCAGGAGTGCACTGTTTCAGATTGAGATGCCCTTCGCGGTGTGGCGAGAGTGCAGTATATGCTGCGGACATGAAATGCAGTCAACAGGAAATGCAGGCATTCAAAGGATGGCATGAGAGAGCCAGGATAGTTATGTACTGGCTGTCTATTAGTATTTCGGACTCCATGATTGTGCATATTCAGGATGCAAATACGCCAAAGGAGGCATGGGATACTTTGGCAAAAATGTATAGCACAAATACGCAAGCCAGGAAAATGCAACTCAAACAGGAGTTGCACAATGTGCAGAGAGAAAATTTAAGCATAAATGACTACCACATGAAAGTGAAGAAAATTGCAGATGCACTTGCTTCCATTGGGTCGCCAGTGGATGATGACGATTTGGTTTCTGTGACCTTGAATGGTCTAGGAAAGGATTATGCACAGTTCCGGACATCCATTGCCATCCGTGAAAACTTTCCTGATTTTGAGGAGTTGATTGCTCTTCTAATTTCTGAAGAGCAGAGAAATGGGGGTGCATCTTCTTCAGCAGGAACTTCAAAAGAAACTGTCTTCTACTCAAATGCTGGCAGAGGTAGAGGCAGAGGTAGAGGAGGCCGATTTGCAGGCCGTGGTAGAAATCAGAATATGCAACAAACGCAAGAAAACCAATCCTATGCAGGAGGACATGGGAACTCTAGAGGCAAGGGGAGCCAAAGAGGCCGTGGTGGATGGCAGAGAGGCCAAAATGCAAACAGTAATATTGAATGCTACTATTGTGGCAAAATGGGTCATATGGCTAAGGACTGCTATAAAAAGCAGAATGACATTATGAATGGAAAATTGCAGCAAGGCAATTATGCATCCTCTAGTAGACAGGGTGATGATAGAAATGAGCATTTGTTTATGGTGCAGCATATGACAAATTCTGTAACAAGTGCAGAAGAAAGCAATGATGTGTGGTATGTTGACTCGGGTGCGTCAAACCACATGACAGGTCATGCTGAATGGATGCAGGATGCAAGAAAAATGGAAAAACCAGGATTTGTGGAGACTGGTGATGATACTGCACATCCTATTGTGCAGATTGGCAAAATTCCTTTGTCTATGCAGGATGGGAAAAAGAAATACTTGTCTGATGTATTTCATGTCCCGAACATCACCAAGAACCTCGTTTCTGTTGGTCAAATGGTTGAGCAGGGCTTGCAGGTTAGATTTAATCCTCATGGATGCTTTGTTGAGGATATGAAAAATAACGGTCGCTTGATAGCAAAAGGAAAGAAGAAGGGCAGGATGTTTACGTTGGATGCAGACATGCCTGAATTGAGTGCAGCAATGTTTGCACATGGGACCGGTGTAGTTGCAGATATTGATATCTGGCACAAACGCATTGGTCATGTTAATATACAGCGACTTAAATCAATGCAAGCCCAAAATATTGTTGCAGGATTGCCTGAATTCAAGGTTGCACAAATGCACAAGGTTTGTGAAGCCTGTCAATTTGGAAAACAGGCAAGGAAACCTTTTCCTAGGCATGTGCAAGAGAGTAAAAAACCATTGGAATTAATCCACTCTGATGTGTGGACTACAAAAGCTGCATCTATTGGAGGCTGTCACTATTTTGTCACATTTATTGATGACTTCAGCAGAAAACTGTGGGTGTATTTTATGAAAAAGAAAAGTGAAGTATTTGGGCACTTCAAAGCTTTCAAAGCTATGGTTGAAAAAGAAACAGGCCTGCAAATAAAATGCCTAAGGTCAGATGGAGGGGGAGAGTACCTCTCAAATGAGTTTGCAAGGTTCTTGCAGGAGCATGGTATAAAGCAGCAATATTCATGCAGTCATACCCCACAGCAAAATGGAATTGCAGAAAGAAAAAACAGGCATATTGGAGAGGTATCTCGGGCTATGCTAAATGAAAAAGATCTATCAGATTATTATTGGGCTGAAGCAGTTGCTACAGCAGTCTATATAATGAACAGGACTCCCACTGTAGCAATACATGGCATGACGCCAGAGGAGATGTATACTAGTAGGAAACCAGATATTTCTCATTTGAAGATTTTTGGTTGCATTGCTTATGTCCATGTGCCAGATGAGTTGAGGTCCAAGTTGGATCCAAAAGTTGAGAAGTGCGTCTTTATTGGTTATTCTCTGCAGCAGAAAGGGTATCGATGCTATAACCCTTCTACACGTAAGTTCACAGTGAGCAGAGATGTTGTTTTTGATGAGATGAGCAGCTGGTATAAACCAGTAAATGTGATGATTGATGTAGATGCACAAAATGGTAATGCTACACAGAATGCACAGCAGCAATCACAAAATATCAGTGGACCTGGAGTGTCCTCTACCAGTGGTTCACATACTTCGCCATGGATAGGCAGATTGAGATCAAGAGAATCCCCTCAAAGCAATGCAGATAGTGGTACGCAGGTATCACGAAAAGGAAAAGAGAAGGTAGATCAGCCCATGTTTGATGTGAATGCAAGTCACTCTTATGTGGATGGTGAATCCAGTGGCTTAGAACAGAGCATTGATGATGAGTTGGGTATTCCTTCTGTTGTTACACCTGGAGTAAGGAAGACCAAGGATGTTTTGAGAGCACCTAGAAGTGAGCCTATTTTGCGCAGGTCTACCAGGGTTAGGTATCCTGTGGATAGGCTGAAATATGATGGATTTACAGCCATTCACTATGCCTATATGGTCAAAGTGATACAGGAACCAAAACCCATTTCTTTTGAGCAAGCCATGGGAAATGAAAAATGGGAGAAAGCCATGGATGAAGAAATGGATGCCTTGGATGCTAATGCTACATGGGAATTGGTGCCTTTGCCTAAAGACAAGACCCTACTATGTACAGACGCATAGTAGGAAGTTTGATTTACATGACTATTACCAGGCCAAATTTGAGCTATGCTGTTGGGTTGGTAAGTCAGTTTATGTAGGCTCCAAGGAAACCGCATTTGGATGTGGCTAGACGCATACTCAGGTATGTGAAGTCCACATTGCAGTATGGACTATTTTATGAGGCTGGGGTTCAGATACAGTTGCATGGATACACTGATGCTGATTAGGCTGGTAGCATTTCTGATAGACGATCTACCAGTATGTGTTCTCTTTTGGGAGTGCTGCAGTCACTTGGAGCAGCAAGAAATAGCCTACAGTTGCCTTGTCGAGCACAGAGGCTGAGTACAGGGGTGCAGCAATGGCTGCATGTGAGGTAGCTTGGTTGCATAAGCTACTCTATGATATGCATCAGCCTACAGATGGGCCGGTTGTCATTTATTGTGACAACATGAGCAGTATACACTTGGCAAAGAACCCAGTCTTTCATGCTAGAACAAAGCACATTGAGGTGCATTATCACTATGTGCGGGAGAAGGTTTTACTAGGTCTTATTGATCTAGTTTATGTCAGCACAGAGGATCAGGTAGCTGACATATTCACGAAAGCATTGGGCACAGAGAAGCTGCACAAGTTCAGAGACCTGCTTGGTGTGCAGGAATTGGGATTGAGCTCGAGGGGGAGTGTTGAGATATCGAGCTCCACTCGCGATATGCCAGGGTGACCGTTGTGTATTTATGTCACCGACTTGTTAGCTGGAGATGCGGTTGGTACACCGCCCACGAATAATAGCTGGATGACAGCTATCCTTATCTACTCTAGTTTGTGGCTCAGTTAGTATGCCACCTTAGTTAGTTGAGTTTGGTTTGAGACCCACATATAGGGTTCTTCTATTTCTTTGTATTTGAGTTCTTTTGGCTTTCACAACTAAGAAGAGGAAAACTGTTTTTAGCCTCCACCTGTGTGTGTATTCCCCCATTGTGCATGTGAGAAAGCCGCAAGTGAGACTCCTTCCCTCTCTCCCACTATCTTCACAGAAAACCACATTTGGATGCGGCTAGACACATACTGAGGTATGTGAAGTCCACATTATAGTATGGACTATTTTATGAGACTGGGGTTTAGATACAGTTGCATGGATACACTGATGCTGATTGGGCTGGTAGTATTTCTGATAGATGATCTACCAGTGGATATGTGTTTCCTTTTGGGAGTGCTGCAGTCACTTGGAGCAGCAAGAAACAGACTATAGTTGCCTTGTTGAGTACCGAGGCTGAGTACAGGGGTGCAACAATGGCTACATGTGAGGCAGCTTGGTTACATAAGCTACTTTATGATATGCATCAATCTACAGATGGGCCAGTTGTCATTTATTGTGACAACATGAGCAGTATACACTTGGCAAATAACCCAGTCTATCATGCTAGAACAAAGCACATTGAGGTGCATTATCACTATGTGGGGGAGAAGGTTCTAGTAGGTTTTATTGATCTAGTTTATGTCAGCTCAGAGGATCAGGTAGCTGACATATTGACGAAGGCATTGGGTGCAGAGAAGCTACGCAAGTTCAGAGACCTGCTTGGTGTGTAGGAATTGGGATTGAGCTCGAGGGGGAGTGTTGAGTTATCGAGCTCCACTCGTGATATGCCAGGGTGAACATTGCGCATTTATGTCACCGATTTGTTAGCTGCAAATGCAGTTGGTACACTGCCCATGAATAATAGCTAGATGATAGCTATCTCTATGTACTCTAGTTAGTGGCTCAGTTAGTATGCCACCTTAGCTAGCTAAGTTTGGTTTGAGACCCACATATAGGGTTCACCTATTCTTTTATACTAAGAGTGATTTCTTTTGGCTTTCACAACTAAGAAGAGGAAAATTTTTTCCAGCCTCTACCTTTTGTACATTCCCCCATTGTGTATGTGAGAAAGCTGCAAGGGAGACTCCTTCCTTCTCTCTCACTCTCTTCACATCCATGAAGATTAAATCTGACTTGCAAGCCCTACTCAACCATTTGACCAATAGAAACCAGGTTCTTGGTGATATTCGGGACATGAAATACATTAGATAGGTATTTCTTTTTTCCATCCTACATAGACAAAGGAATTTTACCAATCTCCACAATAGGATGTGCAGTATCATCACCAGTCTCCACAAATCCTAGTCTTTCCATTTTCCTTGCATCTTGCATCCATTTTGCATGATCTATGTGGTTTGATGCACCTGAGTCAACATACCACCCATCATTGCTTTTTTCTGCACTTATCACAGAATTGGTCATGTGCTTACCATAAACAGATGCTCATTTATGTCATCACCTTGTCTACTAGAGGATGCATAATTGCCTTGTTGCAATTTTCTAGTCATGATATCATTCTGCTTTTTATAATAGCCTTTAATCATATGACCCATTTTACCATAGTAGTAGCATTCAACATTGTTGTTTGCATTTTGGCCTCTCTGCCATCCACCACAACCTCTTTGGCTCCCCCTGCCTCTAAAGTTACCATGTCCTCTTCCATAGGACTGGTTTTCTTGAATTTTCTACATATTTTGATTTTTGCCACGGCCACCAAATCAGCCTGCTCTACCTCTACCTCTACCTCTTCCAGCATTTGAGTAGAAGATAGCTTCTTTTGAATTTTCTCCTGAAGAAGATGCACCACCATTTCTCTACTCTTCAGAAATTAGAAGAGCAATCAACCCCTCAAAATCAAGGAAATTGTCATGGACGGCAATGAATGTCCGAAATTGTGCATAATCCTTTCCTAGACCATTCAAGGTCACAGAAACTAAATCATCATCTTCCACTAGCAATCCAATAGAAGCAAGTGCATTTGCAATCTTCACCTTCATGTGGTAGTCATTGATGCTCGTATTTTATCTCTGCACATTATGCAACTCCTCCTTGAGCTGCATTTTCCTAGCTTGCATATTTGTGCTATACATTTTTGTCAAAGTATCCCACATCTCCTTCGGTGTGCTTGCATCCTGAATATACACAATCATAGAATTTTAAATACTGATAGACAGCCAGTACATAACTTTTCTGGCTCTTTCATGCCAGCCTTTAAATGCCTGCAACTCCTGTTGATTGGGAACATTAGGAATAACTGGTTCTTGTTCACCTCCAGTAATGAACTCCCAATAGCCTTTTCCCTTAAGGAAATTCGTCATTCTAAACTTCCATGCTTGGAAGTTGTTCTTGTCAAGCTTTTCAGTGACAATCTGTGAAAGAGCTTCAGACGCTATTACAGAACATTGCAAAATATTCTGTCACTACAAAAAACACTTCTTCTGCCTCATAAGGGCAAATCTGCAAAACTGAGAGAGTGGTATTTGACCACATAGTCACTTCCTAGTGACGGCATCAACATGTAATAAGAATGATTTAGTCTCTCCCAATATCTCTGCACATAGTCATACGATGTAATTTCTATGATAACTTTTCTCCAACCTGCAGAACAGTGGTCGCACAGCAAAAACAGGGCACTTTCTTGAGTGCCTGCAAAAAATTTTCGCCACCAAAACGAGTCCCGAAATGGCCTCGAATCAAAAAAATAATTTCACCGATGGCTTTGCCTTGTCCCGTAGCATATACGGCCCTCTCACCACACCACGAAGGGCATCCTTTAAATCCCCTCTCATGTTATCCTTCCATGGTAGCATTCATACCTCACATTTAGGTTAGGACAACCTTTAAATCACCTCTTAAAATATCCTTCCATGATAGCATTCATTTAAAGCCTTTGCACAATCCCCATAGATAAAGGAAGGTAAAACAAAAGCTTGGACATTTGCCTTTGTCATGTCAATAATAAGTATGGTGTACAATGTTGCTGTCTAATAATAACAAGATAGATATAAACTGAAAAGTTTATATCATAATAGTAACGAGTATGGTGTCCCTTTATTTTAAATTTAAAGAGTAACTTATATATTAGAAAGTAACAAGTCTGGTGTACATTGTTATTGTATATTTGTTAAAAGGAAATAACAAGAGAGGTGCTCACAAATTTTTCACTAAGCTGCAAACTCTACTATTAGGAAATTTTTGTATCGAAGGTACTAAGAAGATTTTCTATCAGAGGAGGCAAAGAAAGGGAAAGAAGACACAGACTCCTGAGTATGAGAGGAGGGAAAGAAGATACTGAGCTTACGGTTGAGAGCTTAGCTGCAAACTCTACTATCAAGAGATTACCATCGCTTTGGCAGACAGAAAATATGAAGAAGAGTGATCGAGTTGATGCTCTGCAATCAAATCTTTCGGCAATGGAGCTGCATAACATAATGCATTGCTCCAAACTATGTAAGTAGGCTGAGAGAAGAGGACAAAAGTCACCGCTATGCTGATAAAGCTCTCTTTTTAAGATTCGCCTCCCATAACGACTCCTTGAATGCGCTCCCGCCCTCGGCAGCTTTGAGCATCAACGTAAGATGTTTATCCACCTCGCCGTAGTGCAGCTACATTGCACTCTTTATTATTAGGCCGAGGCCGCGCTTCTCCGCCTCCCTCGTCGTCAATCCTTATCACACACAGTTACTCTCTCGATCTCGCTCCCCCTCCTTTTAAATGCCGGAGATTCGCTTTGTCGCACGCTGCAAATGACTCACGCAGCACCCGTTGGGTCCCTCCTTCGCATGGCTCCTACATCTCCGTTGAACGGATGTACAGACCGCGCAAGGCATCGGCGTCTAATTTCACATTCACATAAGGGACAACGTATGGCGCAACGATCACGAACGCCATGAAGAGAGTAAACTGCAGCAGTAAAATACTCAGTTAGTGCTTTGTATTCAAGAGGCCGACCCCGTTCAATACAGAAATCAACTTGCCCGGACACGTCTCCCTAGATGGGAGAACTACGAATTCGGAATGTAAAACAAATTCTAGATGAGAGAGCTGCGAATTTGGAAGAACTATGAGACGTTGCACGAAGAGAAATGCAAGATAGAAAGAAAGTGTATCAAGCTCTAGAACTTACAAGCATTGGTAGCGTAAGAAAGCTCCAGATTGGCCAAAGAGCGAAAGAAAACCTGGAACAGACCATTGTCACAATCAAAGAAACAGCAATAGCAATGTTCCACCAGTTCTGCAATGCGGTGATCAAGAACTGAATCAATTCTACCCGGCAACTCATGAAGATGAGAGTAGGCAGCAGCTTACAAGATGAAAGCAGCCAGTCCAATCATGGTAGCGGCAGGGATGGCACCGGGAGCTCCGATTTCCAACCTCTCCTCAATCTTGTTTGAAAATCGTAGCCTGACGGCCAGGTAAAGGAAGATCCCCAGATCTATCACAAAGCAAACTAATCCCAAATAGAAAGGCGTCCTGAAACATAGAGGAGGTGTGAGAGCAAGAAACGAGGGGCAAAACCATCAATCAACATTAAGCCTCGAAATTTCTTAGATTGGCGTTGAGATTGAAGAGAAAACCTGCGGATGCGCGGGTCGCTGATGAGGAGAACAACGAGATTGGAGCGGAAGTCGCCATAATAAATGATGAAAGCTGCAGAGGCAATCCACAGCAAATTTTCGAGGCGATGGCGCCAGCTGAGAGCAGTAGAGGAGGGGGAGCGGGAGGATGAGGAAGGGGTGATGGGGGCGAGGTCAAGCTGCTGTTGAGACTCCACTTCGATGCCGGAGCCGTAGACGACCTGCGAGAAGCTGTATCGTTGTCGGACCTTCAGCAGCGACATCGCTGCATAAGAAAGGGCCTGAAGGGAAGCAACAAGGGGAAATTCGCACCGGATCGGGAAGCTCGAAAGAGGAGCTTCAGACAACTTCGGCGCACAGAGAAGCAATTCGGAGCAAAGATTGCTTCCTCGCAACAAGAAAGACGAGGCAATGAACAGCACAGAGAGAAACAGAGCGACAGAGAAGCTGGCTTGCTATTCGATCAGAGTAACTGCCGATTCTGTGGCTCGCACCTCAACGTTCTCTGCGATCTCTTAAGTAAAGCCCGCGAGGCGATATCGAGCTTGATGCCTGATTCTGCGGCTCGAAACTCAACGTTCTTTGTGATCTCTTAAGAGAGCATGGAGCTTAATGCCGCCTGGTTCTCCGGCACAGTAATGGCGAACGGATAGAAAGGACGACAAATCAACGAGGACTGCAGACGTGCATGTGTGTGGAGCCTGCAGGCGCATCATGCTGGAGCGGAGAAAGCCTCAGGAAAAGAATGTGAGGATGGAATCATCGTTCTGGAAGCAGCAAGAGGCGCCATTAATCAGCATTGCACCACAGCGAAGAGGCCACGGGCAGGGCAAGACGGACAAGTACATGTCTGAGGGAGTCCGGAGAGGGCATAGCTAAGCAGGAGCAACGACAGAGAGAAAGAAAAGGGAAGGAGGTGAAGAGAAGAATGGCGACGGAGTCCTCGAGGAGAAGAAGCTTGAAAAGCTGGTTGGAGAAGATGAAGATGAAGATGGGGATGGCGACGAAAATGGGTGCGACAAAGATAAGGAAAGTCTTAGCCAATGGCCATTCTTGAGAGAATGGCCGTCTTCTTTACTCCCTTTGTTGACTATCCCTTTCTGTTTCTCTCTGTCCTCCCGCGTTTTCTACAGGTCCCCCCCCCCCACACGCCCCTCCTTCCCACACTCATTCAATGCCCCCTCCGTTTCACCATCCCTCCACCCTCAAGAAGTCCTCCCCACACTCCATCGCCCACCACTAGGCATCAGGCCTTTCCCTCATATGATAGTGGCGAGTAGGCCTTTCGCTCATATGAAAGTGCCGCTCGCCACTTTCATATGAGCGCACGCTCAACCCATGGCTTCTCCCGGCTGTCAAATTCATGGGGCGAAGAGTTGACACATCAGCAATTAATCATCAGCGTTGATTTGATGGGCAAGTGGGGAAGATTTTGACACTTCAGCATTTAGGAAATTGCTTCAGTATGATGGGTAGGTAAGCTTCTTACACATCACCCCGTTCATTGAGCCCACCATTTTTCATGATTTAGGGAGACTTGATCCAATGGCTGAGATTGCATCTACGAGCCCCAGTCCATGTGGTTGGTCAGACATAATTCATTGTCCACCGTACGATTTCAACTTCTTCCTTTTCAGAAGATCGCATCCAAAGACCGACTCGCACGTCAACATCGGGTGAGACGTCGCTTTCTAGGAAGGAACATCCAAGAATGCTAAGCTTACTGCACGATTGTTAGAGGGAAAAAATCATTTGAAATTGACCTCCCACGAGCCCTTGACGCACCAGAAATTGCTTGCAGATGGAAATGCTAAAGAAGAAGCGCACTGTCACGCACTATATTCTACTTCAGCATTTCCTCCCGCGAGCATTTCCCTTAGAGCATCCAATCATCCTCCCTTCCCCTCGCGCACACCCCATCCCATCGCATCGCTCCCCAGAACATTCTGCAGGAAGTGCTCCACACACAACATTTCCCTCAACAGATCACAAAACATGGAATCTCAAAAAGTTAGGAAAAGAACGAATACATAATGGAAGGTTCTTCTTGAGAATGTGCAAAGTTTTTAGTCCAAGTAGAGGTAAATTGCCTAACATTTTATAGGTTTACAAAATTGAGAAAATAGTTTGTACAAGTGAAAATGAAGATGTTGCAAGTTTTATGTCAATATTGGCTCTAAGCAAAGTTCCAAGAAACAAAAAAAAATTCATTCATGTGGCTTGCCAAGAGAGAGAGAAAAAGAAGAAGAGAGAGAGAGAAGAAGGAGAAGAGAGAGAGAGAGAGAGAAAGGAGGAGGAAAGGGTTATACTAAGTCTTTTTTATTTATCTTTGTTCCCTCTTTGTTACTCCTTCAAAGACTCCATCTGCTCCATTGACAAGTCCATCATGTTGGTCAAGGTTGCCTAAACAAAGTTCTACAAGCATGCCTTTCTTGATGTGTATTATTGTTCTGAGACCATCAGTTGCCTTTGGATCTTGCCTTTGGATCATCCATAAATTTTTTTGTTTTGCAAACCGACTCACTAAAATTATCGATGGCTTCTAATGTGTATGTTGTTCCATTCACAATTTGGAGAACTGCATCATTGTGTTCATTCATTTGTAAGTTTGAATAGAAAAGGTGTGGGAATGTGGTCTTGGGGCGGTTGTCGAAAACATTTTTCATTTAAATAGTCAATTTGTTGTTGAGTGTGTGTGCACTTTCTGAAGGAGTTGAGAGTGTTTATGAATTCATCGTCGTTTTGCCTCATTGTTTTTTTCAATTCGAAACAATGTATCCTGGTTGTCCAGTATGCGTTTGCCAAATTTTCGAGTGTGTCTTGGCTTTTCTTGAAAACCCATGCATCTTTCACAAGCTTGGCCTGGTAGAAATCAGCACATGTAATTATGTCAACATCTCCAAAATAGTCATTGTAATTATGCTTTATTGCTCTCATGTGAAGATCTGTAAAGTCCATTGTACGTTTGCCCACAAGAGATATTTCATCAACAACTACAAGAAGTTCTAGTTGTTTGTAAAGGCTTGATAATATGTCAAGTTTTTCTCTATAGAGAGACGTTAGTACTTTGCTATGTACTGGAAAGTGTAAGGCTGAGTGTATTGTTATACCATTAATATGTTGGGCTGCCTTACGCCATCAATAGTGCTTTTGGCAAATTGATGTCATTTGATATGATGATTTGATTGTAGTACCTAAGCAATCCTTGAACAATAAGCATGAGTAGATATGTTTTACAAGTACATGTTCCTCCTGTAAGAAACAAGTTTTCTCTTTCTTGTGGTCGTACTCGTTTACGTAGAAGAATGTCATCAAATAGTTGTCTTTGCTCCATGTTAAGGCTTCTAATATGCATGAAGTATTCTTCATTAGGGAGTAGAATGATTTGTTTTGTTGGTATGATGATTCATGAAGTTATCTACACATGAATTTTTTTAAATTGGTGGCATATCTAATCCAATATCATAGTTGTTGTACATATTTTCTACCTCTTCATGGCATGCACTTCCTTGTAGGATCTCTGCTCTTCTCAAATCTTCAATGCTAATTCCTTCTTGTAGCAAATTGTTGTAGTTGTAGTTGAACTTGTTGAAATTTTGATAAATAGTGTCTTCATTAGCTTTATATGTTGATCTTGCCATGATCTGTAGCTGTTAAGAGGACTTAGCTCATCTTCTTTAAATGGAAAATAAAGTAGCACATGCTCTCTGTAGTAGTTAATGGGATCTTTGACCTTGTTGAATTTGACAAATCTTATAATTTTGAATTTTTTCCTTAACTTAGAACTTGAGGTGGTATGGTTGTACTCAGCAACAGCAAATGATGCTAGGCACACATATTCCATACCTTGTCTCTTTGTGTACTTGTCTATGATTGATAAACCAGCAATGTTTTTTGAGCTTTCCTTTAACTTATCAAGTTGATTCTTTCTTTAATAGTAAAGCTCTGTTGTTCGGCTCATTTGTGTTAATAAATTGAAATTCTCGTGATGCTTTGTGCAATGGTAAGGACAGTGAAATGGAAGAAGCTAGTTGTGCTCTCATTTGTTGTGCATGTAAGAAAGCATTTCCTAATTTTCTCAATTGACTTTGAGTGTCTATGCCATCTTGCATACATGCCTTCATGGTATCTTGCAAGTTTTTTGTTATGGTGTTGTCAACCTTTGTGATGTAAGGTGTGCAGTAAGATGCTACTCCGTAGCGATCCATGATGAATTGTATATCAATGTTTAATTGCCAGAGGTAAGATATTTTTAGATTGAAACAATTTGTGTAGATATCTATGGGATGTCGTTTTAAAAACAATGTTGGCTTTTTAATTTGTGATCTAATAGACAATATGTATGTGTCTAAATCCATCCCTTATTCTTTTATCCATTCATCTACTGATGAAGTGATGGTGTCACGAATGTTTTCCAAGCTGTTGTGCAGCTTTCGATATGCCACTTTGTATGTTGTTGCAACAGGTCCTTCGAAGGGCAAAAGTAACATGGTTTTTGGCAAGGGAGGATTAGGGAAGTTAAAACGGCATTGTGTGTGGTTTTTTTTTGGAGCATATTGATGTGTGTTTATGTGATTGAATGTCTTTTATGTTGTTGTTGAGGAAGTCCTTATTGCATGCGATGTATGTATCAAACGAATTGCACACAGCCTCCTCACTATATTATCCATGTATAGGAGCATCATCAACCCAAAGCAAACTGTGTTCATGCTGGCTACCTCTACTTTGAAACTCTATGGCAAAGAAGTAATCAGTAATGTTTCCTAGTATTACTTTTTCATTCTTAATTATGTTGATCAGTTTGTGGTTGTAGTTGTGAAGAGAGTGGGAGAGAAGGAAGGAGTCTCACTTGTAGCTTTCTCACATACACAATGGGGGAATATACACAAAGGTGGGGCTGAAAATAGTTTTCCTCTTCTTAGTTGTGAAAGCCAAAAGAACTCTAAGTACAAAAGAATAGGTGAACCCTATATGCGGGTCGCAAACCAAACTCAGCTAACTAAGGTGGCATACTAACTGAGCCACTAACTAGAGTACATAAAGATAGCTGTCATCCAGCTATTATTCATGGGCGGTGTACCAACCGCATCTGCAGCTAACAAGTCGATGACATAAATGCACAACCGTCACCCTGGCATATCACGAGTGGAGCTCGATATCTCAACACTCCCCCTCGACTCAATCCCAATTCCTGCACGCCAAGTAGGTCTCTGAACTTGCGCAAGTTCTTTGCACCCTATGCTTTTGTGAATATGTCAGCTACCTGATCCTTTGTGCTGACATAAAGTAGATCAATAACACCTACTAGAACCTTCTCCCGCACACAGTGATAATGCACCTCAATATACTTTGTTCAAGCATGATAGACTAGGTTATTTGCCAAGTGTATACTGCTCATGTTGTCACAATAAATGACAACTGGCCCATCTGTAGACTGATGCATATCATAAAGTAGCTTATGCAACCAAGCTACCTCACATGCAGCCATTGCTGCACCCCTGTACTCAGCCTCTGTGCTCGACAAGGCAACTGTAGGCTGTTTCTTGTTGCTCCAAGTGACTGCAACACTCCCAAAAGAGAACATATATCCACTTGTAGATCGTCTATCAGAAATACTACCAGCCCAATCAGCATCAGTGTATCCATGCAACTGTATCTGGACCCCAGACTCATAAAATAGTCCATATTGCAATGTGGACTTCACATACCTCAGTATGCGTCTAGCTGCATCTAAATGTGGTTTCCTTGGAGCCTACATAAACTGACTTAACAACCCAATAGCATAGCTCAAATCTGGCCTGGTAATAGTCATGTAAATCAAACTTCCTACTATGTGTCTGTACATAGTAGGGTCTTCCAGAAGCTCACATGCATCTGCACTCAACTTCACATTCTGCTCCAAAGGAACTGAAATAGGCTTATAGCCTGTCATCCCATATTTTGACAGCATGTTCAATCCATACTGCCTCTACAAGAGCCATATCCCACTTGTGGATCTAATCACCTCAATGCCCAAGAAGTAACGTAGCTCTCCCAAATCCTTCATCTCAAACTTCTACTTCAATAGCATTTTCACAAGAAGGATATCTTCATCACTATCACCTGTGATGATCAAATCATCAACATAAATGACAAGTAGCATAATGCCTTTCTCTGTTTTTCTCACCTAAAGTGACAAATCTGCCTTGGAAATATGAAAGCCAATAGTGACAAGATACCCGTTAGAGTTGATGCACATGTTGAGCATAATGTAAAGTTCTATTGAGCTCTTTTTTTTTTAAATTCAATTTTTACAAGAAAATAGATCTCGGGCATATCTTGAAGCCTCCATTGAGTGCATAGTCTATCTTTAGCCTTACTTTAAGGCTATGGACTTGGAAGGCTTTGAGATTGCACTTTGTGATTAGCTCCAAAGGTTATGGTTCAATAGGTATGCGGTGCTTGCAATCTTTGTAGTACAGGCCTATGGATTGCTATACATTATATGCATTTTAATTTTAAAGTTTGACAATTTAGATGTTTTCAGATATTGAAACTGAACACCATGAGAGTAAACTTTATTATACCAAGCCATTAAAATGTTGAACTAGACACCACAAGAGTAAACTTTATTATACTAGGCTTTTAGAAAAATGTTGCTTTATAGCTCTTCCCCACAACCCACTTCCACCATTTTCCTCCCATATTGCCAAGGAAGTAGCTTTTTCAAACTCTTCCCCCTCTTAGCATCCTCAATAAGTCCCTATCACCCAAGGCCACACATTCATGTATTGATTTTATTTAAAGAGGGATCAAGCAATGATGGGCCATGTTGACATATATTTTTTTCAATATCAGGCTTGATTCTAGAGTATGCTAAGATGAAAGAGTTAACCAACATCTAGAATAGATTATATCATATGGCTATTCAAAGACCGATTAAAAAGTAATACAAATTTTATATTTTTTAAATAATACTCAGTGTTAATTTTAGGTTATTAGTCTGCAAAGTGGGATGCTTATTGGTCATCCAAATATCCAAAATGACTTAATAAGGATTGTCCAATACTCCCAAGTTGTATGGCTTTATCTAGACCTTAATATACTAAGTAATTCTAGCTTATAGAAATTGGCTTGCATGCCAGTCGGCCATGTTACAAGCAAGCATCCTTAAACCTTCAACAAGCTTTGTCTATTTTAGGAGGGTTATAGGTAAGATATCATATCCTTCAATGAACCTTGTACATTTTTAATTCATGTTTTGGCATCTCATATGCCCGATTAAATATAAGTCTTCCTATGTAGGGTTATGAGAACCATCTTAATTAGTTTTTGTCCCTTTGCTTCCTTGTCCTTTTTCCACTTAATTCTAGCATAGTGGCGCAAGAGCAGTATGCCCTAGAATCTTAATCATTATCAAGATAAAATTCTAAGTTTAACATATTTCAAAAGTTTGGCATAAGGGTTTTACAATTATAACTTTAATATTTAAAGATTCATCGAAGGACACATTGACTAATACCATGTCATTTGCATGATCACTTTTGCCAAATCATTCGTGCTATTATGATTTAACAAATCATATACCTTAAGATAATCTTATATCACAATTTAGAACTAAAATGAATTATTAATAGCCTAGATGTTCTAGCATGACAAATTATATTATTGTTCATTAAGAAATTTACATCATAAAATTTCATCGCCCATGACTTTCTAGAAAACTAGACTATTCACTATAGGTTGAATATTCAACTCATGTGAGAATACTTGGATCCACCCAATACCCCAACTAGGAAATCCATCCAACACCCCAGATAGGAAAAAATTACCTCTATTCCATAAAAAATTACACATAAGCGTTAAAATAGTCTTTACTCCTAAAAGTTAAGCAATTTTATGTATTTTTCTACCTAAATAGTAGAGAATGAAGTTATATAAATCCAAAAGTATGTAGCTTAGGACGACTAGAGACCATTTAAAACCCAATCTTATAAGAAGAGAATTATTGTCCCTAATATGTTAAAAATGCTAAGGCATGCTTATCAATCATAAAAACCCATTGTAAAAGATGATAATAACCATTTCATGAACAAATGAACTAGACATGATGGTTGGAGGAATGATAGAAATCATGTGGCTTTGATAAATCTATCGTAGATTACTTCATAAACAAATTGAGCATCATGTACTTCAAATTAGACAACTTGATAATCAAGTATTAAAGGTTTTGAGACATTTCAAAATAGTATCTCAAGGTCTAAGTCTGAAACAAGTCAAGCCTTCAACAATCACTGTTGAAACTTAAACCAACATAAGCTAAAATTCTAGATCCAAATACATTGAGTTGTTGCGCATCACTTGCTAAAATTTTAGGATAATGCAATCTCATGAACAATCTCAACATTTTTTGTTTTTGTTAAAGGATGTACAAATGGGGTACAAATACGTCCGTAGCAAATGCATGCCAATAAGTATCACACAAAACAAATCTTAGGTTATCAAAGAAAATTTAAGCACCACAAGAGCTCTTTAAGCACCATCATAAGAGTTCTTAAAGCAACAAATAATGTGAGATCAAACATAATCTAAAAGCTCACTCTTAAGTCAAACATCATATAAGTTCTAATATCCCATAGTTAGTAGACGTACATGTTCGCTAGATTAAATCACAAAAAAAGAATTAATACATCACAATAAAGTTAGACAAGTGCGTAACGTTCCATAGTAACTAGAACTACACACCTCATTGGATTAAATCACAAAGAAAACATTAATACGTCACAAAAGTTCATAGAATTTCATCTTATTCATGGCATGGTAAGGCTTTAAGATCAGCCAAGTTTTATCACTATTGACTCTATAATTCTTGCAATATAAGGATGGGATTTTAGTAGTATAAGGATGGGATTCCATCAAGATTTTACAATGCCTTTAACATTCTTGTGACTAGAATTTAAATACTTTTGAAGCTCGAATTTAAGATAGTAAGGCTGTGGATCAAAAAGAAGAACTGGGAAGTGAGCCTGTGCATGAGGACTAGTTGGCAAAGCTATGATCAGGGGAGAGGAGTCTCCCTGAAGAGACGTAGAAGTGACTAAGGTAAGCTAGTAGAGGAGGAGGTCATGAGTGTTGCAACTGGTAGTGCAGAGGGAACCTCAAAAGAGGTACCAAAAATGGTGGTGAAGTAGGTGATAGAGTCAAGGAAGATCTGGAGGAATCTCTCATATGCCAAGGCACTGGCCAAGAAGTTGCAGGTGAGTATCACCCCCTAGAAATTGAGGAAGCAAGGAAACTCTTGCACAAGCAGAGGTGGCCAAGAAATCCCCCAAAGTGGTCTCAAAGGGATGGTTCAAAGCTAGTCAGAGACATGCTTCAACATGCGAGCTATAGGAGGAAGATGTTAGGCGTGAGCTAGAATGCCTTTTAAGGGGAAGCGTATATTTCTTCTTTATGGGGAGGATCTCATGCTCCACAAGTTACTCATCTGTGAGTATGATATCCCCGCATCAACATATGTAGCTAGTTTCATCAAGAAGTGATTCTTTCTATAATAATTACAATTTATCTCAAAAGCACTTCGCAATGACATGCTTGGAAGATCATATATGTTTGTTGGAGCCACCATGTTGGTCATCCCCTGGAGTGCCTCATTTTTTGGTTGATGAGCTTCTGTATCATGATTGCTCAATATGGGTGGATTTCTCAAATCTTCCACCTTGGCTAAGAGATTTGTTGGAAATATTGGCGACAAATTTAGGCAACCTCCTCCTCATTCCTCTGTCAACAAGGTCCCTAGCTACTCGTAAGCGTGCATGAATACTATGGGATAGGGCACAACCTATCCCTAACTACATTAATATCACATTTCCTAGAGGTATGTCTTTGACGCAGCAAATTAACTTTGGGTCGTTTCCCGACTCTTGCTATATCTATAAGTAGACAGGTCATTCTGCAAGGGAGTGCCCAAAGAGGGTTGCTAGCAGTGCACTTAATGATGGCAAGGAAGAACTAAATGTGGAGGATGGTTCAAAGGAGGATGTGCCACCTCTCACAAGCAACATGCAATCAATTTTGCCACCCCAAATCACTACAAGAGAGACAATAAATCAAGGTTTGACAAAGACCTCCCCTCATTATAGTGAATTGTGGAAGGTTATAGTGGGTAAAAAAGGAAAGCCCAGGTGGTAAAAGCAGATCAAATCCCGATTTTGTGTGCAAAATTTGTTCAAGTGGTGTAGGCAAAAGCATCCTCGTCTTGATTCATTGGGGTAGTTGAGGATAACATGACTGTGAATACTCTCATGTCCTATTACCGAGGGGCCGATCGTATCAGAGGTAGGCCATCGTCTCGTAGCATCTTGAAAAGAATTAAAGAGGCAACAAGAAATGCAGGTGCTAGAAGGGGAAAAGTGATTCCATTTCTTCAAACATGTCTACAGGGTGCTCGAGCAACATCAAGGGGAAATGTTGGGTAGGGAATCGAAGGTCTCAATGCTACCGTGGAATATTAGAGGTTGGTGCGACAAAGGCTATTTGGCAGTGTTGAAGAAATGCCATCCATAATGGTTGTTTTTCTTCAGAAATAAAAATGTGGGAGTGAGGACAACTGGTGGTCCAAATGCTAAACACTAGCATTTGAGATTTTCCCATATGGGGTAAAGGAGGGACCACAGTCCAGGTTCAAAAATATTTTCATGCAAAATAAATTTTTTGAGATGAGGAGGGATGCTTCATTGTAGTTTTGTTGACCAAAGATGGATTCAAATTCCAAGTTGTCTATGTCTATGCCTCCATACCCTATAAATTAGGGCAGTTTACTAGAATCACCTAGCTGAGAGGATGGAGCATGAGCATTGGCTAGCTAGGGAAGATTGGAATTTTACAAAGAGGACTTCAAATCAATCGCACCCATTGCCCTAGGTACATGGTTCTTGGGAGGAGCTAGTTTTGAGCAAGGGGTTCACAAACTTGAAGCTAGACTCAATAGGGTTTTCATGGTCCAATCAGAGAAAAGGAGTGGATCACTGGGCAAGGAGACTTTGTTCTATGTTTCCTAGAAGGGTGGTGGCTACATGGTCCAATGAAGGGGGAATATGTGATGAGCACGAGCCTCTCTGACCATGTGTTGGTCCCTTTGTGTGCGGGTGACTTGAGGTGCTATATAAGTTTAACAAATGCCATTTGGCCTCCAAAAATTTTTGCAAGGAGAATAGATAGATTTGGATGGACGATTCATCAAAATGTTCTGATGAGCGTCAAATGTGGGATGCTACCATGCGGCGAGTGCATGTCAGAGCCAAGGATGTCGAATCAAATAGGAAGGATGAAGATGAGGCTTTGGTTTATGCTAGAAAATCTTTAAGGGCAATGCAGTTATAAGCTTCGATCTATTTGATTATCACTAACTTAATGTGAAGATGGAGTTGTCCATGCAAGCCAAGAAGCTTGAGGAGGAGTGGGCGAAGGTGAGGCGCAAACAATTGTGGCTCTCAGTGGGGGGCTATCCCTTGAAGGTGTTCTTTCAATCTATCAAAAGGAAGCAGGCATGCAGCCTTATTGATAGGGTCAAGATTGTGAAGGCAATTTATTCATAGAATTTTGGCATGTGGCTAACGTGTGCCGAGGAGAACTTATCTCTATTGTAGAGGAGGAAATGGCCCAAGATCATCAATGGTATGAGTGGATAGATGACTTGTGCAACAATGTCGATTGGAGAGTCTTAGACTACCAACGAGCTGTGCTGGCTAGACGTTCTTGACGGAGGTGCTAAGGGAAGCATTGAACACTATGGAAAATGATAGGGCTCTCAGATGAATGGGCTTCCTACAGAATCCTTGAAGAAGTTATGGGAAGTTCTAGGGCATGGCCAGAGGGATATGGCCAATGTTGCGATCACCAAGGCTTCGCTTCCTCCATATGTGAATGAAAGCGTGGTTAAGCTTTTCCCAAAGAGGAAATCATGGGCCTGAAGGTAGGGAACGGTGCCCCATTATTGTGCTAAACACTGCCTATAATATTGCCAAATCTTTGGTGCTAAAGGATCAAGGAATTTTCACGAAAATGGTCAATCAAGAGCTTTGTGGCTTTGGAAAGGGAAAACATCCTAAACATCTCCATGCGTTGGACTATGTGAGATAGATGAGTTAGAAGATAATTCTCTTTGGGTTTGATTTGGAAAAGGCTTATGATAGGGTTAGATGGGATTTTATTTACATCCTAGCAGTGCTAGATGGGTTGGGTTTCTGGGCCAGCTTTGTTCAAATGGTCTAAACCCTACTTGGAAATGCTTCTTCTATCCTATGTCTAAACCAGGGGTTGGTGGGAACCAACTATCTTAAGCATTCTGTCTACTAGGGGTGCCCCTTGGCCCAATTACCTTTTGCTCTTTACACATTGTCCCTTATTCACTTAGTCAAATGTGCCATTGAGGCTAGTTGCATCAAAGGTGTTAACCTTTCACCAAGAGGGCAGTGCAGCTCTCAACTCTTCACTAATGACATAGTGTCATTTTAGTAGAGGATAGGAGATCAATCACGAACCTGATGGGTGTTTTGGAAAAGTTCTACATGGCACCTAGGTCACAATGTACCTTTGCATATGGATCGACCATGACCCCGCTAGATTGGCTATTAGATCTTCAAGTGTAGGTTGTTTCAAGAGGGGAGATTATTAGGTACTTGGGTGCACCCCTTGGGGTAGCTATTTGCCATATGTTCAATTGGCTCTTGGATAGGATCAAGAGCAAGCTTCAGCATTGGTATGGTATGCAGATGGGCTAGAATGCAAGATTCTTAGTTATCCAACATATACTCTTGGCTACAATGACATGTGTTGACGGTTTGGAATTTCTCCAATTCTAACTGGTTGGAAATTGAAAGATTTCTTCACTGTTTCCTTTGGGCAAAATATGTGAATAAAAGGAAGCTTCATCACATCCTATTGGATCCTCTTAAAGCCCCAAAATCGAAAGGGGGCCTCAGCCTCCCAAATATAAGATTGAGGACCAGGTGTCTAATTTGCAAATGCTACTATAGCTATTTCATGGTCATTCACCATGGACAGATACAGTGAAATCATTTTTAGGAAGCAGTAGGGCAAAAGGAGCTGGGGTGTGGTCCAGTCTCCCGTGGTATGACCAACTTAATTTGGGATTCGCTTTGCAGGTGCACGTTTTGATCCTGCCGGGCTGGCTCATAGGTGGCCTAGAAAGAGGAGGGTAATCTACTTATATGGGAAGTTAGGGAAGGTTTAAGAGGGGATTCAAGCCTACATGAAATTATTTGGCGAGTAAGGCCTTTAGGGAGAAACCTTTAGTCTTACATGAGGTTGTTAGGGCTTGCAAACTCTTTAGGAAAGGGCTCGGAAGTGTGGGTAGATCTTTGGGATCTTGGTTCGGCTAACTAGCTATATGTAGTGGCCCTGAGCAATGGGGAGAAGGACCAACTGGTGGGCAATCTCGGAGCAAATTCTAGATTCATGGCCAACCAACACAATAGTATTGCAAGCTTGGAGGGAGGATCAATGGGTGGTGGTTAAAACCCACCTTACAAAGGTCCTAGCCAGAAAAATGTATCCTCACTTCTCGCAAGGGTTGTCTCTTCTTCTAGATTTGAATGAGAATTGGGCATTGTGAAGAAGCCCATCGTGGTGGTGACAGCAGTTACACACAATTTGAAAATGCTATGCAACTAGTAAGCCACAATTCTTTCTTTAGGAGATAATGCATCAGTGGTAAATGCTAGTTAAGAGTAAGATCTCCAAGTTTCTTCCAAAATCCCCAATTTTTCCTTTCTATAATCGGTCGATTCTTGTTGTGAATCATTTGATGTGGTATTACCCGATATCCCGTGTTAATTAATAACATCCCTAGATATAATCAACTTCTACTTGACTAGAGCATAGAGTTGGTATGCCTTTGACTCTATAGCATATCGAAGAAAAACACACTTGTTTGACTTAACATCAAGTTTAGTCCTAAGTGCATCGGGAACATAAGCATAAGAAAGAGAGACAAATACTCTCAAGTGACAATAGAGGATAGTTCCTATGATTGCCTCTTCTGGTGTGTGTGGCACAAGGTGGAGAGTTAAAATCCATTAGGCCTTATGGGGAAATTCTACATATGCCCAAGATGGCACATGGTGCTGTTGGGAAAGGATACACAGCTACCCTCTATGCTTGCAGCATGTTGGTTGTACATACACGTGGTGGTTCTAATTGTAGTTTGAGATTTCTACAATGACTTGGTGTTTACTATTAGTAAAGGGGCGGGTTGGAGAGAGCCAACCATCACTATCCATGTGAAGGGAGATTTGGATTGGGGAAAGACTCTGTGGTAGGCAGGAATCTTTTGGTTATTTGATCCCACATCTCGGTCTAAAATGTTATGATCATCTCCTATTGTACACAGCATAGACTAAGGGCATGTGGCTATTTTTTATCGGCCAGCTTTTGTATATGGTTCCTTTTTTGTTTGGGCCTGACCAACCCCTTCATACAGCCATCATTTACACTTTAAAAAAATAAAGAAGATGGTAAGGCTATAATTTTAGGTCTATTAAATCCCAATATCTAATTACATTTATCATAGTTCTTCTTTTTCAGCCTTTACTCTCAAGACAATCATAATAAGGAAGCAAGATTTATGACACCGTTAATATGCATGAGCACTATGTGGTTCTTGTTTAATAGAATTCGGTTTACCTTATTGGAGCTTTAATCATTTTTCATTTTAAAAAAATTTGCCATGTTTATGCTTAATATCACTAGATTAAGATGTTTGGAGAGTAATTTTCTAGGCACTTAAAGACATATGCACATGCATGGGTGCACACACATACACACACACACACACACGCACGCACGCATGCACACATGCATGCACACACACACATACACACCCACACGTGTGTGTGCACAAAATTAAAATGTCTATGCAAGATGTGAATTTTTATATATAGGAATTAAATAGACTCTTATGCCTCTAGATTCATTTCATGTATGCACAAGCTCATTTCAACTTTCAAAGCAAGGACAATACAAAGGAAAAAGGATCAGCCTTGATTAAAGGTAGGGAAAAACCAAGAAAAAGCCTTCTTTTCCCTTTGTATTGTCCTTTCTAATAAAAATTTATTTAAATTCACAAAAAAAAAAATCAAAGAAATTTCCATGAACAATAGGGCCCCTCCTAATGACAAAACAATGGGCAATCACTTTATCATTATAGACAACTAGTGGGAAGTTTCATAGATTTGACAATTACAAGGGCAGACCTATCATATGCAATTTAAATACTTAGCCAATTCATACATCACATGATGTAGCAAAAAAAGGTCTCAAATATAGAGAAGTGGGGATGTGGACTACAATTTGATATTTAAAAAGTTTTTAGATTATTTGCCTACATCAATGCCAATTGGGCAAGAAGTGCAAATGATGGAAGATGTACAAGTGGGTCCTTATTTGAAATTGGACTAGTAGCCCTTTCATTGCAAATCAAGAACAAACTACATGTGGCCTCATCATCGATCGAAGCTAATTACTAGGGTTTTAAATAAACCATTCATGTGAAGTAGTACAATTCATAAATCTTTTCAAACACTATCTTTGCTAGAACCAATCATGTTCTTTTAGTAACATATTGGTAAAGAATGTCATGAAAGGATAAAGCATACTAAACTATAGTACCATTTCATAATAGAAAGATTTCAAGAAGGAAACTTTAAAGGGAAGGAATCTTGATAAGGTTTCATATTTACAGCAGGTAGCCTAGAGGCATGTTTTGGTTTTGTTAACCTCTCATTAAGCCACTTGTCACGACCTTGGGCATTGATCTTTGAACAATCTAATGGTCTGAATTATATAAATTATATTTTAGTGTGGATTGTGCTTCTTGGTTATTGTGTTGGCTTTTGGAAATTTTGGCTATTTAGTTGTCTTGTTGCTTGTTGCTTGTCGCTTTAAGTAAGGTTCCCATCTTCAAGGCCATATGCAAGACAAAAAAAACAATAGTTGATGAAGTTAAAGTGCTAGCAATACTTCTTCACATCTAAGGCAAATCTAAAGAAAACCAATATTTGATCAAGTTAAATTGAGAGTAATAGATTTGACTTAGCTCAATAGAGTGGGGATGAATCCATCCTACCATAGTTTGCTATAGCAAAGAAAATACCAAAATCATACACCCTACAAAAAATTGCAACATAGTCTCTCAAAGACTATGAGCAAACATTTTCATTAGGGCTCCATCCTAGGTGGAGTAAAATAACTACTTGATCACAAAATAATAGCTCTAGACTAACTCATGAAGAAAATAACAAGGAATGTATACACGTATCCCTTAGGCTTAATGATTGATTACAAATTTATGTTAATTGCTAGATTTTCAATGCTTTCAACAAACTAGACATCTTTTTTCCTTATTTCAGAGCCTCTTTGCATCATTGAAAGGTGGAATGAGGATGGCTCCACAAAAACAAGGGAAGTGCTAGTGTCAAATAAAAAGGAAAACGAGGATTTGGTATCTAAGCACATGCTAAAGTGGCTATATAGTGGGAATGGAATCTTCTGCCTATAATGCACTTTTGCTCATCATGTTTAAAGCTGCAACCTTCAAAGAATGAAAGGACAAATATATGCTATGGTGGTTAGCTATTAGAATTATTTTTGTTTAAGAGGATTCAGTTTATCCCAAATAGCCATTGATACCATCAAAAGAATGATGAGAATTCCTCTTCTAGTTGTCTTGCATACTATCCAAGTATATGATATGAGTGTGTATAGCTTCAACATGTGAACATTAACAATGAGTCAACTCTAACATTTTGTCTCCCTTCAATGGTTTTCATGGGTATGAGTAGTAAAAATGTGCTCAATATAGGGGGGGAGAGAGGGAAGAGAGAGAGAGAGAGAGAGAGAGTGCGCACACACATTATAAATATGTTTTTTTTCTTAAATTAGGAAATTGACTTTCTAACATCAAAGAGCCAACTTTGCTACCCAAGCTATCTTTGGGCCTGTAGGCCATACTCATGTCCATCAAACAAATTCTCACAAGCCAATAAACTCACTGCTCTTACATACTGCCAAATTATTGTTGCGCTTATGGAGACGTGTTGATGAGGTGACCTTAAGAGTAGGCCTAAGGTGTCATCAAATGGTTGTCAAAGATTGTCTCCTTTCTCCTCACTATAAAGGATTGCCAAGGAGATTAAGCCTGGTTCACACCAATTGACAATGCTGGTTTTCAGACCACTTTTGACTTTCAGAATTGAAAATTTCAAAAGGGCTCTATGGTTTTAGCCAGGGGTGCCAACTATCTCCTTGCACTCAGACATACCAAATGCCTTCAAGATCTCCCTTGCATATTTTTATTGAGAGATCTTCACACAACACAGACAACATCTCTTGGATAGTGCAGACGAAGCCTGGTTATTGGCTCAGAAAGAATCCTATAGCTTGCGAATGCCTCTGATTGGTGTTGTTTCCTTTGTCAGCCCTTGCGAGAAGGGAAGGGGGGGGCAGACACCCTTAACTCTAAGTAGACGATTCAAAGGGCATGGGTTACATGTGTTAAGTTGGGTGTTCGAGCAGTGTGAACCCACTGTGGAGCTTCATTAAGCATAGAGAGGTGGTGCCTAGACCATTTTCATTGGTTGCTCACTATAGCCTCTACAAAGTTTTCATTTCTCTTGATCTGCTTTCCACTTTGGTGTCTAAGACAGCATTCCCACGTGTTAGCTGGATTTTAGGAGTCTTTCAGAGATTTAAGACCCGGGAACACAATTGAGCCAGTCTAGTAGCGAGGATCACGCGGCTTTCCTCTCCCTTCAAATGCTACTATCATCCCACACAAGCTTCCCATTGTATTCAACTTCCGGCTCCCCTATTTCCCTGCTTAACATCAATGAAATTTGCGATGTCAACACAGACTTGATAAGTGAGCGGAATGTGTTGAGACCATCCTACAGCTAGGCTTTCTAAAAGTTTGTATTTCTTGGCTTTCCAAAGCCTGTTGGAATGTTCGAAAAGGCAATGCACATGCTGTGCATGCACCGACTTTATCGAATGACATGTGAAGCACCCGGGACTGAATTTAAGTCCCAACCTTGTTCCAGTTACGTTTAAACAGCTTCGAAGTTTGCGAATCATTCACTGTTAGTCTACCACAAGTTCCGTTACGATCTGACGTATCTGTTTAAAATTCCCAACAAGCTTCCCGACCGACTTGCCGACACACGCAAGATCGAGATTGTAGCTCCCGCATGCGCTCCAAGTTCCAACTTCCAAGTTCGCCGAGCCTCCATCAAAATCTTGATTCTCCAATCTCTACTGTCCAGCTATGACTGATTGACCATTTGCAAGCATGGCCTGGTTCATGATTTCGACTCTCGAGACGTGCATCGTGCGCACAATGACCGGGTTATTCGCTGCACCCCACTAAATCCGAGTGTCCTGCAATGGACCTGCCTTATCCGCAGCTAAAATGTACCACCCAATGCCCATTTCCGATTTCGACCTTCGAACTCTGGATTTCCAAACTTACTGTTCTTTGTAATGAAAAAAGAAGCTACATAAAACTCAGTGTCGATTCAACGATTCGGTGTCGATTCAACGATTCGTTGAACTCGATCTGAAATTTTCTGAATTTTCAATCTTGATCCTGGTGCGTCGTGCCTTATTATGTTTCCCAAATTACGCGACATATCAGATTCCGTTAGCCCCTGGAAGATTTAAGGTTGCAAGATATGTACATTCACAACGCACCAGCGGTCCAGCACTGACAATCCACGTTTAGGGACCGTCACCCTTCACATCCATCGAGCTCTTAGTCCTTTCCAGCCTTCAGGTACAGGGCGGTTGGCATGATGCATGTCGACTCGTTCTTTGAAATTTGGAGTTGCGGAGTGAATCCCTATCCAACCGAAGTTCGAACTTCGAACTCACGCTTGCAATTTGAAATGTCATTGACGAGGCAGATTCACAAGTGATAAATTTAGAACTACTGAAGCTTCCAAGAATCAAGTCATTCAGTTCGTGAGCTTGACTAATTCAACAAGGGAGTTCCAAGCCCATGCAACCACAGCTCACGCTTGGCTCGTGATATGTGGATAAACATTGCAGCACTCAATGGATCCGGCCACGGTGTCGAGTTATTGAGTTCACAACAATTGGAACACCATTTGGCTTTATATTCGTTGACTTCACAAAACAAAACCATCATGTGACTCCATTGAACTTTCATAGAACTCCCTATGGAGAGCATGAATGGTTCTCTATTAAGATTCAAGGGTAGTGCACATGATGCTCCTAATGAGGAGTTGGTTCGATGAGAGATTTCGTTCTGGCTCCATGAGAAAGTTAGTTCATAGGCTTCGGCTTAGTGCACACGCATAGGCTGGAGCGCAGCCTGTGCACGGCTTGGTTGTGCTTTGGAGCATATCCAAACATGCCTCCTTTAGCCCATGCGCTTTTTCTCACTTTGCAGTATTTCTCTCAATTCACCTCACCATCAAAATCCAATCGACGGTCGACAGGACTGGTTGTACAAAGCTTCCCATTCAATGATTTTGGATTTTCACCTCCCTTGTCGGTCGATAGCCGCCTCTGATTGGTAACAGCTAGTAAGTTTACAACTGCGCCTGGGTGCGCTTTTTAGAGGACTTCCTCGCGTTGCCTCTAATGCTGCAATCACTAGCAAGCTACTGCCCAGCCAGCATTTCTGAAAATGCAGCCCCGTGCAGGTCCATTATGCTCTTCAAGGCTTCTTTAATGCAGCTTGCTTGTAGCTTGTGACAGCCAATCCCATAGCCAGTGGAGTTTTTGGGCCAAGGAGAAGCTTTGGGCACTACAAGGCTGAGCCAGAGTCCCAAAATTTCAAGATATTGAGCTAGAGCTACAATGCCAACTTAGCATTCTCACCCAGCCCTAGCCCTCCATGGGGCTGTGAGACTTGCCGCTAGTGGGGCTGAGACAGCCACACTAGCATGTGCGGGGAAGTCCTCTTAGCATCCCAAAATTTTGGGTTGCAGATTAGAGCGCTAGGGGCACATCTGTGCACCCTCCTTATTTTGGCACGTGGCCCGAACTAATTTTTGAGTACTTGCAGGGAGTTATGCATGTGAGTGTTCTGCATATTCGATTGGCCTGCACTCTAGATCTGTCCCAACTCCTGAATACTGAAGGGATTGTACTTCAATGTCAGTGCCAAATAACACCATATTAGAGAATTTGGGAAAATCCTGATAATTTGGGAATTTTTGAGGGGTTGTAATTCTGTAATATTCAATGTTTTTCATTGATTTTTCCCATAGATTTGGCAGTCCATCCAAATCTCACAAATGTGCATGGTTTGCATCAACATAAATAAAATGTCAAATGTTGAGGTTTCGACCAATGCATGGTAGTTTTTGAGGGGTTGCAATTACAATGCATTGAGTGCACTCCATTGACTTTCTCACTAGATTTGGCCATGTATATGAAACTCACAGTTTGGAGTGTGAATGTTCTGCATTAGCTGAGAAAAAAACATCATATGTTTGAGTTCAACGAAGCATTTTTTGTCTCTTCTCGAAAAAAGGTGGTGTTCAAAAACACCATTTTAGTTTAGTTGGAGAAAAAGTAAGAATGTAACACTAGTCCTTGATATTTTGTCAAGTGTGTAGAACTTGCAACCACAAAGCAATGGTCTGCAAAAAAAAAGATAAAGAAAAAAGATCAATGTCATACCTTCCAAATATTTGTCAGTATTCAATTAAATTATCATTGTGCAAGGAAAAAAAAGTCATGCTTTTCAAGTACCTTCACTCCATTGTGGAGTCAGCATCAGAGTTGGAATCTGTACTATGAGACAAACTAGATAAAGCTCGCTTGCGTGCAATGGTTGGTATCTTCACCTTGATGGGGAGGTTGCTGCTCTTTGAGGAAACCTTCTTTGAGAGGTTACCTTTTGGAACCCATGACCATACAATAGCATCAACAGATTCCCAACGTGGAGGATCACCTTTATTGCACATCCAAATCTTGTTCCAACAATTTGCATACACCTCATCAATTTGTGCATTGCGTCTTTTGCATATAGGTGCCCAATATTGTATGAAAACCTTCTTGAAATTTTTAGATTTATTATCCTTTTGTACATCAGTTTGAGCAATGCCTAGCCAAATTGGGTAAATTTTTTCTGCTGGTCAGACCAAAAGAAAGTGTCCTTTTTGTATATCAACCATTGGATCAAATGATTGTTTTGGCTTTTTCCTTTGAGGTCCACAGTAGTGATCATTCAACTCTTCAATTCCTTGAAACTCATCGTTTTCATTATCAACTACTTGCACACAATCAATATGTTGCGTCTTTGGCCAAAATCTCTCGTACATGCCCTCTACACTATTGTTTGGTTTATGAAGCTCATCAATCATGTTCTTCCAGTACTTCACTACTGGCTTGTAAAACTTTGTGAAAGATGCTTCTGGACCTTGCAGGTGTGCCCATTTTTCCCAAAAGTGTACATACTCCTTGATACCAACTATCACATGTGAGTGATCCTTCACATACTCGAACATGGGTACACAAGGTGGCTCTCCACTTGGTAGCATTGGATGACCATCCGAATGTCTCTTCCACAACTCAATGCCACCTTCACTTGGTTGCCAATCTAATGATCGTGGATGCACTTTATATTGCATGATAGGAACTTCATTTCGCATAAAGAACCGAAATTGGAGAGGCTTTGAGTGTCCCACTAAAGCATCTTGCCCATCACATAGGGATCCATCAACATAGCTCTTGAAATCAGGGACTTCCGTTATCAAAAATGGCATTGGAGAAGACTCCGCACACATGAGATGTGCAAATGTCAATGTTTGGCTAGTTCTTAACCTCTCTGAAAACCTGCTGAACATTGCATCAATATCCTCATGTGTATGCCCAACCATCAAGAATCCCAATTGAATTGACTTGAAAATCCCTCTAGCAACAAGTAATGATAGGTATGCAAACAAGTACCTATTCTTGTTTTCAGAACCACAATTATCCAACTGCAACAATAGGTGTTTGGGTAGTTTCTTATAAGGATTTTCTTGATGGGAACTTCCAAGTCCAAGGTCTTTGAATGTTCCACCCACTGCTCCAAGATGAAGTTGTTGCTTGTCATTAGAAACATAGTGAGAATCCAATGCTTCTCTTGAGGTTAGTACATTTAGCATAGCATTATCAGACCTTGGCATCCCATCATGTACCAAATCTCCAAGTGCATGGTTATCAAATCTTTCAAGATTTCTCAAACACAAAGCCAATGAACCGATTGTGAAGTTAGGATCCGACGGCCACAAGGATAAAGAAAAATGACCATAATGTCCTTGACCATATCCATGTGTTATCATGCCAGTCAAAGCCACTGGGAGCTGAAAGGATTTGTCTGTGTCCTTTGAACGATTGCATAATCTAGGGATGGCTGTCTTCTTTGGGTCCATCTTATCATGGATAATGCACAAGTATGTCTAAGGATACATTTCAGAAAAATCTGCGCCAAGTGTAGTACACATTTCTACAACTTTTTTGTTGTAACATGTGCTTTCTTCTATCTTCCACCAACTTATTACGTTCATTTTGGCATTTTGTTGCTGCAAGCTGAGCCTTGATTGCACTACATAAACCACACTTAGATAATTCACTTATTTTTGACAAAGTTACATGCTTGAATTCAGAGTTCCATATATGGTTGAATGTGGAAGTTGACATCTCCTTACAACCCAAACTATGCTTTAACTGCATGTTAACCTCATAGAGAATATCAACCTGCTTGTATACATCCGGTATCACCAGCTGTGTTTCCCTTGATCCATCCTGAAGTGTTCTACTTTTGTGTGGCATACGCTCAAAATTGTTATCCACAAAATCTTGGATTATGGCTCTACCCAGTTTTGTCTGGTCCCAACCTCTCCGCATGATTCCTTTATTACCATGCATGCACCTTCGTATACCAATTTCAAATTGCTCCCTGTATCGATAAAATGTTGTTTTTGGAATACCATGCATTTCATACCATGCTCTACAACAAACTTGAATACCATTCAATGAAAAGACATATTTGAACTGCCCATTGTCATCTTTTCAACAAGCAACCCCAAGAGTGTCATATACATAATTGGTGCGAGCCTCCAAACTTTTGAGAGTGATCTCAACGGAAGCAAGAACGGAAGAAGGAGAGAGAGAGACAGAGAGCCACAAGTTTTGGTGGGTGCAGAACCACCCTAATCTTCTTTTTCATTCATTTATATATGTGTTTGAGTATTGTACATAGCTGGGGTAAAGGCACAGTGACCTTTAACCCCCACAACCTCCCACTTAAAGGACAATGTGCCTTTAAGGGAGAACAACCAGTGTACTATCCAATGCCCATCAATACACGACAATACTCAAACTGCTGACTAGGTAGACTCTTCGTCAGCATATCTGCAGGGTTATCATCTGTATGAACCTTGACAAGCTCTATGCGCTTGTCCTCAAGTACCTCCCTGATGAAATGGTACCTGACCTCAATGTGTTTGGTCTTTGCATGAAAGACTAGATTTTGTGCTAGCTGAATAGCACTCATGGAATCACTATGAAATGTCGGTACACCTGTATGAATCCCCAAATCTCCCACTAGCCGATCAAGCCATATAGCCTCCTTGCAACCCTCTGTGGCTGCAACATACTCAGCCTCTGTGGTAGACAAAGCAACGCACTTCTGTGTGCGAGACATCCATGACACTGCACCACCTGCAAAGGTGAACACATAACCAGAAGTGGATCTCCTACTATCCACATGCCCTCTGCATAGTCTGAATCTGTGTACCCAAGTACATGCATGTCTCCTTTACCAAAGCAGATGCGCATCTCCTTGGTACCCTTCTTGTACCTCATGATGCACTTAATTGCCTCCCAATGCCTCTTTCCTAGATTAGCCATATACTGGCTAACAACTCCCACTGCAAATGGAATGTCTGGTCTAGTAGCTATCATAGCATACATAAGACTCCCAACTACTGATGCATAAGGAACCTTGGCCATCATGGCCCTCTCCTCATCTGATTTGGGACTATCTGTATGACTCAGTTTCACATATGGAGGCAATGGAGTACTCACTTCCTTCCCCCCCTCCATATTGAAATGCTGCAATACTTTTGTAACATACTCTTTTTGTGAAAGCCAAAGGAGGTTCCTACTCCGATCATGCATGATGTGCATACCAAGAATATGACTTGCAAATCCCAAATCCTTCATATCAAAGGCCTCATGCAACTTGGCCTTTAATGCATCTAGCTCATAAGTATTCTTGCTAGCCAATAGCATATCATCCACATATAGTGCCAAGATTATCAGGTTATTATCCTTAGCCCTTTTAGTGTAGAGGCAGTGATCAATTTCACTCCTTCTAAAACCTTGGGACGGAATGAAAGCATCAAACTTCTGATACCATTCTTTAGGTGCTTGCTTAAGACCATAGAGACTCTTTTTCAGCTTGCAAACTAAATGCTCTTTGCCCTTTTCTTCAAAGCCTTCCGGCTGCACCATGTAAATTTCCTCATGCAAATCCCCATGCAAGAAAGCTGTCTTGACATCCATCTGCATAAGCTCCATATCCTCTACTGCCACTAGTCCAAGCATGCATCTAAGTGGGGTCATCTTCACAACCGGAGAGAATATCTCATCAAAGTCCACACCCTTCTCTTGCTTAAATCCTTTAGCAACCAAACGGGCCTTGTACCTAGGCACATCATCACCTGTGACCTTCATCTTGTAGACCCATTTACATGGCAATGCTTTCTTTCCATGTGGCAAAGAAACCAAGTCCCAAGTCTTATTCTTCATAAGTGAACTCATCTCTGATTGCATAGCATACTCCCACTTGCGTTGATCCTCACGCATCATAGCCTCTCTATAGCAAGAAGGCTCCCCGCAATCAGTAAGCATCACATAGTCTACCCCTAGAACAAACCTATCAGGCGGTCTAGACACTCTAGATGATCTTCTCAATGGCATTTCAGCTTGCTGTCCCACCTGCATATCAGCCACATTTGGCTCATCATTTCCACCAATAGATGATCCATCATCTACCCTTGATTGTATACCTGTAGGAGTACTTGGTGGTACTATTTCTTGCACATTTGGTGCATGGATAGCTTGTTGTCTATCAACATATGGAGGTGGATTCACATCCTGGAAAGTGATTCTCCTCATTTCCACATCCCTCATGGGTGCCTTATGCATCTTCTTCTCATTGAAGACCACATCATGGATGCGTATGATCTTCTTTGCTTTTGGATCCCAGAGACGATAGCCCATCTCTCCACTTTCACCATAACCTAGAAAGATGCATTTCCTAGACTTAGGATCTAGCTTCTTTCGAAGCTCTTTTGGCACATGTGCATATGCCTCACACCCAAATATACACAAATGAGAGTAAGAGGGCTTCTTGCCACTCCATGCCTCTTCAGGAATACCACCATCCAAACTCTTACTAGGTGATCTATTGATCACATGCACTGCAGTCTTCATTGCCTCAGCCCAAAAACCACCAGAAAGACTTGCATTGGAAAGCATGCATTGCAACCTTTCTTGAATGGTACGGTTCATCTGGATTTTGCTCTAGAGTACGAGGGGATGTGAGCTCCCTCTTAATCCCACATGTATTACAGAAATGTTGAAAGTCATGAGAGAGATACTCTCCACCATTGTCAGTCCGTAGGCATTTAAGTGTTCTACCTGACTGATTCTCAACCAAGGCTAGCCATTTCTGAAATACCTGGAACACATCACTCTTCCGAGCTATAGCATAAGCCCACACTTTCCTAGTTGCATCATCAATGAATGTCACATAGTATTCAGCCCCGCCTAATGACCGTGTAGGCATGGGACCACATACGTCTGAATGCACCAAATCAAGCTTTTCAAACTCTTTCTTTCCCCTTCTTTTATGGGCTGATTTAGTCTGCTTCCCATAGAGACAATTCTCACAAAATTCAAAATCAGAGAAATTCAAATGCGGTACATAACCCAAACGACATAAGAGTTTCATTCCATTCTGGCTCATGTGATGGGCCCAACCTGCAATGCCACAAAGAAGTGCTTGGCTGCTCGGTTATTGCAACAACATGATCAAATACCCCTGATACATGTAAGGGATAGAAAGTCCCACACTTGGCACCCCTGGCCAAAAGTATAGAGCCCTTCTGAATTTTCCAACTCTGAAAGCCAAAAGTGGTGTGAAAACCATCATCATCTAGTTGACCTACTGAAATAAGACTCTTGGTCAGCTTAGCTACATGTCTCACATGTTTCAAAACAAATGTAGGCCCATTTGCAAAAGAAAACTTTATGTCACCTACTCCCACTATGTCACATGCATAGTCATTTCCAAGATGCACACAACCTGTCTTTCCACTATCATAAGTGGAGAACCATTCCCTATGGGGAGTAACATGGAATGAAGCACCAGAATCCAAAATCCAATCCTGGGAATATGCATCATCTGAAGTGGTAAGCAACTCTGCAAATAAAGTAGACATGAAGAGAACATCATTGTCACTATCATGTGTGACTGCATTGATCTCCTCGATCTTCACTTTTCTTTTGTCCTCCCTTGGACTCTCTTCCTTTTGATTTGCACCCCAATTTGCATTCTTTTTCTTATCCTTTTGCTCTCTTTTCATCTTGTAGCAATCCTTTTTCATATGGCCCTTCTTGCCATAGTGGTAACACTCAATGTTTCATGCCCTAGATTTGCTACGAGACTTTCCTCTTTCTTGGGACTTCCCCCTGAACTGTGATCTACCCCTTTGCACATTTAAGGCTGCATCCTGCTTGTTGCCATCCATAGACTTCCGTCTAATCTCCTCGGCCAACAAGCTACCCACAACATCATCAAATTTTAGTACTCCACTAGGTGCAGAGTTATTGACAGCTGTACGGAAGGTATCCCATGAGGATGGCAATGAACATAAGAGAAATATTGCCTTAGTCTCCGCATCAAAATTCATTTTCTGAGCTTGAAGCTGGCTGAAAATAATATTGAATTCATTCAAGTGAGAAGCAATGGAGACCCCTTCCATCATCTGCAGCTCAAACAACCTCTTCATGAGGTAAACTTTATTAGAGGCAGTTTCCTTCTCATAAGTGGCACACAATTTCTTCCATAAATGTTCCGTAGTCTGCTCATTTACTACTGTGAAATAAACTGACTCTGCAAGATGAAGTCTAATAGTAGACTTTGCTAATGCATCCAACTCATTCCAATCATCCTCAGACATATTTGTAGGCTTAGCTTCAATCCCTGCCAAGGGTTTAATCTGCTTCTTTTGAATAAGCACATCCCTTATAATTTGTTCTTTCCACAAAGAAAAGTTTGTCCCATCAAACTTTTTAATGTTGAAAAACTCCTTTTCAGACATGGAAGAGGACGCCATGATGCAAATAAAGCAAAATCCCAAATGCTAGTGCCTCAAGAGAGAATCACACCAAATACCAGGTGCACCCAAATGTGTATGCCACAATAGAGTGAAATATCACCAAAATTCAAAGCTCAAAGCATCAAAAGATGCATCTGACTCATGTGCATATACTATGCATCCATATGAGCAAATCTGGCCCAAAAGAAAATGCCAATAAGTGCCAAATGACTCAATCATAAACACCGTCCACTGGCATATACATCAATAATATCTCATCCAAGAGAGCATAGCACTATTAGTGCATCACCTGCAATGTGTCAAAGCTGTCCCTCAGCATAAAATAGCATCCATGTGCAAAGCGTCCATAAAATAGCATCCCACAAGGCAATTTGGGCCTATCAGCGCATCCAACAAGGACCGCAATGCATCTAAATGGCCTATAAATCATCCACTGTAACCCTATGCATACCACGAATGAGCGCACACTGCTCAAATTGCAACCAGAGTGATCTGCATAAGGTATGTTCAAGAAATCATAGTCCCACGGTAATGACCGCTACTGAAAATAGAACCTGAGATGCCTCAAAACATGGGCGCCATTGTATAATCGGACTCAGCGAGAAAATCTACAAATATCTCTCTTCTACCAAAACTCCAAAATCCCAACCGATGAGTGAGAAATGGGAGTCAACACTTATCCACTGCCATGTGGCATAAATCTAAGGTTTCAAAACCTTAGAATGAAAAATGCATAACAGAGAGACGAAATCGATTACACAGAGATCTATAACTCTGAAAATCCTCCATCGAATTGCACGAGAACTGACAAGTAGGGGTTTTTGGGTGTCCGAAACGCAATGGGACAGACAGTTTTGGAAACTGTGGTCTCAATCACTGGGTCCAACACACGGACTGAAAAACGTTTTTGGAAACAGAGCTGTTTGTAAATTCCACCGGAGTGGGAATGATGAGCAACATAGAAGTTTTAGGACCTCCTGAGTCCATTGGAACTGACAGATTTGCAAATGGTTGCTCCAAACTTGAGTTCCAACACCCGGGCAAAAAACGCAGGAACTGACACAGTGAGTCAGAAATCCAATGAAATGATCCCAGATTCAAGAATGAAGGTGTTTCCAAGCTCCTGAAGTGAAGTGGACACCAAAAGCAAGCAATAGTTTCCTCTACAAGTCAATATGGAGTCTCTGTCATCGAATGGAACAGGGAAAAGCTCAAAAAACGACTTTTTTTTGAAACCACTTAACAGGCTCTCAAAACCACTTCGCAAAGCCAAAGTGACTTTTCCAAAGGTTCCTCCAAGTTCTGTGCACACTCGGATGCAAGTAAAGTCACCCACAAAGCTTCCCACAAAGCTTCTCCTTCCTCCCACAGAGCTACTGAGCTTCAAGCATTCATGCACGCTCAGCTAGATCACCCGGGCTCTGATACCAGTTGAGAGTGATCTCAACGGAAGCAAGAACAGAAGGAGAGAGAGAGACAGAGAGCCACAAGTTTTGGTGGGTACAGAACCACCCTAATCTTCTTTTTCATTCATTTATATATGTGTTTGAGTATTGTACATAACTGGGGTAAAGGCACAATGAACTTTAACCCCCACAACTTTGGCCCCAATACTCTATGCATAATTTGGATATCATTTGATGATTGGCAAATTCTCGGCAAATTGACAACAATTTTGTTTACAACAATCAATCATAGATACTTTTGTGACTGCATCCCTTGTGTGTAACTAGGGTGGTTTGAGAGCCTTAGGACAATGTCTTAGATGGGGTAGTTCTTGGAAAACACTCCTCCACCCTTGGTTAACTAATTGCAAGCAAAAAATTTCAAAACTATGTCAAAATGAGAGGTCCCAGGAGGTTCCCCATCCCAGATTTGTCCTAACAATGTGCACTTAACTATGTAGATTTTAAACTTCCATTACCAATTAAACACTCCATAGGTTCCACTCTCAATAGTTGGATTAGAAAGAGGTCCTTTTTTTTTTTTTTTGGGGGGCTCTACATGCTATTTGGGGGGTGCATGCTTTTTTGGGGGATTCCTCCTTCCCCCCACCCCTTCCTTTTCCCTCTCATCCTCTTCTCCCTCTCATCCTCTTCTCATTCATCGTCGCACTACCTCCCATCGTCGTCGTCGCAGAGCCTTCTCCGCTCGACTGCTGTGCGCCCCTCCCTCCCTTCCACTGCTACGTCTCTCCCTCCTTTCCACTGCCGCGCCCCTCCCTCCTTTCCTCTGTTGCACCCCATCATCGCACTGCCTCCCATCGTCATCGTTGCAAAGCCTTCTCTGCATGACTGCTGCGTGCCCCTCCGTCCCTCCCTTCAACTACTGCGCCCCTCCCTCCTTTCCACTGTTGTGCCCCTCGTCCCTCCCTTCAACTGCTACGCCCCTCCCTTCGACTACTGCTATAGAAATTCCCTTCGACTGCTACGCCCCTCCTTGTAGCGCTGTGAGTGCTCTTTCTGTCGTTCCTACTTTGCGCAGCCAATACCTACCTTTGCCACGATTTGCCACCAGGAGGGAAAGCCTGTTACCTATCTTCGCTAGGATTTGCCACCAGGAGGGAAAGCCTGCTACTTCTCAGCTCCTTCCATTGGAGAAGCTATTGTAATGCAATAACCATAATCTCCACCGAAAGCTACTTCTCAACTCCTTCCATTGGAGAAGCTATTGTTCCAAGTGCACGGATCGTGGCTTTTCTTCTCCTTCCATCGCTGGTATCTCTACTTCCATGAGCGGATCTTGGCCACCCTACTAGGGGATGAAACTTTTTCTCTAAGTTTTTTGGAACTACGACCATTTGAATGGAAGCACAATCCCCTGGCTTGTCACAGAAGCACAATCCCATGCCTACTTGAAATCCAAAGAGCACAAGCTCATGAACAACAATGGCTACTCAATCATCCAAGTACTAAGAAACAAAAGAAATAGAAAGTATACTTGATTCTTGCATGTTCTCCATCTTTTCCATTTCGAAACACCATGATTTGAAAGCAAGAGTTGTAAAAGTACAAATCTCGAAGTGTAATTTGAAAGTAGGGTCTTTAGTATATGATTTGACTTTCAGATCTTGAAATTTGAAATTTGAATTTTGTATCTAAGATTCAAAATTTCAATTTTGAATTTTAAATTTTGAATCTAAGATTTTGAATTTTGAATTTTTAGATTTGAAATTTGAATCTTAAGATTTGAATTTTGAATTTTAAATGGGGAGATTTGGCCTCATGCTAAATCTTCCTAGCTTTTTTCAAAACATACAAGATTTGGCCGCATGGCGAAATCTCCCTAGACCTTGGTGATTTGAAAGAAGCTAGGAAGATTTGGCACCACAGCTAAATCTCCTTAAACCTTGCTGCTTTAAAAAGATTTGGCCACACGGCCAAATCTCCCTAGACCTTGGTGATTTGAAAGAAGCTAGGAAGATTTGGCACCATAGCTAAATCTCCCTAAACCTTGCTGCTTTAAAAAGATTTGGCCACACGGCCAAATCTCCCTAGACCTTGGTGATTTGAAAGAAGCTAGGAAGATTTGGCACCACGGCTAAATCTCCCTAAACCTTGCTGCTTTAAAAAGATTTGGCCACACGGCCAAATCTCCCTAGACCTTGGTGATTTGAAAGAAGCTAGGAAGATTTGGCACCACAGCTAAATCTCCCTAAACCTTGCTACTTTAAAAAGATTTGGTCACACGGCCAAATCTCCCTAGACCTTGGTGATTTGAAAGAAGCTAGGAAGATTTGGCACCATAGCTAAATCTCCCTAAACCTTGCTGCTTTAAAAAGATTTGGCCACACGGCCAAATCTCCCTAGACACTCGTGATTAGAAACAAGCTAGGAAGATTTAGCACCACAGCTAAAACTCTCCAAACCTTGCTGCTTTCAAAAGATTTGGCCGAATGGCCAAATCTCCCTAGACCCTCCTAATTAGAAAGAATTTAGCAAGATTTGGCCGCACAGCCAAATCTCCCCAAACCTTAGTGCTTTGAAAAGATTTGGCTGCACGGCCAAATCTCCCCAAACCCTACTGCTTTGAAAAGATTTGGCCGCACGGCCAAATCTCCATAGACCCTCGTGATTAGAAAGAAGCTAGCAAGATTTGGTCACACGACCAAATCTCCTTAGACCCAGGTGATTTAAAAGAAGCTAGAAAGATTTGACCGATTTGAAAGAAGCTAGCAAGATTTGGCTACACGGCCAAATCTCCTTAGACCCAGGTGATATAAAAGAAGCTAGAAAGATTTGACCGATTTGAAAGAAGCTAGCAAGATTTGGTTGCACGGCCAAATCTCTCTAGACCTAGTGCTTTGAAAGAAGCCCATAAGATCTGGCCACTCTCCCCAAACTTTGGTGCTTTGAAAGAAGCCCATAAGATTTTGCCACACATCCAAACCTCCCCTTCCGGTGCTTTAAAAGAAGCCCATAAGATTTGGCCGCATGGCCAAATCTCTCTAGACCCTGGTGCTTTCTCAAATCTACCACTATGTTTACTGTTAATTCTTGATTCTATTTCAGATATGTTTATTGATAATGTGTTTTATCTAACATTAAAGATTATAAAGATGATACTTTGTATATTGCTTAGATTTTTTACAAGAAAGACACAAATGTGAAGAAGGTTGAGAAAGTTGTAAGTGGATTTGGAGAAAAAAGCATACCATGGTACTTTGACATATACAATATTGAGGGAGCATAGTTGACACGAGTTCACTTATTTGTTTTGTTACCTAACAAAAGTGCATACACCTGTGTTGGATCGGTACATCAAATCACAAAAGATGTGGTTGGAAAAGAGGGAGATATTGGATTGTTAATCATTATAAATCAAAATAAGAAATTTCTCTTGGATCCTAGTGATTATGAAGCATCTCGTATGAAGTCTGATGTAGATGACAGCATGCACTCAAGAGGTAGGATAAGTGTTGAATCAATTGATGGAAATGAAATTGACATAGTGACAATAATCATTGAATCATATCGCAAAGTTTTTGTTGGAGGTGCAAATCTCTCATGGACAAAGGGGATAAGAAGAAGGAGAAAGGGTTGAATTATCCCACATACAAAGGTGTGTGGAAGATGAAGGGACATAAATAGTCCAAGTTGCCCCTCCTATCTTCAATTCCCCCAAGCTTGCCTTTTGTGGAGGTTGGAGGGCTGGCTAGGCAAGGGTGCCTTATGGCAGGGGTGGGGACCTGCCATACACACATGCCAGAGCCTCCGTAGTGGCCATGAAGGTTGTGCACTTCCGTGAGGTGCTAGCGGTCTTGGCGGGGGGCACGCTAGGCACATGCTCTTGGATTCGAACATGGTATCAGAGCCCGGGTCTGATCCCCGGCCACCTCTCTCCATGATCGATTGGAGGGGGGTGTTGGAGGTGCAAATCTCTCATGGACAAAGGGGATAAGAAGAAGGAGAAAGGGTTGAATTATCCCACATACAAAGGTGTGTGGAAGATGAAGGGACATAAATAGTCCAAGTTGCCCCTCCTATCTTCAATTCCCCCAAGCTTGCCTTTTGTGGAGGTTGGAGGGCTGGCTAGGCAAGGGTGCCTTATGGCAGGGGTGGGGACCTGCCATACACACATGCCAGAGCCTCCGTAGTGGCCATGAAGGTTGTGCACTTCCGTGAGGTGCTAGCGGTCTTGGCGGGGGGCACGCTAGGCACATGCTCTTGGATTCTAACAGTTTTAGCAACATGAAAGAAGCACAAGAGTGGGGAAGATAGTGGGGAAAGGACAAAGAAAGAAAAGTGGACTATGGTTCAAGCACTAGGTGGTAGTGGAGAAGGGGCAAAGAAAGGAAAGCTCACTATAATTAATGTACCAGAGGAAGGAACACCTCCAGATGGTATGCTAGCAGTTGTGGAAAGAAGCAGTGGTAGTGAATTGGAGCCAAGTGGAAAGGTCATCGGAAAAAAAGGGCAAAAGAAACCATCAGGCTTGGTGGAATATGAAAAATACTACCCATTCGGGTTGCATGCAACATTTCCAATTCCAGTTGCAAGATATGTATATAGAGGGTTGAACAAAGAGCATGTGGAGAAGCTTGCTGCAAACTTCGGTTATAACTCTAGGCCTCCTGCTGATGTAGCGGATTTAATGCCTTTCAATCCTGAAACAAAGCAACCCTTAGAAAGGGTAGATAAAAAGGATTTAACCAAGTGCCACTATTGGATACTATCTAGACAGCATTCAATATATGCTGCTAAAATATTCACATCTAATGATGATAACAGCACGGCCCAAAGAAAGAACTACTACCGCACCCGTCAGGCGAGGATTGTAGTGAATTGTCCCGCACGCTTTTGTGTGGAGATATCAAAGATGGCAAACTTGGAGTCTCAAAATATCTTGAGACAATCTCCATACATTGATATACTTAAGCAGGTGAGGGAACAATGGATCCTCTTTAACAAACCCAAGAAAGCACAACAAGGGCTTGCAAAAGGACATCCAAATCATGAGAATTGGGATGTAAGTACATATTTTAATTATGAATCATTTTTTACAAGAATGTTTTCTTAATTATTGCATTCTAATGGATTCATATATCTTGTAGGCTTTCATTGACACTGGCAAGGTAACATTGGACAATAGCTTTGCCATGAAGGATGTACATATGATAATTACAAGCGATGCCATTTATGATGGTTGGATCTCCATCCTTGAGGATTACATTGCAGGCAAATATTCACAAGATGGAAAATGCCATAGGCAACCACAATCTCAATGTTTAGATGCTTGCATGGATTGAGTGATGATCAAATTGGTCAAATTCAAAATGACATTAAGGAAGGTAGAGTAGTCATAACTAAAATAAAGACTGATGCCATGATTCTTGATATTGAAGGACGAGCTATGTAGATCAAGAGAGATGCTGCACTACATGAAGAACTTTATATGTTTATATTGGCAGAACGACCTTCTTTAATGTTAAAAAATTGGGATGAGTGCAGATTACATTTTAAAATTACTCCAGAATTGTATCATCGGATTCATGGTTGCTCTGATTCATGGTTAAAACTGAAGCTTCAATAGGGCAAGGAAACTCCACCATTGCCTGATGCTGCAAAGGGGTATCTGAGGTGGATTATGGGACAAAGTGAAGGTTCAAGTCATGGACTGAATTCCACCTAGCCTTGGAGGTTCTACACAGTCGGTTCAAACATGGAGGGAATGGAATTTATACATAATGTGTACGAAGAGCCAATGGCAATAGCGGTTGCTTTTTTGGACATAATGTATGGACCAAGCAGAAGTAGAAATCGGAACAAGGATCGCTTTGAGTGTTTGTTGAAAAGCTTGATGACAATCGCTTCTCCCCCAGTGCAATTCCTTCTTGTAGTGTTCTTGACTGTGGATCATGTATCATGTTTGAAGAGTGCATTAAATAAGACATGCAGACAATATAAAATACACTTTGGTTGCCTTAATTTTGAAACTGCATATATATTTGTCACTGGATCTATGGATGGCTTAATTGCTTGTGTACTGGTAAGCAAGGAAAATCATTTCAACGATATTGAGTGCTATACCAATGCACAATGTAAGCCATCAATATATGTTGCAGATGAAAAATATGAAAAATCAAGTGGTGCAGAAGAATCGGGTGACGAGGATGATGATGATGAATTTGACATTGAATTGTCTTTGAAAAGAAAACGTTCAAGTATCATGAAAGACATGATCATGGGTTTCTATCGAGAAGATGAGTATGTATTGGACATGTTCTATGAGGGGCTTGCTGCAATAGAGTGTCTTTCTTGTAAGAGGCGTGTTGTTTCAGTTGTTGAGACTTATGAGGAGTTGGCAAAGGTGGAAAGTATTTGTTGCACGTATGCTTACAGTAATCATGAAATTTGACAATGGGCTCGCTTGCAAGAACCAATATTGGCAATAGAGGGGGTACCAAAAGAAGATGATACAATTGAAGGTGGAGGGGATAAAGAAATTGATACCATACCAAGACAAAAAGGGCTTCAACCCTTCAATTAAGAGCAACATGAGCATTTACAAAAACATGCTTCAAAGTTTTGGGAAATAGAAGAGGAAGCAATAGGTCCTTGAAATTGTCCTTTTATATGGTGTTCATGTTTTCCATATGTTATCTTGCTGTATTCTCCATATGATGTATTAATTTTGTTCCAAGGATCTTTTAATATTACTTGGAAATTTCTACTATCTCATTGCCATAATTCAAACATGAACATATGTATTCTTGAATATGTTTCGTGATGAATGAATTAGTGTAAATTGTTGTTTCTATCCTTATTCACTTCATATTAATGCTCAAATATGTTTTGGACGCTTGGCCAAATCTTTTCTTAGTGGGAACACCTGGGCAATGCTAGATAATGTTGGACTCCACTCTATCTATTATGCAAAGGTTTTTGGCATTGTAAGGATATGTAGTTTTGGGGATTAAAATAACTTGAAAGGGTACAGATTCAACAACTTTAGGGGCTATACTATGCACATGAACATGAATGCTTTCTTTTTTTAGTAATCCAATTTTGTTTTGAAAAAGAAAAACATGATTGCTTTCACTCAAACAAATTACATTGAGAGCACACAACCTAAAGTTTGACAATTAGGTTTTCCAACTCAATCTTCAGTTTGTTTCTACTTATGAATTTCATTTCCTTGTTTATCAACAGATCTTGGCCATCTTAATTTCACATTGCTAGAAGCATTGCCTATATATGTGACACTTGATCCAATGATTCGTTATGTGCCTAATTTGAACATTAGCATGCAAGTGCCAAGCTCAACATGGTTGATTGAAAATGTTGAGGATGCAATGTCTGGAGTTAATGTTCCATTGACAAATGTGGATGCAAGCTTAGAAGGTAAAGGAGAAGATGCAATGTCATTGTATGAAGCCAAGTGCAGGAAGAAATCTTAGAAGGTAAAGGAGAAGACATAATGTCACCCTCAGAAATAATGTCAAAGGAGGTGATAACAAAAATAAGACTAGCAGTGATGATATATTTGAAAGGGTTATTGTTGAGCGTTGTTTTTCGAAGTCAAACAAACATATGAGCTTGCACAATGGGAAGCATTGGCTTGTTCTTCATCCTGGGTGTTTAGAGTTTCTATAATGGTTGCTCGATCACTGCCATGTTGGCATTTGGTCCACTGGAGGAGAAAAGGGCATGGTGCAACACATGCTGGACACTTTGGAGCATCATGTTAACAGAAAGTTACATTTCTTCATGGTTTGGGGTGCGATGGCATGCCACAAGCATACAAAGAGTAGAATCATTCGACCAGATAGGATGAATGTGAAAGTGGAGTTTAAACCATTAATGAGAGTGTGGTGTTGTTTCAAAGAGGAATGCAAACCAGCAAGAACAGTGTTCATTGACGTTTCGCCTTACATGGGTTGTGTTAATCCAGTAGAAAATTGCATTTTCCCTACAAAATTTGATATAGATTGTGGTGATTCTATTTTGCTTCATGAGTTATTGCCATACCTACAGATGCTAGATGATGTAGTGAGGATGCAGTAGATCTGCGCAGTGCCATCTCTTCTAACAGATTTGGTCAAGCTCCAATTGTCGAAGGGCATGATATGTTCTATTATTTTCAACTAGTGATCCTTGAATTCAAAGAAAAAAACAAAGAAGTGCTCGAAAGGATGAATGTCGAATCTCATATGTCTACTCGTAGTTCAAAAAAAGACACAGAGAAAGGTATTGCTTCACCTATAACCAAAACTAGAGTGAGAGGGACTTGTCCTACTATAAGAAGTATGGTGCATGCTCAACATGTTACATTGAATGAAGAGGAAGAATGCATGCTAGGAAAAATTGCCAAAATGGGGCCGTTGAAAGATAGTGAGGCAAAACGCTTTGCTATGGTTCTTGGATGCAAGGAACGGGGAATCATTGCTGATGCTGCAAGGGCATTCTTAGCCAACTTGATTCAATTTTATTGCATAGACAACCCTTAGTGAATCTGGGTGATCTTGTTAATTAGAGTTATAGACACAAATGCTCAGCTAAAACATTTGTACCTACATTTTGATTTATATTTGGACACTATTTGGTTAGATCGATTTGCAAAACATTATGTTTCAATTTGTTTTGTGAAAGAATTAATAGACATTGAGTTAGTACCTTGTGCAAAAAATGCTTTGTGCTTTGTGATGTGAGTTTGTATTCCTCCACTAAAAGAATGATTCTTTGATTTCAAACATATGATAGGTGTTGCAGATTGTCCTAAAAATTTGAAGAGCTATCTTATTACAAATTTTGATCTTGCATCCAATGGTTTATGGAAACATGAATTTCCCATACCCATTGAGTACGTGTTCGAAATGAATGGCATCCATTATGAAGTAAAGAAATCAACAATACCTGGGGCAAGATATGGTCTTTTTGTACATACGAGCATCAAGAAGAAACAAGATTTGATGGTATATAATGGTCCAAAATATGATTATGATACTTGGAGATCTCTCCTCAAGCTTTTCCCAAGGATGAAGACTTATGGAATGTTTGAAGATCCATTCATTGAGCCATTGACAGATGTGAAATGTATTGTGGGAGATGTATTGTATGGAAACATTGCTGGATATATAAATAGCTCAATGTATTATAAAGAAAGAACAAATGTTATATTTGTATACATCCCTAAGCTACCACCTTGGGCTCAAAAGTCACAAGGAGATTTGAGTGCCCATGGCTACATTACCTTGCAAATCATAAAGGATATCTCCTTCGGAGATGAGCTACTTTGTGAGTATGAATACTAGTATGGAATTGTTAATGATTGTGTTAAACGATGTGATGCAAAATTTAGTTGCAAATTTGGCTATGTGTCAATGGTTTTGATTATATTTAGCACAAGAAAGCAATTTTAAAAAAAGCTTTTATCAAGACCATGTCTCTGAGTTTCATGAGCTCTATTGTGATGGAGAGTTTCACGAGCTCTATTGTGATGGAACGGTGTTTTTGAACACCACATTTATATGATGGATGTCAAAGCTCTACCATAATTCTATTGCATATGTCAATAGTGCAATTTATTAACATAGAAACATATGCATTTGGCATTAATTTGATACATCTAATATACCAAATAAAAATTGACAGTTGTTGCAAGTTTAATTTTGTTTTTGAACACCACATTTATATGATGGATGTCAAAGCTCTATAACAATACTATTGCATATATCAATATTGCAATTTAATTTACTCCAATGAATCTTCCTAATGCAACATCTATAAATTGGCTTTTGTTTGTGGTTTTGATGCATATGAAACAACAAACATCTTTCTTTCACTAGCAAATCAACAAATGTTTTGGCCATGGGACCATGTTCACATCTATTAAGGCCTTTTGCCATAACAACATACGGAAGCTTGTTGCTTGGGTTCTAGGAATTGGGAAAGTATTGTGCATGGTCTAGTCTCCCCCAACATAATTGAAACTTGGGTCCTCAATGGAGCTAATGTTTCAATAAAAAATATCAAAATTTACTTTTGAAGTGACTATATTTTATTTCATGGGAATTGGGATTTTCCCAAATTCTCTAATATAGTGTTAAATGACATATTCTAATTCATTGGAGTTGGAATGGAATTGTGCATAACACTTGATGAAAAATGGGATTTATGATGCCTTTGACCATCCAAAGCATATTCGATGGACACGATATTTTTCATGCACCTCTAATAAGATTATATTAACACGTGTGCAAAGCATTGTGCCCATCAGGTACGAGAGTGTTTGAATAATACACCTTAGATGCTATTTTTTAGCGGTTGTGCATAACACTTGGTGAAAAACGGAGTTTGTGGCACATTTGACCATCCAAAGCAAATTTGATGGGCTTGATATTTTGCATGTGACTCAACATATATTGTATTAATATGTGTGCAAAGTGTCATTCCCATTGGGTATCAGTGCATTCAAATGACACCAATGCTAGAATTGACAACCTCAAAAATCAAGTTACAAATATCAATAAAGCAATTCTCAATGCTCTTTTTAGAAATTTGATGTCCATCAAAATAAACATCAAGAAATTTGCGGAGTATCATAGCCTTGAATTTTCTATTCCTTATTATAGTCCTTATTGGCAATGTCTTTTGCAAAACCAAGTGGATGCATGTCCAAATTATATCTAATATTCCACATGTAATATCCTAGAAAACCTTGTGCTCCAAATAGCCCACTGTAAATATCCTTAAGAACCTTGATTCTAAAATAATTTCTAAGCCTGGTGAAATTCCTTAAGGAAAGTGTAGACTCAAAAAGGGCCTCTTACATTAGGACCTTAACAATGTGCTTAAACATGGATTAAGCTCTAGTCCAATGAGGAGGCTTGAGCATTAAAAACATGGAGGATTTTTTCTTCCACCTCATTGGTGGATAAGAAGGGTCCCATGCCAAGTAACATGAATTACATGGTAATAGGGATGTTTAACGTTTGCCTTCTCATATGATCCATTGGATCATATATGATCCAATGGCCCTTGTGAACTGCAGGTCCATGGGTGACATGTAACATTGATCAGTGGTGGCACTAAATGAACCTCCACATGGTAGTTGCCTACACATGAACCGTTAGATCTAGTTGAGATCCAATGGCTTGGAAATGGCCTGTAATGCACGCCCTTTGATTTTAAAATCACATCCTATGATGGATAAATGATGCTAGTCAAACACAGTTGGATGTAGGTCTTGATCATGGTTGCTTCTTTGGACTGTTAGATCTAAAGAGATCTAATGGTTAATGTTGGCTCTAGTGTGGTTAGAGCAGCACATGGCATGTATGGGTCAAACCCTTTGTCTTCTCTACACATGTAGTGGTACATGGGTCATAACCTTCCCATGGTAGTGTGCATGACAAGAATGCATGGAACAAAACCTCCACTTGCATTGCCACTTGCTTTGGACCATTAGATCTAAAGAGTCTAATGGCCAATGTGGTTGTTCCGTGGGCAAACCATGGACATTTGACACATGGCACACTTAGACCCACTATTTTATCTGCCCTTATATGCCCTTGGATCCTCCCCTCCTCTAAGGGCTCGTAAGATGTGCCCTTATCCAACTGCTAGATCCATATGTGGTTTAATGGCTAAGAACCTAATGGATGCCCTTTGACTGATTTGGGCACCATTTGCAAGGCCTTCGATCCATCATCCTTGATCCATCTCCACTATCCGAGGGAGCCAAATAGTGGACAACATCCATGACTCATAAAATCCTTTCATTTATTGCACCTTTCCCCTCTTGAAATTAAGGAGATTACCCCAATCCAATCCTTATGAGGCCCTTTTTGAGACGTAAATTCCCCTAATGAGCAATTCTTGAGGCTTCATTTGAGAAACGATCTCAATTTTATAGTTACATATGCATAACACTCAAAGTGTGGTAAAAAGTCAAATAGGGTCCCTATACCTAACTTTAAACATAAATGGTTGGGAAAAAGAATATATATTTCTTGATTTCAATAGTATAAAATTAGTCACTTAGGTATGCTTCTAGCCATGTCTCCTCCATCTCTAATCTCTCCTCTCCTCCCTTCTACTTGTCATGGTATCAAAGCTCAAGTTGCCTTCTATTGATTCTTCTCTTGCCCATTGCTCTTTCTCATGTGAACATCATATGTTACTCCTCATCTAAACTTTGTAAAAACAATCTGCCAAAATAAGTAGCTTCAAACTTCACTAGTTGACTGACCATGTCCTCCATGTTTCCATGCTTGTCCTTATTCCTAAAGAAGCATTCATTTTTTTATAGGTTTTTTGGCATACTTTCTCAACAATTTTATTAGCCCTATGTCTTAAAACATTGTCCTCATGATTGTTTGTGTCTTTTTTGCTATATGTTATAGTGTCCATAAATTCTTGACACCCCCTCTTAAATTGCACTTATAAGATGATGGTGGAGTGCAAACTAAAATATAAAATATAAAAACCCCAAAAATTAGTACAATTAGCAGGAGAACTATATGATTAAGTGCATTTTATCCAATTTAGCATGTGTTTTCCTGCTCTTAAATTAATCTATCATCCTTTGCCTTTAACAAAAAAGGAAAGAAAATATATGAAAGGAAGTATGCCAATGAGAAAGAAGTCCCTTGGATCAAAGACCAGTTGACTAGTCAATAACTATGTGCTACAAATGGCTAAGCCAAGCTAAACATGTCACAAGACAATGTGGACTATGAAGTTGATGTGAAGATGCCAAATGTGAAGCTGAATGCGGTAATTGGGAACATACTCCAAACGGTTATGACAAACAAGGGTGACTAAACTAAGAAAAGTGGTAATGTAGTTTGACATAGAACCAGCCCTGCCAAATGATGGTGGATAATAGAAGATGACATAATCAATGTCATGCAACGTGATCAAGGCATTGTGTGATATTAGGGATCAAAGGAGCAAGTATGGCACTTATAGATAAGTGATTGTTTATGGTTCTACCCCTGGAATTATCTCAAAGTATAAAAGTCTCCCTTTCCAATGTTTTGAGAGGTCCTTTTTCTTAAATTTATAGCATCCCTAATTAGTGTGTTACTTTGTGACTCTTGAATACTTTTGCAAACTTTGGGAATCCATTTGTCATTGTCATTTTTAATATGAACACCTATTTCATTAATTTTGGACTTTTTCACTTGTTTTTGGACGAAGCCCAAAAATCCTTCCCAAATGAAAACACTACTTTGTGAAAATATCCTTCCCAAATCAAAATTTTACTTTTTTAAAATATTCTTCCCAAATCAAAAGTTCACTTTGTGGCACTATCATATTCACATAAAAATATTGTTTTTTCAATCTATACTTTTGCACCAACATGCAAGAATTTGAAATAATCCTATATTAGAAATTCTAGCTATATCTAAGTTATTTGTTAATTTAATTATTTTTAATATTTTTCCTTAACATGATAAATTTATAAATCCATGAAAGGAGACTTAAATATTTCATGAAAATAACATTGTCACTCGCAATATGCACAAAATTTTTAAAACTTTTAATAAATAGAGAAAAGTCATGATGCCATAAGACCCAAGTTTTGTATTGAACCAAAGAGGTATAATAGCAATTATAGCTATTATTATATGATTACATTGAGAGACGTTGCTCTCAGCTAGAGTCTTTATATCCAAAATGATATAGATTGAACATATGTTTACAATTTAAATTGTTGCTCTTAAAGAGCCTCAATTCGTGCCATCTGCATAAATTGACTCCCCATTGTCTTATTGCTCAATGTCATGACAGTCCCTTGCCAGGTGCCATTTGCATAATTTGACTCCCACTTGTCTTGCCAAGCCTTGCCCCTTGGGTGCATTGACTCCCCATTGTCTTATTGCTCAATGCGATAGTCCCTTGCCAGGTGCCATCTGCATTAACTCCCTATTGTCTTGCCAAGCCTTGACCCTTGGGTGACATCCAGTGCAAAATACAGGTGCCATCTGCATTAACTCCCACAAGTTGTCTTGCCAAGCCTTGCCCCTTGGGTGCATTGACTCCCCATTGTCTTATTGTTCAATGTGATAGTCCCTTGCCAGGTGCCATCGTGGATCATTGACAGTGGTGCATCGCGCCACATGACCAATCGGAAGGATTGGTATGCCTCTCTACAGCCGATAGAGAATGACATCCTCGTAGCAATCGGCAATGATGCAAAATGTCTAGCAAAAGGAAAAGGTACGATTGCTCTCAAATCACATGGAGTTGTAAAACAGTGGTCCGATGTTCTTTATGTGCCAGATATCAAGAGAAACTTGTTGTCCATTTCTGCGATCACGGATCGGGACCTCAAAGTTCGATTCGATAAGAATGGTGCACAGATTCTGGATCTTCAAGGGAAGGTCATTGGTAAAGGTACACGGCGCAACACATTTATGAACTCTTAGCTTTCAGTGCTCGAGTGGATGTGAAGAACACTAAGCTGTGGCATGAGAGGTTTGGTCATCTAAACCTTAGCTCTTTGAAGGAGATGCATAAAAGTGGAATGATTGCATACCTACCAGAAATTTAGGGTCTACCCCATGTATGTGAAGCTTGCATGATGGGCAAGCAACATCGGCATCCATTTCCTAAAGAGGCCAGCAGGGCAAAGGCTCCTCTAGAGCTCGTTCACACGGACCTCTGCGAAAAGATGGAGATGGAAGCTTTGGGTGGTTCCTACTAATTCATGACACTAATCGATGACTACAGTAGAAGGATATGGATATACTTCGTGAAGACTAAAGACGAGGCTTTTAGTAGGTTCAAGGAATGGCATGTAATGGTCGAGAAAGAAATGGGGAGGAAGGTGAAGAAGTTGAGATCAGACAGAGGTGGAGAGTTCACATCAGCTGAATTCGAAAGTTACTGCAAAATTCACGGAATCAAGAGGCAGAAACCCCTGCCACATACATCACAGCAAAATGGAGTAGTAGAATGCAAGATGCATGTCATCTGCGAAATGGGCCGGAGTATGATGAAAGGGAAAGATTTGCCAAAGACTTTTTGGGCTAAAGCATGTAACACTGTAGTTTACATCCTGAATCATAGCTACACGAAGACTGTGAATGGGATGACTCCATTGCAAGCCTTTTTCTGGTAAGAAACCTTCAGCTGCACATTTCAGAGTTTTTGGATGTGACTGTTTTGTGCATGTCCCTGATGCTACTAGGACCAAATGGGAACCGAAGAGCCAGAAGTCTATTTTCTTGGGCTACAGTGAAGAGGCGAAGGGTTATTGTCTCTATAACCCTGTTACCAAGAAGGTAATTGTAAGTTGCGATGTGGTCTTCTCAGAACAGCCGCATCAATTGGAGGAGGATGCTTCCTTCCCAAACAACCAGGACCAGGATATCCATCCAGTACCACCACCAATAGTAGACCGAACTCCTGCATTGGTGCTTGGGAGGATTCAAGACAAAGAAGATGAAGAAGAGCCTATAGAACCATAGCAGCAATGGCCATTGGGTAAAGCAGCTTTTGGATGGCAGAGAACCTCTAGCCATTGAGGAGGAACCATCCGAACACCACCGGTCCAAGAGATTAGAGGAGCAAAGAAGGGCGCAGGAACACTTGGTCAACTATGCTTTGATGACAAAATTGATCCGTGCTGATGAACCCAAGTGTCTTGAAGAGGCGAAGGGTGATGATATGTGGATGGAGGCTATGCAGTCAGAGTATGGCTCCATAATGAAGAACAACACTTGGGATCTTGTGGATCGTGTTGGAGGTGCAAATCTCTCATGGACAAAGGGGATAAGAAGAAGGAGAAAGGGTTGAATTATCCCACATACAAAGGTGTGTGGAAGATGAAGGGACATAAATAGTCCAAGTTGCCCCTCCTATCTTCAATTCCCCCAAGCTTGCCTTTTGTGGAGGTTGGAGGGCTGGCTAGGCAAGGGTGCCTTATGGCAGGGGTGGGGACCTGCCATACACACATGCCAGAGCCTCCGTAGTGGCCATGAAGGTTGTGCACTTCCGTGAGGTGCTAGCGGTCTTGGCGGGGGGCACGCTAGGCACATGCTCTTGGATTCTAACATGGTATCAGAGCCCGGGTCTGATCCCCGGCCACCTCTCTCCATGATCGATTGGAGGGGGGTGTTGGAGGTGCAAATCTCTCATGGACAAAGGGGATAAGAAGAAGGAGAAAGGGTTGAATTATCCCACATACAAAGGTGTGTGGAAGATGAAGGGACATAAATAGTCCAAGTTGCCCCTCCTATCTTCAATTCCCCCAAGCTTGCCTTTTGTGGAGGTTGGAGGGCTGGCTAGGCAAGGGTGCCTTATGGCAGGGGTGGGGACCTGCCATACACACATGCCAGAGCCTCCGTAGTGGCCATGAAGGTTGTGCACTTCCGTGAGGTGCTAGCGGTCTTGGCGGGGGGCATGCTAGGCACATGCTCTTGGATTCTAACAGATCGACCACCAAAATGCAAGGTAATCGGATCCAAGTGGGTGTACAAGATCAAGTACAAGTTGGATAAGTACAAGGCTTGGCTCGTGGCAAAAGGATTTGCACAGGTACATGGTTTTGATTATAAGGATACTTTTGCTCCCACATCTCGACTAACCACAATTCACAGTGTTTTGGATTTAGCTACCCAAGGAAGTTGGCCAGTGTTTCAAATGGATGTGAAATCCACCTTTCTGAATGGATATGTCAAGGAGGAGGTATACATGGAACAACCACTAGAGGTTTTGAGATCCCCAGTTCAGAAGGTCAAGTCTGCAAACTGAAGAAGGCACTTTACGGGCTAAAATAGGCCCCATGAGCATGGTACCAACGAATTGATGCCTACTTTCTCCAAAATGGGTTTAGGAGGAGCCCATCTGATGCAAATTTGTGTATCTTCAGAGAAGGAGGCAGGTGTATTTGATCGTGGTCCTGTATGTGGACGACCTTGTCATAACAGGGAACCATGAAGAGAAGATCTCGCATACGAAGCATTTGCTAGGAGAGAGTTTGAAATGATAGACCTTGGACTAATGCATTTCTATTTGGGGATTGAAGTTTGGCAGGAGCCAAAACAGATCTTCATTTCATAGCTGAAGTATGCTGGAGAGATACTGAAGGCATTTGGCATGGCTGAGTGCAAGACAGTTGGTACCCCTATGGAGGTTGACGCGAAGATCTCAAACGAGGATTCATCACCACTGGTGGACGAAGCGAAGTATATAAGGCTTGTGGGCAGCTTGATTTACCTGTGCAACACACGATCGGACATCAGTTTTGTGACTAGTTTACTAAGCAAGTTTTCCAATAAGCCCTGGGAGAACCATTGGAGGGCAGGGATGCGGGTGCTGAAATACATCAAAGGCACACTTGATTATGGCATCACCTATACCAAGGGCAACATCTTAACGGGATTCTATGACTCAGATTGGGCAGGAGACATGGATAGCAGGAGATCAGTGATAGGGTACTGTTTCTCACTTGGATCTGGAGTTGTTTCATGGGTCAACAAGAAGCAACCCACAGTTGCTCTTTCTTCTACCGAGGCCGAGTACAAATCTGCATGCTCGGGGGGGTCACTCATCATATGTAACCCTATCACGTGAGTTCAACAGAAGGATATTTTTAATTCCTAAATTTCTCAAAAATTAATATACATAAGAGAGCATTTAAAATGAAATGTAAAAAAATTTACAGATTTGTATAGAAAAAGGGTATGTTTTATTAACGAAAATTTTACAGATAAGGGATTTTACAAATAGGCCTCAAACGCACATGATATAGAGGGTTCATACATAGTGACCCGCCCGAGTGTGCATGCTTTGCTTCTTGCGAGGCAGTGTGGTTGAGGAGGATTTTGGGGGACATAAATGCAGTGCAAAACAAGCCTATGCAGTTATCATGTGACAATCAGAGTTGGATGGCGATTGCAAAGAACCCGATGTTCCACGCTCACACAAAACACATTTAGATTCAATATCACTTTGTACGTGAGCTCATCATGGATGGAGAGGTCGACTTGGTGTACTGTCTGACTACATAGAATGCTGCGGACATCTTCACGAAGGCTCTTAGAAGAGACTTGCTAGAGAGGCATCTTCATCGACTTGGCATTGGGCTGAAAAATTAAGTTCACTTGCGAGTGGACATTGAGGGGGGTGTTAGATATCAATGCTCCACTCTCGTGTTACTATGTGGGAACCAGCTAACTCTACTTGTAAGCCCCCCATATGAGGAGAAGGCATTTGAGTAGCTCGGTTATCCGGTAGGTCTTGGTTTGGACACTAGATGGGGACCATGTGTGGCCTGATGGCTGGACGGCTTCAGATAGAGTTGGCACACCGCCAACTAGGCTACATGCAAGTGCGGAAGGCATCCCTTGACTGACTGCACTTAGGGTAGATGGAACATTTCCCGGGGCAGCCCACTCTTGGGTTGCGGGGCCCGTTTGGAGCCTCAGATGATCTCGGATGGGGCCGACCGGTACCGTAGGTTAGTTTTTCTGTTTTGCACACACCAGTTCTATCGTATGGTCGGTGGCCTATTTTGGGATCGACCCCCAGTCGACCGTTTTGGGTGGTCTGGGTCGGTCATTCAATTGAGCCTAATCGACTATGACTGGTGGCTATATAAGAGCAAGCCCGTGAAGCCCATTTCATCACTGGCTACAGCAACCCTGATTCCTTAGCATCCAGCCTCTGTCTTCTACTGTTTGCAGCATGCCATCAAAGCTTCTTTCACAGGAGTGCACGGCTGGGAGGTAGCGCCATCTATTGTATCAGTTCTACAGTAATTAAATTTTTGATTCTCCATACTATCTTGTTTTCTCTCTTGTGTACGAGATCCTGTTATTTGTTGAGCACAGACGTTGTATTATTTTCTTACAAGGACCTGCTACGGAGAGGATTTAGCTAGGCTAGAAGACTTGCATGGGAGACAAGGGAGATGACATGCAAGGCGTGAAGTAGCAGTTACAACTGAAATAGTGGTATCCTGAAAGCTTACAAGCTTACGAGTGTCATGGGACACATGTGCAAAATGCCCTATCATAATTTACATTGTTACTGGATATATGTCACAAGCAAGAACCTCTTGAAAAGTGCTAGAATTGTGCTTTCTTAACACATGCTTTTAAGCACAAAAAGTGTACCAACCAAACGTGCTACCACCCTTAAAGCGATATGTTGGCTGTAGGATATCTCATGGGTTGATGAATATGCTAGATGCAAGGGTGGAACTAGAGGGTCTTTTGGTGAGGGGATGGCTTCGATTGCACTACATCAACAGAGTGGGTCAACACATTTTGGTCTTTCATCGACAATTATCGCCGAAGAAAAAGCTGAATATCATGACGTTCAAGGTCCTCAGTCGGGTGGTGAAGATGAGGCCCATCTGTCCTACTATAGATCGTGTTGCTTTGGTTAGGCGTAGTGTAGCTTTATTTTTGTTCTCGGACACACAATCCGGTCCTCTCCATAGTATCATAGCTATTGTAGGGCTAGCTAGCGTTACAAATCCCTAGGCTATAGAGAATGAAATTGTGCAACCCTCTCTGCTTTAGCAAGCAAAAAAGGGATCTGATCCAAGCAATTAGAAGCGTAAACTAGAGTAGCTTGTACGTTAAGGTGGGTGCTCTTTCTAATACTACTCTATGTCAATAAAGAATACCATTTTCAAATTATTTTCTCTTCCTGCTACGGAACATTGTTTCTTATTCCATGGTAAGTAAAATTGAGTATTATCTCTTTTTGCATGTTCTATTGAGATTTGATGTTTATTATTTCATTTTACATGTAAATAAATTAAAAGATTGCAAATATAACAAAAATAAATTTGAGATTGCACATACAAAGACAATTCAAAAAAAGACACTTTATTATATTGAGAAGAGGCTGATACAAGACTGATGACCGTAGGCAGAGTACTCTAATTATCACACCCAAGGTAGAGCATACAACATCCCTAGGTGCCCTTGGGCTAAATATGACAGACAATAAACTGCATGTCTTTGGTGGTCACACAGTGACCCTTTTCCTATGGATGGCAGCTAGCTAGCTGTCATCCTTGAGGTCTACTAGGTAGGCCTCAGCTGCATGTTGCATGGCAAGCAATGCATCTCTAGAAATATGCCATGGAGTCTCCACAACTGCATGACTATAATATCAGGACATTGGGCTATTGTTGAGGTCCTTCATGACCTCGCATACCACCCTTGCCAAGCTCGCCATTGGGATGAGAAGATCGATGGATTTTTGAAACTTTTTTATCTCCTAAAGTGCCACCATCCCCGGCTTGAATCTGTATCACCTCACTGGAGGAGGGCCTCTTCTTAGATGTTGAGGGCCTCTTTGCCCTAGGACTAGAGCATAGTGTCCTCTCCCCCATGGATGTGGACCTTGATTCTCTACTCTTAACTTAGTCCTCTGCTCTGTCCTTTGATGTTGCTCTTCCTCATGCTCCTCCTCTGTGCTCTTTGAGTCATTGGCCTTTGCATGATGATCCTCTTGTGCCTTCCTATACCCATGTGTCTCTGCAGACCTACTCCTTGATCCCTCTCTAGCCTCCAAAATGGCAGTTTCTCCCTTCGATGAGGATCGTCAAGGGGAGAGGGGGGGGCTACCACTCTCTATCTCTGAGTCTAGGGGTGGGTCTTGTTGTGCTTGTCTCCCTGGTACCTTGATCTTGGGCCTAGCCATGGGGGATGGAGATAGTGTGCAAGAGAAAGGGTGGAAATGTCAAGGGCAAGTGGGAGGTGGTGTGGGAGTGGAGAGCTCTTTAAACAATGAAATGAAAATGAGGGCCCATTCTTTTATATAGGTCTCAAAACCCTAATTTGTAAAATAATTGTTTTTAATAAAAACTTTAAAAAAAGTAAAATTGGTGCAACATTGAGTTAAATACTTATAATTAACATCCAATAACTCAAAATTTCTCATTTTTACTGCAACTCATGGCCATTACACATTGGCTTCACATAACTAAAATTACAAAAAAATTCTGAAACTTATGCACGGGCATCCACGTTGGAAGAGTCTACACCATCATTTTCATCTATCTCCACCCATATGCACCCTTGTCTATGATGGGTTGCATGCTAGCTTGCATGATTCTGTCTTGCATTTGATGAGTTGTATATTCTTCTTCAACGTTCTGCATTGCATTTCATGGGACACTAAGGACTCTTTGAATGCTAGTGTTGCAACTGCTCTTATTTTGTCCATTGAATCAATTGAACCATTTTGCTTGACTTAGTTCTACCACCCCCATGTTGGATCACTCTATTATATGCACAAGGTGCTTGCCAATGCGATCTTTCCATGCCCTGAGTGGACCACACTTCGATGCTTCCATAATTCCATGCCATGTATGGTGCATGAGCATATAAAATATGCTACCAATAGAAAAACAAATTAGTAAATATAGGACCATTCAATATGCACATCTCAATGTCTAAGTTAGAGACTACCATGTAATGCGTGAAATGATTCTTTCCCCAAGCTATCTCCATATTCTGGCTAAAGTCATTCACAACAAATGTTTATGAAATACTGTGCATCATCATCTTTGAATCTTTTATTTTGTAATAAAGATACCAAGCTATCAAGAGCTAACCACACTCGTGCCTTTTCCAAAATTTTTTGTCCCTTCCCCCCTTGTTCACAATAGGCATTGTGCAACTTTCTCCATACATCAAAATCGTTAGCACATTTGAGCTTGTCATTCTTCTTCTTTGCAGAAAGGAATCTTAAAACCTTGACACCACTAAACCTTGGCTTACAAGAAACATTACCTATTTTTTCGGATCTTTTCTCATCTTTTGTAATCTTTACTTGCCCAAAGTGTAGTCCCATATCTAAAAGAACCTTTTCAAATCTTGCCATCATCCTCTCACTCTCTTGTTGGGGCTTCAAGTTATATGCATCAATGATGTACAGATGCACCAACTTTTCAGTTATTCTCACAATAGCATGAAGTGCACAAATGTGTACTTGCTCAAGATGAATTTCAAGAATTGGGCTCCATGATGGATCTTTCCCTAGAGCATCCTATCTGGTGCCTTAGTTTGATCTATCTTTGCAAGTTAAGAGGCCCATTGCTTTTGATTCTTTTTACCATCCTTTGCAGGTACTCTTGTTTGTGTGCACAGTGGATAAGGATGGCTTGTATTTTCTCCATGTGCCACATTATACATACATTTAATAGTCTTGAGGTCACCAACAGCTAGATGCCATTCTACATGGTAGGATCCATAGCCCTCAACTTCAAGTAGCTCACCATTGTTATGACCTTTGATCACACTTGGGATATCAGTTTGGTCAAAAAACCACTTCAAAATTGAATGTGACTCATTCAGCACCTTAAAAAAAAAACTCACATGTTATTTCAAAATATTCTAAGTCTTTTTACATTATTGCATTAAAATTAAAATTTCCATCATACCTCAAAGGTAGCCAACCACCAAATCTCCTATTCTAATTGCACACTCAACTGTCTTGCATCATCAAGCTCAACTTCAAGGTCCAATATTCTATTCATCATTGTCAAACTAACTCTTTCTAATTTTTGAACTTTGACCACCTCACTTTCATCAAGCTTTAGTACAATCTTCATAGTACCATTGCATTCCTCCATAGGCATATCATAAAACATCACCATGGCTTGCATAACTCTTTGAACATCCATCTCACAAAGTTATTGTTGACTGTCAATTCCAAATTTTTAGACTCTATAGCCTTTGTTTTCAAAGTTAGTGTACTACATACATGTTGGGGCTCACCGACTAAATCAAGTACACCCAAATTGAGTGCATGCTTGGCCTTATCAACATCAATTGGTTTGGGGAGTGGGGCTTTAACTTTTTCTCCCATAGAAAGACATGCGGTTTTTAAGATTTTAAATATGAGCCAATATGCCCTTGTACTTATCCCTACAGTATCACGAATTCCCTGTGCACTAGTTGCATTGAAATGCTCCACAACTTTTTTCATTGTCTCAGATGTTATCTCTGATTTTACACTTTTGAATTTTGGATGTTGTATAACAGACTCCAACATTTCTCTCGTAAACACTTCACCCATAGCATCATAGTGTTCATCATGGGATATACATGAGTTCTGAAAGACTCCTACAAGCTCTCGCTCGACGCTTCTAGTGATGACCACTTTTCTTGGATTGGATGCTTCCAGTGACCACTTTTCTTTGATATTTCATCCATTGGACACAATTTCCTCTTACATAGTCTTGGACCCATTGGAGTATCCTTCATGAATGATAATGTTTTTTCTAACTTTTTAATCTCATTCTTCAGAGCCATGTTTTGCATCTATAATTGAATTGCATTTACAGTGCTCTCTCCCAATTGAGCATCTAATGTTTGAACCTTTACTTGTAATTCCTGATTTTTCTTCTCTATGCCATCATATGCAAAAATTTGAACACTTGTAGCTTGCATAGATGATACCAAATGTTGATTCCAAGCCTCCAACATTGCAATCCTTTTGTCTCTTTCATTAAGCAAAGATTGATAGTGGCTATGAAGGCTACTTCAATCAACCTTTGATAATACTATAACAAACCATTCTCACCCATATATAGGAACTTTATTAGGTTGGTCAATCCATGGAATTGAGGAGTTTGACAAGTTTGTGGATCTATTGGATATATTTTCCCTTTTAACCACAAATCCATATGTCTTTTTCCTTGATTTCAAAGAGCTACTAAATCACTTTCACTTGCTAAGGAGGATTCATTCCTCTTTAAAAAGGATGCATTATCTGCATCTATTTGAAAATGGATATCCACCTTTTTTTAATTGCGAGGGGCTTGCATGATTTCATACACTTTCCACATAATATAATATAACATTGATATCAACAAACAATATACAAACATGACATGTTTCAAAAAAGTAGCAAACCAAGCAAAAATGAAAACCCCAATTACATGCAAAATCTAATGATTGAAATCTACAAATTCAAAAAATCATTTACTTATCATCAAACATTGTTAAACTATGTGAATGAAAATACCTCATAGGGATCTTTGAAGGAAAAATGTGATCAAACTTGTCCTCCTCAATGAGTCCTCAATGGTCCCTCTTGTAATCTAGGATGCTAAAGTTGATGGAATTTTCTCCAAAACTAATTATATGCTTCCAAAAAAATCCTAATCTATTTCAAACCATCTTCTATAAAAAACCTCAATAGTAAGAGTGTATCTTTTAAAACAAACAAATATTTCTTCCTCTTCAAATCATGTATTAAAAGAAAACAACACAATTACCAAAACAAACTACAAATTAACCACTTCTTCAAAGTTGCATCATAAAATCTCATTATTTTCATTGTCTTGCATTGTTCTAAAGGTTTTCCCACCTAAATCTCCATGCAAGTTGCTCTGATAGACCTTGATTTGAGTTGAAAACTAAAAACATTCTAAAAGTACATGAATGAACAGTTCCTGATTCTTGGAACAAGGTTCTTTGAAAGAAAAGTCCCTCCCAGTGGTCCCAAATGTGTTCCAGGAATGATGAAGTCGATGGCTCTTGCTTCAAAACAAATTATATGCTCCCAAACATCTTGAAATCTATTTCAAGCAATATTTTGTAGAAAACTATTGACAGTAAGAGTGGAAAAGACTCATTTCTCATGAAATTTATTACAAAACAAACAAATCTTTCAATGTTTTCAAACCATGGAGTAAAACAACAACACTACACAAAACAAACTACAAACTAACTGTTTCTTCAAAGTTACATCATTAACAAGTAGATCTCATCATAATCAATGCGTTACATTGTTCTAAAGAATATCTCACCTGAACCTCCATACAAGCTGTCTGGATGGACCCCAAACCTTCACAAATGGTTTGAAATCATGCACCCTTAGAGGTTGCAATAGGGAAAGTGAGTAGTATTGAGAGATGGGCAAAAGCAAGATTGATTTTCATGTATTAGCAACAACAACTGCAATGCTTGAAAGTCAATCTTCTTTGATCCTTTCTCATAGAATCTTGTCCAGTAGCTCCTTCTAAGGTACAAACACCCTACATCATTCATGGTTCACTTAGAACAATTTTCTTCTTGAGAATAAAATGTTTTAGATCATGGGAGAATCTTAGATGAGAGGGGAAGTGGTGAGATTTGAAGGAGAAGTGCCCAAGATAGAGACAGGATAAGGAAGGTTGAATCTCATTCAAAAATCTTGAAAGTTTTAAAAGAATGAGAGTGAAATGGGAGGAAAATGTAGGTAGAGAAGAGAAGTGACAAGATTTCGGCATGAGAGTTCATCCCATGAGAGGGAGAGGTTTTAGGTCAAATGGTACAAGTTTGGTTGAGAACAGGTTTTTCAATTTGGTTACAGTCAAAAAATGTGGTGGAAGAGTTGAGGTTGCAAGTGGGTGCTCCACATCATTGTTTAGGGCATTGAATAAAGAAAGAGAGAAGTCAATATTCTATTGCCCTCCACCAGCCTATATTCTATTGGGTTTTATTCACCTTATTCTTCCATGTCCCCCGCCCAAGGGCTCCCTTACAGGGCCCTTTTTGAGTCCAAATTTTTTGTAATGAAGCCTCTTGTTCATGGAAGATAAAAATGGAGAGAGAGAGAGAGAGAGAGAGAGAGAGAGAGAGAGAGAGAGAGAGAGAGAGAGAGAGAGAATTGCTTTTTATACTTTATTGAAATTGCTTTTTTGATTGAAGATAGTAAATTTAAAGGGATAGTTCAATTTTTCATGCAAGGGCTACTAGAACAATTGTTTTGAATTCCCTATCTATGTGTGTGTCTATGTCAGTGTGTGGTACTATGTGCCTTATCTAGTGGTCTTCACATCATTGGAAATCCCCAAACCATATAGTGAAAGCTTTAAAATCTACCCATGGTCAATTGGTCCTCTTATTGTCTTCACAACATATTCTCAATTTTGAATATGTGTGTGCCCTCGTGCATATGATGTGTGCAAGACATCATTGTCATTATCACATCCATTGAGCTATGAAATTGAGCCAAGATTCATTTTCAATCAATGGCATGTGTGTGCTTGTGTGTGTCTATGTTTGGGTGTGGAGTTGTGCACCTTCCTTAGATCTCTTCTGTATTTTGGGTCGATTTTAAAACATAAAAAACCATTTCCAGTCATTGATTTTTGACCTTGGGTCAATTTGAGCATCTGGATTTCATGACCGTGAAATCAAAAACCTAAATTTAAAAAACTAAAAAATTAGAGAAGGGGCATGCAATCTAAAAATTCAAAAGTGCTAAGGTCAAAGGTGGGAGTATTTCATTCACAAATAGATTCATAGGAATTCATTCACAGAAAGAATTGAAAATCATTTTAAGCGCAACTTCAAAGCAAAAAGGATCACCTAATGTCTATCTTCTTTCACAATTGCTCCATTCGCTTCACAATCTCTCTCTTGACCTTGTCACAATCTATCCATGTGCATCAATCAATGGAAAGATTAAAATTTTGTTGTTGCAAGTGTAGGTTTTATCAAGATCTACAACTGTAAAGAACATGTTTGCAAGCTTACCTAGAAAGCTCCACAAAACACAAGTACTAGCCACCAAGTAAGCTCTCTGTCTCTTTGAATCTCACAATCTTGAGATGAGAAATTGAAAGCTCAAAACCCAAAATTGAATTTCAAATACTAGTGAGACATGAAATTCATGTTTGAAATTTGGAAATGAAAGTGAAGTTTAAAATATAAGTACAAAACATAATGGCCAAGGCTCTACAAATCGACCCAACCTTGGGTCAATTTGATGATCGCTCTGCCACACACAAACATATTGTAAGACACACCCATAAACACTTCAAATTGACCGCGGGTCAATTTGAGATGTGGTAGGAAAGGGCATTGAACACAATGGACATGCTATGCAAATCAACCTTAGGTTAATTTGATGATCACTCATACATAGAAAAATTTTGAGAGTTTTCCCAAAGCAACACAACAAATGAGTCAAGCTTTTCAAATCAACCTTGGGTCGATTTGATTACTACTCACACACTTACTCAGATGACCACACACACACACACACACATGCACACACACACACACACACACACACACACACACACATAGAGCAAAGCTTGTTTACTTAGATGATCACTTAGATACACAAAAACATGTTGAGAGTTTATCATCATGGGAAGGATTTTCAAATGGATCTTGGGTCAATTTGATGATCACTTACCCACACAAACATTAATGGCATACCTATATACACTACAAATACACTAATTTTTCACTTCAAGGATGTTTTTTATGATTCACACATACATACAATACATTATAATTCATTACACAAACACACAAGCTTGTTCAAAAATACCCATGCACACTACAAATTGACCTTGGGTCAATTTGAGAAGCTTGTTTATCACAATGGCCAGCCTCATCAAATCAACCTTAGGTTGATTCAATGAGCACTCACACACATCTTAGATGATCACTCAGGCACACACAAGCACACACATGTTCTAAGACATATTAAAACATGTTTCAAATCAACCTTGGGTCCATTTAAGAAGTGCTAGAATATGGTGTTGAGCACAATGAAAATCAACCCTAGGTCGATTAGATGATGACTCAAACGTCCAAAAACATGTTGAGAGCTTTTCAAATGATCACAGACAATCACAAGTGACATACGCATACACAATGCAAATCAACCTAAGGTCGATTTGCACTTTATGACTATTGGTGATCACTTGCATACATACAAATATACATTCTAGGACAAATATATTCTATAACATTCTCCACACACTCCAAACATACCTATGTAGATGATCACTCATACACACACACAAACAGATTCCAAGACACACACATGCACACTTCTAATGGTTCTTGGGTCGATTTAAGAAGAAAGTGTTTAACACAATTGCCATAGGTTGATTGGATGGCCGAAGACATCTAGAACATGCTTGGATCAATTTAAGAAGTGATATAAAAAATGCACTCACACAAATGTCATAGAACATATACAAACACATAAACATTGTAACATACACAAACACACATTCCTAGTCAATATATGTGTGCATAGTTGACATAACAATCTAACTATGGATTACATGCTCTATGCACATTTTTAGATATTGCAATCAATTTTCTTCTTTGTTATGTTCTGTATTAATAATATGCATGGATTGATGTATCATGTATTCTATGATTGATGTAATTAACTTTAGTAGCACTAATATTGTATTAATGTGTAGGAATTTAATGGATACCTAGAAGGAGATGACAAACCCAAAAAATAAGACACCAAACCCATTAAATGAGAAATAAAAACCAACACATGAGAAAACAGACAAGATGGAAGGTTCATATAAAAATGTTGGCGCATCAAAGGAGACAAAGGTTTTAAAATTCATTGATATAGCTGAATGGTATGTGGATACTTATGGAATGGATTATGATAAATGTTTGGGGGATATTACCATGTTCACTACCGGAGGGATAGGAAAGGAGTGTCATAGTCTTGGCAAGGTAGTTGATATGTAAGAGGGTGTGGATAGTAAAGCAAATCCATGCATTGCTGCTATGATGAAGACTAAGAAAGGTGAAGAGGTAATTGCCAGGGCAACACTTGATAAATTTGAGGTTACAAGGATTGTAGCAAGTTTCAGTTTAATAAGCCAGATTCAATGAAAAATCTTGGTTGGGAGGTGCAACTTGGAAGCACATTGAGCAATTATGGAATCAATTGCATGGCAGACATCATAAAAGGGTTCAAAACTATGCAAGAAAACATGAAGAAGAAAAAAGAAACCAAAAGATAAAAAATAGATAAAACTCCTCAAAGGTGGAAGAAGAGTAAAATAGATAAAGAGGACTTGCCTCTTGGTCCACCATTGATAGAGCCTCTTGACATGACGCTACCTGATACCAAGAGACTAGAAAAACATGAGATGGAAATTATGGCAGGTGCTGAGTCCTTAATGTGATGGAAAGCTTACTATCCATTTGGATATGGGACAACTTTTGAAATTGATGTCAAATTTTGTTATGAGGTAGGAGTTAATTATGTGTACAGGCCACATAACAAAAACATGGTGTTACGACTAATTATGGACTTTTGTAAAGCACTACATCCAGTGGACACAACTGCAGACTTAGTACCCTTTGATAGAAATAATAAATTCCCATTAAAGACTTTGAAAAAAGATGACATTCATCGTATCGACTACATTGTTATTTCTGGGCAACACTCAATTGAAGTGAATATGGAGGAAAACTTAAGTTTCAAACAAAAACATGCAACCAAAAGGGAAACACAAGCATGGTTCTAGTTTGTGGATGGCTTGGGGGTAACGAATATGGGGCTTGGTTTAAGTTTTGTTAGCTGCTCTATTCCACTTGTCCCAAGTGAGACTAAGGAACTAAGTTCATTATTCCATACTTTTATGACGTTCTCTTATACATAGTGTGGCTTGGAGAAAAAGTGCTATGGAGATATGGTGTAAAGAAGGCCGTGAAACAAAGGCCTTACTTTCACATCAAAGTGTTTCATCACATAGAGTCAAATACATGTAACATTTTTATAATATAGATTTTCTAGGATTGAAACCCACCTAATTGTTACACTAAGTAAAAGAGGAGGCCTTTGGAACATCCATAAGTACTATCTATTCTTTGAATCTCAACCAAGCATTGAGTTCACTCCCATTGATAACATTTCCCTTGTTATCCCACATTTTTGCTTGAAATTTTCAACATATAAAAGTCTTTCATAATTATAGGTTACCCTAGATTGGAGTAGGCATCCCATGATAAGGTCCTCTCCTTACTGAATCAAGAGCCTATTGTGCAAAACTATCATACATCAATCATTTGTGTTTAAATTATATAGCAATCCTATTATTCCCAAAAGAAGGTAGAACTTGACTTGTATATCTAGCTAGATCCTTGCTTACACCTAGGGCCACAACACCTTTACGTTATTTGAAAGCACACATGACCTATGGACATGAGACTATGCCAACATGTCAATATTATCTATGTTGAGGCATGTGAAAGTATCGTGCCTATCCGATATGGTTTGGATGGTCAAAGTTGCCATAAACCCCATTTTCCACCAAGTGCTACACACACCCAGAAAAAAACATGCTTTGACGTGTGTTATTTGAAACTGCACATACTGGATGGTCAAAAAACCTTTGACACATGTCAATCTTATATATTTTGAGATTAGTGCAAAGTATCATGCCCATCTGTTATGATTTTGATGGTCAAAGTCACTACAAACCCCTTTTTTCATCAAGTGTTATGCACACATCCAAATTATGATTTTGATGCCCATCCAAAGCATATCCAATGGGCACGATACTTTTCATGTGACTAAATATAGGTGGGATTGACACATGTGCAAAGTATTGTGCCCATTGAGTATGTGCGCGTTTGAATAACACACCTCAAAGCATGTTTTCTTATGAATGTACACATACCAATGGGCATGATACTTTGCATGTGTGTGAATACCACCTATGATGAGGTACATGCAAAATATCATGGCCATTGTAATATGCTTTGGATGGTCGAAGTCGCCCCAAACCCCTTTTTTCACCAAGTGTTATGCACAACCATCAAAAAATAGTATCTGAGGTGTGTTATTCTAACACGCTCATACCCAATGGACACAATACCTTTCACGCATATCAATACCATTTATGTTGTGGAGTGGGCAAAGTATAGTGTGCATCGGATATGCTTTGGATGGCAAAAGTCGCCATAAATCTCATTTTCCACCAAGTGTTATGCATACAATAAAAAAGCACGTTTTGAGGTGTGTTATTTGATTGCATACATACCAGATGGACGTGATGCATGCATTTTAATTGTACCTACATTGAGGTATGTACAAAGTGTCATGTCCATAGGATATGCTTTGGATGGTCGAAGTCACCACAAATCGCGTTTCTACTGTGCTATGCACAACCATTAAAAAATATGCTTTGAGGTGTGTTACTTGTATGCGCACATACCCAATGAGCATGATACTTTGTATGCATGTCAATATTACCTATAATGTGGTGTGTGAAAATTATCGGGCCCATTGAATGGTTGAATTTTCCATATACCCCATTTTTCACCAAGTTTTATGCACAACTATAAAAAAATATGCTTTGAAGTCTATCAGTCAAATGCATACATACCCAATGGGCATAATACTTTGTACATACATGAATCCCAAATTTATTGAGGCATGTGAAAATAACATTTCCCATCATATATTCTTTGGATGGTCGAAGTCGCCACAAACCTTGTTTTTTCACCAAGTGTTATGCACAACTGTCAAAAGATAGTATCGAAGGCATTTTATTCAAATGCACTCATACTCTATGGACACAATATTTTGCATGTGAATCAATTCCATCTATGTTGAGGCACATATAAAATATCATGGGCATCGGATTTAATTGGGCTGGTGGAAGTCACCATTAACCCCATTTTCCACCAAATGTCATGGACATTTGGCAAAAACACGCTTTGAGGTGTGTTATTCGAACGTGTATATAATTGATCAGCACAATACTTTGCATGCACATCAATCCCACCTTAATTGAGATGCGTACAAAGTATCATTCCCATTGGATATGCTTTAGATGGTTGAAGTCACCACAAATCTAGTTTTCCACCAAATGTTATGCACAACCACAAAAAAACACACTTTGAGGTGTGTTATTCATAGGTACACATACCTGATGGGCATGATACTTTGCACATGCATTATTATCATTTACTATTAGGGGCATGCAAAGTAGCTTGCCCATCAAATATTCTTTGGATGGTCAAAGTCACCATAAATCCCATTTTTCACCAAGTGTTATGCACAACCCTTAAAAAATATGCTTTGAAGTGTGTTAGTCAAATGTGCACGTACCCAATGGGCATCATACTTTGCAAACACATCAATATCACCTACAATGAGGCATGTACAACGTTTAATGCCCATCAAATATGCTTTGGATTGTCAAATTGCCATAGACCCCATTTTTCATGGTGTTATACACAAGCGTTAAAAAACATGCTTTGAGGTGTGTTAGTCGAATGTGAATATACCCACTGGACATGATACTCTACATGCAATTTTATCCCTGATCCTATGTTAAAACTTTATGCATGTGCAAAGTATCGTGCCCATCGAATATGCTTTGGATGGTCGAAGTCACCACAAACCTCGTTTTTCACCAAGTCTTATGCACAGCCATTAAAAAATAGTATCTAAGGCATGTTATTTGAATGGCTCATACTCGATGGGCATAAAAATTTCTAGGCACATCAATCCTACCTTGTGTGCATCGAATATTCTTTGTCTAGTGGAAGTTGCCATAAACCCCGTTTTGCACCAAGTCTTATGCACACCGTCAAAAAACATGCTTTGAAGTGTGTTATTCGAATGTGTACATAAATAACAAGCACAATACTTTAAGTGCACATAAATCCCAACTACTTTGAGGTGATTTCAAAGTATTATGCCCATCAGATCTGCTTTGGATGGTCAAAGTTTCCGCAAATCCCATTTTCCATGAAGTGTTAGACACAAAAGTCAAAAAACATGCTTTGAGGTGTGTTCTACATTTTGCACATATATAATGGACATGATACTTTTAACACATGTCAATACCATATATTCTAAGGTTGTTTAAACTATGGCACCCATTGGATATGCTTTGGATAGTTAAGGTAGACATAGACCTTGTTTTTTACCGTGTTATGCAAAACTATAAAAAAATATGCTTTGACGTGTGTTAGTTGAATGGGCACATATCCAATGGGCAAGATACTTTGAAAATGCATCAATCACACCTACATAAACTTGTGTATAAAGTTTGATGCCCATCGGATATGCTTTGGATGGTCAACTTTGCCATAACTCCCGTTTTTCACCAATTCACTACCCTTGCTAATGTAGCCCCGAGGATTACTAAGTTGCTCAATCCATTTGGCTAGTTCTATCCCTGCCATTTGGCTAGTTCTCAGATAACCTTCCCATAAATAAAAATCTTCCATATTAGTCCCCATGTCCCTAGATTCTCTCCATGCACTGCCATCACCTCTGACACCCCTTGAGATGCCATCAATACAAATGGACCCTATCTTTGATTTTGACTATCAAGATCTAGATAATTTGAGTCACACTCCCATGTTGGATTCCAGTGATGGGTATAAGTATGATGTAATACCACTTCCACATAAACCCATAAAGGATTTTTGGAACATATGAAAGCTCGAGGTGGATGGACCCTAAACAAATTTCTAGTCAACCTTTGCCAGCATTAGATTACTGAAGCTTAGATCTGCAAGTTGGATCCGCAACCTGATTGGTACCATCCAAAAATATTTGATATAAAAGTCTTGAATAAATACCTCCGTGCACCTCCATGCCTCAGAACCCATCCCTAGTTCTATGCAATTCCATGATGGAATAGATGGGAGGTCAACATACACACTTTGGATGAAGATCTCATATTGTCATCTTCATCTTCTTTGCTAGATTCATTTGGATCAATTGGATCTAGCATTGGTAGTGGCATCTCCATATCCACATCTCTATTTTCAAGAATCTGTTTACTTCATGGTGCAACTTGTATCACGTACCACCACCTTGGATCAGAACAATTTGGATGAAAAACCATCGATATTGAAGGTGGGTGTGGGTGTCAAATGCCATCGATTATATGAATTTATGCTTAAGTACATGTACCAATTGATCTTAAAAAATGAAAGAATTCAAATAATTAAATCACTAGCATGCACCTGCTCTCACAATGCTCGGGAAGAACAAAAGTATCACTTTCATCGGTCCAGAGTTTGGTGGAGTCTATTGCAAAGAAACCACTACTGTCTTTCCTTACTGTAGCATGGGGACCATTGTAAATAGTTCTAAACTATTTTACATCAAGAATGAAAATACTCAATCATTTGAAACCGATTTCATAGATTTGTGCATGGTCCCACAATAATCCAACTACGAGGAGAGAAGATTGGTATTCGAAGCACTTGCTCAGCTATCTTGTGTGAAGTTAGCCATGACTCCACAATCATATGTGACTCTCTTTGAATCGGTTCATTCCACGCAAAAATGTTGTCCATATGACCATAATGCACTGTACTTTTTGTACTGCAAAAGAGCATCATTAAAATAATGAGGATGGATCTATTTTATGGCGTATATTACCACAAATGACTTAATTACATCAAGAGGTAAGAAACTTACGTGCATCATACATCTAGATGATAACTATTTCTTGCACTCATTTTGTTGAGAGTTCATGCTCAACATCATGTGATCATATTTGTATAGCACCATCATGTGATCATATGTGCATAGCCCTAACCCAATAGAGTGTTATAAAGGAAAGGGTTAGATGCCCTAACCCTAACCCTAAATGGATTTGTATATATTCTACCAAGTTCAACTAGATCTAGTGTACAGTTATTAGTCATTTGTGGTGTGTTCTCTAGCTGTTCCCATTCTCCTCATCTCCACTTTTCTCCTCTCCCTCTTCATATTTTGTCATGATATCATAGCTCCCTTGCCTTCTGCTGAGGCATTGTGATTCGTATGCGAGAGTATGAGAAAGTGTGACAGTTTGAGAGATTGAGAGATCAAGTTTTCTCTTCCCTAAGAGAAAAATTCCATTGAGTGACAGAAATTTCCATTCATTGAGAGAGATTTTCCTTCTATTCTTTTTCTTCTTCAAGAGAAAGAGAGAGAGAGAGAGTATTGTGAAAGGTTTGCATTAAGAGAGAGTTCATTGGGAAAGATTCTTGTCATTGATAAGAGTGGGTTCATCAATAGAGAGATAGGGAGAGATCTTATCAACAAGCAACTAAGGGATATAAGTCTCTTTACGACAAGTCCAAATGATGCCCTGATGGACCTATGCCATGCAAGGTAAGATGGAAGTAGGAAGATATTCCTAGCTATAACAAGGATAATGAGGCCTTCCCGACACACCTTTATCAGTGAAAACTCCAAGCTCCTAGCTCACAGCCCACCAACAGCTCCTATGACAACAACCAACTAGTATTCAAGGAAAATATGCACCAGGCGTTAACAAGCTTCTATTTCCACCCCTATAAGCAAACTCGTATCTTGTAGTATGGAAAAATTTAAGGAAAACATTGCACTTAATGCATTAATTAAGCCAGTGACCACTCATCAGGCATAATCAAACAATCATCAAGAAAGTCTAGTCAAGCAAGTTGAAGCAAAAAACCAAATATCTATTCGGATCTATGCTGTGGTGTATCCACCAACGATGAGTAGCAAAAGAACCTATGAAAAAACCAAAGTAGGATTATGCCTCTACCATGATCACTTCCATGCTACAAATAAGGGAATACATAGTCATTTTAGTGTACTTTTAGGGTTCGTTCCTAACCACTAAAAAGGGAGCCAATGCTATCTATTTGTATTCATAAAATCTTTATGAACATTATCATGTTCAATATAAGGATAGGAGACAACTCAATGGGTAGTCTTAAACAAATATAAATACTATTCGAATTTTAACCTTATGCAAAAGCTTTTTTTTAACACAAAGTAAAACTTGATTATACATATAGATGGGAGTCAGGTCGCCATTGTAAGTATGTATTTAGTAATTAAGTTGAAAACATTCCCTTAGAAAAGGATCATAGCTCAATCAACATAGTACCCATATTATATATCCAAAAATTTTAAGATCTCATTCATAGCATTATAATGTTTTTATCACTTGTCATAAGTACTAACCTCAATTGGCGTTATGTATTTGGGTCAAAATAGTTTTTAGTATAGGATATAATGGAGCAATATATTTATGTAATATCTAGTGATCATAGTTTCTAATATAGGATAAAATGGAGCACAGAGTAACGTTGTCATTCAAAAATCATAATATACTTTCTTTGACCATATAGAAGTATCATGCATTCAAAAAAAAAGTTAATCATAAAATGCAATATAATGTGCCCATAATGCATGTACATTAAATCTTCACACATGCGTTAGAATGTGAGAAAGGGAATAATTTAACTATGAAATCAGGGATCAATGTAGGAAATGGTCTTCTATGCACACATGTATGCTAAGGGTCCATCTAATACAATATTGGAAATTGATGTATAAGTGTATGCATCCATCAGTGATGTACATGAGTGTATGCATCCATCTGTGATGTATATTATTGTACTAATCCATGGTGCTTTACGGCTTGAGTTGTTTGTAGCACAATTAATCACAACAATGTTGTAATTTTTTAAAGAAAAATGCCATAAAAATTTTATCTACAAAAAACACAAAAAAAAAAGGCATTTGTAGCATTAATCCAAGCATTTCGTGCAAACAATCTCCTTCCCTTCCTTTCCTGCTTACTCCTTCTGGCCACTTCCACCCTCTTGTTGCCCTTCAAGACTACCTCTTGCCTCCTTGCTTCCTCACGTCCTTGATTTCTTGCCTTCTCACCTCCTTGCATCCTGCTTGTTGTTGGTGCCGTCCCTTCCCTCATTGGCTAGGTCCTCTACTCCTCGCATCGTCCTTGCCCTCATTTTGGTGTCTCCAATGAAAAGCTTGGGGGTCCTTTTTTGGAGGGGCCCAAAAAAAAAGACCTTGAGAGTGGACAAGACAGCGATTGTTGGTGTGATATGGGAATCTCCAAGTCTCAAGTTTTGGGGTCCATGAAATTAGATCATGCTAACAGTAACTCTAAGAGGGTGCAAAGGCAGGCAACATTCTTCATCATAGCTAACTCAAATGCAAGGCTGTGAAAATGTCAAGAGAGTGGCCAAGTAGCAATCATTTTGGGAAGGGATATGATGATACTTTGTTGTGTTATGTAGGATATTAATTTCCATTAAATGTGGGACATGTTAGATATAACTTCATAAAATCCCATCATGAACTTAATACATTAAATATTCAAGCATAAATAATAGTTGTGAAGTTAATACATTAAATATTCAAGCCTAAAGAAGCATTAATGAAGACCTAATGCATCATACCAAACTTTGGCCTTACCCTCATTCCATAGACTTGCCAATGTAAGGCCAAATTTTTCATTCTTAAGAATATGTGGAAAGATCTTATGTTTTGCCCACTTATGGTGAAAATTTTTCATTCTAAAGAATAGGTGGAGTGAAATTGTGTTTGAGAAATACAAATCAATGCTCAAGTTTGGACATAAATAAAGGTATCCTTTTGAAGATATTGGAACACATGAGAGAAATAATATTGAAGATACCTGAATTTTTAGACATACTATATTAAAGACAAATGAACATATAATGTGATGAAATCCTATTGATGATACATGAATTTTCTATAGAACTGTCATTCAAAAGATTTGATGGATTGAATGTAGCTGCAATACATTATCCCTTTTACAAGGGTGTTTGAGTTTGAGGCTTGAAACATAAGAATGAATCTGTGTTGAAGCCTAGTGGTTTGTTAAGGATATGTGAAACTTATAGTAAAAGTACTTACAATGGAAGGGATTATATTGAAGATCCCATTAAGGACATGTGAACATATAGCAGAATAATTCTATATAAAAATCAGTGGATCAGACTTAATGGCTCAAAAGCAAAAAAGGATGATGGTGCATTACCAAACTACCACTACTAACGGTAATTACCAAACTATGAGTAAGTCGAAACATCGAGCGATTGTGTTCGAGCGAGCCTAGAGTTCGACCGATGCTTGCAACACTAGTTTTTTACTAGAAATGGTTGAATCTACATGACAATATTAGAGATTGTTCTCACTTATTTTTTGTATGATTCTTGGCAACATACAAAGATAAAACTTACCATTGGGGATAAATCATAAGTCCATGCAAGTCACCAATGATTCAATGAATATTAAATGAAAAATTATTGGTAACATACAAAAAAAAAACCTATTCGATAAATAATAAATCCATGCAAGTTAGAAATCATTCAATAGATACAAAAGGGTGAGAGTGCTCCCAACAAAAGCAAGAACGGAAGAGGGAGAGAGAGAAATAGAGAGCCACACAAGTTTTGGTGGGTGCAGGACCACCCTAATCTTCTTTTTCATTCATTTATATATGTGTTTGAGTATTGTACATAACTGGGGTAAAGGCATAGTGACCTTTAACCCCCACAACCTCCCACTTAAAGGACAATGTGCCTTTAAGGGAGAACAACCAGGGAGCATGCTATCCAATGCCCATCAATACATGACAATACTCAAACCGCTGACTAGGTAGACTCTTTGTCAGCATATCTGTAGGGTTATCATCTGTATGAACCTTGACAAGCTCTATGCGCTTGTCCTGAAGTACCTCCCTGACGAAATGGTACGTGACCTCAATGTGTTTGGTCCTTGCATGAAAGACCGGATTCCGTGCTAGCTGAATAGCACTCATGGAATCACTACGCAATGTTGGTACACTTGTATGAATCCCCAAATCTCCCACTAGGTGATCAAGCCATATAGCCTCCTTGCAACCCTTTGTGGCTGCAACATACTCAGCCTCTGTGGTAGACAAAGCAACGCACTTCTGTGCATGAGACATCCACGACACTGCACCACTTGCAAAGGTGAACACATAACGAGAAGTGGATCTCCTACTATCCACTTGCATAGTCTAAATCTGTGTACCCAAGTACACGCATGTCTCCTTTACCAAAGCAGATGCACATCTCCTTGGTACCCTTCATGTACCTCATGATGCACTTAACTGCCTCCCAATGCCTCTTTCCTGGATTAGCCATATACCGGCTAACAACTCCCACTGCAAATGCAATGTCTAGTCTAGTAGCTATCATAGCATACATAAGACTCCCAACCGCTGATGCATAAGGAACCTTGGACATCATGGCCCTCTCCTCATCTGATTTGGGACTATTTGTATGACTCAGTTTCACATATGGAGGCAATGGAGTGCTCACTGCCTTCCCCCCCTCCATATTGAAATGCTGCAATACTTTTGTAACATACTCCTTCTGTGAAAGCCAAAGGAGTTTCCTACTCCGATCTTGTGTGATGCACATACCAAGAATATGACCTGCAAGTCCCAAATCCTTCATCAAAGGCCTCATGCAACTTGGCCTTTAATGCATCTAGCTCATAAGTATTCTTGCTAGCCAATAGCATATCATCCACATATAGTGCCAGGATTATCAAGCTATTATCCTTAGCCCTTTATTTGTAGAGGCAGTGATCAATTTCACTCCTTCTAAAACCCTAGGACCGAATGAAAGCATCAAACTTCTGATACCATTCTCTAGGCACTTGCTTAAGACCATAGAGACTCTTCTTCAGCTTATAAACTAAATGCTCTTTGCCCTTTTCTTCAAAGCCTTCTGGCTGCACCATGTAAATTTCCTCATGCAAATCCCCATGCAAGAATGTTGTCTTGACATCCATCTGCATAAGCTCCATATCCTCTGATGCCACTAGTCCAAGCATGCATCTAAGTGTGGTCATCTTCACAACCAGAGAGAATATCTCATCAAAGTCCACACCCTTCTCTTGCTTGAACCCTTTAGCAACCAAACGGGCCTTGTACCTAGGCACATCATCACTTGTGACCTTCATCTTATAGACCCATTTACATGGCAATGCTTTCTTTCCATGTGGCAAAGAAACCAAGTCCCAAGTCTTATTCTTCATAAGTGAACTCATCTCTGATTGCATATCATACTCCCACTTGCGTTGATCCTCGCGAATCATAGCCTCTCTATAGCAAGAAGGCTCCCCGCAATCAGTAAGCATCACATAGTCTACCCTTGGAACAAACCTATCAGGTGGTCTAGACACTCTAGATGATCTTCTCAAGGGCATTTCAGCTTGCTGTCCCACCTGCATATCAGCCACATTTGGCTCATCATTTCCACTAATAGATGATCCATCATCTACCCTTGATTGTATACCTATGAGAGTATTTGGTGGTACCATTTCTTGCATAGTTGGTGCATGGACAACTTGCTATCTATCAACATATGCAGGTGGATTCACATCCTGGAAAGTAATTCTTCTCATTTCAACATCCCTCATGGGTGCCTTATGCATCTTCTTCTCATTGAAGACTAAATCATGCCTACGTATGATCTTCTTTGCTTCTGGATCCCAGAGACGATAGCCCATCTCTCCACTTTCACCATAACCTAGAAAGATGCATTTCCTAGACTTAGGATCTAGCTTCTTTTGAAGCTCTTTTGGCACATGTGCATATGCCTCACACCCAAATATATGCAAATGAGAGTAAGAGGGCTTCTTGCCACTCCATGCCTCTTCAGGAATACCACCATCCAAACTCTTATTAGGTGATCTATTAATCACATGCACTGCAGTCTTCGTTGCCTCAGCCCAAAAACCACCAGAAAGACTTGCATTGGAAAGCATGCATTGCAATCTTTCTTGAATGATACGGTTCATCTTTTCTGCAACTGGATTTTGCTCTGGAGTACGAGGGGATGTGAGCTCCCTCTTAATCCCACGTGTATCACAGAAATGCTGAAAGTCATGCGAGAGATACTCTCCACCATTGTCAGTCGTAGGCATTTAAGCGTTCTACCTGACTGATTCTCAACCAAGGCCAGCCATTTCTGAAATACCTGAAACACACCACTCTTCCGAGCTATAGCATTAGCCCACACTTTCCTAGTTGCATCATCAATGAATGTCACATAGTATTCAGCCCCGCCTAATGACCATGTAGGCATGGGACCACATACGTTTGAATGCACCAAATCAAGCTTTTCAAACTCTTTCTTGCCCCTTCTTTTATGGGCTGATTTAGTCTGCTTCCCATAGAGACAGTGCTCACAAAATTCAAAATCAGAGAAACGCAAATGCGGTACATAACCCAAACGGCATAAGAGTTTCATTCCATTCTGGTCCTAGGATTCCTCTGCAGTTCTGCTGAGTTGATTCTTCATTTCAGTGACATTGGATGTTGTCATAAACACACCATCGACTTCTGCTGCCATTTCCCTGAGTTTGATCTCAACATTTTCAAGTGCATAGATGCGGTCTTTGAGAAGTGTATTCTCAATCTGTGATTCTCTTTGATCAGCACCCATTTTGTCAAGTTGAATAAAAAACTCATACTTCATTTCTTGCAGCCATGTTTTAATAGTGGGCATGCATTCTTTTTGTACTTTGACCTACCCTGTCAATCTTGCTATGTACTTGTTTTGCGGTTCCTTAGTGCTGTTGTACTCTTTAGTCATCTCAGCAAGCTATGCATGTGCGCTAGCCAGTTCAAGTTCAATCTGTTTAAGAGGTAAACAATTTGTTGCCTCTTTCTCTCTCTATAATTCCTGCACTTGCTTTTGCAATTCCCAATTCTTTTTTCTTTGTTAATCACAGTAATCTTTCAATGTGATTGATGCATGGTCGACTTCCATTGTTGACACTTGCTCATGTTTTCTCTTTGCTAGCTCATCTAATAGCGAGGTCTCCAAAAGAATAGTCAGTTTACGTAGTGGGGAGAAACCACCTATTGCGATATGTGGAGGAGAGTTGAGTAGGATCCTTGGGAGGTCATCTTCAGGCTGCACCCATGTCTGTTTTGCAACTATCTTTGCTCTTGGATTTAGCTTAATCTTCCTTGTTGCTAGCTTTTAAGATTTGCTTGAGAGCTCTGATTCTTTGGCAATGGGAGTATCCCATAATGATTCGACGAGTGATGTGCCATACACCGCTTGCATGTTCTCTTCATGCGAATAGTTGGTTGCCTCCAAATCTCTTACCAAGGCATCTTTTTCCAAATCCGGGTTGTGCCTGCCCTCTTGTTGTGTATATGGGCTTTGTCACATTTTTGTTCTTTGCTCCTAATATTGGATACTCACATGAGGCTTCTCAGTCGAACCCTGTGCTACAAACTCGAATAGAGCGGTGATGATGGGCAAAATCTTCAAGTGTGCATTTGTGGATGTTAAGTCCTTTTTCACAATCTCACTCATGACCTTGGAATGCAGGATATGAGCCCAACTGATTTTGGTCCCCTTTTCTGCTGCTCTGAGCAAGGCATATAAGTCATCATGGTATTGGTTTTAACCAACAATTGCATTCTTTCCAAATACCAAATTAATTGCTACCACCTCCTGCTGTCCTATACATTACTCACAATAAAATACTTTTTGGCTGTCTCAGGTAGGCCGAACTCTTGCTACATCTCTTGATCAATATCTTTTTGATACATTACCTCCTCCCTTATCAATGGTAATTGAAAGACTTGAGCAATGACTTTGGGGGTAACCATCAAGGTTTCTGTCAACTTACCTCCCATTTTTTGGAAATGCTCGTACTGTTTCAGAGCATCAGGTGAGGATTTCCAAGCCGCCCAGGGTAGTGTCGCATAGTTTAGCAATCCAATCTTCTTCAGCCACTTGTGGTTCTGCTACACGTTGAGAGAGTCTTTGAATCCGGGGAAGGTAGATTTGCTTCTTCAGTGCTAGCTATGGCATCTCATAGTCACTTTCTATAACTTCATTCGCTTCCATCATGATGATTTTCTCTACAGTAGGGCTCTGGCATGGCCTCTTGCATGCTGGAGTCATCGGCTTCTTCCTAGGAGCCATGTCTGAGTCGAGGAGGGTGGTAGAGATGAGGAGGTCGAGGGATGGTTGTTGAGGCTGAGAAGAGGGAGGGGTTGTGGGGTAGGATTTTCGTTTTGGTGCCATATGTACCACTTTGTGTGGCATAGAGCTTGCGAGAACTGGTGTTTTCTGGTTGATGTTTGTGGAGTTTGCTTGTTGTTGACTGGCAGTTAGAGTCGGTGATTGGGGGAGAGTTGCATCGAGCTCCCATCATCGGATTATAAGAGTCCTTGTGAGGGTTGCATCAGTGTCATTTGTAAGTGTGATGATTGACCACACCGAGACTACTAGAGCTTTGCATGAAAGTGGGGAATTATCTGTTGAGATATCAAGCTCTAGCCCCGATATATCTCCTGGATGACTATCATTTATGTCACCGCCTATGTTAGTTGTACTCGTGGTGTAGTTATACTACCACGTATGTTTTTGGTTTGGGTTCACATATGAACCACGTATTCTAGGGTTTGACATATAGGGTATTTCCCTCTTCTATTGTATTGTTGTTGTGTGCAAAAGTGAAGAAAGGTTTCAGCCTCCAACCTTGTGTCCTCTCTCTTTTGTGTGTTGTGAAGAAAGCTGCACTTGAGTCTCCTATCTCTCTCCCTCATTCTTTACATGGTATCAGAGCCTTGTTCGTGGTAAGGAGCTCAAGAAAGCAAGCCAAGTTTGTGGTGTCCTGGTAAGAGGACCAGTGTTGCTTTCCTATTTCAAGTTTGGGAGCAAATCTCTGCAGGTAGCACAGCCAGAAGTGCAGGAGTGCACTGTTTCAGATTGAGAGGCCCTTCGCGGTGTGACTTTATTTTTTTGATTTGAGGCCGTTTCGGGGCCCGTTTTGAAGGCGGAAGTTCTTCGCAGGCACTCAAAAAAAGGCCTTGTTTTTCGCTGTGCGACCACTGCACGGCTAGTCGGTGGAAAGGTGCCACAGAAATTGCATTGTATGCCTATGTGCAGAGATATTGGGAGTTGCAGATTCATGCCTGTTGCCTGTTGATGCAAAATCGTCACTAGGAAGTGACTGTGTGGTGAAATACCACTTTCGTCAGTGTTGCGGATCTGCCCCTGTGAGGCTGTTTGCAGAAGTTTTGCTATTTGACCTTGTGAGGCATTTGCTGTGTTTATAGATTGCTATTGCAATTCGTAATTTGTAAAATTTCTGAGAATCTGTCTACCATTGTCAGTGAGAAGCTTGACAAGAACAACTTCGAAAAGTTATAGGCCTTTGTGTCTAATGACAGTTTGTAGAGTGTTTTGAGCTAATTGTAAAGGTATCTATGAAGGCGGTGCAATGTTTCCCCGAAACCTACCCATCTGACCTAATCAGCCCCTTGAAACTCCTTGATATATATCAGTTCATGTCATGCTGAGCTGTAAGATCTTCTTTCAACAACGTGTCGCTCTTCTCTTTGGTGCAGACAGACTGCGGCTTGCTGAGATTATGGCCTCCACTAATTCTTTCCTTCTCCCTATGCTTGAGTACAACATCAATTGGGATGTTACCATCTTCATTCTCATATAAGGGAGGATAGTATGGTGTGGTCTCTTGGTATAAAAACTTCTTTTTAATGTCCCTTTCCTAGTGATGAATATCTCTATCACTCAGTTCAAAAGCAGCAGGAAGTGAAGAGGTGCGTGAAGTTTATTACCCCCACTTCATGTCACAATACACATGGTCATGGATATATGTGTAGAATCCCGTAGGATAGAATAGATGCATCTTGGAAGAGGAGTGAGAGCACAATGAAATCAAAATGTAGTTCTCTATTATAGATTGTGAGAGAGAGGACTCTCTCTTATAGAAAGGGGGAGAAGGTAGTACCTTCCCTACATAAGTGGCAATCAGCCCCTACATCAGTGGGAATGAGCCCTACATCAGTGGGACTAGCCTAAATCAAAGGAACCTCCCATGTGGGGGCCTTTGGCTTACATCATCACTTAGGTCACACATTCTACACATCATAGCACTTGATGTGCCTTTACAACACACACAAACACACATGTGACTCCCCTAGATGCACACATGCACCATAGAGCAAGCCCTTGATCATACTTATCCCAACATACCCTCCCTCAAGGGTTTGCCTCTTGCAGTGTCAAGGATACATCTAGTCTCATAGTTTCTCATGGTGGTCAAGGATAAATCTATGCCATCTCATGGTGGTCAAGGATAAATCTATGGCTAGGATCTCATGCTAGCAAGGGTTCCCAAGGGTGTGAGGTTCACAGAAATGGGATAGACAAAACACATATCACATAGTCTACATCATATGGTGACCAGAGGTGATTTACAAAACATATGATATTCTTTTTGGAGTACTACTCCAGGCAGAGAACCTCAAAATTTGACCAAGTGATGATAAACAAAAATTCAAAAGACAAAGTGCTTAAAAAGCATAGTCTTTATTTTCTTCATTTGCTGATGAAGTCCTTCCTTCAGCCAGATTTTCTTTGTTGTTGAAGTAGTCCTTCTTCACAAGAAATGCTTGATTCTCTTTGTTGTTCTTCATGGAATAACACATTCCCTTTTCCAATTGTAGGCAAAGGAACTTAATAAGCAAGATACATTTGAAGCATTTCCCTTGTGCACCAAGTACTGAGAGAAGATGACCCGAGCTTCATGTGAAGTTTCAGACTTCTTTTTCTTTCCATTCACAACATACCATATCTCCATAAACTTAGCTTTTGTTTGCCAAGTATGGAAACTAGTTCCATCAAACTTCTCTATTTACTTGGGCTTAGTCATCTTTACAATTCAAGTACTCATCAAGACAGAATCACATAGTCATCATTCTAAATGCAAAGTATAAGGACACTTATGAGCTCGATGACTGAGTTCTACTACTCAAGTACAATCAAAGCAATGAAAGTATGTAGTAAATAATGAAAGCCCCAAACTTATGGTGATTACTCAACACCTTTTGACCAAAATATGCAGAATTCTATCAAAAGAGATCAGAGTAGATTGGAGGGTGCAATTCTCATAGCTCATAGCTCTATTCAAGGGGATTTTTATGCAGGAATAAAGGCCTTATACCAAAGAAGGTCCTTCACCAAGGAAGTGCGCAATGTTGCACCAGGTCGCCATAGCCAAGCTTGGAAAGATCGACTGGTCTTTTCGGGTTTTCTCCTCCAATTCTTGACCAAACAGGCTCAGATTTCATCAGCAGCTTGCCTATAGTGTCGTCCAACTTGAGCTCAAAGGAATTCACAAATGGATAAGCACAGATGCCACATTACACGATAGATCGACGAGTCATGTTGGCGTTGCGGGTACAAAAGAAATATCTCTAATTGCTTACAGCTGGGAGGTCGCCCGTACACGAGAGTCTACAACTGAAAGGGTTTGAGCAATGGTCACATATAATGGGAGAACTGAGCTCTCACAGATTTGGGGAAGAAAGAGAAAAATGGAGAAGATGAAGAAGCTTTGAAAAAACTAGTAGTTTATGCTAGAGAGAGCATCTAATGCTAGGCTAGGCTAGATCTAGAACCTAAAGCTTTGATACCAAGTGTAGAATCCCATAGGATAGAATAGATGCATCTTGGAAGAGGAGTGAGAGCACAATGAAATCAAATTATAGTTCTCTATTATAGATTGTGAGAGAGAGGACTCTCTCTTATAGAAAGGGGGAGAAGGTAGTACCTTCCCTACATAAGTGGCAATCAGCCCCTACATCAATGGGACTGGCCTAAATCAAAGGAACCTCCCATGTGGGGGCCTTTGGCTTACATCATCACTTAGGTCACACAATAGACACATCATAGCACTTGATGTGCCTTTACAACACACACAAACACACATGTGACTCCCCTAGATGCACACATGCACCATAGAGCAAGCCCTTGATCATACTTATCCCAACAATATGGAGGTGATCCATATTTTGTTAGCATCATGGTCATAAGGGGATCAATAATTTATTAGTTCCATCATTTTGTGTACAAAATGGATCAAATCATATAGGTAGCATAAAAATCAATGAGCTACAAATAGTTTTTTGTGAAGGATTTTTCTAGGAGGAGCTTCTATATCATGGGTGGGACTATTGTTGTTTGTATGTAAGTCTACAAAATAAAGAAACCCGTTCAACTCACGTGCTACCTTACATAATTTTGAGTGACTACCTCGAGGTGTGGACATTGCAGCATTTCCCCTTTGTGGGGGTTAAAGGTCAATGTGCTTTTACCCCCAGTTATGTACAATACTCAAACACATATATAAATGAATGAAAAAGAAGATTAGGGTGGTCCTGCACCCACCAAAACTTGTTTGGCTCTCTATTTCTCTCTCTCCTTCTTTTGTTCTTGCTTCCGTTGAGAGCACTCTCAACTGGTATCAGAGCTCAGGTGATCTAGCTAAGCGTGCATGAATGCCTGGAAGCTCAGCAGCTTTGTGGGAGGAAGGAGAAGCTCTGTGGGAATCTTTGTGGGTGACTTTACTTGCATCCGATTGTGTAGAGACCTTGGAGGAACCTTTGGAAAAGTCACTTTGGTTTTGCGAAGTGGTTTTGAGAGCTTGTTAAGTGTTTTAAAAGAAAAAGTCATTTTTTGAGCTTTTTCCTATTCCGTCGTTCGATGACAGAGACTCTGTATTGACTTGTAGAGGCAACTATTGCTTGCTTTTGGTATCCACTTCACTCTAGGAGCTTGAAAACACCTTCATTCTTGAATCTGGGATCATTTCATTGGATTTCTAACTCACTGTGTCAGTTCCTACGTTTTTTCTACCCAGGTGTTAGAACTCAAGTTTGGAGCAACCATTTGCAGATCTATCACTTTCGGTGGACTCAAGAGGTCCTAAAACTTCTATGTTGCTCATCATTTGCACTTCGGTGGAGTTTACAAATAGCTCTCTTTCCAAAAACGTTTTTCAGTCCGTGTGTTGGACCCAGTGATTGAGACCACGGTTTCCAAAACCGTCTATCCCATTGCGTTCTGGATGCCTAAAAGCCCCTACCTATCAGTTCTTATGCGATTCGGTGAAGTACTTTCAGAGTTATAGATCTCTGTGTATTAAATTTCGTCTCTCTGTTATGCATTTTTCATTCTAAGGTTTTGAAACCTTAGATTTATGCCACATGGCAGTGGATAAGTGTTGACTCCCATTTCTCACTCATCGGTTGGGATTTTGGAGTTCTGGCAGAAGAGAGATATTTGCAGATTTTCTTGCTGAGTCTGATTATGCAATGGCACCCATGTTTTGAGGCATCTCAGGTTCTATTTTTAGTAGCGATCTTTTTCGTGGGACCATGATTTCTTGAGCATACCTTATGCAGATCACTCTGGTTGCAGTTTGAGCCATGTACGCTCATTCATGGTGTGCATTGGGTTGCAGTGGATGATTTATAGGCCATTTGGATGCATTGCGATCCTTATTGGATGCACTAATAGGCCCAGATTGCCTTGTGGGATGCTATTTTTATGGACACTTTGCACATGGATGCTATATTATGCTGAGGGACAGCTTTGACACATTGCAGGTGATGCACTGATAGTGTTATGCTCTCTGGATGAGATATTATTGATGCATATGCCCATGGACGGTGTTTATGCTTGAGCCATTTGGCACCTATTGGCATTTTGGATTGCCATTCCAGTTGGCATTTTCTTTTGGGCCAGATTTGCTCATATGGATGCATAGTACATGCACATGAGTCAGTTGCATCTTTTGATGCTTTGAGCTTTGAGTTTTGGTGATATTTCAGTCTATTGTGGCATACACATTGGGGTGCACCTGGTATTTGGTGTGATTCTCTCTTATAGGCACTAGCATTTGGGATTTTGCTTCATTTGCATCATGGCATCCTCTTCCATGTCTGAAAAGGACTTTTTCAGCATTAAAAAGTTTGATGGGACAAAATTTTCTTTGTGAAAAGAACAAATAAGGGATGTGCTTATTCAAAAGAAGCAGATTAAACCCTTGGCAGGTATTGAAGCTAAGCCTGCAAATATGTCTGAGGATGATTGGAATGAGTTGGATGCATTAGCAAAATCTACTATTAGACTTCATCTTGCAGAGTCAGTTTATTTCACAGTAGTAAATGAGCAGACTGTGGAAGATTTGTGGAAGAAACTGTGTGCCACTTATGAGAAGGAAACTACCTCTAATAAAGTTTACCTCATGAAGAGGTTGTTTGAGCTATAGATGAAGGAAAGGGTCTCCATTGCTTCTCACTTGAATGAATTCAATATTATTTTCAGCTTTCAGCTTCAGGCTCAGAAGATTAATTTTGTTGCGGAGACTAAGGCAATATTTCTCTTATGTTCATTGCCATCCTCATGGGATACCTTCTATATAGCTATCAGTAACTCTGCACCTGGTAAAGTACTGAAATTTGATGATGTTGTAGGTAGCTTGTTGGCCGAGGAGATTAGACGGAAGTTTATGGATGACAATAAGCAGGATGCAGCCTTAAATGTGCAAAGGGGCAAATCATAGTTCAGGGGGAAGTCCCAAGAAAGAGGGAAGTCTCGTAGCAAATCCAGGGCAAGAAACATTGAGTGTTACCACTGTGGCAAGAAGGGCCATATGAAAAAGGATTGCTACAAGCTGAAAAGAGAGTAAAAGGATAATAAAAAGAATGCAAATTGGGGTGCAAATCAAAAGGAAGAGAGTCCAAGGGAGGACAAAGGAAAAGTGAAGATCGAAGAGATCAATGCAGTCACACATGATAGTGACAATGACGTTCTCTTCATGTCTAGTTTATCTGCAGAGTTGCTTTCCACTTCAGATGATGCATATTCCCAGGATTGGATTTTGGATTCTGGTGCTTCATTCCATGTTACTCCCCATAGGGAATGGTTCTCCACTTATGATAGTGGAAAGACAGGTTGTGTGCATCTTGGAAATGACTGTGCATGTGACATAGTGGGAGTAGGTGACATAAAGTTTTCTTTTGCAAATGGGTCTGCATTTATTTTAAAACATGTGAGACATGTAGCTAAGCTAACCAAGAGTCTTATTTCACTGGGTTAGCTAGATGATGCTGGTTTTCACACCACTTTTGGCTTTCAGAGTTGGAAAATTCAGAAAGGCTCTATGCTTTTGGCCAGGGGTTCCAAGTATGGGACTTTGTATCCCTTACATGTATCAGGGGTATTTGATCATGTTGTTGCAATAACCGAGCAGCCAAGCACTTCTTTGTGGCATTATGAGGCTATGGCACACGAGCTCAAAGATCTCCAAGCAAAAGTAAAGGCAAGAACTCACAGACAAATGCCATTCGAGCAAAATTTTTCCCTTCCAAAAGAAGAACCAACTAGCACCTCAGCACCTCCTACAATGTAGGCAAAAGAGGTTCATCAATCTACCCAAGTAGAACCGAAGATGCCAATAATATTTGCACAAGCTGATGCTCTATGGAGCCCAACTCAATCATGGTGTGCTAGTCCACCTAAGACCACAGAAGCAGTAGAAAGTACAGATGTAGAGCAACATGACACAGAGGAAGACCAACCCATAGTTGATCCTATTATCACTCAGAGTACCGAAATTGACCTGGCAGTGACAGTTTCAGACTTGACCTAAAGCATTATTTCCAGTAAAGGGTTCAAATCTCCAACTTTTTGAGAAAAAGTCTCTCGATCGGAAGTGCCAGGTGTTGAAGACTTAGTCTCCACCTACATGGCCAATAACCCAGGGTCAGCATAGGTTAGGATAAGTCAGTCCCATGACAAAAGGCAGTTACTAAGCAAGTAGTTAATACCACTATTTGTAACGGGGATAAGTATGGTGTTTTGTAACAAGGGTTGTTACTAAAAATATATATATAACTGATTGTAGACTTATAACAGTTAGAAGGGATCTGGACGGCTATAAAAGTCCTGTAACAGCCCATTTTGAGGTTGAGTTGTTTATCTCTACGAAAGCATAATACCAAATATCCATTTTGAAGTTCATGAGTTTTCTGCTATTCTTACATTGTTTAGTTCAATCTACATGCAGTCTTACTCCTATCAGTCTGTAGTCCAACTCCTTGCACTAGTTGCGTTTGAGTTTATGTGTGTTCTGTGTTTTCATTAGTTGAATGCACCCTGAAAAATACACTATAAGAGGTGCTTTTGAGACCCAATGGGTTCACACCATCCATACTCAATCCAAGTCTCAAGTTCCTAGCCTCTTCCTTGAATATTGGCCATGTGTCTTCAATAAGCTTCCACTCAAGAGTGTCTATGGGAGATCTCCACTTGCCATTGATTGACCGATGGGATGAATGCCATGATATGAGATCTACAATGGATTTACACTTGAACATATGTTGGATGCAAGGGATTATGGGAAAATGTCACAGAACCATATGAGGTAGATCTAAAGTTTTGAGATCTACTCTATATCTTGCCTCGCCACAGGTAGGACACTAAGAGAGAGAGACAGAGAGAGAGAGAGAGAGAGAGAGTATATACAATGTGTGTGTGTGTGTGTTTAGATTAAAAGTTCCATCAATAATTGAGGCATACAATTAGTTCCATCAATTGGATAAAAAGTTAAAAAAGGAAAACATATAAGGAAAAAATGTTTGAGACATCTAAGTTGAAAAATGCAACTATAGTTTGCAAAATTTTTAATCAAACTTAAGAATTTTTGAATAATATTGAGTTTGACAAACATAATATTGAAAAAAGATGTCAAATCCTCAGGTAGTCCAAGTTTCGAGGTCGGGGTTCACTTACCTACCACCATCCAAACAAACAAGTTGTTAGAACATCATAGTTACGTTTGGGTAGATAGGTAACACCTGTTTCCCTAGCTTGTTATCGCTTTACCTAGGAATATAGACAACCATATGGATTCTTAAGGGAAGTTTAAGTCACAAGTGGAGTAAGGAGTGAATGAGTGCATGGGTTAAGGAGGGATTAGAGGAGGTATGGGACGATTAGTGGGCTTGGTATGTGGGGTGGTTAAAAAAGAAAGTGTAAAGGGAAGATTTCATGGGGATACATAAAAGAATAATTCATAGTTAGGGTTGTATTCATGTGTGTGTGTGTGTTTAGATTTAAAAGTCCCATCAATAAATGAGCCATACAATTAATTCCAGCAATTGGATAAAAAGTTATATATGAGACAAGTACAAAAATATATTTACAACATCAAAGTTGGAAATTGCAAAAAATTGAGAGTTTTGCAAAAATTCTAACAAAATTGAGAGTTTAAAATCATATTGAGTTTGAAATAGAAATGCAATATTGGAAAAGGGTGTCAAATCCATCAGGTCATCTAGGTTCCAAGGTCAGGGTCCACTTACCTATCACCATCCAAACCAACCAACTATTAGAACAATGTAGTTGAATTTGGGCAAACAGGTAATGCCTGTATTCCCTGGCTTGTTATCGCTTTACCTATGAGCTTGAACACACCTTAAAGATTCAAAAAAGATTAAAGAAATGGGAGATTTAGAGATTAAAAAATTGTAAGTACATTGATTAAGGGGATAAAGAAAGAAAGATGGTGGATGAGAAAACATCAGCATGGCTACATGTGGCCATTAGCATGGCAACCTTAACTGAAGTACAAGGAGTTCAATCCATCATTCCCCCTGTGCGAGTGATGGTAGGACTCTCTCTCATATAATACACACACACACATACATGTACACACACACGGAGATATATATATATAATGTACTCCTCTCCTCTCTCTCTTCTCTCTCTATCTTCTCTCTCTCCTCGCTCTTCTTTATCTCTTCTCTCTCTCATATGTATGAGAGGGACAATCCACAAAGTAGAACGCAATCATTGACGCATGCATGGATGTGCTTGTAATCCAACCCTCCAAGAGATATCACATAGTGCCTTGCCATGTCTCTTGAGGTCGGTACTTTATTCTCCCTTGGAATCAAGTTAGATAGTAGCCTGCACGTGAAGACCATAAATGAGAAAAAGTATTCCAGTTGATCCATTAGCATGATTCACCATGTTTGCAAAACAGAAAGCTTACTTGACTAATGTAGTCTCAATCCATAAATGGTCTGCAAGTTTAGTAACTCAAGGGAGGCATGTAGAACAGAGATTGTGCACCCCTCAAATACTGGTGTTGATGCTATAGTAAAAGATCATCCTACTCCATGCTATCATCCCTACTTGAGAACTGATGGGCAAATAAATATTCTCGCACCATATCATCAAACACCTCCTCCTCCACAGCCTCATGAGGTAATGGTGGAGGGATACAATCACCATCACTCCATGCATCCATAACAGTCCCTCTTGAAGATCCCACCTCATATCACTGATGCTTTGCCTCCTCACGATGAGCATAGGGCAACATATGTGGTGTGGCACTTCATCTTGTATCAAATCAAAAAAGGATCATATATTAAACAATTGAACACCCATAGGTATATCAGTCAACCTCAATGATTTAACACTTACCATGGATACAGTCGCATCCCTGTCTCAATACTTTGAGATGTGAATGAGTGTAATTCTACATGCATGATATATATTCCCTCAACATCGATCACAGAAACATTTGATTTTTTGCTTCAACCACATTTCTCGATGGTGGAGATGGAGGGATTCATCCTCACTAGAGGTGAGGATGAAGACATCCTACAAATAATAACTCAAAATGAAAGTCCAAAATGTTAGTGAAGCCAGCTTCTGAAAATTTTACCCCAAAAATGTGTAATGTGTCTATTACCGTGTCTGCATTGTGAAACACATCTATAGGCATGTCTATTAAATAGTATAGATGCACCAATAGACACGTTTTTAGATGCGCTAACTGGTTTTAAAACCTACATGAACTTCATTTCCTCACTCCACTGTGCTTGCATTCCTTAGAGCTTGTTTACTCATCTCCAAGCAGCTACACCTCATCTCCAAGCATACACGTTCATCTCCAACCATACAAGAGAAGAGGGTGAAGAAGTAATTGACAAGAGAAGAAGGAGAATAAGCTTTTCAGAAGAAGGAGAAGAAGCTTTTCATACCTCTATCCAAGGTAAGTCTCTTGTTAGTTGCTCTTCTCTCTCAATCTATGATGCTTCTTGTACTTGTGGAAAGTTGTTTTCTTCATATTTGTCCTCTGTTGCATGCAAGAAAGAATGTTTTTTGGCACTTTTGTTCTATGTGGGGTCGGTCGGTCTGTCGTTGTCAGTTTTTTTAGAAATTCTATGTCAGAACGCGTCTAACAATGTGTCTAACAACATGTCTAGCTCTTTCTAAACTGTGCACCTATGCTTATAGATGCGTTGTTAGCCACATATATAGACACAATACGATAGTCTAATCTCCTTCTCCTTCTCTTCCTATCCCCCTTCTCCTTCTCCTTCCATTCTCCCTTTTCCTTCTCCTTCTCATTCCATTGTCCCTTCTTGTTTTTCCCATTTTCTTTCTTCTCCTTCTCGTTCCCTTTTCTTTTTCCTTCTCCTCCTCACTCTCATCCCCCTTCTCATTTCTTATTTTTCCCATACTCATTCCTTCTTCTTCTCCTTCTATTTCTCTTCTCTTTCTTGATCCTTTCCTTATCCTTTCCCTTGCATGCATGTTTAAGTTGAATTTTCAATGCCTTAAGCATTCATGAGATGGGGTAGGTAGCAATGCATTGTTCCTTCCTTCTAGTTGATGGTCATGCATAAAGCGTCATGCATTGAATCTTCATGCATGAAGCTTTAAAAATTTTAAGCAATAAGCATATGCTCAATTCATATGAATAAAGATTTGATGCATATGTTTCATACAAGCTCTCTTATGCATATCATGCACATGCATAACTCTTTTATATATGCATGTGGAAAGAGGGCATGCATGATGGAAATAAGGGATTGCATGAGGGAAATTGGGATAAAGCATGAGGGCGGGATAGGGAAAGAGGGCATGCATGATGGAAATCATAGGATTGCATGAGGAAAATTGGGATAAAGCATGAGGACGGGGATAGGGAACATGCATGATGGAAATAAGGGATTGCATGAGGGAAATTGGGATAAAGCATGAGGGAGGAATAGGGAAAGAGGGCATGCATGATGGAAATAAGGGATTGCATGAGGAAAATTGGGATAAAGCATGAGGGTGGGATAGGGAAAGAGGGCATGCATGATGGAAATAAGAGATTGCATGAGGGTGGGATAGGGAAAGAGGGCATGCATGATGGAAATAAGGGATTGCATTAGGGAAATTGGGATAAAGCATGAGGGTGGGATAGGGAAAGAGGGTATGCATTGTTCTTTCTTTCTTCTCTTTTCTTCTCTGCTCTTCTTTCTTTTATTACTCTTATTCTCTTCTCTTTTTTTTTTCTCTTTTCTCTTTTTTTCTCTGTTTTTCTTGTGTTCTTATCTTCTTTATTTCTTCTCTTCTATTCTTTCTCTTATTACTCTTATTTTCTTCTATTTTCTATTTTCTCTTTTCTTCTATGCTCTTCTTATGTTCTTAAATTCTTTCTTTCTTCTCTTTTCTTCTCCGCTCTTCTTATCTTCAACCCTTCTTCTCTTCTCTTCTAATCTTCTTCTCTTCTTCTCTATAGTTCATCATGTGGCTAGGAAGCTCTTCAAGAGGATCATTGACCCTCAAGATGCCTTCTTATAGTAATTATATAACATTTTGGGGCACCCTCCCACTCCACAAAAGTTATATACATACGTGAGCACTCAAAACACCCCACATGAGTCGAGACCACCCCAGACCCACATCACCTGATATTACTCTTGTGGAGTCGAGACCTAGTAGGTGGCAGAGCTATCGGCCTTCTCCCTTGCGAGGTGATCAGGAGTCCCTTCTAGATCACAGAGCTGCTAGCCTTCCCCCATGCAGCCAAGTGTCCCTTCTAGATTAGAGAGTCACCAGCATACTCTCATGCAGTTGGGAGACCCTTCTCCAGAGGTGAGTGCCCATCATAGTAGCTCATCATGACATTGCAATAGGCATAGTAGTAAGGAGAGCTCTAGCATAGGATGCATGGCACAATGCTTTCAGGGCAGGGATGTTTCAGATGTAGATGTGCTATAGGGTGATGGTATGATCTACTATGATATCATTGAGACAGGTAGCATCTTGCAGGATGCACAGGGGAAGGATGTCATGTCCTTCATGTGCTCTGTAGTTCATAACAACTATAGAGATTGCTTTATTCCATTTAAAGAGAAAAAAAATCGTTTGGCAGAGGATACCATCAAGACTTTACACAGGAGGTATCCCAATCCAAAACATCATGAGTTCCTTGACAAATGGGCAAAGACAAGGATTACCACTATCCTTACCAATAAGAGGTCTTTGCTTAAGAGGCATGCACTAGCTGATATTTCTAGGAGAGAGGGTGGACAACCACCAAGGGGCTAGCCACACACTACTCATAAGTGCGAGTGGAAGAAAGCCATGAAGGCAGCAAGAGAGGACCCCAATCTATAGCACATGGAGGCACAACGGATCCAGATGGAACGATATGGATCTGTGCATTTTGGAGCAGGGAGTATTGCATCATGGGAGGCCCAATTTGTAAGTATCGATCTCAAATTATATTGTGTTTATGTGGTTTATTATTAGGAGGTTGTTCCTTTGTACTAACCCCTCTGCAAATTGTGTCATCTTGTAGCTTAATATCCTAGGTGGTATTGAAATGTTCTCAAAGAGGCACACCCATCCGATAAGTACTTGGTCAGATAACACACCTAAGGGCGTGTTTTTTTGTGGATGTGCATATCACTAGAGAAAAAATGGTGTATAAGGCGTGATCGACCATGCAAAGCATATTCGATGGTGACAATACTTTGCACACACCTCAACGTAGTTGAAACGGACTTGCGTGCAAAGTGGAGCCCCCATCCGATAAGTACTTGTTTGAATAACACACTTAGGACCGTGTTTTTTTACATGCAAAGTGGCACACCCATCCCATAAGTGCTTGATTGGATAACATACCTAGTAGGCTCGTGTTTTTTTACGGATGTGCATGACACTAGAGCAAAAATAGTATTTAATGCTCGATCAACCATGCAAAGGATAACTTGGCATGTCCATCTGATGAGTACTTGATCGGATAACTTCTCCCACCAATAAATTAAGTACTAATTAAAAATTATAATAAATGAGTAGATTATTAAAAAGAGACTAATATTTATGTAATTGTTGCTACTGCAACTTGCTTGTGAAGGACTCTCACAAAGGAGATGGCTATAGATTTTGTTCTAGGGATGGATGTGATTTTATGTAGCAAAAGAGAAGTAATTGCATTTGCTACAATCCATGATAATGATCCCAATTCAGTTTGCCACTTTTGAAGACTTGGCAAAGATAAGGTGGCAGTTACTGTATCAAAGATTCTTAGCACACATGTTGAGCTAAAGTATAAATGTGGAGATATGGAAACACTTGGAGATGTTATGTCCTACAATACATCCAACAAATCATTTATAGCATGGGACAAAGATGAGACTTATGCAACAGACATTATCAACAATACAAAGTGCACCACCTTGGATTTTACTATAGGGGACATTTTACAAATGAGATCATTTGCAAATAAGACTATAGCAGAAGGTGAAGTATTGGGATTTGAACAAGTGGAGCAATGGTCATTTGCACAGATGAGGATTCTAAAAGTCACTGATGATGGTATGGTTGATAACATAACATCCTTATGTGATCCCTACTATGAGGTAGGCAAGAATATGAGATGGAGCATGCAATTTTTAAACATGAGAAAGAGGCACATGGTTTTCAATGATAAAGACAAGGTATACTACAATATCAAAGGACCTAAAAAGCATGCCCATGTGCCAGGCTCTATCACTTCAAATGTGGATGATTTCAATATACTCAATTATAGAAGTGACATCTTATTTGGAGTGGATGAGTTCATTGGTTCCGAGAAACAAAATTATTTTAGAAGCGAAGCCTTATCTGGGGTGGATGAATTCTTGCACAGTGAGAAGGGCAAAGGTTTCAATAGCGATGTCTTGTCAAGTGTGGATGAGTTCGTGCATATTAACAAACCTGGTGTCAATCAAGCTTGTGGATTTGTGAAAGCCATGCAAGATGTCCCAATGAGTGATGTTCTCTTAGGAGTGGAAGAGTTTCAAGGTTCTCAATACTCTCGTAGAATATTGAATTCATTGAATGGTCCTAAGAGTATGTTAAAAACGAGGATGAGGTCAACAGAGGATTATTCAATATTTAACTTTGATTGTGATATGGACAAGGATGCAACGACCAATCAATGATGCTTGGTTACAAACAAATGTGAGGAGAAGAAGTGCATAAATATAGATAACAACGTGCACGAGGAATGAAAACGGTCATACATATGCATGAAGAGAAAGCGAATCCAGGCAGATCCACAAAAGCAACCAAAGAGGAAGAGAGTAATGAAGGAGGACAACATGTTAAATGCCTTGGAATATCTATGTTGCAAGCGAAGATGTATGCGCTTCATTGATCTTGCAGACATTAGGGAATGTCGAGGACATGTGTGGCAAAGAAGAGGAAGCGAAAGAAATGAATACCTTCTCACAAGTCTCTCTCTTGCTTTCTTCAGAATGGCAATAAAAGACTAAGTTCAAGACAAAAGGTAAAACCTCTCGTAAATGGAAAAAGGATTTGCAATAAGGCATATCGCAATATTACTGGATTATCCCATGGTACATATTGGGATTTAGTCACCAAGGCAAAGGGCGGCAACAAATTTAGCATTCACGGTAATAGAGGAAGGTCCAAATCAAGAATCTCAACTGTCAGGGCAGCAGCAATTTTGCAAGACTTCATACATGAAAATGCTTTACCTCAACCCCATATATCTACCAAACTCCCTAACGGTGACGCGATCACTGAAATGCACCTTCCAATGCGCTTGACAAAGCTCGAAGTATTTGACTCTATTGCAGAAAAGCAAAGGCAAAGAGGGGATGCCGTAGCTTCTTCTCATACTTTGTATACTCTTTGGAAGAAGAACTTTGGATATGTTAAAATCCCAAGGAGGCAAAAAATGTCAAAGTGCAATGTCTGTGATGATTTAAAGCGAGCGATTGAGAGTGCAACATGTCCAAATCAAAGGGAATTATACAAAAAAAACCAAAAATCTCATCATGACCTTATTCGACATTCCAGACAAAAATATGCATTTTGGAAGGAGCAAGCTATTTCACATCCCGATGACTACATGTGCCTTATTGTAGATGGCATGGATCAGAATACAACAACATTGCCTCGTTTTGTTTCCACTCCACCTAGATTACAAGGAAAGCACTTTTTAAAAACACATCTATGTGGAGTGTTAGTGCATGGAATTAAGTTCTTTGCAGATATATGGATTGATTCCTTGCATCTACATGATAGCAATCAAGTTGTAACATCTATTATGAAGGCAATTCGCAATATACATGCAGAAAAAGGTCGCCTACCACTGACTTTGAGAATACAAGCTGATAATTGCTGGCGAGAAAATAAGAATGTACTCATGTTTGCATTCTGCTCCATGCTAGTTGCTCATCGAATCTTCAATGAGGTCGAATGTGGATTTTTGTATGTTGGGCATACACATGAGGATATCGATCAGGTTTTTAGCACAGTCTCAAGGGAGCTTAAATGCAAGGATGTGGAGACAATAGATGACTTGGTAAGAAGATGTGGCAGGCAAGTTGGTGGTCATATGGAAAGTATAGTATGTGAGAGGCTTGAAAGAATGTATGATTGGAAGAGCTTCATTCTACCTTTCATACAAACGAGTGGTGATGCATTGACAGGTCATACCAATCCACACTACTTTCGTTCTTTTTTTAAAGATGAAAAACCTGTAATGCAATGGCAACAGTATTCTCATGATACAAAATGGGAACCTGAAGAACCTTACAGTCTCTTAACTTCAATTCCCAGCAAGGAAAGGTATCCAACATGGGCTCCTATACAAGAATTCAATGAGAGGTCTAACTGTGAAATAGAAGGATTAAAAGCATTTATTACATACAAAGAGGAAATGCTCCGGAGATATCCTGATTCGAAGCCTACTTGGAGAGAACACACTACCACTATAATTAACAAGACACAAAATTTAATAAAGGACCTTGAGAGAATGCGAGGCTCAAAGGATGTCAAGGAAGAATGCAATATGTTTTGGCCAAATGTTCATAACGATTTGCACCGAGCTCCAGTCTTTGAAAATGAATTTGTATCATTACTCCCACATCCATATTGTGGACCGAAGAAGAGAGAGTTTATGCCACAAGTAGATATAGAGGTCGATTGTTTTGTTGTGGTTTGGCCATCGGATGATGAATATGAGAATGTGAAGTTTTGGGTTACAAAAGTAGTTGATGTGCAAAGAGATGACCAAGGGAGAGCTACAACATTTACAGCGGTATGGTATGAGCCAAAGGGCAGGAAGGAGAATATGGATAACAACACATTGTATACTAATTGTATAATGAAGGAGTGGGTCCCAAATGATGAAGCGGTCTCTCAAGTTTCGATGGAGACAATCATAGTGTCTTGGCATTCAAGGGCAAAGAAATCAAATAAGCACATGGGATATGACGTAGAAGGAAAAAAAAAAATACCACAGCAAAATATTTTGCATATACACGAATTTTTAAGGATGCTCGCCATGGAGGAAGTAGAAGGAGACAGCGCAAATGAAGAATGTCCATGATTAAAGCTTTGTATTGAAGTCCATTGAAGGATTTTATTTGGGTACTAGGCAAGAAGCCAATCCAAGACAATTATAATCAGAGTCATCACCTCCTATGTCAAATGAGAGTCAAAATATGCACTGGATGTCACCCAAGGGTCAAGGCTTGCCAAGACAATAGGGAGTTAAGCTGGACTCTTTCTTTATACCGTTCTTCTCATTTGCAATCTTCTTTTGGCACTCATTCTATATGTGCCCTGCCTTGTTGCAATAGAAGCACTTGATCTTCTTCTTTCTCTTTTTATCATCAGAAGAAGATGGGTTACCAGAGTCCTTACCCTTACCTTTCTTTGATCTGGTCCAGAAAGCTGAATCTTCTCCAGTCCTCATCTTTTGACTTATCTCCTCCTCCAGAAGCATCGTGCTGAAATCCTCAAAATTGAGGGGCAGATTTCTATCCTGTGTATTCAGGGCCGTAACAAGACCATCGTACTTTGGTGGGAGAATCCATATGCACCTTCGTGCTAGATTCTCGCTGGTGATGGTGATGCCAATCGCAGTCATCTGATCGCACAGATTCTGAATCACCCTAGTGATAAATTTCTATCTCGCTTCAGACTCAGACAACTTCTCGTTTGTGAGTTGAGTCTCTAGATTCTAAATCCGTGTCTAATTCATGGTCTCGTACTGATTTTTCAAGATCGTCCATGCCTCCTCCACTATGGTGATGATGGGATATCTCAAGGTGTATGCCTCAGGCACACCTTGGTTTCTATGTGTGAGTGCTAGAGGCACAGTTAGGTGCCCACAAGCACAGTTAGGTGGTGGAAAGCCACATAGGATGATTGAGAGAATCTAGGAGCAGATTGAGGAGATGATTGTGGAGCTCTGAAGTCATCAGTGATGTCAGTGAGCATGTATGAGGTGCCTACTTAAGGACCTCACTCTTCTTCATTCCATAATGCAAGTATTCTAAGTTTGTGTCCACTCTTTGCTTTCCTTTCAGTTTACCAACATGGTATCAAAGCCATTTGATCCACATCATCTTCTTCTTCTTCATCTTCTTCTTCACCATCTCTTCCTCTTCTTCCCAAAGTTTGCTTAAGCTTGTTCTCCTCCGGTTCTCAACCATTTCCCATGCCCTTCCTGCTGGAGATCCATCTCGAAGGGGCAAACCCCTGGCTGAAAGGAATTGAAGAAAAACGCCCTCATTTCGTCACCATTACACGAAGTCCGTCGACTTTTGCTTCTGCGTTTTCTCTCAGCATACTTCATCTTCCTCTCAGGGGTAGATTCTCCATGCCTTGGGCTATCCTATGCTAAAATCTGAGCAGCAATGGCTGCATATTCAAGGTAAAAACATGAAATCTGCATCCACAGTCTGGAATCGATATTTGCTGCTTGTCATGTCAAATCTTCACGAGATTTGAGAAGCTGCTGGTTTCATCCGTGCAATCCACAAGAAGTTTAGAAACCGAAGGAAGGCGATAACGATCCGTCTGGCAAGAGGTGAATCGATACGTAGATCTTGGGATTTTGCTTTCTTGACTCTCGTCCTACGAATTGGTTTCATCAAATTCCTCCTCCTATGCTCTCTTCTCTCCTACGATGCACTCCTCTCCCTCCTACGCTCCCTGCTCCCTACTATGCTCTCTTCTCTCCTAAAGCTACTCTTTGCTGCAACTACTCTCTCTCTCTCTCTCTTGCGCAACTCTCACGCTGCCCACGCTCTCTCTCACACCTCTCTCTCTCTCTCTCTCTCTCTCTCTCTCTCTCTGTCTCTCTCTCACCCTCTCTCGCTCTCTCTAGCTCTCTCAACTTCAAATTGAAATTGTATTGCAAATGCAAATTCAAATTCAAAATTGAAATGTTCCATTTTAACATGATTTTTTGAACTTAAATTTTTAAATTTGAAGAAAGTTTTGAATTCTAAATTCAAATTTCCCACCTAATTTTGAATTTTTTTCACAAGGCAAGTTGAAGTTTGGAGAATGGCACTGGTGCCATTCTCCACAACATCATATGAATATTTGAAGAATGGCACCAATGCCATTCATCACATGGAGAATTTCTCCTCAATTGACCATTGTTGGAATACTGAAAGGAAAGAGTAGAGTGGACACAAAATCAGAATACTTGCTTATAGAATGAAGAAGAAAGAGGTCCTTAAGTAGGCACCTCATACAAGGTCACTGACATCACTGATGACCTCAAAGCTCCACAATCATCTCCTCAATCTGCTCCTAGATTCACTCAATCATCCTATGTGGCTTTTCCACCACCTAACTGTGCTTGTGGGCACCTAACTGTGCCTCTAGCACTCACACATAGAAACATAAGGTGTGCCTGAGGCATACACCTTGAGATATCCCAACAAACCCCCCCTCAAGGAAATGCCTCAGGCTATGTCAAGGATACATCTAGTCTCATAGTTTCTCATGCCATCTCATGGTGGTCAAGGATAAATCTATGGCTAGGTTCTCATGCTAGCAAGGGTTCCCTTGGGTGTAAGGTAAACAGAAAGGGATACAAACAGACCTTCCAATGGTTATCTCCCCTACATGTACATGCACACAATGTCTGTAGGAGGTACCATGGAACAAAACATACACATGGCCTACATCATAAGGTGACCAGAGGTGTTTACAAAACACACAACACACAATAATTTATTTTCATTCATTTTGGAGTACTATCCAGGCTGAGTACCTTGACATAAAAAGAGAGATCTGGAGCATACATAGAGATGAGTTAAAATGCATAATCTTCAAAGGATGCCTCATCTTGTGGAGGCTCATTCACTGTAAGTAGATTTGCATTTTCTGTCTTTGCTTTGTCTCTGCAAAACTTCTCACTATGGTTGTTTTTGCCACAGTGCTTGCATGGATTTACTTTGAAGCAGTCCTTTGAAAGGTGATTTGTCTTTCCACAATGATTGCAAGGAGAATACTTGCCCTTCTGGAATTTCATAACATAAGCAGTGTCATTGCCTTTCCTTAACTCCATATGTCTTTCTTCTTCTTGGAGAGCTGAGATAATGCCTTCAAGGTTTGGATTGGGAAGATTCTTCAAAGTGCTAACAATGTGATCAAAACTTTCAGGCATACTCTTAAGTAGCACTGCCATAGCATCATCAGGGGTGATAGGAGAGTTGATAGAAGCTAACTGAGTCATAAGACTCCGCATATAGTTGACATGAGCAGCTAAAGTAGTATCACTTGCCATCTTTAATTCAAAGAAAGAGATTTTAAGTGATAGTTTAGATATGTGAGAGCTTGCACCAAAAATCAAATCTAGCTTCTGCCATGCTTCCGATGGAGACTCCAAGTCAGATATATGATGTATGTAATCATCACCCAAAGCTAAAGCAATTATACCATATGCTTTTTCTTCTCTTGCTGGATCCCTTGCCGGTCGTGTCGGAGCTGAAGATTCTCCAGCATTTGAGGCCGTAGAAGAAGCGGTAGGAGTAGGTTTGACAAGTCCCCATAAGTTCTCCCGCATAAATGCAAATTTTACCTTCATTTGCCATGTATGGAAGCCCTTTCCATTGAACTTCTCAAGATTATATAAGGTAGCCATGAGAGGGTCTAACCCAGATATTGGGCAGTGTCTATCTCTCTTACAAGGCAAAAAGAACTGAAATACTTCCAAAGTATAGGCACTTAATGTAGCAAATAGTAGTGACTAGTTTTCAAACAATGATGCTACTTTTTGCATGCTTCATAGAAGTGGATGAAATAACCACTTTCCAATCACAACCAGGTCTAGCAAGTCAAAACAAAACTGAAGCAACACTTGTAGTGAAGTTATTGAAAACTTCAAAAGACCAGAAATGCTAGAGTAGCATTTTATGTAGCATCATTTTCAAAAGTATGTCAAAACTGTAGATCCTCTGGGAAGAAGAGGCGAAAATATGCGTCAGGTCGCCTTCACCTTCTTGAACAAAGTCGACTGGTTTTTCTCTGTTTTCTCCTTCAATATGCAGCCATTGCTGCTCAGATTTCAGCACAAGGTAGCTCTAGGTATGGAGAAGCTTGCCTTGAAAGGAATTAGACAAAGACAGAGCAGGCGCAGAGAACTTGCAGGAAGAATGATCGACGATTTTCATGCAATGGCGACGAGCAGACGCAATATTTCGTCAATTCCTTCCAGCTCGAAATTCGCCCCAACAAGAGGGATCTCGAGCAGAAAGGGCATGGGAAATGGTTGAGGATCGGAGGAGAACAAGCTCAAGCAAATTTTTGGGAGAAGAGGGAGAGATGGTGAAGAAGAAGAAGATGATGATGATGATGATGTGGCAAAAATGGGCTCAAGGGGGATCAAATGGCTCTGATACCATGTTGGAATACTGAAAGGAAAGAGTAGAGTGGACACAAAATCAGAATACTTGCTTATAGAATGAAGAAGAAAGAGGTCCTTAAGTAGGCACCTCATACAAGGTCACTGACATCACTGATGACCTCAAAGCTCCACAATCATCTCGTCAATCTGCTCCTAGATTCACTCAATCATCCTATGTGGCTTTTCCACCACCTAACTATGCTTGTGGGCACCTAACTGTGCCTCTAGCACTCACACATAGAAACATAAGGTGTGCCTGAGGCATACACCTTGAGATATCCCAACAACCATCTAGCTTGATTTTTAGACCTTATGACCTAAGATTTTTAGACCTTTTTAGACCTTAGGGCCATAATAATTCGACCATATGCCATTATAGTTTTGACCATTCACCACCATGGCTCAATCCTTTGACCTCATGGAAATGATTTCCACCATATGTAAAAGATTTGGCCATAAAACTCTTCGTAGGTTATCACCATATGGATAAGGTTTTGACTGAGAGAGAGAGAGAGAGAGAGAGAGAGAGAGAGAGAGAGAGAGAGAGAGAGAGAGAGAGAGAGAGAGGTGGACAATGGTACCAGTGCTATTCTCTAACCGTCATCTGTGACAATTTGACATGCATGGAATAATTTGAATTCTATATGAGTTGAACTTTGGAGAATGGCACTGGTGCCATTCTCCACAACATCATATGAATATTTGAAGAATGGCGCTAGTGCCATTCATACATAGAGAATGGAGAATGGCACTGGTGCCACACTCCTCAATCCTTGTGATTAATGGCATAGGTGCCAATATCAATATTTTACTCATATGGTGTGGTGGACAATGGCATTGGTGCCATTCTCTAACCATCATCTGTGATAACATTGACATCTAGGGAATGGGACCTGAACCATTGTGTGTAATCCATGAGATTAATCAATATATGGCTAAAGTTTTGACCATCTAGCCTGATGTTTAGACATTATGTCCTAAGATTTTAAAACTTTTTTAGACCTTAGAGACATAATATTTGGACCATATGGCATTATATTTTTGACCATTTGCCACCATGGCTTAATCCTCTAGCCTCATGCAATTGATTTCCACCATAACCAAAAGATTTGGCCATAAAACTCTTCATAGGTTATCACTATATGGATAAGGTTTTGACCAATTAAGAGAGAGAGAGAGAGAGAGAGAGAGAGAGAGAGAGAGAGAGAGAACATTATATGAATATTTTGAGAATGGCAACAATTCCATTCATCAAATGGAGAATAGAGAATGGAACTAGTGCCATTCTCCTCAATCCACGTGTGTCATTCTCCTTAATCCAATGCCATTCATCTCATGGAGAATGGCACTGGTGTCATTCTCCTCAATCCAATGCCAATCATCACAATGGGCCACTTTACTAGGCTGAGAGAACTGACATCTTGCATAGAAGACCCTAAGTCACTTCCTCTAATTTGTTCTTTCTTTTCAATACCCACACCAATGCAATCGTTACCCAATAGGTCAAAGTTTATAGAGTCTCCTGGGAAAACATATAAGATCACACCTTCCCCCACGGTCTTTGTTTTGCTCTCATCCCATAAGACACCATCATCATGACCTTGTCCCTACTTCTGATAGCCATCCCTTGTCATTACGATTATGGAGAATTAATTATGAACAAATTACAACCAAATAATTTCATAAGACCATCAAACATGTCCTTCTAGAGGGGAAGAATGGCATTGGTGCAAATCTCTAGAATGCATGAATGAGTCTATACAAAATTTTCATGAAAGCATGAATTATTTCCCTAAAAATTTTAGCAATTTCATAAAACTTTTTCTAAAGCATGAATTATTTTCACCATCGTCATGACCTGATTCATGCATCTGATAGTAGCCATCCCCTCTCATTACGATGATAGTAAATTGATTATGAACAAACTACAACCAAAGAATTTCATAAGACCAACAAAGTTGTCCTTGTAGCGGGGGGAGAATGGCACCAGTGCCATTTTCCATGTGGGATTGTGGAGAATAGCATTGGTGACATTCTCCATGTGAATTAGGCTTTCCTATGGAGAATTGCATATCCCATCTTTGAAAAGGGGAATGGCACCAGTGCCATTCTCCCCATGCATTGACTTGAGAAAAACATTTGTCTTCATAAGAGCAGAACAGACGAGTGCCATTCTTCCTTTGGAAGACAAAATTTTGACTTGGGACTTTGCCTTGGGAGAATGCCAATGGTGCCATGCTCCCTTTGCAAAGCCAAAATTTTATATTAGGACATTGCAATGGGAGAATGGCACTAGTGCCATTCTCCCTTTATGAAAGCAAACTTTGAATCAAGACATTGCATTGGGAGACTGGCACTAGCGCCATTTTCCCTTTGCAAAGCCAAGATTTTGAATCGTGACATTACAATGGGAGAATGGCACTAGTGCCATACTATCTTTATGAAGTAGAAATTTTGAATCACGACATTGCATGGGGAGAATGGCACATCCAAAGTTTTGAATCGGGACATTGCAATGGGAGAATGGCAGTGGTGCAAATTTCTAATTTAAAATTTTTGGCTTTGTAATAGGAAAGTGGAGAATGGCACTAGTGCCATTCTCCCAATGGAATGTCCTGATTCAAAATTTTGGCTTCACAAAGGTAGAATGGCACCGGTGCCATTCTCCCATTGGAATTAGTGGAATGTCAATCTATAGGTTTAGTTTGTCTAGATTACCACTAGTGGAAATTGGCAGTGATGCCAATCTCATGCTGGCAACTACATAGTAACACTAAGATCATCAAACTCACATGTGGAATGGAATCGGACACCACTCTCCTATGATCACACTCTCCGCTCTGTAGAGTTCATATGGATTTGTGTCAATCTCTGTGGAGAATGGCAGTGGTGCCAATCTCATACCATGACCTGAAAACATGCACAAGGAATGCTAAACTCACATGTGCATTCTTCTATGTAGTTTCACTGTCTCTGCTATGTAGAGATCATATGGAATTGTGTCAATCTATGTGGAGAATGCCACCAGTGGAGAATGGCAATGGTGCCAATCTCATACCATGACCTGAAAACATGCACAAGGAATCCTAAAGTCACATGTGCATTCTTCTATGTAGTGATCACTGTCTCCGCTGTGTAGAGATCATATGGAATTGTGTCAATCTATTATTAGGCCCTGGAAGCCTAAACTCACATGTGCAGAGGTCATATGGATTTGTGTCAATCTCTGTGGAGGAGAATGGTAGTGGTGCCAATCTCATACCATGACCTGAAAACATGCATAAGGAATCCTAAACTCAAATGTGCATTCTTCTATGTAGTGATCACTGTCTCCGCTATGTGTCCATCTCTGTGGAGAATGCCACCAGTGGAGAATGGCAGTGGTGCCAATCTCATACCATGACCTGAAAACATGCACGAGGAATCCTAAGCTCACATGTGCATTGGCACTTTTGCCATTATCCTACTCCAGCCAATAAAATTAGTGGAATGTCAATCTATAGGTTTAGTTTGTCTAGATTACCACTAGCGGAGAATGGCAGTGATGCCAAACTCATGCTGGCCCTAAGAAATGGCATTGAGAATCCTAAACTCACATGTGCATTCTTCTATGTAGTGATCACTGTCGCCAATGTGTAGAGATCATATGGAATTGTGTCAATCTCTTATTAGGCCTTGGAATGTCAATCTATAGGTTTAGTTTGTCTAGACTACCACTAGTGGAGAATGGCAGTGATGCCAAACTCATGGTGGCACCTACATAATGACACTTAGATCATCAAACTCACATGTGGATTGGAATCGGACACCACTCTCCTATGATCACTGGAATACCCCTCCTAGAATAGTAGGGTAAACATTTGTACAAGTGGAGAATGGCAGTGGTGCCAATCTCTTATTAGGCCCTAAGAAATGGCATTGAGAAGCCTAAACTCACATGTGCATTCTTCTATGTAGTGATCACTATCTCTGCTGTGTAGAGATCATATGGAATTGTGTCAATCTCTGTGGAGAATGCCACCAGTGGAGAATCGCAGTGGTGCCAATCTCATACCATGACCTGAAAACATGCACAAGGAATCCTAAACTCACATGTGCATTGGCACTTTTGTCATTATCCTACTGCAGCCAATAAAATTAGTGGAATGTCCATCTATAGGTTCAATTTGTGAATCTATTATTATGCCCTAAGAAATGGCATTGAGAAGCCTAAACTCACATGTGCATTCTTCTATGTAGTGATCACTCTCTCCGCTATGTAGAGATCATATGGAATTGTGTCAATCTCTTATTAGGCCTTGGAATGTCAATCTATAGATTTAGTTTGTTTAGACTACCACTAGTGGAGAATGGCAGTGATGCCAAACTCATGGTGGCACCTACATAATGACACTGAGATCATCAAACTCACATGTGTATTGGAATCGGACACCACTCTCCTATGATCACTGGAATACCCCTCCTAGAATAGTACGGTAAACATTTGTACAAGTGGAGAATGGCAGTGGTGCCAATCTCTTATTATGCCCTAAGAAATGGCATTGAGAAGCCTAAACTCACATGTGCAGAGATCATATGGAATTGTGTCAATGTCTGTGGAGAATGCCACTTGTGGAGAATGGCATTGGTGCCAATCTCATACCATGACCTAAAAACATGCACAAGGAATCCTAAACTCACATGTGCATTGGCACTTTTGCCATTATCCTACTGCAGCCAATAAAGTTAGTGGAATGTCAATCTATAGATTTAGTTTGTCTAGACTACCACTAGTGGAGAATGGCAATGATGCCAAACTCATGGTGGCACCTACATAATGACACTTAAATCATCAAACTCACATGTGGATTGGAATCGGACACTACTCTCCTATGATCACTGGAATACCCCTCCTAGAATAGTAGGGTAAACATTTGTACAAGTGGAGAATGGCAGTGGTGCCAATCTCTTATTAGGCCCTAAGAAATGGCATTGAGAAGCCTAAACTCACATGTGCAGAGATCATATGGAATTGTGTCAATCTCTGTGGAGAATGCCACCAGTGGAGAATGGCAGTGGTGCCAATCCCATACCATGACCTAAAAACATGCACAAGGAATCCTAAACTCACATGTGCATTCTTCTATGTAGTGATCACTGTCTCCGCTGTGTAGAGATCATATGGAATTGTGTCGATCTCTCAGATCATAAAACTCACATGTGGATTGGAATCGGACACCACTCTCCTATGATCACTGGAATACCCCTCCTAGAATAGTAGGGTAAACATTTGTACAAATGGAGAATGGCAATGGTGCCAATCTCACACCATGACCTGAAAACATGCACAAGGAATCCTAATTTCACATGTGCATTGGCAATTTTGCCATTATCCTACTATAGCCAATAAAATTAGTGGAATGTCAATCTATAGGTTCAGTTTGTCTAGATTACCACTAGCGGAGAATGGCAGTGATGCCAATCTCATGCTGGCAACTACATAATGACACAGAGATCATCAAACTCACATGTGGAATGGATTAGGAAACCACTCTGCTATGATCACTGGAATACCCCTCTTAGAATAGTAGGGTAAACATTTGTACAAGTGGAGAATGGCAGTGGTGCCAATCTCTTATTAGGCCCTAAGAAATTTCATTAAGAAGCCTAAACTCAAATGTGCATTCTTCTATGTAGTGATCACTGTCTCTGCTGTGTAGAGATCATATGGAATTGTGTCAATCTCTGTGGAGAATGCCACCAGTGGAGAATGGCAGTGGTGCCAATATCATACCATGACCTGAATATATGCACAAGGAATCCTAAACTCACATGTGCATTGGCACTTTTTCCATTATCCTACTGCAGCCAATAAAATCAGTGGAAAGTCAATCTATAGGTTCAGTTTGTCTAGATTACCACTAGCGGAGAATGGCAGTGATGCCAATCTCATGCTTGCAACTACATAATGACACTGAGATCATCAAACTCACCTGTGGAATGGAATAGGACACCACTCTGCTATGATCACTGGAATACCCCCTAGAATAGTAGGGTAAACATTTGTACAAGTGGAGAATGGCAGTGGTGCCAATCTCTTATTAGGCCCTAAGAAATGGCATTGAGAAGCCTAAACTCACATGTGTGGAGATCGTATGGAATTGTGTCAATCTCTATGGAGAATGGCAGTGGTGCCAATCTCATACCATGACATGAAAACATGCACAAGGAATCCTAAACTCACATGTGCATTCTTCTATGTAGTGATCACTGTCTCCGCTATGTAGAGATCATATGGAATTGTGTCAATCTCTGAGATCATAAAACTCACATGTGGATTGGAATCGGACACTACTCTCCTATGATCACTGGAATACCCCTCCTAGAATAGTAGGGTAAACATTTGTACAAGTGGAGAATGGCAGTGGTGCCAATCTCATACAATGACCTGAAAACATGCACCAGGAATCCTAAACTCACATGTGCATTGGCACTTTTGCCATTATCCTACTGCAACCAATAAAATTAGTGGAATGTCAATCTATAGGTTCAATTTGTCTAGATTACCACTAGCGGAGAATGGCAGTGATGCCAATCTCATGCTGGCAACTACAGAATGACACTCAGATCATCAAACTCACATGTGGAATGGAATAGGACACCACTCTTCTATGATCACTAGAATACCCCTCCTAGAATAGTAGAGTAAACATTTGTACAAGTGGAGAATGGCAGTGGTGCCAATCTCTTATTAGGCCCTAAGGAATGTCATTGAGAAGCCTAAACTCGCATGTGCATTCTTCTATGCAGTGATCACTGTCTCTGCTGTGTAGAGATCATATGACATTGTGTCAATCTCTGTGGAGAATGCCACCAGTGGAGAATGGCAGTGGTGCCAATCTCATACCATGTCCTAAAAACATGCACAAGGAATCCTAAACTCACATGTGCATTGGCACTTTTGCCATTATCCTACTGCAGCCAATATAATTAGTGGAATGTTAATCTATAGGTTTAGTTTGTCTAGACTACCACTAGCGGAGAATGGCAGTGATGCCAATCTCACGCTGGCAACTACATAATGACACTGAGATCATGAAACTCACATGTGGAATGGAATAGGGCACCACTCTTTTATGATCACTAGAATACCCCCCTAGAATGTAAAGATAGTGGGAGAGAGGGAAGGAGTCTCACTTGTGGCTTTCTCACATGCACAATGGGGGAATACACACAAAGGTGGAGGCTGAAAACAGTTTTTCCTCTTCTTAGTTGTGAAAACCAAAAGAACTCTAGTACAAAGAAATAGAAGAACCCTATATGTGGGTCTCAAACCAAACTCAACTAACTAAGGTTTTATACTAACTGAGCCACACACTAGAGTAGATAAGGATAGCTGTCATCCAACTATTATTCATGGGCGGTGTACCAACCGCATCTCTAGCTAACAAGTCGGTGACATAAATGCACAACGGTCACCCTGGCATATCGCGAGTGGAGCTCGATATCTCAACACTCCCCCTCGAGCTCAATCCCAATTCCTGCACACCAAGCAGGTCTCTGAACTTGCGCAGCTTCTCTGTGCCCAATGCTTTCGTGAATATGTCAGCTACCTGATCCTATGTGCTGACATAAACTAGATCAATAAGACCCAGTAAAACCTTCTCCCACACATAGTGATAATGCACCTCAATGTGCTTTGTTCTAGCATGATAAACTAGGTTATTTGCCAAGTGTATACTGCTCATGTTGTCACAATAAATGACAACTGGCCCATCTGTAGACTGATGCATATCATAGAGTAGCTTATGCAGCCAAGCTACCTCACATGCAGCCATTGCTGCACCCCTGTACTCAGCCTCTGTGCTCGATAAGGCAACTGTAGGCTATTTCTTGCTGCTCCAAGTGACTGCAGCACTCCCAAAAGAGAACACATATCCACTGGTAGATCGTCTATCAGAAATACTACCAGCCCAATCAGCATCAGTGTATCCATGCAACTGTATCTGAACCCCAGCCTCATAAAATAGTCCATACTGCAATGTGGACTTCACATACTTGAGTATGCGTCTAGCCGCATCCAAATGCGGTTTCCTTGGAGCCTGCATAAACTAACTTACCAATCCAATAGCATGGCTTAGATCTGGCCTGGTAATAGTTATATAAATCAAACTTCCTACTATGCCTCTGTACATAGTAGGGTCTTCCAAAAGCTCAACTGCATCTGTGCTCAGCTTCACATTCTGCTCCAAAGAAACTGAAATAATAGGCTTACAGCCTGTCATCCCATATTTGGACAGCATGTCCAATCCATACTGCCTCTGCAAGAGCTCTATCCCACTTGGTGATCTAATCACCTCAATGCCCAAGAAATAACACAGCTCTCCCAAATCCTTCATCTCAAACTTCTGCTTCAATAGCATTTTCACATGAAGGATATCTTCATCACTATCACCTGTGATGATCAAATCATCAACGTAAATGACAAGCAGCATAATACCTTTCTCTGTTTTTCTCACATAGAGTGAGAAATCTGCCTTGGAAATCTGAAAGCCAATATGACAACATACTGTCCTATCTTGTTAGACCATGCTCTAGGTGCTTGCTTCAAGCCATACAAGGCTTTCTTCAACCTGCAAACAAACTCAGGATGAATAGCATGAACATAACCTGCTAGCTGCTCCATAAACACCTCTTCTTGCAAATCACCATGCAAGAAGGCATTCTTTACATCCATCTGGTGTAAAGACCATCCCTTTGATGCAGCCATAGCAATGACTGCTCTTACAGTTGCCATCCTTGCAACCAGACTGAATGTTTCTTCATAATCAATGCCATATGTCTGTGCATACCCCTTGACAACTAATCTTGCCTTGTATCTGTTCACAGAACCATTTGCATTGTGCTTGATCTTATAAACCCACTTACAGCCAATTGCATTCTTGTCTTTAGGCAAAGGCACCAATTCCCATGTAGCATTTGCTTCCAAGGCATCCATTTCTTCATCCATGGCTTTCTCCCATCTTTCATTTCCCATGGCTTGCTCAAAAGAAGTGGGTTCTAGTTCCTGTATCACTTTGACCATATAGGCATAGTGAATGGCTATAAATCCATCATATTTCAGCCTATCCACAAGATACCTAGCTCTGGTAGACCTGCACAAAATAGGCTCACTTCCAGGTGCTCTCAAAACATTCCTGCTCTTCCTTACTCCAGGTGTAACAATAGAAGGAATACCCAACTCATCATCAATGCTCTGTTCTGGAGCCACTAGATTCACCATCCACATAAGAGTGACCTGCATTCACATCAAACATGGGCTGATCTACCTTCTCTTTTCCTTTTTGTGATACCTGTGTACCACTATCTGCATTGCTTTGAGAAGATTCTCCTGATCTCAATCTGCCTGTCCATGGCGAAGTATGTGAACCACTGCTAGAGGACACTGCAGGTCCACTGATATTTTGTGATTGCTACTGTGTGAATTCTGTGTAGCATTACCATTTTGTGCATCTACATCAATCATCACATTTACTGGTTTATACTAGCTACTCATCTCATCAAAAACAACATCTCTGCTCACTGTAAACTTATGAGTAGAAGGGTTATAGCATCTATACCCTTTCTGTTGCAGAGAATAACCAATAAAGACGCACTTCTCAACTCTCGGGGGGATCACTATGTATAAACCCTCTATACCACGTGCGGTCAAGGCATATTTCTAAAATCCCTTATCTGTAAATTTTTCATTAATAAAATGTACCCCTTTTCTATACAAATCTGTAAATTTTTTCCAAAACTATTTAAAATAGTCCCTTATGTATATTTATTTCTGTAAATTTTAGAAATAAAAAATATCCTTCTGTTGAACTCACGTGATAGGGTTACATATGATGAGTGACCCCCCCGAGTCTCAACTTTTGGATCCAACTTGGACCTCAACTCATCTGGCACATGAACATAGGCAATGCAACCAAAAATTTTCAAATGATAAATATCTGGTTTCCTACCAGTATACATCTCCTCTGGCATCATGCCATGTATTGCTGCAGTGGGAGTCCTGTTCATTATGTAAACTGTTGTAGCAACTGCTTCAGCCCAATAATAATCTGGTAGATCTTTCTCATTTAGCATGGCCCTAGATACCTCTCCAATATGCCTGTTTTTCCTTTCTGCAATTCCATTTTGCTGTGGGGTATGACTGCATGAATATTGCTGCTTTATGCCATGCTCCTACAAGAAGCCTTAACAATGCAAGTTGTAGAGAAGAATAGAATAGCATAAACTACCCCAAAGTGTGAAGGCAAGGCTATAGGATGTAGTAAAAAATGTTGAAACTCATCTGAGAGATACTCTCCCCCTCCATTTGACCTTAGGCATTTTATTTGCAGGCATGTTTCTTTTTCAACCATAGCTTTAAAAGCTTTGAAGTGCCCAAACACTTCACTTTTCTTTTTCATAAAATACACCCAAACTTTTCTGCTGAATTCATCAATAAAAGTGACAAAATAGTGACAGCCTCTAATAGATGTAGCTTTAGTAGTCCACACATCAGAGTGGATTAATTCCAATGGCTTTTTACTCTCTTGAACATGCCTAGGAAATGGTTTCCTTGCCTGTTTTCCAAATTGACAGGCTTCACAAACCTTATGCATTTCTGCAACCTTGAATTTAGGCAATCCTGCAACAATATTTTCAGCCTGCATCGATTTAAGTCATTGAACATTAACATGACCAATGCGTTTATGCCAAATATCAATATCTGCAACTACACCGGTCCCATGTGCAAACATTGCTGCACTCAATTCAGGCATGTCGGCATCCAATGTAAATATCCTACCCTTCTTCTTTCCTTTTTCTATCAAGCGACCGTTATTTTTCATATCCTCAACAAAGCATCCATGAGGATTAATAAATCTGACCTACAAGCCCTGCTCAACCATTTGACCAATAGAGACCAGGTTCTTGGTGATGTTCGGGACATGAAATACATCAGATAGGTATTTCTTGTTCCCATCTTGCATAGACAAAGGAATTTTACCAATCTGCACAATAGGATGTGCAGTATCATCACCAGTCTCCACAAATCCTGGTTTTTCCATTTTCCTTGCATCCTGCATCCATTCTGCATGACCTGTCATGTGGTTTGATGCACCTGAGTCAACATACCACACATCATTTCGTTCTTCTACACTTGTCACAGAATTGGTCATATGCTGCACCATAAATAGATGCTCATTTCTGTCATCACCCTGTCTACTGGAAGATGCATAATTGCCTTGCTGCAATTTTCCATTCATAATGTCATTTTGCTTTTTGTAGCAGTCCTTAGCCATATGACCCATTTTACCATAGTAGTAGCATTCAACATTGCTGTTTGCATTTTGGCCTCTCTACCATCCACCACGGCCTCTTTGGCTCCCCCTGCCTCTAGAGTTACCATGTCCTCTTGCATAGGACTGGTTTTCTTGAGTTTGCTGCATATTCTAATTTCTACCATGGCCTGCAGATCAGCCTTCTCTACCTCTGCCTCTACCTCTTCCAGCATTTGAGTAGAAGACAGTTTCTTTTTAAGTTCCTCCTGAAGAAGATGCACCCCCATTTCTCTGCTCTTTAGAAATTAGAAGAGCAAACAACTCTTCAAAGTCAGGAAATTTTTCACGGACGGCAATGGATGTTTGGAACTCGGCATAATCCTTTCCTAGACCATTCAAGGTCACACAAACTAGATCATCATCTTCCACTGGTGACCCAATGGAAGCAAGTGCATCTACAATTTTCTTCACCTTCATGTGGTAGTCATTTATGCTCAAATTTTCTCTCTGCACATTGTGCAACTCCTGTTTGAGCTGCATTTTCTTGGCTTGCATATTTGTGCTGTACATTTTTGCCAAAGTATCCCATGCCTCCTTTGGTGTACTTGCATCCTGAATATGCACAATCATAGAATCCGAAATACTGATAGACAGCCAGTACATAACTTTTCTGGCTCTCTCATGCCATCCTTTAAATGCCTGCATTTCCTATTGATTGGGAACATTAGGAAGAACTGGTTCTTCTTCATTTCCTATAATGAACTCCCAATAGTATTTTCCCATAAGGAAATTCGTCATTCTAAACTTCCATGCTTGGAAGTTGTTCTTGTCAAGATTTTCAGTGACAATCTGTGAAAGAGAGTTAGACACCATTATAGAACACTGCAAAATATTCTATCACTGCAAAAAACACAGCTTTTGCCTCACACGGGCAGATCTGCAAAACTGACGAAAGTGGTATTTGACCACACAGTCACTTCCTAGTGATGATTTTGCATCAACAGGCAACAAGGATGATTCTGCAACTCCCAATATCTCTGCGCCTAGGCATACGATGCAATTTCTACGGCAACTTTTCATTGACCAGCCGAGCAGTGGTCGCACAACAAAAACAGGGCCTTTTTCTGAGTGACTGCGAAGAACTTCCACCTTCAAAACGGGCCCCAAAATGGCCCCGAATTAGAAAAATAAAGTCACCTAGGGCTTTGTCCTTTTCCTGCAGCATATACTGCCCTCTCGCCACACCGCGAAGGGTGTCTCAATCTGAGACAGTGCACTCTTGCACTTCTGGCTATGCTACCTGCAGAGATTTGCTCCCAAACTCGAAATAGGAAAGCAACACTGGCCCTCTTACCAGGACACCGCGAACTTGGTTTGCTTTCTTGAGCTCCTTACCATGAACAAGGCTCTGATACCATGTGAAGATAGTGGGAGAGAGGGAAGGAGTGTCACTTGTGGCTTTCTCACATGCACAATGGGGGAATACACACAAAGGTGGAGGCTGAAAACAGTTTTTCCTCTTCTTAGTTGTGAGAGCCAAAAGAACTCTAGTATAAAGAAATAGAAGAACCCTATATGTGGGTCTCAAATCAAACTCAACTAACTAAGGTGGCATACTAACTGAGCGACACACTAGAGTAGATAAGGATAGCTGTCATCCAGCTATTATTCATGGGCGGTGTACCAACCGCATCTCCAGCTAACAAGTCGGTGACATAACTGCACAATGGTCACCCTGGCATATCGCGAGTGGAGCTCAATATCTCAACATATAATAGTAGGGTAAACATTTGTACAAGTGGAGAATGGCAGTGGTGCCAATCTCTTATTAAGCCCTAAGAAATGGCATTGAGAAGCCTAAACTCACATGTGCAGAGATCATATGGAATTGTGTCAATCTCTGTGGAGAATGCCACCAGTGGAGAATGGCAGTGGTGCCAATCTCATACCATGACCTGAAAACATGCACAAGGAACCCTAAACTCACATGTGCATTCTTCTATGTAGTGATCACTGTCTCCGCTATGTAGAGATCATATGGAATTGTGTCAATCTCTGAGATCATAAAACTCACATGTGGATTGCAATCGGACACCACTCTCCTATGATCACTGGAATACCCCTCCTAGAATAGTAGGGTAAACATTTGTACAAGTGGAGAATGGCAGTGGTGCCAATCTCATACCATGACCTGAAAACATGCACCAGGAATCCTAAACTCACATGTGCATTGGCACTTTTGCCATTATCCTACTGCCACCAATAAAATTAGTGGAATGTCAATCTATAGGTTCAATTTGTTTAGATTACCACTAGCGGAGAATGGCAGTGATGCCAGTCTCATGCTGGCAACTACATAATGACATTGAGATCATCAAACTCACATGTGGAATGGAATAGGACACCACTCTCCTATGATCACTGGAATACCCCTCCTAGAATAGTAGGGTAAACATTTGTACAAGTGCAGAATGGCAGTGGTGCCAATCTCTTATTAGGCCCTAAGAAATGTCATTGAGAAGCCTAAACTCACATGTGCGTTCTTCTATGTAGTGATCACTATCTCCGCTGTGTAGAGATCATATGGAATTGTGTCAATCTCTGTGGAGAATGCCACCAGTGGAGAATGGCAGTGGTGCTAATCTCATACCATGACCTCAAAACATGCACAAGGAATCCTTAACTCACATGTGCATTGGCACTTTTGCCATTATCCTACTGCAGCCAATAAAATTAGTGGAATGTCAATCTATAGGTTCAATTTGTCTAGATTACCACTAGTGGAGAATGGCAGTGATGCCAATCTCATGCTGGCAACTACATAATGACACTCAGATCATGAAACTCACATGTGGAATGGAATAGGACAACACTCTCCTATGATCACTGGAATACCCCTCCTAGAATAGTAGGGTAAACATTTGTACAAGTGGAGAATGGCAGTGGTACCAATCTCTTATTAGGCCCTAAGAAATGGCATTGAGAAGCCTAAACTCACATGTGCAGAGATCATATGGATTTGTGTCAATCTCTGTGGAGAATGGCAGTGGTGCCAATCTCATACCATGACCTGAAAACATGCACAAGGAATCATAAACTCACATGCTCATTCTTCTATGTAGTGATGACTGTCTCCGCTATGTAGAGATCGTATGGAATCCTAAACTCACATTTGGATTGGCAGCAGACACCACTCTCCTATGATCACTGGAATACCCCTCCTAGAATAGTAGGGTAAACATTTGTACAAGTGGAGAATGGCAGTGGTGCCAATCTCTTATTAGGCCCTAATAAATGGCATTGAGAAGCCTAAACTCACATGTGCATTCTTCTATGTAGTGATCATTGTCTCCGCTGTGCAAAGATCATATGGATTTATGTCAATCTCTGTGGAGAATGCCACCAATGGAGAATGGCAGTGGTGCCAATCTCATACCATGACCTGAAAACATGCACAAGAAATCCTAAACTCACATGTGCATTGGCACATTTTCCATTATCCTACTGCAGCCAATAAAATTAGTGGAATGTCAATCTATAGGTTTAAATTGTCTAGATTACCACGAGCGGAGAATGGCAGTGATGCCAATCTCATGATGGCAACTACATAATGACACTGAGATCATCAAACTCACTTGTGGAATGGAATAGGACACCACTCTGCTATGATCACAAGAATACCCCCTAGAATAGTAGGGTAAACATTTGTACAAGTGGAGAATGGCAGTGGTGCCAATCTCTTATTAGGCCCTAGGAAATGGCATTGAGAAGCCTAAACTCACATGTGTAGAGATCATATGGAATTGTGTCAATCTCTATGGAGAATGGCAGTGGTGCCAATCTCATACCATGACATGAAAACATGCACAAGGAATCCTAAACTCACATGTGCATTCTTCTATGTAGTGATCACTGTCTCCGCTGTGTAGAGATCATATGGAATTGTGTCAATCTCTGAGATCATAAAACTCACATGTGGATTGGAATCGGACACTACTCTCCTATGATCACTGGAATACCCCTCCTAGAATAGTAGGGTAAACATTTGTACAAGTGGAGAATGGCAGTGGTGCCAATCTCATACGATGACCTGAAAACATGCACCAGGAATCCTAAACTCACATGTGCATTGGCACTTTTGCCATTATCCTACTGCAACCAATAAAATTAGTGGAATGTCAATCTATAGGTTCAATTTGTCTAGATTACCACTAGCGGAGAATGGCAGTGATGCCAATCTCATGCTGGCAACTATAGAATGACACTGAGATCATCAAACTCACATGTGGAATGGAATAGGACACCACTCTCCTATGATCACTAGAATACCCCTCCTAGAATAGTAGAGTAAACATTTGTACAAGTGGAGAATGGCAGTGGTGCCAATCTCTTATTAGGCCCTAAGGAATGTCATTGAGAAGCCTAAACTGGCATGTGCATTCTTCTATGCAGTGATCACTATCTCTGCTGTGTAGAGATCATATGACATTGTGTCAATCTCTGTGGAGAATGCCACCAGTGGAGAATGGCAGTGGTGCCAATCTCATACCATGTCCTAAAAACATGCACAAGAAATCCTAAACTCACATGTGCATTGGCACTTTTGCCATTATCCTACTGCAGCCAATATAATTAATGGAATGTTAATCTATAGGTTTAGTTTGTCTAGACTACCACTAGCGGAGAATGGCAGTGATGCCAATCTCATGCTGGCAACTACATAATGACACTGAGATCATGAAACTCACATGTGGAATGGAATAGGACACCACTCTCCTATGATCACTAGAATACCCCCCTAGAATGTGAAGATAGTGGGAGAGAGGGAAGGAGTCTCACTTGCGGCTTTCTCACATGCACAATGGGGGCATACACACAAAGGTGGAGGCTGAAAACAGTTTTTTCTCTTCTTAGTTGTGAAAACCAAAAGAACTCTAGTACAAAGAAATAGAAGAACCCTATATGTGGGTCTCAAACCAAACTCAACTAACTAAGGTTTTATACTAACTGAGCCACACACTAGAGTAGATAAGGATAGCTGTCATCCAACTATTATTCATGGGCGGTGTACCAACCGCATCTCTAGCCTAACAAGTCGGTGACATAAATGCACAACGGTCACCCTGGCATATCGGGAGTGGAGCTCGATATCTCAACACTCCCCCTCGAGCTCAATCCCAATTCCTGCACACCAAGCAGGTCTCTGAACTTGCGCAGCTTCTCTGTGCCCAATGCTTTCATGAATATGTCAGCTACCTGATCCTATGTGCTGACATAAACTAGATCAATAAGACCCAGTAAAACCTTCTCCCACACATAGTGATAATGCACCTCAATGTGCTTTGTTCTAGCATGATAAACTAGGTTATTTGCCAAGTGTATACTGCTCATGGTCACAATAAATCACAACTGGCCCATCTGTAGACTGATGCATATCATAGAGTAGCTTATGCAGCCAAGTTACCTCACATGTAGCCATTGCTGCACCCCTGTACTCAGCCTCTGTGCTCGATAAGGCAACTGTAGACTGTTTCTTGCTCCTCCAAGTGACTGCAGCACTCCCAAAAGAGAACACATATCCACTGGTAGATCGTCTATCAGAAATACTACTAGCCCAATCAGCATCAGTGTATCCATGCAACTGTATCTGAACCCCAGCCTCATAAAATAATCCATACTGCAATGTGGACTTCACATACCTGAGTATGCGTCTAGCTGCATCCAAATGCCGTTTCCTTGGAGCCTGCATAAACTAACTTACCAATCCAATAGCATGGCTTAGATCTGGCCTGGTAATAGTTATATAAATCAAACTTCCTACTATGCCTCTGTACATAGTAGGGTCTTCCAAAAGCTCAACTGCATCTGTGCTCAGCTTCACATTCTGCTCCGAAATTCTGCTCCGAAGCTGAAATAGGCTTACAGCCTGTCATCCCATATTTGGACAGCATGTCCAATCCATACTGCCTCTGTAAGAGCTGTATCCCACTTGGTGATCTAATCACCTCAATGCCCAAGAAATAACGCAGCTCTCCCAAATCCTTCATCTCAAACTTCTGCTTCAATAGCATTTTCACATGAAGGATATCTTCATCACTATCACCTGTGATAATCAAATCACCAACGTAAATGACAAGCAGCATAATACCTTTCTCTATTTTTCTCACATAGAGTGAGAAATCTGCCTTGGAAATCTGAAAGCCAATATGACAAGATACCGTCCTATCTTGTCAGACCATGCTCTAGGTGCTTGCTTCAAGCCATACAAGGCTTTCTTCAACCTGCAAACAAACTCAGGATGAATAGCATGAACATAACCTGTTGGCTGCTCCATAAAGACCTCTTCTTGCAAATCACCATGCAAGAAGGCATTCTTTACATCCATCTGGTGTAAAGACCATCCCTTTGATGCAGCCATAGCAATGACTGCTCTTACAGTTGCCATCCTTGCAACCAGACTGAATGTTTCTTCATAATCAATGCCATATGTCTGTGCATACCCCTTGACAACTAATCTTGCCTTGTATCTGTTCACAGAACCATTTGCATTGTGCTTGATCTTATAAACCCACTTACAGCCAATTGCATTCTTGTCTTTAGGCAAAGGCACCAATTCCCATGTAGCATTTGCTTCCAAGGCATCCATTTCTTCATCCATGGCTTTCTCCCATTTTTCATTTCCCATGGCTTGCTCAAAAGAAGTGGGTTCTAGTTCCTGTATCACTTTGACCATATAGGCATAGTGAATGGCTATAAATCCATCATATTTCAGCCTATCCACAAGATACCTAGCTCTGGTAGACCTGCACAAAATAGGCTCACTTCCAGGTGCTCTCAAAACATTCCTGGTCTTCCTTACTCCAGGTGTAACAATAGAAGGAATACCCAACTCATCATCAATGCTCTGTTCTGAGCCACTGGATTCACCATCCACATAAGAGTGACCTGCATTCACATCAAACATGGGCTGATCTACCTTCTCTTTTCCTTTTTGTGATACCTGTGTACCACTATCTACATTGCTTTGAGGAGATTCTCCTGATCTCAATCTGCCTGTCCATGGCGAAGTATGTGAACCACTGCTAGAGGACACTGCAGGTCCACTGATATTTTGTGATTGCTGCTGTGAATTCTGTGCAGCATTACCATTTTGTGCATCTACATCAATCATCACATTTACTGGTTTATACTAGCTACTCATCTCATCAAAAACAACATCTCTGCTCACTGTAAACTTATGAGTAGAAGGGTTATAGCATCTATACCCTTTCTGTTGCAGAGAATAACCAATAAAGATGCACTTCTCAACTTTTGGATCCAACTTGGACCTCAACTCATCTGGCACATGAACATAGGCAATGCAACCAAAAATTTTCAAATGATAAATATCTGGTTTCCTACCAGTATACATCTCCTCTGGCGTCATGCCATGTATTGCTGCAGTGGGAGTCCTGTTCATTATGTAAACTATTGTAGCAACTGCTTCAGCCCAATAATAATCTGGTAGATCTTTCTCATTTAGCATGGCCCTAGATACCTCTCCAATATGCCTGTTTTTCCTTTCTGCAATTCCATTTTGCTGTGGGGTATGACTACATGAATATTGCTGCTTTATGTCACACTCCTACAAGAAGCCTTGACAATGCAAGTTGTAGAGAAGAATAGATTAGCATAAACTACCCCAAAGTGTGAAGGCAAGGCTATAGGATGTAGTAAAAAATGTTGAAACTCATCTGAGAGATACTCTCCCCCTCCATTTGACCTTAGGCATTTTATTTGCAGGCATGTTTCTTTTTCAACCATAGCTTTAAAAGCTTTGAAGTGCCCAAACACTTCACTTTTCTTTTTCATAAAATACACCCAAACTTTTCTACTGAAGTCATCAATAAAAGTGACAAAATCGTGACAGCCTCTAATAGATGTAGCTTTAGTAGTCCACACATCAGAGTGGATTAATTCCAATGGCTTTTTACTCTCTTGAACATGCCTAGGAAATGGTTTCCTTGCCTGTTTTCCAAATTGACAGGCTTCACAAACCTTATGCATTTCTGCAACCTTGAATTTAGGCAATCCTGCAACAATATTTTCGGCCTGCATCGATTTAAGTCATTGAACATTAACATGACCAATGCGTTTATGCCAGATATCAATATCTGCAACTACACCAGTCCCATGTGCAAACATTGCTGCACTCAATTCAGGCATGTCGGCATCCAATGTAAATATCCTACCCTTCTTCTTTCCTTTTTCTATCAAGCGACCGTTATTTTTCATATCCTCAACAAAGCATCCATAAGGATTAAATCTGACCTATAAGCCCTGCTCAACCATTTGACCAACAGAGACCAGGTTCTTGGTGATGTTCGGGACATGAAATACATCAGATAGGTATTTCTTGTTCCCATCTTGCATAGACAAAGGAATTTTACCAATCTGCACAATAGGATGTGCAGTATCATCACCAGTCTCCACAAATCCTGGTTTTTCCATTTTCCTTGCATCCTGCATCCATTCTGCATGACCTGTCATGTGGTTTGATGCACCTGAGTCAACATACCACACATCATTTCGTTCTTCTACACTTGTCACAGAATTGGTCATATGCTGCACCATAAATAGATGCTCATTTCTGTCATCACCCTGTCTACTGGAAGATGCATAATTGCCTTGCTGCAATTTTCCATTCATAATGTCATTTTGCTTTTTGTAGCAGTCCTTAGCCATATGACCCATTTTACCATAGTAGTAGCATTCAACATTGCTGTTTGCATTTTGGCCTCTCTACCATCCACCACGGCCTCTTTGGCTCCCCTTGCCTCTAGAGTTACCATGTCCTCCTAAATAGGACTGGTTTTCTTGAGTTTGCTGCATATTCTGATTTCTACCATGGCCTGCAGATCAGCCTTCTCTACCTCTGCCTCTACCTCTTCCAGCATTTGAGTAGAAGACAGTTTCTTTTTAAGTTCCTCCTGAAGAAGATGCACCCCCATTTCTCTGCTCTTTAGAAATTAGAAGAGCAAACAACTCTTCAAAGTCAGGAAATTTTTCACGGACGGCAATGGATGTTCGGAACTTGGCATAATCCTTTCCTAGACCATTCAAGGTCACACAAACTAGATCATCATCTTCCACTGGTGACCCAATGGAAGCAAGTGCATCTACAATTTTCTTCACCTTCATGTGGTAGTCATTTATGCTCAAATTTTCTCTCTGCACATTGTGCAACTCCTGTTTGAGCTGCATTTTCTTGGCTTGCATATTTGTGCTGTACATTTTTGCCAAAGTATCCCATGCCTCCTTTGGTGTACTTGCATCCTGAATATGCACAATCATAGAATCCGAAATACTGATAGACAGCCAGTACATAACTTTTCTGGCTCTCTCATGCCATCCTTTAAATGCCTGCATTTCCTGTTGATTGGGAGCATTAGGAAGAACTGGTTCTTCTTCATTTCCTGTAATGAACTCCCAATAGTCTTTTCCCATAAGGAAATTCGTCATTCTAAACTTCCATGCTTGGAAGTTGTTCTTGTCAAGATTTTCAGTGACAATCTGTGAAAGAGAGTTAGACGCCATTATAGAACACTGCAAAATATTCTATCACTGCAAAAAACACAGCTTTTGCCTCACACGGGCAGATCTGTAAAACTGACGAAAGTGGTATTTGACCACACAGTCACTTCCTAGTGATGATTTTGCATCAACAGGCAACAAGGATGATTCTGCAACTCCCAATATCTCTGCGCATAGGCATACGATGCAATTTCTATGGCAACTTTTCATTGACCAGCCGAGCAGTGGTCGCACAGCAAAAACAGGGCCTTTTTCTGAGTGACTGCCAAGAACTTCCACCTTCAAAACGGGCCCCAAAATGGCCCCGAATTAGAAAAATAAAGTCACCTAGGGCTTTGTCCTTTTCCCGCAGCATATACTACCCTCTCGCCACACCACGAAGGGCGTCTCAATCTGAGACAGTGCACTCTTGCACTTCTGGCTATGCTACCTGCAGAGATTTGCTCCCAAACTCGAAATAGGAAAGCAACACTGGTCCTCTTACCAGGACACCGCGAACTTGGTTTGCTTTCTTGAGCTCCTTACCATGAACAAGGCTCTGATACCATGTGAAGATAGTGGGAGAGAGGGAAGGAGTCTCACTTGTGGCTTTCTCACATGCACAATGGGGGAATACACACAAAGGTGGAGGCTGAAAACAGTTTTTCCTCTTCTTAGTTGTGAGAGCCAAAAGAACTCTAGTATAAAGAAATAGAAGAACCCTATATGTGGGTCTCAAATCAAACTCAACTAACTAAGGTGGCATACTAACTGAGCCACACACTAGAGTAGATAAGGATAGCTGTCATCTAGCTATTATTCATGGGCGGTGTACCAACCGCATCTCCAGCTAACAAGTCGATGACATAAATGCACAACGGTCACCCTGGCATATCGCGAGTGGAGCTTGATATCTCAACATATAATAGTAGGGTAAACATTTGTACAAGTGGAGAATGGCAGTGGTGCCAATCTCTTATTAGGCCCTAAGAAATGGCATTTAGAAGCCTAAACTCACATGTGCAGAGATCATATGGAATTGTGTTAAAACAGGAGGGAAAAGATTAATGCAAAATACAAACAAGGAAGCTACTGAATCCCACACGTGTGGAATGGAGTTGTCTTTTCACACGTGTGGATGGGACCCAGATCTCTTGGAGTTTGAAACTTGGCACATGTGAAAGGGACACTTTTTGCCTTGGAACTTGTGCCATTCATGATTTCATAATCAGTTCCATAACCACTCTTCCTTCCCCTGCCTCCCAATCTTTCATCCCTACCAGCACCCTCCCATCATCCTTTTCCTTCCCTCTCAGATCCCTTCCTACCCACCACACTCCATCCAAACTGCATCCTGCCTGAAGACTATACCACTGCCAGAGCTCCAGGTTACCAAGGCTGTAGCTCAAGTTTGGGAGAGAGCAAGAGATTCACAGGAAAAGAAAGGTCAGAGTTCTAGATTCTTTTCAATGTTTTTTTATATATATTTATTCCATCCATAGACTTCTTGATGTCCAGATATCTGGGTAATTTCCATCCACCACATCCCATATCCCATTTTCCACTAAGCTCCAGCATTTCTTGTCACATGTCCTAGTCCTGCTGTCCAATAATCTCATAGAACATCCCAGATATTTGCAACAATAATCTCTAATCACCCCTTCCTAGATAGATTCCTATGAATATTTTTACTCAGCTCCCCTCTTCTTGCTAGATATCCAACTCTCACTGTCCAAGAATCTGGTAGATCATTCTAGGATTTGACTGGAGAAAGACAAAAATCCACAATGACAGGGGCGGATGAAGCAAATACCTGAATTGACATGCTAGTACATTTCTACAGTGATTTCTCTATCTTTACAACTAAATACAATATGGATTGAGTCTATGCAAGGAGAGTACAGCCATGGACAGGGGTGGCTGAAGCAACATATAGAAATTTGCAATAAAACACGATATGGATAGTTTAAAATGCCTAACAACTCGAAATCGCGTTTTCTTGCAAATACCTGGATTGACATGCTGGTGCATTCCTACAGTGATTTCTCTGTCCTTACAACAAAATACAATATGGATTGAGTTTATGCAAGGAGAGTCCAGCCATGGACAACTTAGAAAGACACAAAACCAGAATAACAGGGGTGGATGAAGCAACAGTTCAATATTTGCAACAAAACGCGATTTCAGCTGTTTGAAATTCCTAAAGCCTTCTCCTCGCATTTTCCTACAAATTCATGAGGCAGCATGCTAGATCATGCCTTCAGTCATTTCAATGTGTTTGCAAGTTCATGCAGGATGGATTGAGTCTATGAAAGGCAAGAAGAGTGCACAAATTGAAGGAGGAACCCATAGATAAAGTTTTATCCTTAAATGCAATTGTCACACATTAAGATCTGCAAACATTGCTAAATCTATAGAGATGATCAATCTCTCACTCAACCAGCCCAATTCAAAAGTCTTCCTACTTGTGGTTGCAGTGGAAAAACCTTAGGAATGGCTATAATCTTTATCCTAATATCCAAGGTACATCACATCCTATAGCCATGTGTGTTATACTATTAAACAAGAAGATCAGGATATAAAGAGTCCTACAGACCTGGAAGCTATATGTGGGTGTGCTGTGCTGCTGATGAGTACCCTGTGCTGGGGATGAACCTGTGCTGCTGGTCAGGGTGCTGATGGTGCAGAGTACGGAGGTAGGGAGGCAAGAGAGCTGAGACAGGAGGGCCGACACAGGAGAGATTAAACAGGAGGGAAAAGATTAGTGCAAAATACAAACAACACAGCTGCTAAATCCCACACATGTGGAATGGAGTCGTTTTTTCACACGTGTGGGTGGGACCCAGATCTCTTGGAATTTGAAACTTGGCACATGTGAAAGGGACACTTTTTGCCTTGGAACTTGTGCCATTCATGATTTCATAATCAGTTCCACAACCACTCTTCCTTCCCCTGCCTCCCAATTTTTCATCCCTGCCAACACCCTCCCATCATCCTTTTCCTTCACTCTCTGATCCCTTCCTACCCAGCACACTCCATCCAGGCTGCAACACCTGCCTGAAGACTACTACCACTGCCAGATCTCCAGGTTACCAAGGCTGCAGTTCAAGTTTGGGAAAGAGCAGGAGATTCACCAGTGCAACTCCAACAGCATGGAAAAGGAAAAGAAAGGTCAGAATTCTAGATTCTTTTCAATGTTTTTTGACATATATTTCTTCCATCCATAGAATTCTTGATGTCGAAATATCTTCACTCAGCTCCACCCTTCTTATTACATATTCAATTTATACTGTCCAAGAATCTGGTAGATCACCCTAGAATTTGATTGGAGATGGATATGAATAGAACCTAGAAGTTTGCAACAAAATGCGAGGAGAGTGCTTTATCCATCTCTAGATAGCCCATATCGCATTTTGCTGCAAATTCCTGTTCTTGACACATTCCTCATGAAAAGCTTCACTCAGCTCCAACCTTTCTCTTGCATATCAACTCATACTATCCAGGAATGTGTGAGATGATCCATTTGATTTGACATGGATATCAACAGAACTGGAAAATTTGCAACAAAATGCGAGGAGAGTGCTTGACATTTTCCAAATGGTCCTACATCGCGTTTTCCTACAAATTCCTGTGTCTCTTTTGGTTCTCACTTCTTCCTCATTGTTTTGCTATCTTTGGCCCTGTGGAATTCTTCCTTGATGATGAGAAATGTTTTTGCTTTGGAACAGCTGACTCTCAAGCCTTTTCTGCTGCTATAATTAGACCACAGCAATCACCAAGTGAGTCATGAGAGCTCATGAAGGGAATTATTTGGTGATATCCTATGCATTCCCTGATTTAGGCATCCATACTTTTTGACAAAATAGGTAAGGTGGTTGTAGATGATATGCTATAAGACATAAGAATGCATAATAAGTAATTTAAAAAAAAGAGGATCACACTTAAGTAAAAGAAGAAGATAGAACTTTACCATGTAGTGAGTTATATTGCAGACTGTCCATGCGTCTTTCATTGACTTCCCAAAATGTTTAATTACCTCTTCAAAGTTCTTGTAATCACTCTTTGTCCATGTTACTTTGTCACAAAACATGAAGAGTTGATCAAGAGACCTCCACACCTCTGCCTTCACATTTCATGCTTCCCCATCTGCCTCATGATCTTTCACGGCATTATGGACTTGCTTTCACAATCCATAATTAATCTTTGAAACTGTTCTACCTTGCCTTGCTTACTGTGTTTGGGTCGAGACAAGAATCTTCTTGCCTTAACACCACCAATAGAGGGCTTGATTGGTACCTCCTTGCCATTGGTAGACTTTTTAAAATCCTTTGTGATTTGAACATCTCCTCCATGCAGACCTATATCGGATAACACTTTTTCCAATGTTTGAAGAGCATCCTTTCTATTTTTTTCGAGATGGAGTTTCCAAGCAAATCCAATATACAAAAATACCAATTTCTCAATAATTCGACATAGACCATGCAATGTGCAGATGTGAACATTACATAGTGGAATGTCCAAAATGGCCTTGAAGTCAGGGTCAACTTTATCTCTATTAGGTGCTCTCTTCCACCATTTGAAATCCAATACTTGAGCTGATTCTTTGCAATAAAGACAAGGAGACTTTGAGTTTCCTCCTTTACTAACATTATACATGCACTTAAGTGTTTTAAGATCCCCCCCCATGTGCCACTCTACTTGAAAATCACCTTTTCCTGCAACATGGAGATTCTCGCCTTGCACTTGTCTTTTGATTATTCTTGGTATTTCCGTGTGGTGAAACACCCAATCTAGTGTTTCATGGTCTTTTGTCTTCACCTGCTAGATTATAGAAAACAAAAGTCTTACTATAACAGATTTGAAAACAATGACCAAAATCAAGTACGAAACAAAAAATGATCATACCTGGAACGAGCCTAACCACCATATGTGTTTCTCTGACTGCACACTAAAATACTTCGAACTCGCTTCAGTCAATGATGTATCAAGTGCTCCATTCATCAATGTAATAGTAACCCTTTCCATTTTCTTTTCCTTTACAACCTCACACTCATCCAGTTTGATAACAAATTTCAAAATGCCTTTGCACTCCTCAAATGTTATTCCATAAAACTCGACCATTCTTCTTTGAAGTTGTTGTAGATCTACAAATATATTGTTCCAAGGGTCATACACAGTGGTTCCTTTACTACCATGAAATATTTCTTCAATATGGATATATTGCCTAATAAACTCATCTATACTTTCATTCAAATGACCTCTTATCCTCCACACGGTTGCTGGATTTGGCAGTAAAACTCGTTTAATCCTTTGATCTTTCAAAGTTGAGGATATTGCATGGAAAATCGAACTATATCCCTTCCTGATAACTCCACTAACATCAAGAGCCTCTTGGATTGTAGTGCCATCAACTTGATTATTGGATACAAAGTCCTCTACAACATTGTGTTTGACTGTTTTGTATTTTTTTTCCTCAATCAAACCTTTTGCTACACCACAAGAAAGCAATCCTTTCATTTGTTTAACAGGAAGAAGGTTCGGATCCATATTTTTTTTTGCAGGCTCCAATAATTTCCTATAGTAACAATACAATATGCCTATATCATTCAACACCTCCATTCTTGTTTTGCGGTAATGGACGAAATAGATATAGTCATTTGAGAGCCTTTTTGAGTATACAAAATGATAAATTTCAATCTAACCTTGCTTCCTCAATTCTTCACTTGCATCCACCAGTCCCAACCTTCAAATTTGCAATGTTTTTAATTTTCCTGCTTCGTAGTCTATCTCCAAGCATGGTTCTCTTCTTTCTTACTCTTGTCAACTCTTTTTTACTCTTTCTGCAACTGCTACTCCAATTTTGCACGAATGGTTATCTCCTTCATCCTGGCCCTCTTTTCTTGTAGGTACATCATTTTATATGTTTCTACAAATGCAAACTACGCTGAAATATAACCAAGAACTCCATTTTGTCCATCGTCGACAAACCTCAGTAATGTGGTGGGATTGACAAATGGAGATGTAGAGTTTTTTACTTGACATTTTGGATATATGCTTCCATCGCACCATAAGTCAATATGTTGAAGCCCTTCTCTTCTCATATTTTCCCGCTGTTGAGCACTTAGCACCGTATCCTTTCGTCTTTTTTGTGCTGGAGCATATTGTTCTTCTAAGTCAATGTGAAGATGGTGTAATCGCTTCTTTTGAGATAGTGACTCACTAGTATCGGCCATTTTTTGTGCTTCTGAGGTTGCGAAGTTTGCTTGTCAATCTGATAGTCGTTTTGTAACATGAATCGTGGAAGTGTGGCGGTATCCATGTAAATATTTTGAAAACGTGCAATCACCAAGTTCAGTGATGGATTCTTTATGAGAGGCTTGCACACGTCAGCAAAAGAGATGCGGAATCTTCGGGAAACAAAAAAAAAACTAAGGAGATATTTAATGCAAAATCGTGTTAGTTAGACAAAAGATTATCTCATTCCTTTCTGAACTAATAGTTCTGTAGTCCTTACTGACAGTTCTGAGCCACGTTTCCGTATTTTACTGTTTTTTAGGTCTTTTAGGAGAGAAATAAATAAATAAATAGTGAATTTCTTACAAGGCACCAAAATGAGCTCCCTTTTTCCCTAATGCCACCCAAGTGTTTTGACAATAATCTTATATTATCTCAGGAGTCTGTAGGCAAGGATCAGCTTTTAGTTAGAGCAAAGTCATTTCCATTTGATTGAATAAGGGAGGGCGTCGCATGATCTACAAGGGCGAAAAGGGAGAAGAGTTGCAAGGAGAAAGGATTGGCACAACTAATCAAGGAAAGCATGTAGGCAATGCTACATTAGACAACATTTTAAATTTCAAGGGCTATGTGGATTATGAATGGAGCGATGAAATTGTGTCTGTTGCCTCTTACACTAATAGAACCAATGCACTTAATTTTATCAAGAAATTTAATGTGTGTCAGGAGCGCATCAATTTTCTCTAATTGCTTCATACAAAGTATTGTGTGATTGGCAACATGTACAACATCTTCCCTAACACATGCCTCAATGATTCTTTCAAAGGGACGATGATGAACAAATTGGTCATCAATGGGAATAGCAGACCTCAAGAATTGATTATGAGCTATAGTTGAGGAGGAAATGGAGGAATCTGAATATGCCTATTGTGCAGGAGGCTTCACATGCCAACATAAAAAATAAGGGAAAGAGTATGCGGAGAATTAGAGCTTCGGATCCCACATCGCATTAGTTCCAGCAGCTCGGGGGGGTCACTATGCACAAACCCTCTATATCACGTGCGTTTAAGGCCTATATTTAAAATCCCTTATCTGTAAATAATTTCATTAATAAAATGTACCCCTTTTCTATACAAATCTGTAATTTTTTTCCAAAACTATTTAAAATAGTCCCTTATGTATATTTATTTCTGTAAATTTTAGAAATAAAAAATATCCTTTTGTTGAACTCACGTGATAGAGTTACATATGATGAGTGACCCCCCCCGAGTCCAGCAGTAGCAAAACACCCACCTCAGCACAGTCGGCCCCTATGAGCAAAACTCACAAAGCTCAACATTTGGATAGATATTTACAAGTAGTGATTTACGACACAGACATCGTACAGACTGGGACCGTGAGGCGATCCAAGCGGTAAAAGGACCCAATATCCGTTTAATGTAGTGTTGGCTATGGTCCTCGCAATGCCTATAGTTTTTTAATCTAGTCTATTGCCACGCTACACTACGATGGGTTCCTTATATATACATTTTGCAACTTAAGCGTGAGTACATTATGCTTTTGAATGGCCAATGAATTTCTTTAAGATAATTATATATAGATAGCTAGATATAGAAGTATGTAAAGAGAGTGAAGAATTCCTATGAATTCTTAAAACCTTAGTGAGTAGGTAAGATAACTTGAAATCAAATTTATGTGCTCTTAATATGTCTTACTCTTAATTTGTTTCAAATGATGACATGAAAAAAACAATGCTAGAAACCATAGAGTACCTTAATGCAAATCCTAATGGTCTTTCAGTAGTAGATGACCACTTGCGAGATTATAATTTTGGAATGCTCCTTCAAAATCTCTCCAGTGGGACAATATTGAGTGGGGATTAACCTTCAAACACTAGGCTCTCAAGAGATGGCACTTATACAAAAATTGTAAAAACCAACACTTGAAAAACCATGTATGGAACTTTTAGTACGATCCACGTCCAGTTCTACTAAAATGTAATCAGTGTTTCATGTCACGATTAAAAGAATTTTCCATCTTAGGTGTTTGGTAAAATACAACTTAGCTTGAATAATCCCATCACTATCTACAATCATAAATCCTAGTATTACATTTTAATAAAGTTGATAGCATAATTTAAAATTGCTACTCTACAATAAAAATCTAGTAGCCACACCCCCTCTCGATTTTGCATATACTTTTAAAGCAAAAAATGATATTATCAAATCGAGTGGAGAACAAATGTATTCCACTTCAAACACATTATATTTTTTTGGTTTTAAAGAGGGATGTAGAAGAGAGAGAGAGAGAGAGAGAGAGAGAGAGAGAGAGAGAGAGAGAGAGAGAGAGAGAGAGAGAGATGATGATGATGATGATGATGATGATGATGATGTGTGTGTGTGAGAGTGTGTGTTTATATGAGTGCATATAATGAGACTATCCATGTAACGTATACACGCACTCACCCACACACACACACATGCACATGCACTTCTACCATGTGTGTGGCTACACGTATATGCACATCTATGGCTTTATACACACACACACACATTTTGGAGTGACGTCTTCTTTTGAATATTGTAAATATTTCTTAGAATAGGAAATTTATCCTCACTTCTCCCTACCCTTCTATGTCACATGGCAAAGATTAAAAACCCACTTACTTGGCCTCTAAATAAGGTGGAATACAAGCATTGCCGTAACAAAGGGTTGGATTGAATGCTTGCAGCATCACGAAAATGGGACCTAATCCCATTGTAGACGGGTCTAACTACTTGTGTTATCAACTTATATAAGTCCCCCTCAAGTGAAAATTGTCTTTGGAATTTGAGAGAATTGGCAAATGTGACTTATTTTGTTCGAGTAAAATTCTTCTTTTTTAAACTCAAATTTGGAGCACGAATCTTACTTTTTTAAACTCAAATTTGGAGCACGGTGTTGTAGGGCCAATTTATTTTTCGTGAAAATAGGCTGGAAAGTTGAAACTTGAAACCAATATATAAATGGTGTTGACCATTGTTTCGGCTGGAAACACACTCTTTTCAAGTGTGTAAGTCGTGTTGACCATTGTTTTCTGTTCTTTTCTTTTCGGAAAAGAGGGGCAGCATCCTCGAACATTTGTTACTGGGTGGTGAGCCCAAGATGAAAATAATAAAAAGACCATTGCTGACTAAATGTATGATGAGAAGTTGTGCCACAGATTGAAGAGAATTCACAATGTGCAATGGTTAAAGTACAGCGATGCTTCCATGCGTTTCCTAGAAAGTTTGCGTCAGGTTTGCGATCAATTTGCAAATCGAGGGGGGGGCTCGGCCTGTGGGGTTTCTCGAGAGCTTCAGCAATCAAGCAAGTCGAGGCGCCAGCTATGGCGGCAGGAAATTTTGGCCAGGAGATGGGGTGACCGAGTGGAAATGGAAAGGAGAAGAGAGAGCGATAGGTTAGGACTTTATCTCAATGGCAGGAGATGGGAAGGAGAAGAGAGAGAAGGGTCACAGGTGACAGGACTTTATCTCAAATGGCGGCCAGAATGTGCAATGGTGAAAGTAAAGTGAGGGATGAATTTACGAACGGAAGAGGGGGGGGCGGGGCGAGAGAGTGAGCTGGGCTGATGCAGCGGCGATTCAAAGCGGGCGAGAGGACAAGACGGAAAGCAGTAGTGGCCCGTGGGTGCGTGGAAATTTGAGCGACTGAAACGAGATATTGAATTCAAAAGGGTAAGAAGCATTTAATGTTATTAAGGAGGATAGGGGGGATGGCGGCAGCACGAGGGAATTTTGATGAAAGGTTGGCGAAGTCCACTATACGACGTCGTGTTGTTGCGATGCGAATCTCGACATTTGTATCAGTAACGGGGGGAACGGACCCCGCAACAACTGTTGTAGCTGGTGGTGCTAGCAGCAAATACATCTGGCAAAGGCTGCCAAATAACGTGACAACATTCGCATTTTTAAAATGTTTCACTGTCTCTTCGCAATCGTGCAACATGGCCGTCGTCCGTCGTGGGCGCTGCAAAACTTTTTTTTTATGTTTGGATTTTGCAGCCTTCAATCTTCGAAGCTCTCGCTTCAAGCTCCCATCATTCATGATTCATCCATCTGTCCATCTTTCCTCAGAGTCCTCACTAACTTCATTAACTTGCTATCGTTTCACGAACACGGCACCATTCCGAGTCCCATCATGATGATATTTCGTTCTCCTTACTTAATGCTCCGTCTCTGTCTCTCTCGCGCTCTCCACTTTCTGCTACACCCCCATGTTCCATTCAATGGTTTTTTTTTTTAAAGGGGGGCAGACTTTGTACTATGAAAGTTCAAGTTTTCAATCTTTGTATTTTTGGCCTGCCCTGAGGGGTAGCCTTAGCGATGGGTGAGTTTTGTCAATGAGGAAAATAGGTGTTTATTGGTTTTCCTGAAAAAACGAAATATTTTCATTGGCTGGTATTAATATTGCGACTGTCAGTTGTCTCCAGTGGCATTTCGTCAACCCATGGATCCAATGCATGCGAACTGTTCACTTGCATATTGATGGGAAGGTTCTTCACGCATCTGGGGAAGGTTGGTTTTGATTGAATGGAGAGCCGTCTCCTTCATCTGATTACAGTAGGACTTAGGAGCATCCAATGCATGCATGATATAGCTACGTATTCATGGGATTTCTTCATTGGCTCGCGCATATTTTGGTAGAGATTTGCACTAAATTCGTCTGTCCATTGATTACGATGATTATGTTGAGCATTGAGCTCTAGGTGGCTCCAAATCGTCGTCTTGCAGAGATATATTCTGCTTGCTTAATGGCATTTACATTAGTATCTACTTTGCAGCACTATTTGGTTATTCCGCTTGTTTGCCTATTCCGCATGCAACAGACGTCTGCAGCAAATATATGGAGGATTTTCAGTACTCATTGCGTCCGTCGTGATGTGCCACTCTCGAACTTTGCCATGGACTATAAATTTGTAGTTGTGTTAAGCTTTTGTATCACATACTCAAATCGATTGCAGCAAACAAGAATAGCAAGAATGGAGGGTTTGATTGAGCTGATGGACACAGACAGTGGCGATTTCATGAAGGGTGCCTGAAGACTTGCCTTGTTCTTGATTTTCACGAAATGTCCTTTCTTCCTTTTGCATGCGTATTTGATCGCTCTTTGCATGTGCTTTGATTGCTAAGATATTAGCTGTTGTTGTGCAAGACTAACAAAAGCATATCCTCATATTTTGAACACACCGGAGACACCAGAGTTTGCAAAAATTAGCGTGGAGACATTGAGTCGAAGAAACACCAAAATTCTGCCGATGGTATTTTCTTTTTCATTTGATGTTGTCGTTGCTGCTCTGTGTTTTGTCTCGTCCTTCCTTCTTTTGAATGCGTTTTCAATTCTTCTTGCATGCACTTTAATCTCTAAAGTTTTTGTTGTTGTACAGCATTAGCAAAAGAGTGCCCTCAGATTCTGAACTCCCCCGAGTCACTAGAATTTGGAAAAAGTTTCATTAATGGGTGTGGAGATGCTCACTCAAAGGAAAGGATGAAATCCATCGATGGTATTCCGTCTCTGTTCTCGGTGTGCTTGTGCTCGTGTGTTTCAAATCTGAGAAAACTTCACTAATAGCGTAGCATAGTGTAGCGTTGGTACAGTTGTTCATGCACTGCCTCCCTCTACGAAAGCCTTCTCGCTTCCTCCTCTTTTACAACCTCCCTTCCTCTTCATCCTATCTATTCGCCTTCTTCTTTCTGTCCCTCTTTATTCCACTCCCTCTCACCCTTTTGACGGAAACCTTTTGACGGAAAAAAGGACCCTGGTTCCTTCCAACTTTTGTTCGATCATCATTGCCTCTTCATCCCTTGTTTCTGCCCCTTCGGTGCCCTCCCCATGTAGAACACTAGTACTTCTTCATCCCCATCAGCATCTTCTTCGGTCCTCATGCACTCACACCTCTCGTTGCCTTCCCGTACCTTGCCCCCATCACTCGATTCATGATGTGCCTGTTGGATACTTCTATTCCCGTAAGCTATAGAAAATACCATTCTTTCTCTCCCATCCCCACCTTGCCTGCTCATGAAACACAAAAAACCACCCAACCAACCTTACAGTAAGTTCGATTAAAACAACAGCTAAGCTTGTTGGCCTCCTTCCTGCATGAGTATATACTGTGCAAATAATTATATATTCTCGTAAAGTTTCGCTCAAAATCTGAAATTCCATTTTCGATTCTTTTCTTTCGCTCGGTTCGTCCTACATATTTGTTACTGTGTGTTACTTCTTTCATTCGCATCTTTCACAATTTGTTACTTCTTTAAATTCTGCCGTTTAAAATTTCTGCGCTATCGACTTGTCTAATCTGCATTGTGGTAACTTAATGGTTGGCTATGGAGTTCATATTGTCCTTCATTTTTTGTGGGTGTCCTCTAGACATGCATCTACTAATTAGTCTTCTAGTAACTATTTTTTAGAATTTAGAGTTAATTTCTACATTCGTCTTTTGAGGGAGCTTGCAAAGAGTTAGTTTGTGCAACGTTCAAATAACAAAGAACGTTTTTCAATTACACTATTCTGAAAAAAAAAATTTCCAACTGTGCCAACTATTTCTGCATTCGTCTTTTGAGGGAGCTTACAAAGAGTTAGTTTGTGCAATGTTTAGATAACAGAGAACGTTTTTCAATTACACTATTCTGAAAAAAAAAATTTCCAACTATTTCTGCATTCGTCTTTTGAGGGAGCTTACAAAGAGTTAGTTTGTGCAACATTCAAATAACAGAGAACGCTTTTCAATTACACTATTCTATTAAAAAAAATTTCCAGCTGTGCCAGCTATTTTAGCATGCTCTTACATGGGAAAGAGTTTATCCCCACTGACTCCAAAGTCTATGCCTATTGTTTTGGCTTCCTTGAGCAAGCCCCCAAAAGAGAACTTGCTTAAAAACTCAGCAATCAAAAAGAGCCCACGCCGATCATTGAAGCATTCGTTTCAGGAGGTAGCCCAAGAGGCCTACGCTCAAGGTATGTGATGATCTTTGTATTTTGCCTTAAGTTCATTTGGTTTGTATTACTTTTAATGTACTTGTGTTTTTTCTTTCTTAATAGTGAAGAAACTAGTTCGCAAGCATCCAGAGTATTTTAGCTTTAGGTCTATAATCATGTCTCATGTGCATCGAAAGTCTAGAAAAGTGAAACATGAGATGAGATCGCAGGAGATAGACTCTAGTCCTAAAGTTCCCATTGAAGAAGTTATAAACATTAAATCAAATTGATGGAAAATTAGCCTTCAATTATGTTTGCTATTTCTTTGAACAGCAGTTTATTCTAGCAATATTGTTGATGGAATATTTTTATTTAGGGATAAGGGGATTAACTTATCATAAATGAAGTAACTTTTATTGTGGAACATTTGGAATTTCATGACAAACATAAAGTGCTTAAATTTTATTTCATATGCTTTATTTTTTTATCAAAAGATGATTAACCAATTGCATTATCATAAACAATTGGACTCTTCAAATTAAAAATCTTATTTTATCTCATATTTCTATTGGCAGCTAGCAAACAACTCATGTGCAAGGAAGACAATGGAGAAGTGAATTCTTTTAATGCTTGTAGAGATGCCAAAAATTTTGTGCCGACACCACATAATCCATCCTTTGGCAATGCAATCATTCTGTCCCTAGAGAATTTTGTGGGGGGTGGGAATACATTGAGTTCTTTAAGCATCACACAAATATCTCATTGTCCACCTCATAGGTTTGTATTTGAGGGTAAGCTTCTTTGTAAATACAGCACTTACAAAGTATTGAACCCCAAGTATCCCATTTTCCTAAACGGAGACTGATAAGTTTTGTAGTCACACTGTGACATTGCTTGTCCCAACTGCTTACATTAACCAATTCTCCAATTTTCTTCAAGTTGGGGAATTCTATAGGATCGAAGGGGCAACTGTTGTGGCCAAAGGCAATACTGAAGGAGGAACTTCAAAATTCTCTTTACTCCTAGATGCTACTACATGCATTATTAAAGGAGAGCCTTTTGAAGGCAACCTTCGATTGCTGCCAGATCATTCTTTATGCACTTATGTGCCATGGGCTGCAGAAATGATAAATTTCCACAAATACACAGTTGCAAACATTATGGGAACAATTGGCATTGTCATAATTAAAGTTGCAAGCGAAGATGGGATGAGATCAAATTATTGTTGCTGATTGTCCACGTGATGAAGATAGAGCTATAGTAAGTTGAGTTTACAATTTTGCAATATTTTTCCATTGGTATATTAAAGTTTCCTTGTGTTAAAATTTAATGCAAAGAAACTCACTTGATTGCAGTTGTCTTTTGTGACCGAGAGAAAACCAACTCTTACTCAACTTATTCAAGAGTTCAATGAAGAAGGGGTGGTTATGTACATCCTCAAGAATGTATCCTTCTTGAAGGCAAAAGGGACTATTTGTGTTTTTGATTTCACCATTCTAGCTGAAGTTCCAGAGGGCTCAACAAGGGATGCTTTAAAAGCTGCCTTTGTTAGCCAAGTGGGGAGGTTGGGATACGGAACTAAGGTACTATTCTTAGCTTGCATTGCTAATTTGTTTGAAAAGAAAACTGCATCTAACATCATCTCATTTGGAATTTGCAGGTGTTTGGTATTTTGCACTTTACTAATATCAACGTCGACTTAATTGAGCACATTTGTGAGACTTGCAGAGGAACTCGAGTTAGTAGAGACCCACTTAAGCCTTACTGCTTCACATGCAAAGGCCCTCAAAGTATCGAGGAGGTTCCTTGTCTCACTGGAGATATTGTGCAACGTGGAGGCGAACAAGTACCAGTCCACATTAGAGGCCAATATGTTGACATCGTTCTTGGTCTATCTTATCCATTTGTACAATTGTATGATCAAGATTTGATGTTCGCACGCATCAAGCTCAAAACAACCAAACCTAGTGGGAGCTTCACTGTGAACAGCTCTGGATTTGTAATTGCATTTGAACCAAATGCATGATCACATTACATTTCATTACAATTCAGCTTGATAAATTTGTCTCCATAATCGTTATTGTGCATGTTCATATTAATCGAAATTGAAATAGTTGCAATTGTCCTTTGAAAAAGTGCATTTCTTAATTCTTTTCATTCGAAAGATTTTAAAGATGAACTTAAGTGAACTTCTTCAATAAAAAAATTTGAGTGACACATGAACTTTCTTTGAGGCAAATCAAAATAACACAAATATTCTCATGTGTCTTCTACATTTCTTTCCAAATCTTTCGTATGATCTTGTGAAGACCATGTATGAAAAGATTGCTAGGACATGGCAAACATCAAATACTCCATGGCACATGTTCGCTAATATTAAAAAAGACTTTTTCACACTTGAAAGTGTTGAACATTTTTCTATTAATTCTGCCTCATCTCGGGCATTGCTTGTCAACATTCTTGAATGCTTCCACAAAATATTCGGCCCTGCTTTTACTTTATTCACATACAATGGAAACAAACTATCAAAAAACAAGGCAATAGGCAAGAACAAAAAAACAAATACATATATGTTGCTTTTAAATGAAATGCATAGTCCTTGCACAATTGTCCCATTAAGTCATTTGCATGGAAAAGGTACTTATGAATTATGGTCATTCGAAGAAAATAATGAAATTTAACAACTTGTTAGGCAAAACCCTTGCCTTCCTGCAAGAGAAATAGCATCTTTGTTCTCAGACAAATATGAAGTTGTCAAAAATCAATCATTGGAAAAATTTATAAAGTGCATGCACTTATTCTCCAACCTATCGACTCGGGGGGGTCACTCATCATATGTAACCCTATCACGTGAGTTCAAAAGAAGGATATTTTTTATTCCTAAAATTTACAAAAATAAATATACATAAGGGAAAGGCCTTGAATGCACGTGATATAGAGGGTTTATACATAGTGACCCCCCTGAGCCTATCGACAATGCACAAATATCAGCTTCATTAATCCAACCTTCAACAGTTGGAAAAGAAGCTTTATGTCGTAAGAGAAAGAGAAAACATGTTTCATATGAAGAACAATATTTCAAGAAAGTCTTAGACACTCCCACTTTTTCATGCATATGTTGTCGTTGTCTTAAATTTTGGAGCAAGATGAAGAAACTTAAAACGGATTTAGCGATTTTTCTCCAATCCAATGAGATAAATTTAGCCTTTCAACCATGAAACAATCTTGTATGCAAACTTTTCTACAAAGATATTAAACAAAGAAATATTCCTTTTCTATCTTCCATAAATATGCAAATGAGTACAAAAAAGAGATTCACAAATGATCTCAATGATATTGAAGCATGGTTGTTATCAATCAGAATACCTTTTACACAAATTCGAGAGCTTTTCTATGAAGGGCAATATGGATTGCATGGGAGTGTTGTGAATGTTTTTGCTGATGTTGATAGAGCACAACAAGTGTTGCCAAGGTTCTTGAATGACCATGACACAGTTGCTATTGCACTTAAGCGTAAACTCTCATTTAAACATAATTATATCAATGGTATGGTACGACTGACTTTTACAATGCTAGCATTAAACGAGTTGTTATCGACACTGCTATACAAGGAAAACAATATCCGCATTAACCACCTTTGGGAAAAACATGTGCAAATTGTTCAAGTGAAACAAAATATTGAAGAAAACATAGAAGACCAAATAGAAGAGGAACTACTTACGGATAGATTAGTCCATGGAATCTATACAAGCCAACAAGTTGTGGATTTCGAGGGCAAAACTATTGAAGTTGCACCATCCGAAGGTTTTTCACCATTAAGCATTTTCAAAGATAAATATTGTGAAGAACTATCATTCCCAAAAAATTTCTTTGGTACTCCACGTAATTACAACCTTCCAAAGCACATGTCCTATCAACAGATTACAAAGTGGGAGTTGACAAATGCAGACAGATGGTTTGCATTATCAATTGAAAACCTATTCTTCAAAACTATGAAAATTTTGGTAAAACAAGTTCTATCATCATCTTGGGTTCGAATGCCTAAAGCCCAAACAAAAGGAATTGCACTTCAAGCAAAGGATGCTCTCCTCAATACCAACATCGAGAAGCTACTTCATTCAAACATTGGATTTCGAGACTTCTCCCACTTGTGAACATCAGCTGACTATAAGTACTATCTCAACAAAAATCTTTTCGCAATGCTAAGACAACTAGGACCTCCAACTTTTTTTGTCACACTTTCTGTAGCAGAAAAACTATGGAAGCCTCTAATTGAAGTAATACAAAAACTAAACACAAATACCACACCCAACATGGACATAAATCAACAAGCTCAAATAAGGCATCTATTTCACTCTAATCCCATCACTATAGCCCAATACTATGTGCACAAATTCCAAGCCCTTGAAAATGTTATAAAAAAAGACCACAACATTATAGGAAAATTGAATGACTTCTTCTTCATTACGGAATTCCAAAATAGAGGTAGCCAACATGATCACCGACTATTGTGGGTCGAAAATGCACCCATCTTTGGAATTTCTTCGAACACCAAAATTGAGCAATTTGCAGAAAGATACATATCAACAAACAGTTTGAAACTTCCAACAGAACTACAACAAATTCAAACACATAGGCATCATAAGACATGCTTCAAGAGAAAACAAATTTAATGTTGTTTTGGATTTCCACGTGCTCCCATGTCCTCCACAAAAGTTTTGCTTCCATTAAAATCTGAAGATCATAACGACTTTTAAAAAAAACTAGCTCTCATTAACTCTACATTGTCACAAGATACAACATTAACATTAGACTATCATGGATTCTTGCAAGCTATCAACCTAACACAGGATGAATACATAAACAGTCTACGAGCATCTATTTCACAACCTACTCTTTTCTTGAAAAGAGCACCAAAAGATATACACAGAAACAACTTCAACCCTCATTTATCAAAATTATGGGGAGCAAATACAGATGTTCAATTTATAGTGAATCCACATGGAGCAGCAGCTTATTGTCCATCTTACATGACTAAAATTGACAAAGAAACCACATTAGCAGTTAAGGAAGCTTTGTCCCAAAGCATTAACACAAATGCTACCCCTAATGAACACACACAAAAAGTTAGAAATGCAATATTGAACACACAACACATAAGCTCTCAACAAGCAGTGTATTTGGCACTATGACTACCACTCTCCACTTCAAGTAGACGATTTCAATATATCAACACTAACCCTCTTGACAAAAGAACCCTATTGCTTAAACACAGAGAGCAATTGGAAAAACTAGACCCAGAAAGCACGAATATATTTTTTGATGACTTCATTACAAAGTACTTACATCGATCACAAGGTCTTCATGATGTTTGTTTGGCAAGCTTTGTCAGTGACTACACAATCAATGGAAATAATGCAAAAAAAAGGAAAAAAAACAAAATTATACGATTCAACAACTACAATCAAACAAAAGACTTAGAAAATTACTACAGAGAGGTATGTCTCTTATACTTCCCATTCCATACTACTGAGCCAATTCTTGATGAGATTATTTATACTTGGCATGATATGTACCACAACAACAAAAACATCATAGATCCCAACAAAGACAAGTTCAACAAGCTTATCTTAAATAACAAAAAAGTTACCTCAACCAACTCCACAACTACAACATCATCATATACTAATCTTATCCAAAATAATAATGATGGATACGACATTGGAATAGACACGCCCAATCCTTTAAAAAAAAAACAATATTTCCATAATACTTTGCTACCATGTAAAAAAAACACTAAAGATTGTTACTATGAAAACTTTAGGTCTTTGAATTCGGAGCAATGACTAATTGTTGATGACATACTTTCAAAGAAAAGAATGTCACCTACAAAACCATTCCATCTTTTCCTAACAGGCAATGCAGGAACTGGAAAAACATTCATGCTACTTGCAATCGTCCAAGCATTGTTGCGCACCTACTCACACAAAGAAACAAACAATATAGACTCTCCCAAAATATTATTGCTCGCTTACATAGGAAAAGCAACTTTCAAAATTGGAGACACAATGATCCATGCTGCACTACATCTACCACTTATGACATCTCAATACACAAGCCTATCGAGCGAGAAACTACAAGAACTATCACAACTCTGCAAAGATCTTCAGCTAGTAGTATTTGACGAAGTATCTTTGATTGGATACAACACATTTGCTATAGCAGACATGCGTCTAAGAGAGATAAAACACAACCACATGCAACCATTTGGTGGTCTTGATGTTCTCCTTTGTGGAGACTTATGCTAAGCTAGGCCTACAAAAGATTCATGGCTATTTATCAATCAATCAATACAAGCATCAGTACAAACATCATTTTGGAAGAACAATGTCTACCAATATGAACTAACAACACCAATGCGACAAACGAGCTATGGATTCATTAACATTCTCAACAAAATTAGAACATGCATACATACAGAGGCCGATATCACACAACTTCAAAAAGAAATCATTCCCCATCTATTTTACACTAATGCTTCTAAAGACATTCACAACAAAGAAGTATTCCATTTACTCAAACAAACTCCTCATATTTTACAAGCAATAGACATAAGAAACAAAACATGTACCAAAACAATAACAATCCCAATGAACCCATCGAACACTTCTGGATTACATAAAACATTGCATTTAAAGCTCGGAATGATAGTCGAAATATGCTCGGGTAATCTAGACATCTCCGATGGATTGGTCAACATGGCAAATGGGATCTTTCAACATTCTACCCTTATGGGAGAATTGCAATGTGTTTGGATCTTGTTCCACAATGATACTATCGGCAAGAAAGCATGCTTAAATAACTCCTCTCTATATTCCAACGAAGTACCGAAGTCATGGACACCAATATTACAAATCATAAAAGAATTTCAAGTAGGGAAAAAAAACTTCAACACTATTTCTCGAACACAATTCCCAATTCAGCCAGCTTCAACTAGAACAATACACCATTCCCAAGGTCTATCCATGGACTACCTCGCATTTGATCCATCCTTAATTAAGATACATGGCCTCACATACATAGCTCTATCACAAATACGGAACCCTGATAACTTTTACCTTCTGAAACCACTCCACTCAAAACACATTAAAGTGGACAAAATCGTTATACAAGAGATGGGAAGACTTCGAACACATAGACAATGGATTCCAACACAAATAAACTTCTCAACTAATATTAGCTAACAAAATACATTGCAATCTTTCAATACACGTGCACTAAAGTCCCACTTAATTGACATAATTAAAGACACAAGTCTCCTTCAAGCATCAATACTCTGTCTCCACGAATTGCATTGCAACAAATCATCAACACTATCCTTGCTAGAATTCACGTGTCTCCAAGAAACAAATGGTATAGGAATAGAATAGCAACATGCTACAAAAAAGAAATGCAACTACAACAAAAAATTTACAAACAAAACCAAGGGTCTGAATGCTTATTGACCATATTTCAAATGCAAACAAATAAAAAAGTAGCCATCATAAATGTCTACAACTCACCCCTCTCCAAAACTTCTTCAATCCTTGACAATCTCCAAAAATTATTTCTACACATTGAGGAAGATACACCCATAACAATCATAGGAGATTTCAACATCGACTTCCACAAAAAAACAAAAAACCAAACAACATTAACAAATTTCATGGATCAACAAATCTTCGATCAATTGATTTTGCAACCAACTACTATTCATGGATCTACTATTGACCACATTTGGACAAATCACAAGAACAACCACATATTGTTTGGTACAAATTACATCTATTGGTTAGACCACTCACTTCTTTATACAAACATTGTTTCCTAACAATCTTATGCAACTTTACAAAACCTTCTTCAAGAAATTCAAAGGGAAATTTCTGCACACCATTTGAATGTAATTCATCTTGTTTGTTTTATTGACATGTATCTTCCTTAAATTTTTCTTATTTTACTTACATTTCACATGCAAACTACAACGCAACTAAGAGATCTGTCAAATTTTCAATAGTCCTCTTTCTCTCTCTCTCTCTCTCTCTCTCCACGTGGGCACGCTCCTCAATCTGACGCGCAAGGAGAGGAATGTAGAGAGAGAAGAGTGTAGAGAGGAGAGAGAGTGTCTAGAGAGAGACAAAGTCTAAAGAGGAGAGGAGAGAGTCTAGAGAGAGAAAGAGGGTCTAGAGAGAGAGAGAGTATTATTTAAAAGATGTATTATTGAATATTTCCTATAATAAAATATAATATATTAAAATATATGTTTTTCTCTCATTATTTATATATATATATATATTAACACATCCTTCAAAACAAGACATAATCTATTATATATTACTTAATATTTATTAAAATATTATATTAAATAAGATCATAGAATATATTTTATGATATAATATATCATATAATATTATATTTTATTATATATTTAGAGAAGAGAGAGAAGCGAGAGGAAAGATAAAGAAGAGAGAGGAGAGGAAGTGAGAAAAAGAGAAAGGACAAGAGACAAAGGAGAGTAAGAGAGAGAGAGAGAGAGAGAGAGAGAGAGAGAGAGAGGTAGAAGGGGGAGAGAGATTATAAACTATATATATATAATATTATATATACAAACAAAATTGTGTATATTTATATATAAATTAAAAATTTTAAATATATTTCTAAACAACTCTATGTTTGTGTGTTTAGAAGTTTGATTTAATGAAAGACAATTGAAAATTCTTGAATATGTATATATTTTTTGAAAATTTTATAAAATTCCTCGAAGTTTGAGATTTGTAGATGAAACCTTGAATTTTATTAAAGGCAATCTATGATCTCAACTTCGAGACCCAATGGAGCGGGTCTCGAGCTTGTCGTAGACGAGTCAAGTTACTCGGTACAATAAAGGCAAAGCAAAATTTCAACCGGTGTTTTCAATTATCACCCATACAAAATACATTAAATGTTGGTTTTCCACATTGTTAGCGATGGGGAAAGAATCTTAACTATGTTACCCTCCCCTCATTGAGAAGTTTTGAGATTGTAGATAGAGAATTCTTGAACTTTTTCACCTTGACCAACATATAACTACAATTTCTAAAATTTTAGGAATTTTAAAATTTGCAAAGGTCTTTGAAAACTGTACAAAGTTTGAACTTTGCACGTTTTGAACGCAACATGGTAGTGAAATATAACTGAAATATGCATCTTAAGCATTTTGTCTGCAATTTTCAAAATTTGGCATCCTATGTCTTTATTTTGTGAGATTTTTACCTGTTATGTGTCTTCACTGATTTTATGAGGGGTTTTTGTAGCACTGCACGCTACCCAGTAACTAGCTCAACTCCGTCCTGTGTACGAGTTGCACCCATAAAGTTAATATCTTCTTGAATGATCACCGTCTAAATGGTTTCATCCTCTCGCAGTCTAGTCTCTTAAAAGTTAACGCGTCGCAGTCTACTCTCTTAACTCGCCCCATCCCTGCGTCCTTGGGGTGCGATCATGCACAACTCACATTTCCCTCGCGTACATTTCTAACTAGTTCATGCCACATGGCTTCATGCATCACCTCGAGCCTCGCTGATTCGCTGGCACTGCCGACGTTTCGTTAGAAGTTTAGAAATACTCGCATTGGGAAGAACATACGTGCTCCTTTAAATTTGACTATCCAGCGCCGATATCAACGACATGCAGTCGTAGATCGCCGCTTGCAAGCATTATATACACAAGCAGCTCCCCTCTCATTATATAATTACATAAATCTTCTAGCCATGCTTGGTCAAGTGTGGGAGAACGGAACGCCCAACTTGCGCACGTACAAAAAGGTACTCCAATCAAGGAAAATCCGGTGGAGAAACTTCAAACCACCATTTCTAAGCCCCATACTTCTTCCTCAATGCTGGCTTGTAGCCAGAGCCACTAGGACTCTCAATAACTAATTCAAGGTTGTCTTCCATGATCGCTCGGTGAGCTGGGCTGTCTCGGTTGACCAATCTACTTGTTGGGCTGTTGTTGAATACATCTTGGGCTAACAGAGACATTTCTTGACGGTGCGGACTATTTTTCACACGAGTACCATCCCGAGTAGTTCTGCGATCCTGTGACATTCAAACATAACAGAACGTGGGAGGTTTTGTGAGACAGCGTAATCAGCAAGTCTGTCATAAAAATCAGAATCCAGCCGTACGCAATTCGACAGACAAGACTATCCAGCTTTCTTACATCACGATACGGGTATTCCTCTGCCTCCAGCATATGCACCACATGCCCCATCTTGGGCCGCTTTTCGGCATCGGGATCCACACACCGCAAAGCCACCAGGAGAGCTCGCTTAAGAGCACGGGGTGATGGCTTCCCATGGAGCCTTGGATCTGCTAATTCCTCTGAACGCCGGTTCCCAACCATCACCTTCAACCAATCTACCAGATTAACCTGCAAAAACAAAAGTCAATTTACGTTCTCACAACCAATTCGTTAGTCGACATTAACCTCTGCAAAAACAGTAGTCAATTTACTTTCTCACAACTAATTCGTTGGTAGGCACTCAAATGTGGGCAATTGATCACCTCTCCACTTGGCCTGCCGTAGTCGACTGGGTCTCTTCCAGTGATGATTTCCATTACTAGTACACCAAAACTGTAAACATCACTTCTCTCGTTCAGCAAACCTGTGTTGGCATATTCAGGTGCAACATACCTGGACAAGAGAAAACAGAATAGGTTACAATTTTTAGAACAATTTGTAGGCCCTTGAATTTTAAGGGCCGGCCTTCCATCAACGAAGAGGTGTTTAGCATGCTTACCCAAATGTACCCATCACTCTCGTAGTCACGTGGCTTTTCCCAGCGCCTAGAAGTTTTGCTAGCCCGAAATCTGAGACTTTGGCATTCCATTCGGTATCCAACAGGATGTTACTGGACTTCACATCACGATGAACCACTTTTGGTTCGAGGCCTTCATGCAAATAGGCCAACCTGCAGATGTCCAAAGATCGCGAGTACTTGAAATTTTATTGCCCTTAATGTTAGCATCACTCACACTGCTAGTAGCACGTTCCTGTCTATAACACTGACAGATAATTCAAGAGACATCTTTTAGCGTAGCTAGTAGGAGATTGGAAAGGTGGCAAACAAGAATACTATAACAGGTAACAATACACAACCCTGAAAAGAGAGATAGAGGATATGAGCTGTCAAATTTCAAACAGATTAGACGAATAGTTTTCACACAACATCGTAATGAAGATATTTGCCTATGCGACCTTGTACATCGTTTGCTGGAACCAGATATAAAAGGATAGCCACATAATCATAAGATCCATTGCAGGTAACAAGACCCGAAGGGATTCCATGGCAGGCTAATTGAAATAATGAGCAATGGGGTAAGTACCAAGGGGAGAGATTGGTCTAACAAAAGCAGTTCTGAACTTGACGGGCAGAGGTGTACAAGGGAGAACTTGCCCTTTTGCAGTTCCAAGGATTATCTTCATTCGTCCATCCCATGGAATTTGGTTGTTCTCTCCCAGTTTCCCATGAAGCCATTGATCCAAGTTTCCATTCTCCACATATTCATAAACAAGCATCCTGAGGAAAAGCCGAACAGTTTCCATGTGAGGAATATGGACTTGAGATTTCCAACCAGAAAATTCAGCTTGCAAAGCAAATCAGGAGGCACAGTAGGCACTACAGTCCCCCTTGGTTGTTCGCGGGACAGTTTAGAAGAATAGTAAAGGAGTGGAGGTGCAGCTGATCAATGTTGATTCGATCCTTCACCGACAAATTGAGTTTGATCATGTGCCAGCACAAGAAACATCTATCTTCTTAGTGTGAATTACCTTTGTGAACCTTCAGCACAATAACCGATCAAACGAACAAGATTCTTGTGCCTTACGCGGCCTATAGCCTCAACCTCTACTCCGAACTCCTTTTCCGCCTGCCCTCTGATAGCAATATCAGAAATGAGTGGTAAGATAAGATACAATACAAGGTACCATATGTTTAGACAAGCACTGCTAAAAGAAGCACGATAGAGCAATGAAGGACGAAGTCAGAGCTCAACCTGTTATTAAGCAAATTCTTCACAGCTATGAGACTACCATCCGGCAGCTGACCCTTGTACACAATGCCATAACCACCCTCTCCCACAACATTGCTGTCCGAAAAATAATTGGTTGCAAGCTCAATCTCTCGAAGCGTGTACCAGTGACCCCAACCCAGATGTGACACCTCCGGAGCTGTCGAAGCGGGAACGGGAGACGGCTGGGAACGGGAATCTGCACTCGCATTAAAGCTCTTGTCACCACTGGAACCTGAAGGCCCTCGCTTCTCGCCCTCCACAATTGCCTTGTCCACGGGCGAGCAGATTCTGGATAGTGCATCGAATCCCTCTTCTTCCCCTACCAAGTCCCATAATGTTTGCCTTCCTTTGTCGTATGTTTGCTTGTCCACATCTTTTTTCAAGCCAAAGCTGGGACTTGGAGAAGCTCCGCTGAGAATTTGTGCGTCTTTCTCAGTGTTTGAATCGTGCCTGGTAGACGTTTGATTCACACTCACCTCCTTGATCTCTTTAGAAATTATGGGAATCATAATAGAGGGTAGATTCTCGGACAAGCGCTTTGATTTGTTCCTTGAACTTAGCCAAAGCGATAGGAAAAACAGAATCACGACAATGAAAGCCCCAACGCCAATGCCGATCACTACCCAGAGTCTCAGTCCGAAGACGGAAGTTTTCGCAGTCAACTGAGTTTCAAGAGAGGAGCGGTCCATCGCAAACTTAATAGAGGACCCTCCTAAACTCCAAGCTGCTACAAGGACGAATGGCCAAAAATGTAGTGACTAAGCGAATGAAAGTTTATGAGCTCAAACTCAGCTGCGCTTCATGTGCGTGATAGTCATATCCAACCCTCTCTTATACTGCAAACAATGCTTGGCCAAAAATGTAGTGACTAAGCGAATGAAAGTGTATGAGCTCAAACTCAGCTGCGCTTCATGTGCGTGATAGTCAAATCCAACCCTCTCTTATACTCCAAACAATGCTTGCTACACATGCTATCTGCGACTGTCTAGTGTGGCATGTTAGTTATTGAGATCAATGTTAACACTCGACTTGCTCCGCCCAGACGAAGCGTTTATGGGAGAATTTAAATGCCAAGCCTTCTCTTTCACAAAATCAGATTCTCAGAGAACTTGAGAACGCCCATGATTTGCAGTGCGCTGGTCTTCTTCGATCAGAAAGTCCTGAGAGTCCTGATCTAAGAAGGTAGCTCAGAGCTAGGAACATGAATTTAGCTCACCAGTTTGAACATCCATAGTCCACCAGCTGCGGCATCGTCTCTCTCAAATAGAGAAAGGTCGGAATCGCTTCCACAGTCTTCTCAATAGAATCGTCAACTTCTGCCTCGCAAAGTAGCAGCAGCTAAGCACTCATCACTCTTCGGAAGCCAATTGATCATGGATGACTGTCCAGAAGGCAACTTCTACTGCAGAAGCAGCAACGGGACAAATTTGGCAAGGAAGAGCTGTTGCAAGCTAGCTGCTTTGAGAAGAACTAGCTGCGGGGAGCTCCATCGTCTCCGCTCCATGGTCTCTCTGTGCTCCGCTAGACCTCAACCACTGCTTAAAATATACGAAAACGGATACAGATGAGCGCCAAAACCAAGAAAGGTAGCTCAACTAAAGCTTTTCTAGTTATTTCTGTGTCACGACGACTGCGGAAAGTGTGTCGTCTCATAGCAGCAACGCAAGAGGTGAGTCTTCGACGGAAAGCCCACTCTCGTACACTCAAATGCACAGTAAATATGAACACTGTTTAGGAGCTGCCAAAAGGCAGGTGTAGGCTGGCTATCGCGTCAAAAGCAAGTAGACGTGAAAAAAAAGAAAGTAAAAAGGCAAATAATAAGCAATGGGACCTTGCTATCTAGCTTTGTCAGGAAGAGCTTGGGAAAACTCGAGTGAGAAATGGGATGAAGATGATGAAGATGAAGATGAATATGAAAGATGAAGATGAAGATGGAGATGAAGATCAACAACAAAAATATTCAAAGAGTTCAAACATTACTTGCTACTCTCTAGCCCACATTGCCTTGACACCAAAGCTAGATGAATATGAATATGAATATGAAAGATGAAGATGAAGATGGAGATGAAGATCAACAACAAAAATATTCAAACAGTTCAAACATTACTTGCTACTATCTAGCCCACATTGCCTTGAGAGCAAAGCTAGGCCTTCATTGAGTGTTTTCCAAAGATGATTATGAACTCTAGATGTACATCCGTGCTTAAATTTGCTACGCAAATTGAGCTCCATTAGATTTTTGGGCTTCATATGACTCCCAATAATTTCGACAGCGCAGCACTCGTGAAGCTCAAGCCTATCTCCAAGACTTCAATGTATAATATACATACATATAGTTACTAGTTGGAATTTATCTACTATACTACTAATATGTATCCCAAATAATCTAAGTCCCCTTGCTCTAGAATCTCAAGGGCTGGCATCAGTCTCGCAGTCCGTGCAAGTGTCAATCTTCAGCTTAAAAAGGGATTTGTATGCAGTGTTATCTTCATTTTGAAGCTTAAAATTTTTTCAAAGACCCTCACTGAATTTTTATAAGGCCTAGAGGTGTGCAACAAATTTAAGCACTGATGTACATTATGAGCAACTTATTTTGGACACTTTTCTAAATTCTCCATCATCATTTTCCTTTCTAAATTCTTGACCATCATTTTCCTTTCATGGGAACTCTTAGTTGTTGTCATACTTCCTCGTTATTGGATCTTACAATCCACCCTCTAAGGGTCACTGCACACATGTGTCCCTCACTGCACAGCTCAACATCTTGATTGTGAGTTCGTTTAACTGACATGAATCAATGGGAACTCAATTCGAAAAGCTCTATACTCACATTGGTGTGTGGGGAGAGACATAAATCACAATCCGGAGGGTGCCATCATCCATGGACAATCACTGCAAATTCTCTACAACCATCAACTACAAGTAGTTAGGGTCCTTGTTAAACAAGCAAGTGGCAATTAGATTCAAAGACAAGTACACATTTTTCATGGAACAAGTTAGTCACCTTGAGGCCCATTGTGACACGAACCATCCAATACTAGTGTTTCATCCCCTACCATTAAATTATATGAACCAAATCAATCATGACACCATTGTGAACGCATTTGGATTCGAATTGACCTATGTAGCACCTTCAGCCCCGTAAGAACACGGTCCAACTCCATGCAGGGTGGGAAAAGGTTATCACCCCAACGAATAGAGATGTGGCATCACATATTGATGGTTTATCTACTATTGGCTCTTTCTACTTTAATAATTTGTAGCTTTGTGAGCAAATATCAAAGTGGCGCCGAACTTGTGTAGGGTAATTGCTTAGAAAAATCACGTTGTGCATGGTAAAATATGAAAGTGTTCGACACCTGTTGCATCTAGGAGTTGGCTTTTTTTAAAATCATGCAAATGTTGTGGAGGATGTGAATTCCATGTTCTAATTTAAACATTACTTTGGTACTAACTCAAGACATAAAAGTGTCCTTTTGAAGATTTGGGAAGAGAATTATTTCTTTGAGAAAAAGACTTTGATGATTTCTTTATCCATGCTCAATCTACTTTATTCTAATAGTATCAAAATTTTATTTGTATGGGGAAAATCAAGTATACATCATCGTCACACATATTTAATAGATTTTGATTAATGAGGATTCAAAAGTGGTACGATTTGCGAGGATTGCTCATTTCTTAGAAACCTCTTTCCTCGAAAATGTCATTGACCATGCTCAATCTACATGACCAAAAATATTTTCACAAAGAAAGAAAACCATACATCATGGCCACACCATCCTTTTTATTCCTCTTTAAATTCGTTAGGCGAGTTCAATTTTGATTTTAAATTTGGCATTGAATTGAGCATCATAGAGAAGTCAATTGTACTTGAGAGAATTTTAAGAGTTTCATATAGTATCTAGTTTGCTCATGATCCAAAAGAGATGCATGCAAAAGATATCTTCAATGTACTAATTAAATTATTTGAATTTGCTCATTTGACATGACATAAAAATATCCTTGCACATTTACCAAGCCAATGTCAATATAACTGTCTTTAGTGTCTAGAAAGCTATGAAACCTTTTCTAAGGTACACCTAATCTTAAGGATATTGATGATTTGCCATATTAATTATGTCTAATGATTTGTGGAATTAGGAACATGCATAGTCTCCTTCTTTTATTACCATTTAGCATGCTTCTATCACAAAATTTCATGTCCATCTCAAAGAAGCTTAAAGCATAGACTTAAACTTTCATTACCCAGAAACTGGGATTTTTTTAGTACATTCTTTTAACGAAAAGAACGTTTTTTTCGCTGTTAAAACATTTGGGAACGTTCAGAATGCAAAAAATGCATTTTTAAAATCAATCAAAGCGTATCGGTTGACCAACAGTATACTGTGTGGTGTAACTCCACACTGCACAGTATTACACACTAATACCATGTGGTTACATTGTGCAATAAAATTACACCACACAGTGTGATGTTATACCGTGTGGTAAAATCTAATTGCACGGTTAGGCTCACACCGCATGGTATATGGAAGAACACCATGTGGTGAGCATGCATTATCTAGTTACATTGGCTAAGACCGTATTAGATAATTCGGGAAAAACACAATTCCCAGAATGGCAGTTTTGGAAGAAATTGTAGCTCCCCTCAATGAAAAAATAGGAGAAATATGTGAAAATAGACTAGATAGCCATTCATGAAGTGTGAAATATCAACTACATTCTCAAATATTAAATAGAATATCAGTGTCTAAACTACATTATCATCAACAAAATAATAAACTTTGAAACCCATTTGAGTTAGGTTCATCTCGTGAGCCATAGTGATGTTCAAAAACACCTTCATAATAGCGAGTCTCTGGAATTTCCATTGATATTGAGAATCGCTTTTGTTGTGAGCATTCTCATTTTGAAAATCTCCAAAACACCGTTTAAAAAATGTAGAGTGTAATTAATAACCATGAGTATTGCAATGAAAATGCATAGGCTCTTTAACTTAGTAAGATATGTAGTTGATGGAAAATCAAGATATATAGTTGAGGAGAATGAATGCAAGATATGTAGTTGATGGAAAATCAATGGGCAATGACAAGCATTTGATGTAATTTAGGTGGCAATGACAATCATTTATTGTGCACTCTCAATGTTTAGACTGACTAGCATTATTGTAAAAGGATAACTTTACATGTCATGTTGATTACTCATTGCAAAGTAAAAAAGTACACTTTAGGATGAAAGCATAACAACTTGTTGATGCACCATTGAAATCCCTGAAATAAATCATGATTCCAAAGAAACTCTCAATTTCTAGCCCCAAAGAGAATGGCACCGGAAAGAATGGCATGAGAGACACTCCTTCAAAATACATTATGAATTAGTTATGAACATGTTTGCATGTTATTCACACACAACAATTACGCACCAATTTACATAGTTGGCAAGAAAGTAGTAATTCCCATAAGTAATGATTGTATAAAGAAATACAATGTTGTTATTCAAAACTCATAGTCTGCAAATAGCTCCTCTCCTGCATGTATATCATCTATGGATTCAATACAAATGTGACCATATTCTGCAATATCTATGTTCATCATGGGGTCATACCAAGGTGGAACATCAGGGGAAAATACGAGGAAAATACATAACAAACATTTGGCTTTACATTGGTATTTCTATTGCTATTAATAAATCCTGCCACATTGCCATATTGAACATCACCAACAATATGCACCATATCCTTCATAGGGATAGTAGGGTCCTCTTGGATAGAGTACTTCTTTAGCCTTGGATGAACTCTACATAATTCCTTCCAGTCTCTGTAGGAGTACTTGTCACCTCCATAATGGAGAATAGTAGTCCCTCTCTTGATGGAGCCATGCACAAACAAGCCCAAGCCAGCACCTGTAATGGTTGACTCATGCACCTCGAAAGCCACATTTTTTATCCAGAACACTTTGTTAATAGGGACAGGTAACTTTGGTGGTCCAAATGGATCTCGTTCTGGTATGTACCTACTCAAGCTTGATTTGAATGTATATCTATCTACATCACAAAACACAAATTCAATTAGCTGCAACAATAGTTATATAGACTTGAGATAAAATCAAAAAACACTTTGACATATGTACCTTCATGAAAAATATGCATTCTGTAGTCAGTTTATGTAGCCCTTAGCAATGTATTTCTTGATATAGCAACCTTTGTACCCTAGGTCTATAGCCAATTGAGAAACTTGCATAGCATTCATGCTAGAGAGTTGTGGAGCATTCCTTAAAAGTTTTATTTGGGATGCATTGAGTTTAGGCACCTGGCCATCACCACCATGGGTTGCCCTTCCACCTATATCCCTCTCTCTTAGTTGATCTGCAAGAGGAAGATTTCTTGTTTTATATTCCATTCTTGACCATGCATGATTTTCCTCCCTCCATTCATCAATTACTTTCTGGACAAGGTTGAAATCCTTATGCCCCTCCATCACAGGTAATTGTCCATACCGGTTTGTCTCAATCATGCTGCGCACATCTTTAGTCTCATCGAGTTGTAGTAAGTACGGCATCAACTCTCTCAGTAGAATATTATCATCCTTGTCTTGTACATCAAACGTTGAAGGAAATATGCAATTTGATGGAGGGCTAATGCAAGCCTTGTATGGGGAGTCATCAACAAGGATTGTCCTTCTAGCATCACATCCAAATGCCTTTGAGATTTTTGCTAAGGGTTTGAACATTGCCTCAACAGCAACCTTGTCAGGCCTATTTGTCCTCGTCTTACTGTAAGTGTAGCATCCTTGTTGAGACCATATAACAAAGAAAGGGAGGCTCTCATTTGCATAATTTTGTAGCTTTCCTACCATATCAAGTACGTTATACTCCATTGCAGTTGACCAGATACCTACATTAAATCTTTGTAGCAAGATTTTAAGAAATTCTATGTACCCAGGACGAACAACCATATAACTATTTTTGCCATGCATAATAGACGAATGTATTGGAGACTTGAATAGGCAGCGACTTAATAACAGGCAATTCAAGTCTAATATGACTGTTAATCGTGGCATATTTAAAGAAATTGTATGTGGATATAGATCCAAATTCTCCTTGAAGTTGCTGGATTCTGACTCATCCAAATTGTCAGGTGCTATGATTTCATACATGTTTGCAACAATAATAAGATTATCTAGTTTTGTCCCCAATGTTGAGATAGTACGTTCATCCATGTTCTCTTCTAAAAGTATAGGATTTGTGATATTCCTTGCAATTTTCTCCATTTTTGGGGTTATGTTTTCTTCTATACCTCCTGTATCCATCGCGTAATTGATAGTCCCCATTTTGGGTGGTATGTTGTCCTCTACATTTGATGTCTCCATATCCTTCCATGCATCATTGGTCCCTGTGGAAGTTGAGGAATATAGAAATATTTTGATTCTTTAGAGTGTATTCAACAATGTCGAAGCACAAAAGCATATGAAACTAATAAATAACAATAAAGTATGAACATTATCCATCGTCGTTCATTGATTCCATCGTCTTTTTGGGGAATGGCAAAAGTGCCAATCTCTCTAAAGGTCAATTGAGAATGCAAATAGTGCAACCTTTCTCTCTGAACTCATAGAGAGAATGGCAATAGTGCCATTCTTCTCTTGGGTGGTGCTAGTGCCATTTTACATATAAGGTTATGGAGAATGCCACTAGTGCCTTTGTCTATACCCTCATTGGGAGGAGAGAATACTACTAGTGCCTCCCCCCATGTCCCAAAAGAAATGTACAATGCATGATCTGAAAGCATAGATACTGTATTACTTTGGTCCAATAGATTTGTCGAAAGCACCCAAATCAAAACTTTGGTAGCATAGTTAATACTATACAATTTTTAATCTCTGTAATGCTTTCAACTAACATAGATTCAAGAAAGGAACATAACAGTATTACCATTTCTACATAACCACAAAGAGAGAATGGCACTAGTGCCATTCTCCATATGAGGTCACATAAAATGTTAATAGTACCTCTTACGTATAACCCGACATAGGGAGAATGACACTAGTACCATTCCCCATGTCATTATGTCACACAATTTTATCATACCTAATGTTTAATCTCTTTAATATAATGAGAGTATGTGCAATCGAGAAAATCCATAAAAGTCATATTATTTTGAAACTGAATACACAAGGCATAAATGAGTAGCTAAAGACCTTGCTCCAAATCTTCCAATTTAATCTTTGGGATAGCTTCAAGATCTGCTTCAGTGAAAAATCGTAAGTCTTCAATGTGATGCTCACCCTCTTTAATTCCTTCATCGATAGGTGAATCAGCTCTATGTGTCTCAAGAGGCCTCTCAATGCTAGACCAAATCTTAATATGGGGATTATTTGATGCATGTGCCACACACATAGCCTCGACATCTGTCGCCTATTGGGATGTCTTCACCAGTGAGATCACTTTTCTTTTGCTTGACAATGCTTGTAATGCCACACATCCATTAGTAAAGGCGTCAACAACAACTTCATGTTCCCTACTACAATAGCACCTGATGCACTCCTTGATGATGCCATGCTTCACAACCGCCTCTTTTTCATACTCATCGTCCTCATCAGAATAAAGAATATTGTCCTCAATTATTGTGTATGGCCTTGTGTTTTCTAACATGTGCTCAAATCCATCAAACCCATCATGTGAGCTGACAAATGACAAAAAATAGAAGGTCTCAAACAAACCCTTTTGTGCACTATCCGATTCATGGATAACACCCACAAACCTTCTATGCCAAAATTGAGCCTCTATCATTGCTTCCTTGAGATTTACCATCTCTATCATTGTCATAAATGATAGCAATACATACTGTGATGGAGTGGCAACGGTCTCCATCAAGCCACAGAGCAACTTCTTGAAGGCATCCTTATCCTAACACATGCCTTTGGCAGATCCCTCTGAGGTGTCAAGCACACACAAGCTGATTGGAAGTTGTCCCTTGGAGTGATGTGTTAGAAAGCTCTCCCCCTCCATCTCCATGTTCACTTGAATAATTGTCCGAGGAAAACAAGACTGCAATGTAGACTTGTTACCCTCTATTGAACTAATCACCCAATCAACATAGATTGATGCGGCTTTTGGGAAATCAGGTGTGAACTTGCCAACTTGCAGCTTCTCTTTGACCCATGACTCACATGAACCCTTGAAGCTCTAATAAACAATTGAATCAATTTTGAAGTAAGTTGCAAGGGCATCCCATGTTGGATGTTGGAGCAAAGGGTGACGTGAGTTGAACTCCTTGATGAGCGCTTCTTTCAGGGCTCTATCATGCTTAATCTCCATTGCCTGTTGAGACATTTCAATGGAGTCCTTGTCTTTGCTTGACTTGACCAAGACTATTTCTTTAGACTCAATCTCTGCTTGAAGTGCACGTACATCTTCGTCTTCCAGTCCTAGCAGACACCTCATATATGTTATTGTGGGATTTCGACCCTCAAGATCACCCTGCTTCACCAATGTCAAAATCCTAATCCATTGTTCGTAGATGTCATCATCGGATGTGACCATGTGTGTGTCCTTGGTAGCAAAGTTTGCGCCCATCGATACGCTTGCAACTCCTACAAAATTCTATATAAAAAAATCAAAATCATCTTAGACATTCTTCTAATCCAAATCATGTAATAGAGATAATAATGACACTAGTGCGATTCTCCCATTACCATGTCAAAAGCATGACTTGGTAACTAGAAGAATGGCACTAGTGCCATTCTCACATCAGGGAATTGACACTACTATCATTTCTTTTACAAAGCCATAAACATTCTTGAAATAAAAAATGCATACAAAACAAAGTTTATTACTCACATCCCAACTTTGTCGATCTTTATGCCCTTTGACAAGGCCTTGGGCTGGTTTCTTTGGTCGTCCAAATGCAATCCACTGTGCCCTTAGGTGTTGTAAGATATCGATATATGGTTGATTTTTCAAAACGGTTTGTGCCTCCATGTTGGCCATTGATGATATCTTACAACTTGCTTCAACTGGTGCATTGACAACAATTCTCGCCTTCCTCCGTGTATAGAAACCTTTTCGTTGATTGAAGGCTTCTCCATGTGCTTTAGTTATAAACATCCTTGCAGCATAAATCGAATGCTGCCCTACGAGAATCCAATAATTATACTCCTTTAACTTTTCCACCTTTATCTCTTCCTTGCACATCGGAGTATTTGTGCCTGTGTGGTAAGGCATAAGATATGCACATGTTGCAGGAGGTTGTGCATTCATTGCAAAACTCTTGACCAAGTCACTGACATAGCTGAGGGTCAATGTTCTGTACACATATTGGCTTGGTGCTCTAAAGCAATTCATCACTGGGATCAACACCTCAAACTCTAAACCAAATGGGAAGTACTCTACGTACTCCATCAAGCCTATCATACTTGTGTCCTTCCTTTCCAATTTCTTTTGTAGTGCCTTAAAGTCAACATCTGGCTGGATTTTCTTATATAGGATGATAGTTGCTTCAGATGATTTCTCACCATGTCCTGTTATATGTGTCTCACCACTCCCCGTTGCATCACCTCCACTTCCAGTTCCATCAGTGACTATTCCCGTACCTCCCTGTTTTCCTCCTAAAGTTGTCTCTTTGTCTTTCGCCTCCAGTTTATCCCCAATGCTTGTTTTTCCATCTGACCTTATTTCCTTCTCACCTATTGTTTCCTCCTCACCGGTCTCTCTAGCCTTCTCTTTCAATGTGTTCTGAGACACTTGAGAGCTTGATCCCTCAACATCACTTTTCTTGGTTCTTTTCGAAACTTTTCTACTCTTTTTTATATCTTGCTTTATCCCTTTTGTTACCAAATCAAAGCTTTCTAATATCTGTTGATTGGTATAATTTTATGGCTCATTAATCCAACCCCTAGATATCATCGTGTCCTCCCCAATAGCATTCATCCTCACATGATCAAAACAAGTAGGAATTAATTGATACACATTGCTTCCCAATGTATGAATTTTGAGACAAGGAATGTTGTCTTTCTCGGTATCCTCCATCTCTTTAACTTGTCCAACATCTTCAAAAGTTGTTCCTTGGATGTTCACAAAACAATGCACTTTATGGAGTTTTTGGAGTTCGTTATTGTATATATCCAAAAACCATCCTCTTCCAGAACTAACTCCATCATAAACTGACACCTCTCGAACCTTTCTCTTTCCCTTGCTAGCCATTCTTGCAATGTTCTGTTAACAAAAGAACCAAGGACACAATGAAATGTATAATAGAAAATCATAACTGTAGTAGGAAATATTACAACCACAATGCAACTTCTATTAAAAAAATAACCAAGGCGAAGCAACTTATATATGCATTATGAAAAACTACACCAACATAGTAAGCAAATATACACAATATCAAAGTTAAGATGGTTATAATAAAGAATGGTATTCGTGCCATTCTCCAACATAATATGATGTTAGAAGAGTGTCACAAATGCCATTGAACACATGGATTGTGAGTTTGTTCAGAATGGCACAAGTGCCATCCTCCGTGAGAGTTTGAGGATAATGCCACTGGTGCCATCCTCCATGATGTTAAGGAGAATGGCAGAAGTTCGATTCATCACATGGCACCACTACCATTCTCCACTAGTGGCATTCTACATAGAGATTAACACAATTCCATATGATCTCTACACAGTGGAGACAGTGATCACTACATAGAAGAATGCACATTTGAGTTTAGGATTCCTTATGCATGTTTTCAGGTCATGGTATGAGATTGGCACCACTGCCATTCTCCTCCACAGAGATTGACACAAATCCATATGATCTCTGCACATGTGAGTTTAGGCTTCCAGGGCCTAATAAGAGATTGACACAATTCCATATGATCTCTACACAGTGGAGACAGTGATCACTACATAGAAGAATGCACATGTGACTTTAGGATTCCTTGTGCATGTTTTCAGGTCATGGTATGAGATTCGCACCACTACCATTCTCCACTGGTGGCATTCTCCACATAGATTGACACAATTCCATATGATCTCTACACAGCGGAGATAGTGAACACTACATAGAAGAATGCACATGTGAGTTTAGCATTCCTTGTGCATGTTTTCAGGTCATGGTATGAGATTGGCACCACTGCCATTCTCCACTGGTGGCATTCTCCACAGAGATTGACACAAATCCATATGATCTCTACACATGTGAGTTTAGGCTTCTCAATGCCATTTCCTAGGGCCTAATAAGAGATTGGCACCACTGCCATTCTCCACTTGTACAGATGTTTACCCTACTATTCTAGGAGGGGTATTCCAGTGATCATAGGAGAGTGGTGTCCTATTCCATTCCACATGTGAGTTTCATGATCTCAGTGTCATTATGTAGTTGCCAGCATGAGATTGGCATCATTGCCGTTCTCCGCTCCACATGTGAGTTTGATGATCTCAGTGTCATTATGTAGTTGCCAGCATGAGATTGGCATCACTACCATTCTCCGCTAGTGGTAATCTAGACAAACTGAACCTATAGATTGACATTCCACTAATTTTATTGGCTACAGTAGGATAATGGCAAAAGTGCCAATGCACATATGAGTTTAGGATTCCTTGTGCATGTTTTCAGGTCATGGTATGAGATTGGCACCACTACCATTCTCCACTGGTGGCATTCTCCACAGAGATTGACACAATTCCCTATGATCTCTACACATGTGAGTTTAGGCTTCTCAATGCCATTTCTTAGGGCCTAATAAGAGATTGGCACCACTGCCATTCTCCACTTGTACAAATGTTTACCCTACGATTCTAGGAGGGGTATTCCAGTGATCATAGGAGAGTGGTGTCCTATTCCATTCCACATGTGAGTTTGATGATCTCAGTGTCATTATGTAGTTACAAGCATGAGATTGGCATCACTGCCATTCTCCACTAGTGGTAGTCTAGACAAACTAAACCTATAGATTGACATTCCACTAATTTTATTAGCTGCAGTAGGATAATGGCAAAAGTGCCAATGCACATGTGAGTTTAGGATTCCTTGTGCATGTTTTTAGGTCATGGTATGAGATTGGCACCACTTCCATTCTGTGGCATAAATTGCATTGTTTTTGGACCAAGGTCGGGCGCTGTCGAAGACTCATCTGTATGTCGGAGCTATGTCGAATGGTGAAGTAGTAGCCAATGGATCGGTGGCACAGTCTTTCCTTTTGCACGAAGCGGATCGAAAGCGAATGTCAGAGTTGGATCGGAATCTGATTGTATTGGTAGAGCAAACTCAAAAATACTTGTCGGATGTGAGTTGGAGTCGGGTTGGACTTGATGATTCATGTTGCACGTGTCGGGCGAAACGGAGTCCCACTCATGCATGCTCGTCGGATTGGGGTTGGAGTCAGACACAGTGGTCCGAACTCGGATTGTACTCGGAGTGCTCAGTCATTGGCATTGTATCCATCAGATTGGAGTCGGATTGGCATCGAATGGATGTTTGAGACAAGCTTTCCACTTGGGCACATCGTTTAAGTTCTGTGTACCTTTGCCACTTATGTGATTGGACCTATAAGGTTTAGAGCATACCTAAATGTTGTTGGAGATGTTTGGAGTGTGATGGACACAAACCCATCAATTTCAATAGGTAAAACATATACATTATCTCGATTGAGGTCACTGCAAAGTTGCAGAGAGATTGTTTTTATCTTTTCTTGAGTGGGGTTAGGTCTAATGTAAGGTTTTAGCCTGAAACCATTCACTGGTTTGCCAAATGCATGGCCATGAAGGTCAGCTAATTGAAAGGTAACTTGATCAAAAACTTCAAGCACCTTCAAAGGGCCATCATATCTCAGCTAAACATTAACACTAAATCACCTTTCTTGAACAACTTGAACTTCATGTTTCTATTAATCTAGGCTGCCCTCCTTTTCTGTGAATAATATCAGTAGTATGTGAACTTGTGAGCCTATCCTCATCCAATTGTAGAAGTTATTCTAATCTTGCATTGATGGAATCTTCTGGGGATAATCTATTATCTATCGCTAGAGTCTCAGGATACCTGCAGAAATTCCATAGGTACAACTGCCTCACAACCATACACCAAGTTGAAAGGTGTTAATCCAGTTACAACCTTGTGTGCAGTTCTAAGCGCCCATAGTACTAAATCCAAGTGATGATCCCAGTCCTCTGGGTGATCATCTACTACTATTCTTATGTATAACTTTTTCATCAGTTTGTTGGAGCTCTCAGCCTCTACCCATTGGCTTGTGGGTAATAGGCTGTAGACTTTTATGCAACATCATGTGCATTTTAGTCATCTTCCTAATTGTTTTGTTGAGGAAATGAGTCCCTCCTCACAAAGAAAGACCTTGACAAAAGCAACAAGAAGTAAAGACAGCTGACAGTTGAAATCCTAATTGGAATACCGACGTATGATAGCAACATCAACAAGACACTGAAACAAGCACAATACATCAAGGTTAGCAAAGAAGATCATAGCACCAGCATCACAGTTTCACTGTGAAAGTAGCACACAAAGCTTAGCTGACAACAACGCATTCCAACCACCCGGTAAGCTACTATAATCACACCTCTCTCCTTTTCTTTCATGGCATGACTAACTCATGTTGGATAGCTTTGGAGAGGAAACGTCGCCTCGCCATACTGGTATTGCATATTTTACAAGAAATAGAGCTCAGGTAGAGGCTACTTTCCAAACAGATGATCCAGAGGATATCTTTCACGACCCTAATTATATTCCTAGTGGGACAAGTTCCTCTGATAATTCCCTACATAGCCAAGAGGTGCAAGAGGCAAAAATTGAGCTAGGAAGGTTAATGCTACTCACTCCAACACAGGAATTACTACATAGAACACTTGCCACTAATATTGCAGCCAGTGTCTTTGTGACTACAAGGAAACAATTGAATTTCAATCCCCTTCCACCACCTTTAAAGAAGAAGAAGCCTGTCAAAGTTCAAGCTCCAATAGTAGCTCAACGAAAAATGCAGAACCCATTGGTCAAAGCTGCAAAGTTTACTGGCAAGAAAGGTCAAGACCCTAACAACCATGCTGGGCAATTTGAGACAAGGTGGATGGCTAGTGGATTTGGACAGCTACTAGATGATACTAACAAGGAGCGATTTGCAACAACATTCAATGGTAAATTAATGAATTGGTTTATGCAATATGGTATTGCACATTTTGCCACTTATGATGAATTAAAGATTGCTTTATTAAGTCATTTTAGGAAAGAAAAAACACCAGAGGGCATCTTGAAAAAACTGAGAACAATGAAACAAAAAGACCTCATGGTTAAGCACTATTCATAGATGTTTAGAAACCTCAACAGAAGGCTAATAGCAAACCAAAGACCCACCGAAGAGCAACTGGGAGACTATTTTTGCAAAGGATTAAATAAGGAACTGAGAACTACAATAGTTGGCAGGGACCAGCTGGGAGGAGCAAATGATTTTAACAATATGGTGGAAGCTGCCTAGAGGGTAGAGAGAAGACTTGGTACACCATCAAGATCCACGAAGAAAAAAAAGAAAAGACATTCAGATTCAGAAATAGACTCAGAGATAGACACAGATAGTGAAGCAGAAGAAGATATTGAAGATGAGGAAGACGGCTCATTAGAAAATGATGAGGATGATGAGGAACACTCCAAGAAAAAGAAGAAAGAGAAAAAGCAAAAGCTAAAAGAAAAATCCACAGCAAGAAAGACAATAGACAAAATCTCCAAGTTGGAGAAGGTGATTAAAGATCAACTGCAAAGTTTAAAGTCACCCCCACAACCACAAAAGGTTCCATGTGAATTCTGCAAAAAGGACAATCATGACAAAGAGAGATGCTGGTACAACCCCAAAATTTTACAGAGGGAAAGTACCACCTTACATTCAACAAAAACAAAATCAAGCACCAACAATACCTGCTAATCAAATTAGCAGTGGAAAGACCAACACAACAAAGGTATCAAAATGCACCCCCAAGAAGGCCCAATCAACAACGATGGGGGAACCAGCAGCAGATGCAAATGCAAGACCAAGCTTGCACTTACTGTGGTATTGATGGCCATAGGCAAGGTCCACCATGTGAGCTTTGGTGCAAGCACAGGGAGGAAATAGGTATACCCATTGTTCAATACGACAGAAGGGCGAATCAAAATCACCAGCAACAGCCTCCTCCAGGAGTACATATGGTCTATCCAGAACCCGTCAATCAGGAGTACAACCACAACAATCAATGCAATCAAAGAAATATTCAGGCTTTGGTAGTTATGAGGTCTAAGAATACAAAAAACAGCCACTTCAAGCAGAGGGAATCAATATGATTCCAGATTTTGATAAAGATGAGGAAGAAATTTTCCTCAAAAGAAACCCCATTGTATTTCCTATTTTTGAGATTCATGTTATTAAGATTATTGATCAATATACATGTCCAAATTAGCAGATACAACATTCCAAAACAGATCCAACTATTGCAAAACAGAACAAAGTTGGAAACCAATCAGATCAGGTTTTCACAGAAAAATATACAACAGAGGCTCCTGATGCAAGCAAAGATGATGCACCAGGAGATATCACTTCCAAATCAGCAGATGAGGCAATCATGGATGCAGAAATACAATTTGAAGAACATATGCAAAAAAGTGCCAAGGTTAGTCAGGATGACTTGGAGGAGATGAACTTGGGAAATAGTGACAACCCACAATCATTTATGGTAAGCACAAATCTCTCTCCACCTTTTAAAATGGCACTCAAAGAATTATTAATGCAGTACACATATATTTTTGCATGGCACTACACTGATATGGAGGGGGTAAATCCTAAATTATGCCAACATAGAATTAATCTAAAAATTGATGCAGTACTAATCATACAAAGTAGATATAGAATGAATCCAAATCATGCCAAGTTGGTCAAAGAGGAGATTGACAAGTTATTAAGAGTTGGTTTCATATATCCCCTGACACATGTCACATGGTTATCTCCTATTGTCATTATTCTAAAGAAAAATGGGAAAGTGAGAATGTGTATACACTATAGAAAATTAAATGCAGCCACTATCACTGATCCATTCCCACTACCATTTTGTGATTCATTGCTTGATGTTGTAGCTGGATATGAAATTTATAGTTTTTTGGATGGCTTTAATGGGTACAACCAAATCAGAATGGCTCCACAAGATAGGGATAAAACTACTTTTGTCACAGAATGGGGTGTGTTTGCATCCAATGTGATGACTTTTGAGCTGAAGAATGCCCCACCTACTTTTCAAAAATATATACAAGAGGTATTTGCAGAGTACCTAACATCCTTCATGAAGGTATTTTTGGACGATTTCTCAGTTTTTGGAAAGATGGTGAAACACTTGAATCACTTAGCATTATGCTTTGCTAGATGCAGATTTGTTGGTCTCAGTTTAAATCCAGCAAAGTGTGCTTTTGCTATTAGTAGGGGAATACTACTAGGACATATTATCTCCCAACAAGGTATGGAGATCGATCCTAACAAGGTTTCAGCAATTCAGAATGCAAAAGCCCCAAAAAACATCAAACAACTTCAAAGCTTTATAGGCCAAATCAAACAACTTCAAAGCTTTGATAGGTCTATTTAAAAGGCTTGGCATGTGAGTTCCAGGATATTGGTGCATTGGTCTCCTAGCAGCATTTTTTGTGTCGGTTGGCCGCCCATGGAGGCTTGCCCATCGGACCATGGTTGGAGCAGACGCAAGTGGAGGGAAATGCCATGTTATCCTCTCATAAAGTTGACTAGAGATACCGAACCATTCATCTGGGGAAATCCTCAAGAATGTGCATTCAACATTTTGAAAAAGATGCTTATGGTGGCACTTATCGTACAGCCCCCTGATTGGTATCTTCCTTTTGAAGTATTTGTGGATGCTTCAGATTCAGAAATTGGTGTAGTCCTAATGCAAGAGAAAACACCAAAATGGTTCAGACCTGCTGCCTATTATGCAAGCAGGATCTTAACCAAACATGAGAGAAACTATGTAGTCACAAAAAGAGAGGCACTTGGTATGATATGCATTGCATAAGTTTAGGCATTATTTACTGGCTACTAAAATAAATTTTCATGTTGACCACTAAGCTTTGATTTATTTGGCCAATAAACAGCAACAAATAGCTGGAGGGGTTGCGAGATGGATGGTTTTGTTACAGGAGTTTGATAGTTTGATTACACTGTGGTACATAGACCAGGAAAATAGCATGCAATAGCTAATTATTTGATCAAGCTATAGTCATGAGAAGCTCCGACTGGCATCCCAGATGAACTCCTTGATGCAAGTATATTTATGGTAAGGATAGAAGAACCACCAAACTAGTATGATAAGATGTTATTTTTCCTTACTAATGGACTAATCCCAGAAACATTGAATAGGGATCAAAGAAAGAAGTTAGTATTGCAAAGCAAACCTTTCCTTATTATTGCTGGAGTGTTGTACAGAAGAGGCATTATCTAGGTCATCAAAAGGTGTGTCCAAGACCATGATCAAAAAGTTGTGTTAGCAGAGGCACATGGAGGGCCAGAAGGAGGCCACTTATCAGGTGATATCACAGGCAAGAAAATCTTGCAGGCTGGATTATGGTGGCCCACAGTATTAAAAGATGCACACAATTATGCCACATCATGCTTGTCATGTCAAAGGGATGATAGACCAATGGATAGTGACAGAATGCCACATCAGCCTATTCTTCCATTGGGACCTTTTCAAAAGTGGGGATTGGACTTTATTAGACCAATCAAACCTGCAGCCAAATTCTCAGGCAATCAATATATTCTTGGTGCTAGTGATTATTGCACTAAATGGGTTGAGTATGTAGCATTGAAGACATGCAAAGCTAGAACAGTTGCACATTTTTTGTATCACAATATTGTAACCAGATTTGGTATTCCCATTGAGATTTCATCTGATAGGGGAACCCATTTCATAAACAAAACCATGAGAAAAATGACCAAGATGCACAAGCCAATGGATTGGCTGAAAGTTCTAACAAGCTAATGAAAAAGGTTTACAGAAGAGCAATTGCTGATGACCCAGAGGATTGGGATCAGCATTTAAACTTAGTGCTTTGGGCACTAAGGGGAGCACACAAGGTAGCTATAGGATTGACACCTTTCAGGCTAGTGTATGGTTGTGAAGTAGTAGTACCCATGGAGTTTGTTGCAAGAAGTCTCAGGGTAGGAATTGACAACAAACTGTCCCCAGAAGACTCCATCAATGCAAGGTTGGAGCAGCTTTTACAATTGGATTAGGATAGATTGGCCAGCTCCCATACAGCTAACATTATCAAAAAAAGGAGGGCAGCATGGATCAATAGAAATATAAAGTTCAAGATTTTCAAAAAAGTAGACTTGGTACTGATGTTCAACACTAAATTGGGCATAATGCCAGGTAAATTCAAACTAAGGTATGATGGTCGATTCAAGGCGATTGATACATATGAGCAAGGGACATTTCTCTTGGTAGACCTACATGGCAACTCCTTTGAGAAACCAATTAATGGTTTTTGACTTAAGCCTTACATTGGTCTAGATCCCACAGAAGCTAAGATCAACACAATTTCACTATAGAACCCTTCTGAGGTACATAGTTATATAGTCTTTTCTTCAACCAATCAACTAACTAATGGGGTATCATGCATCATTTCAAAGCAGACTTATCTCTTGAAAAGAAGCAACTATCATAAAGATATATCCCTAGCAAAGCTTCGAGGGATCTCCATCTCACCTAGACCCACCCTTGTTATAGACCCCATGGCTATTTTCGAATAAGGATTTTGAACCATGCTCAGTGAATACCTGGCATGACATAGCCTCAAAAACATCTTGTTGTGCTTTTTCTATATGTTGTTGTTTGAATGGCACTTCCAATGAATTTTGTTGCAGACACGTACCCGATTGTGAACGAGCCATGTCGCCATTGCTGCCTTGTCCACTCTCCTTATACTTCATAGAGCAACTTGTCGTCTATGTCATCGAGGCCACACCACTACTTTGAGGTGGTAGGTATTGCAAAGAACCATCTACATCTACAGATTGACTAGCTTGAGGTGTGAGTATATCATCAAGCATGCATTCATGAGGCTAAGATTGGTGGCGTGCAACTATATCATCCACTTGGCTATTAGTAATTTTAGGCATTTCTTTGCCTAGAGTGGTTATAACTCTCTCAACTCTTGGACCCTTGCATTTTTCAATTTGTTTGTGAGCATCACCCAAGAAGTTCTTTTGCATTCTTGTGCTAGAGCCTGAGTACTCCTCATGACAAAAGTTGCATTTCCACTTCTTATTAGGCAACATCATAACATACTCCCGAGCCTTTGTTGGGTTTCTTCTTGGTTTCTCTAGAGCTATGCTTGCGGTCAAGGTTGTAAGAGAAGCATACACAAATTCATATATAAGTAATATGTGCATTCACATAAATTTTCATGGTTTTGTTTCTACCATCTCATTTAGCCACTAGGACACATAACAATGTTTGAGTTCATTTGCAGTTCTACATCCAAAAATCAATGTTGCTATTTGGCACACTAGCTTAGAGTACTTTATGTAAGCTTGCTAGAACTCAAGAGAGGGAAATCATCCAACTTTCTTGCCCCCTCTCGACATAATTGGATGATTATGAACGTGGTAATCTACCTATTAAAATAGGTGTGGGATGGCAAATCACCTTTTCCCATGTTCCTCTCTTTCTTGAGTAAGCATCTATATGCACCATGATCATCTGCATCATTATGCTCTATTTGGACGTCGGTATTTTACACACACTAGTGCAATAGCTAGTGAACTTACTTACATAAGCACTTATAAGCACTTTTATTTCTAATTTCTAAGCTAGGAGACTTTGTTAACCTACTAACCTCAATATATTTTTTCTACGTGCATATGGAGTTTGACATGGGTTACAAATTGCATACATATGAAGTCTAACATGGGCTACAAATTGCAACATATGCAACATGATCATATCAACTAATAATATATAAAAAGCAAGGATCATAAACCTATGTAGACTATATTCTCTCCACAATTATACGTGATAATTTTGCGAGTTGCTATACGATCCAACATTTGCAAGCTCTACAACTAGCTAGACTTTGAGCGAGATCCAGCATAAGTGAGCCCGCAACCAGCCCAAAGTTAAATATTCTCTCATCACTCTTGAATCCTACATTATAGAGTTCTACTAGTATAAAAAATTTTAACCACATGTAAGATGTTCCAGGTTGTGGCGTAAGCGAACCCCCAACTGGCACATGGTATAATATTCTTCATCAACGAACGAGTTGTTCTAGGTTGGCTTATGGGAACCTCGCACCTAAAATGTTACAACTTACATGCAGCTAACAAACTCATTAACTAATACTATATAGATTCTAATTATCCAATTAGTATCTAAGTGCGAGTGGTTTTCAATTGGCATGGTATATGGATACACCACGTGGTATATATTTTTATCGCATGGTATATTGATTTACTACGCGATAACTTGCCACGGCTAGTACTAACTAAAATTCGCTACTAGTCCATTTTAAAACGTCCATGGGCTAATTATAACATGTTCAAAATAAACGTTTTAATACCGCCACAGATTCCTCCTCACATATTAATTTATTTCAAAATCTCAAAATTGTGACTTATTGTCTTTTAAATAGTCAAGCTAAAAATTAGTTCATGGATTACCTACCTATATCGAAGGTATGTGATATTGTTTTGCCTTAAACCATAGATCAAACTGCATAGAGTTGCACAAATTCAGCTCTTTTGCATAGAATCTTTAGTGTACTATGAAGCCACGCTAGTTTTACCATCAACAAACAATGACACAAATTCATGACCAAATTGTAAACCAAGAAGCAAGGACAATCAACAAAGATATTTCAAAATCGGAGATTCTCATATCATGAACCTTTTAGAAGAATAGTTTAGAATCATCTTATCTTACTATATATTAAGGACAGTGGGAGGCAAGACATTGCCACTGGTCATGTGGGGAGGAAATGGAGTTGATTGAAGCACATTTGAGTTTTGAATTTGCCACCTCTGTGTTATGAGTGCATAAGCCCATTGAAGCCAAAGTAGATTTCCCACCACCGGCATATACATGCAAGCAAGATTCTCATCGACTTCATTCATTCACCCTTTTCATGTTTTTGCCCCTCTCCATGCTTTTCATCTCAAGTTGTTTTTGCAATCTATGGCATCACCATTATAGGCATCGACCTTCTTTGACAGATAAGCAATCAGTTGGAAGTGAGGGAGTTCAACCAAGGAGTGTAAAGAAGAGAACTTAATCACATTTCAAGCCATTGCCATCAAAGGAATCAAGCCATTGAAAGCTGGTGGGGAAGTCAACCAATTCAAATCGTTGAGCTCACTGAAGGTTGTCATCAATACAACAAGAGGGGGGGACAGAGTGGGCATGGTGGAGAAGGGGGATTAATATTTCTATGTCTCTTCTAGCAAGGCGGACTGCTCTTTATGCAATCTCAACCTCTTTCATGTGCCTCCAGCTTCGTCATCATTGCTAGCCCACCGCGAGCTAACTTCGTAGGTCCTGTCGTGATCCACTTCCAAAGCCTTACTCTCTCAAGCTATGTTAGTCTCACACTTTCCAATGAGAAGTGATCTATCTGCAAAGATTTTTGGTTTCTCAGTATCTTGCCTCTCTAACTTGGATCTATGATAATGACAAGAGCTTAGATGATTCAAGCATCCTGGAGGGATGTCATTCACATCAAACGATTAAATCAACTCTTAAAAGCCTTTCTTTGTCAACATCAACTTTCATCAAGCGGCCTCTAGCTTTTCTCCCTCCTACCTCTATCTCCTTCCTTAGTAGTAGTTCTCTACATTGTCACATCATGGACTTCATCGACTACTAGATCAATGGCCTGAATCTTAGCTATGCCAAAAAGGAAGCTTTCTGATCTAAAAAAAGGCAACACAAAGAGCTGAGCAATGCACAAAGTAGGAAACTAGAAGATCCTACATGCATTGATGAATTATGGAATAAATGACCCAACAAGAAGAGAAACCAAATCAATAACAAAGGCAAGAAAATATGGATTAAATGCCAAGGGGGTCTCTGCATTGAAATACAACACAAGAACTACCAACGGTAGCAATCAGGGAGGTGACAAAGGATGAAGATATGGCACATTACAAATGCCAAACGTGGCAAACAATGACCTCATGCAACACATGATACAACAAGATGAAGCTCTGGTAGGATGATGAAGTAACTAGTGAAGGCAAGGCACTCAAACAATGATGGGTGTGGAAGCAGGCAATCTACAAAGCAGATAAGTAATCAACGATTGCCTACTGAGAACAAAGCCATTCTTCTTTTGATAGCTTTATGAATTTTCACTCCATGATCGTTTAGGAAGCTTGGACATTTCTTCTTCTAGGAATTTGGTTGGGACTCTTTCAATTGCTACAAAGCTCTTAGAAGCTCCTTGGAAGCCATTAGTGCTGTGGCTTGATGCTAGGAGTTGTAAGGACCATAAGACAAGGAGGAGAGGATTATGATGCAACCTTGATGCAACAAAGCTCCTTCACAGAATATGGCTACAAGGGTGGAGCAAAGGAGGTGGAAGGTAGCCTATGATAGAAGTTGTGGTGCCACTCACAAACAACCTCTCCCTTCTTCACTCTAGCATTCACACCTCCCTACAGAAACCTTAGCAAGCAATACGTGCTGTCATAAATTGCCAGGTCATTTTACATGTTGGAGAGTATGGAGTTGCTTTCTTGGGTTGTGATGAGACATGTCCAATCTTAACAATGATCTATCCCATCGCTTTGGTAAGCCTAGGGTTGTGGAGTAGAATATTATCAAGACTGTAACACATCGTGGTAGGCAAGGTAGACAAAGCTTAACCTTTTGGGCCATCCTTCAAGAATGTGGCAAATAACGTATAGATTGTAATCGAAATGGAAGTGATCGAATCTCCTCTGAATCTCAAGGTTGTGCACTTTAATGATCCTCCCATGGTGAATGATTGAATCAATTTAAGAATAGTGTGAAGAATATCTGGTTGAGATTGAAGAATCTGATGGTTAGGTGCTATCTCCTACAACCTATGACTCATTTTTGGTCCCAATTGAAGAGTTCAATGTTTTGACTCAACCTTTATCATATAGCTTGCAGGTCACTTTTGCAATTTGGGACTAACAAACATGCAAGAAAAAAAGACCTTTGAAGGGATGTTGTATAATCCCCATCTTCTTGTCATGATATTAGCTTCATTGGCTTATCTTAGCTACCTGGCTATGACGAGCTATGGATACCATTGCCTCTAGAAACACTTCACTTCTTCTTTCGAGAAATGGAGAAAGCAACGCATTGATCCTTCTAATATATGTTAGTGATAAGTCAGATCCTCTAAACTCATGCACCCTCAATGGAGCTTTCTATACATTAAACAAGTGACATAATCATCTTGGAGTGTAGATAAGAAGCCACACTCTGTTATAGCATCAATGACACAAAGGATGACAATGTTTTTAAGAAAGGTAGGACATTTCTGGTAGAATATGTCCATAGAGCTCGATTATTTTTGGTGTTGTGTAGATGAGTGGATGTTCTTTGTAGAATTCTTCACATAGGGAAAATTTTCTTGCTACTAGGCTATAAACAATGTTGTCCAATGTAGAAGTGAATAGAAGGAGGGAGTAGCTCTAGCTTTCAATTTGCAAAAGCTAGGTAAGCACGATTGGAGGAGTCATGTGTGTGTTTGCTTCTTCATGACAAGTGCATCTCCTTTTTCCCTTACAAGCATACATTTGACAAAATAATACAGTTTGGTGAATGCTTTTATCGCTTACTTGCAACACAGATTACAAAGAAAGTTTGTTATGACCCAGTTCCATTTGAATGGACAAGGAATTCACGAAATAAACACATCATAAAGTGGCATATCAAGAGAGAGAGAGAGAGAGAGAGAGAGAGAGAATGGTAGAAGAACAAAAAATAGATTGTTATTAATGGGGAGAAGAATATTGCATTCCATACATAGGTTCCAATGCTAAAATATGAAGTACATAATCTTCTCTCAACTTAGTAAATGTAGGTCGAATCTCCAAGAAAACTAGGTAGCTATATTAGACTAGAGGAAAGAAACTAGAAGATAACTTGACAGCCTTCCTTTATCTAGTGTGTGCAACTTATGTCTAAATAGAGCATCCACCAGGGCATTCATTGAAGACTATCACACCCTATGAGGCATGGATAGACTACAAGCTAGTTATCTCACAGATGAGAGTATTTGGGTGCTTGGCATGCACATTTACCATCTCAGTTGTGGCATAAGCAGGAGGATAAAGTAGTCAAGTGTATCTCCTTTGGTTATAGTCGACAGAGTGTAAAGGCTGCAATCTATACCAACCTCACTCTAGAAGGGTGGGTCATTATCAATCGAGATGTTGTCTTTGTTGAGCATTCAACCATCTCTTTTCCTGGACTGTCTGAAACAGCCTAATGTCAATGCCTTAGATGTCTTTGACACATTGCTGCCCCTGTTTAAATCAAGTATAGATTTGAATAGCCATCGGAGAGTACAAATCCTACAACTACAAATTGTTTGCAAAATATTAGGGTGATGCAAATAATGAGATGCCTCTCCCATTGATGATATTTCTATTAGTTAAGAAATATCATAAAATACTCCTAAGATGGCCATTGGACACACTTGAAGATAGCAAACAGGTTGAACCTTTGGCTATCTGCACCTTAGTAGTAGGCAACCATCAAGTCCATGGTCCCTTAGTTGACATTAAACTGATTGCTACAGCCAGCAAGGATGCCTTTGACATTATCTACTTTTGGGGAGAGAGAGAGAGAGAGAGAGAGAGAGAGGATGGTGGAATGAACAGAAAATAGATTGTCATAAATGGGGAGAAGAATATTGCATTCCATACATATAGGGTTCCAATGCTAAAATATGAAGTACATAATCTTTTCTCAACTTAGTAAAATATAGGGTAAATCTTTAAAGCCAATGGCAAGATAAAATAATATGGTCCCTTGGGAAGGATGGAGGGCTAGCAAAGTTAAAGGAAATGGAAGGGTTAACAAAAACATATGGGATGGGGGTAGAAGAGGTTGAAGAGAAATGGCCAAATAAATTAACACAAGGTATGGGGCAAGTGAGATGATTGTGGAGGTGACCATAAAGCAGGGTAGAGTTGGATGGACTACAACATTCCTCCAAACCTATCTATGAGACTAAATATTTTGGACATCCCTTTAAACTTATAAATGAGATTAAATATTTATTTAGCCCATTGTTTTCAAGACAGGACCTAAAGGTAAGACTATCTAAGTAATGCTTAAGGAGGTTATATGTCTCTCTATATTACTTATTCGTGAGGTGTCACATGGCACTCAAACGTTAGTATCATAAGATACTTTCACTTGCAACCTATTTGTGCCTTTTACAACACCTCCCTCAAGAAATCCACCACAGTACTTCTATGCATTGACTCCACAACCTTCCTTTGATATTTATTTTTTTGTGAGACCTACACCACATGGCACTCTAAGAATAGTGCCACATGGTGCTCCCTCCTTGCAACCTCTGTATGCCTTGCCCAACGACGACCGACACAATACTTCCATGTGTCAATTCCACATCCTTTCTTTGATACAAGAATATAATAATATCTTTGAGTAAGGGGAGGATTGGGTAGTAGCTTCAGAGGGGGTGGAGGGAGGGGTGGTGTGGTGGAATGGGCAATTGAGGAGGGGAGCAACAAGCAACCACAATGAGAGGAGAGCGAGGGGGACCAAGTAGTCATGAGATGCTTGAAGAAAAGTTGAGGGAGGCAAGGAGAGTGGCACGAGTAGGGGTGGTGAGCGAAGGTGAAGGGCTGTAAGAGAAAAGCTACAAGGAGGAGTTGGTGGGGTGGAGGGGTGGTGGAATGGGTCACTGAGGATAGGAACAAGGGGAAGCATTCACAAGGAGAGGGGAGGGGGAGGTGGTGAAAAGGTGAGGGGAGTTGAGAGAGAAGGTTTGAGAGGGGATGGTGAATACAAGTGAGGGGCTAGAGGGGAAGGGGAGGTGCAATGTGATGGGCGCTAAGAGAGTAGCAACAAGGAAAGGGTGGTGAGCAACCACAATGAAAAGTTGGGGAGTGGGGTGATGGGGCTGACCAAATAGTCATGAGAAAGGGGAGGAGCATTTGGAGTGAAGGGGATAGAGAGAGCATCCCATAAGGAGGGGTTTGTGAGAAAAGGTGGAGTAGTCACACTGCAAGGAGAGATGAGGGGTTTGTGAACAGAGGTGAGGGACTGAGGGTAACAAGCATGCTATGAGGAGGGGGGCGGAGAGGTGGAGCAAAGGTGAGGGAGAGGGGGGGCAAGGAGAGGGAGAGGGGGGCAAGGTGGACCAAATTGGGAGGCCAGAGTGCAAGGAGGCTAGGGGTTGAGAGAGTCTCTACAAAGAGAGGGGATGCAAGACCACAAGGTGAGTGCCTATGAGGGAGGCAGATTAGAGAGAGTGTAGAGGTATGGTGAAGCTATGAGGAGAATTGAGAGAGAGGTTGAGAGGATGGGGTTTCAAGGTAGCTAGAAGAAGAGGAGAGAAAGTAGAGAGGCGGATAGAGGAGCCTAGGTACCATTGTGCTAAGGGAACACAATTGACATCATAGGTGGTGATGAGCTTTAAGGTCATTAGGTATAGATATAAAGATTACACTTTCATCATCTTTCTTAAAGATGAAGTGTTTAGCATATGAAGAAGGAAAGATTTGTCATGAGGAAGGAAAGATTAGTTATGATTCAATGGGTGAAAAATGCAAGGGTGATAAGAAACCATTACCCATCTATATCTACCTAAGGTCTCTAACCAATTAGGGGTGGGTCATGCTACTCTTAAATACATTTTGAGATCCCATCTTGACACCCAGCAAAGCATGTCTCTAACCCACTATAGATAGGTCATGATATTTGTCCGCTGTAGAGGTTATTATTAAATGCAAAGACATTAAAAGTGAGGGGAAAAAAAGTTCCACAATGCATGCCTTTTAGCCCTTCCTTCCTTGGTTCTCATCTTTTACAAATTTTTAGATGCATATTAATAGTGATAGAGTGTAATAGATCTAGCTCTAGGTGAATGATAGTAATAAAGGGGGATGTTTCTACTAGAGCTGGAGTGCAAGGACACGAAGATGTGGAAGAGCAAGAAACTCAAAGTGGATGATGCTTGGGTTTTGTGAAGGGACCAAAAGTAGTCACATTCATAAGATATGCAACACCTAGGCCACATTGCCGTATCTAGGCACATAGGTCATTCTAATATCCCCTGCAGACAATCTCTCCCTAGCATACTGGTCGTGTATCTCAATGCGCTTTGTGCAAGCATGGGAGACAAGATTCTTCACAATTGTGAAAGGACTATGACTATCAGTGTATGAAGATAAAGGTACTTGATGTCTATCTCATACTCAAATCATCATATAACCATGGGAGCCATACATACTCAATTGTGGGTGTGAATGTTGGCTTGTATTTAGCCTCACAAATAGAAGTAGTGGGGCCACTGAAGGATTACTCTTGCCCAAACATGAAGTGCATGAACTACCCAAGAAGAAGCAAAAATCAAAAGTGGACACTTGTATGTCAGCCTAAACATGAAATGCATGAAGTCCCAAGAAGAAGCAAAAACTAGTAGTGGACACTCATATGTGAAAGAAGCCATCCCATTTTGAGTCACAAAAGGCATGCACCTATAGATTACCCCCCTTGGGGTAGAACACACCAAGGTATTGAGTGTGTACTCTGGAAGTGACTCATGAGTTGTGGGGATCTTGTAGGAACACCAATGGAGTACTCCTCCAAGCTACTCTAGATTGAGAGCAATGCATGCAAATGCAGTCAACTAGTGTCACTATAGCGACTCCCAACTTTGTTATGATCATGGATCATAAGGAGAAGAAGAGGAAGGGGAGAGGGAGGTGGAGAAGGGGGAGCAGGAGAAGAAGAAGGGAAGAGGAGAAGAGAACATGGAATTCACAAAAGGCACTATGAGGGAACAAGAGACAACTCCAAAGAGGAGAAGGAGAGTTTGTAATCCAACGTGTGCAACCAACAAGTGAAGACCAAAGTCAGCCATTTGGCCTTTTATAAATGCCACCTTTTGAATGGAGGGCCAACCCTATTCCCTTTATACCACTCTCTTTCCTCATTGTTTATAATCAACTTGGGCCTATTTGGCTACAAGGCACAATGCTAGCTTCTACACCGCCAAAAATATGCAGTTCGGTGGTGACTCACATATCGTGGGAATCTTGAAAGGATGTCGATGGAGTACTCTTCCAAGCTACTCTAGGTTGAGAGCAATGCATGAGAATGCCATCCACTAGTGTCACTCTAGTGACTCCCATCTTATTGCAAAAGTGAATCATAAGTAGAAGAGGAAGGGAACAGGGAGGGAGAGGAGGAGAAGAAGGGAAGAGAAGAAGAGAACATGGCATTCATGAAACTTTAAGGCTCTATGAGGGAACAAGAGACAACTCTAAAGAGGATAAGGAGAGCTTGTATTCCAATGCATGTAACCAACAAGTGAAGACCATTTGGCCTTCTATACATGCCACCTTTTGAAGGGAGGGCCAACCTTATTCCCTTTATATCACTATCTTTCCTCATTCTTTACAATCAACTTGGGCCTATTTGGCTCCAAGGCACAATCCTAGCTCTACGAACTTGCCACTATCCATTAAATGACATTGCCAACTAACATAATTAACATTCCCTCCTTGTTCCAATCCCCTAGACTGTGCTTGGTCATAGTTGTTGGAGGGTTGTGAACTTGTCCCATTTGCAGTGCTTCAAAGGTCTCCATTGGATCCTTTGTTGTTGAATTGTTTTGCTGGGCAGATGGATATGTTGTTTGGTAGCATTGGATTCCCCTATAATTGACATGACATGGCATGATTGATTGCAATGGATAGGCATTGGGTGGATGGGATTGGAGCTGAGTATTGTGATCTTTGAAAGAGAGAGGGAGAAAGAGAAAAATCTCAAGTATAAGTTAGCAGGGGTTGATATGAGATCCCAATGTTGGTAATGTTAGCAAAGTTAGTACAGTTAATTCTCATGCTCCTCCTTAAGTCTCATATTTGTTTTGAGTGAGACTTTTATTAGTTTCTCATCAAAGTATGTCTTTGACATGACATGTTTGTAAGTCCAAAGTTTTGCATGACATTTTTCCTTGCTTCTCTGTAAACCTTCCTTATAAATCCATTTGATGGATTACATAACATCGAGGGCTTTGTTTGGTAGTTTCTTTGATCTCAATAAGGTTGTAGTGATTTAAAGCTTTATTTGTTTGATTCAGAAAATCGACAGGAGTCTGATAATAAACCATACAAACTCCTAAAATGAGGACTATGGATGAAGAGGTTTATAGCGTCTTGAATTCTAGAAAAGACCTCTAAGTTAAAATGGATATTACATTGGGATGCTCAAATGATTAATTGGTACTAGTGTTAAGTAGGAAAAAGAAAAGAGTAAGATAAAAATAAAAGAGGGGAAAGTAGGAGTTAGCAAATGAGTGGTTTTTAAATGAAAGTGAAAATAAATCTTTGAGGACCATAAGAAACTAGTCCAGCCCCATTTTTATGTCATTAGATTCATTCTACAATTAAACTCATTAGGACCTCTTGTTGTTCCATATGTGGAGGAGTGCCTTAGGACATCGATGGTTGGTGTGTCTTTGGTTCTATACCTTGATGAAGTTATTAGGGTTGTACCCTTTTTAAGTGAATATTTCCTTTCCATGGTAGCAACATTTTGTTATGGTCTCTAGTACCTTCCACTGCTATAGGTTCTTATGTCACTACTCCCTTTTATGGAGTAGGTTCTTATGGGTTGGCTGCTATGGAGTCGGACTAAATGCCACACTAAAAGAGCAGTTTCGTATCTCCTTGTGGGAAAACCCACCAAGGCCTTGAACTATCATTGCCTTGCCCTTTGTGGACCTTGCAATAGGTTCTTGTGTTACTACTCCCTTTTTATGCATAGGTTCTTATGTAGCTACTATCAGTGTATTCTTTGTTGTTGGTGGTGTTGATTCAAACCTCTTAGGTCTCTCCTCTATTTGTTGTGGCTAAATAGGAATTAAGTCATCCTTAAGGCAATCAAGAGAAGGTGGGTTGCTATGTTTATGATAATTAGGTATGCACATGTGAGTGTTTCCATTTTAATGACTACTTGATCCCATAGAGAGAAAATATGCGCATCAATGACTACCACATGAAGGTGAAGAAGATTGCAGATGCACTTGCTTCTATTGGGTCGCCAGTGGAAGATGATGATTTAGTTTCTATTACCTTGAATGGTCTAGGAAAGGATTATGTACAATTCTGTACATCCATTGCCGTCCATGTGAATTTTCTTGATTTTGAGGAGTTGATTACTCTTCTAATTTCTGAAGAGCAGAGAAAATGATGGTGCATCTTCTTCATGAGGAACTTCAAAAGAAACTATCTTCTACTCAAATGCTGGAAAAGGTAGAGGCAGAGGTAGAGTAGGCCGATCTGGAGGCCATGGAGGAGGACGTGGTAACTTTAGAGGCAGGGGGAGCCAAAGAGGTCATGGTGGATGGCAGAGAGGCCAAAATGCAAACTGCAATGTTGAATGCTACTACTATGGAAAAATGGGTCATATGGTTAAAGACTGCTATAAAAAGAAGAATGACATCATGACTGGAAAATTGTAGCAAGGCAATTATGCATCCTCTAGTAGATAGGGTGATGACAAAAATGAGCATTTGTTTATGGTGCAACACATGACCAATTCTATGACAAGTGTAGAAGAAAGCAATGAGGTGTGGTATGTTGACTCAGGTGCATCAAACCACATGACATGTCATGCAGAATGGATGCAAGATGCAAGGAAAATGGAAAGACCAGGATTTCTGGAGACTGGTGATGATACTGCACATCCTATTGTGCAGATTGGTAAAATTCCTTTGTTTATGCAGGAAGGAAAAAGAAATATCTATCTGATGTATTTCATGTCCCGAATATCACCAAGAACCTGGTTTCTGTTGGTCAAATGTTTGAGCAGGGCTTGCAGGTCAGATTTAATCCTCATGGATGCTTTGTTGAGGATATGAAAAATAAAGGTTGCTTGATAGCAAAAGGGAAGAAGAAGGGCAGGATGTTTATGTTGGATGCAGACATGCCTGAATTGAGTACAACAATGTTTGCACATGGGATTTTTGTAGTTGCAGATATTGATATCTGGCATAAATGCATTGGTCATGTTAATGTACAATGACTTAAATTAATGCAAGCCCAAAATATTGTTGTAGGATTGCCTAAGTTCAAGATTGTAGAAATGCATAAGGTATGTGAAGCCTATCAATTTGGAAAATAGGCAAGGAAACCATTTCCTAGACATGTTCAAGAGAGGAAGAGGCCATTGGAATTAATCCACTCTAATGTGTGGACTACTAAAGCTGCATCTATTAGAGGTTGTCATTATTTTGCCACTTTTATTGATGGCTATAGCAGAAAAGTTTGGGTGTATTTTATGAAAAAGAAAAGTGAAGTGTTTGGGCATTTCAAAGCTTTTAAAGCTATGGTTGAGAAAGAAACAGGCCTGCAAATAAAATGCGTAAGGTCAGATGGAGGGGGAGAGTACCTCTCAAATGAGTTTGTGAGGTTCCCACAGGAGCATGGCATAAAGTAGCAATATTCATGGGGTCATCCCCCACAACAAAATGGACTTGCAGAAAGGAAAAACAGGCATATTGGAGAGGTATCTCGTGCCATGCTCAATGAAAAAGACCTACGAGATTATTATTGGGTTGAAGCAGTTGCTACAATAGTCTACATAATGAACAGAATTCCCACTACAACAATACATGCAATGACGCCAGAGGAGAGGTATACTGGTAGGAAACTAGATATTTCTCATTTGAAAGTTTTTGGTTGCATTGCCTATGTTCATGTGCCAGATGAGTTGAGATACAAGTTGGATCCAAAAGTTGAGAAGTGCATCTTTATTGGTTATTCTCTGCATTAGAAAGGGTATAGATGCTATAATCCTTCTCCTTGTAAGTTTACAGTGAGTAGAGATGTTGTTTTTGATGAGATGATGCACAAAATGGTAATGCTGCACAAAATTCACAGCAACAATCACAAGATATTAGGACGTGTAGTCTCCTCTAGCAGTGATTTACATACTTCGCCATGGATAGGCAGATTGAGATCAGGAAGATCTCCTCAAAGCGTGTAGTCTCCTCTAGCAGTGATTTACATACTTCGCCATGGATAGGCAGATTGAGATCAGGAAGATCTCCTCAAAGCAATGCAAATACTGGTATGCAAGTATCACAAAAAAGAAAAGAGGAAGTAGATCAGCCCATGGTTGATGTGAATGTAGGTCATTATTATGTGGATGGTGAATCTGTTAGATATCAATGCTCCACTCTCGTGTAACTACACAAGAACCAACTAACTCTACTTATAAGTCCCCCATATGAGGAGAAGGCATTTGAGTAGCTCGGCTATCCGGTAGGTCCTAGTTTGGACACCAGATGGGGGCCATGTGTGGCCTAATGGCTAGATGGCTTCAGATAGAGTTGGCACACTGCCAACTAGGCTACATGCAAGTGTGGGAAGGCATCCCATGACTGACCACACTGAGGATAGATGGAGCATTTCCCGGGGCAGCCCAGTCTTGGGCTACGGGGCCCACTGTTTGCAGCCCAAGATGATCCTAGATGGCTATGGGCCAAACGGGAACCGTAGGTGAGTTGCTCTATTCTGCGCCATGGTTATATCATGTGGTCGGTGGCCTACCGAGACCTCCAGTCGGCCAGTTTGGGTGGATTGGGTCATTCTCCCAATTGAGTCTAATCGACTATGACTGGTGGCTATATAAGCAAGCTCGTGAAGCACATATTCATCACTAGCTACAACAACCCTGATTCCTTAGCATCTATCCTCTGTCCTCTATTGTTTCCATCATGCCAACGAAGCTTCTCACACAGGAGCACACGGCTGGGAGGCAATGCCATCTATTGTATCAGTTTTATAGTAATCAAATTTTTGATTCTCCATACTATCTGCTTTTCTCTCTTGCATACGAGATCTTGTTATCTGTTGAGCATAAATGTTGTATTGTTTTCTTATAGAATCTAGCAGCTCAAAACAGAGCCTTGATGATGAGTTGGGTATTCACATACTTGAAGTAGTACCTGGCCGAGATGTTTTAATGTTTCCAAGGAGATGAGGTTATTGATCCTTATTCCACATAGGAGTTTTAGAAGGATTCCTCTTGACTTCACACTCCTCCACATGCCTTCCACATGCTTGGCATGTGGCCTCTCTTATATTATTGGAACACATGGACATGAGCCCACCTCTTTATATGACTCACTCTTTCTATTTTCTAAAAAACTCCATAATATCCCATACACAAATAACTCTCACCCCATACCAAGGTATTTATAATTCATACCTATGGTATTTACAATGAGCCATTCCACTCATCCTCTCCATCCCATACAATATCATAGAAAATAGAAATAAGTGAGAGCTGCTAGGCTATCACTTGATACTCAAACCCTTATCAAACATAGAGAAAAATAATATCAATGCCAAGTTAAAAATATCAATTTTTGGCGTCACAGTATGCACAGACATATGGCATTGATTATAAAGAAACATTCAGTCCGGTTGCAAGGATGGCAACCGTAAGAGCAATCATTGCTATGGCTGCATCAAAGGGATGGACTCTACATCAGATGGATGTAAAGAATGCTTTCTTCCATGGTGATTTGCAAGAAGGGGTCTATATGGAGCAGCCACTAGGTTATGTTCATGCTATTCATCTTGAGTTTGTTTGTAGGTTGAAAAAAGCCTTGTATGGCTTGAAGCAAGCACCTAGAGCATGGTCTGACAAGATAGGATAGTATCTTGTCATTTATGTTGATGATTTGATCATCACAGGTGATAGTGATGAGGATATGCTTCATGTGAAAATGCTATTGAAGCAGAAGTTTGAGATGATGGATTTGGGAGAGCTACGTTCCTTCTTGGGCATTGAGATGATTAGATCCACAAGTGGGATATGGCTCTTGCAGAGGTAGTATGGATTGGACATGCTGTCCAAATATGGGATGACAGGCTGTAAGCCTATTTGACTTCCTTTGGAGTAGAATGTGAAGTTGAGCGCAAATGCAGGTGAGCTTCTGGAAGACCCTACTATGTACAGATGCATAGTAGCAAGTTTGATTTATATGACTATTACCAGGCCAGATTTGAGCTATGATGTTGGGTTAGTAAGTTAGTTTATGCAGGCTCCAAGGAAACTGCATTTGGATGCGGCTAGACGCATACTCAGGTATGCGAAGTCCACATTGCAGTATGGACTATTTTATGAGACTGGGGTTCAGATACAATTGCATGGATACACTGATGCTGATTGGGCTGGTAGTAGTTCTGATAGACGATCTACCAATGGATATGTGTTCTCTTTTGGGAGTGCTGCAGTCACTTGGACTAGCAAGAAACAACCTATAGTTGCCTTGTCGAGCATAGAGAATGAGTACAGGGATGCATCAATGGCTGCATGTGAGGTATCATGGTTGTGTAAGCTACTTTATGATATGTATCAATCTATAGATGGGCCAGTTGTCATTTATTGTGACAACATGAGCAGTATACACTTGGCAAATAACCCAGTCTATCATGCTAGAACAAAGCACATTGAGGTGCATTATCACTATGTGCGGGAAAAGGTTCTAGTAGGTTTTATTTATCTGGTTTATATCAACAAAGAGGATCAGGTAGCTAACATATTCACGAAGGCATTGGGCATAGAGAAGCTGCGCAAGTTTAGAGACCTGCTTGGTGTGCAGGAATTGGGACTGAGCTCAAGGGGGAGTGTTGAGATATCGAGCTCCACTCATGATATGCTAGGGTGACCGTTGTGCATTTATGTCACCGACTTGTTAGCTGCAGATGCGGTCGGTACACTGCCCATGAATAATAGCTGGATGATAGCTATCTTTATGTACTCTAGTTAGTGGCTCAGTTAGTATGCCACCTAGGTTAGCTATGTTTGGTTTGAGACCCACATATAGGGTTCACCTTTTCCTTTTGTACTTAGAGAATTCTTTTGGCTTTCACAACTAAGAAGAGGAAAACTATTTTCAGCCTCCACCTTTGTGTGTATTCTCCCATTGTGTATGTGAGAAAGCTGCAAGTGAGACTGCTTACTTCTCTCCCACTCTCTTCACAGTAAGTGTCTTGAATCCAACTTTACCAAGAATTGTGGTTTCCATTAAGGTCCCTGCAGAAGCTACAAGAACTTACAAGGCACAATGTGATTATCCATGGAAACATTTTTAGCATTAAAGAACCAACATCCTTAATTGAGGTACCTCCTATAGGCCAAATTTTAGATCACAGACTTGAAGCAGTACCTGGTCGAGATGTTTTAATGTTTCCAAGGAGATGAGGTTATTGATCCTTATTCCACATAGGAGTTCTAGAAGGATTCCTCTTGACTTCACACTCCTCCACATGCCTTCCACACACTTGGCATGTGGCCTCTCTTATATTATTGGAACACATGGACATGAGCCCACCTCTTTATATGACTCACTCTTTCTATTTTCTAAAAAACTCCATAATATCCCATACACAAATAACTCTCACCCCATACCAAGGTATTTATAATTCATACCTATGGTATTTAGAATGAGCCATTCCACTCATCCTCTCCATCCCATACAATATCATAGAAAATAGAAATAAGTGAGAGCTGTTAGGCTATCACTTGATACTCAAACCCTTATCAAACATACAGAAAAACAATATGAATGCCAAGTTAAAAATATCAATTTTTGGCATCACATCTTTGCCCCCCCAGCAGATCCTCTCTAGTACAGAGAGGGTCTGCTGGCCCTCAAGGTGGTCGAGCATAGAAGAATTTAAGGCGATACTCATTGGTGCATCCGGGTATCACCATGCCATCAACATTCTCAAGCTGATAGGTTCCATTCATGACATTCATATACATCCTTATGGAGGCGTGGCCAAAAGTCACCAATCTCTGCTTCTGTTGTGGAGTTAACCCTCGAGGAAACATGCCTTCTTCCACATATTGCTGAACATCTTGTAGTTTTGGCCATCCAGTGTCTACCCAAGAAACCACCCCCCGGTCTGGCACTACAATGGCTTTAGCTAACTCATCTGCCCTTTGATTTTCTTTTATGTTTATATGAACAAATTTACAAGAATCAAAGTGACTACATTGTGCCATAGCATTTTGATTAAGTTCCTTCAAATGAGGACTTCTTGTCTTCTAATGCCCTTGCATTTGCTTTATAATAAACTGAGAATATCCTCTTACTTCCAATTCTTTAGCTTGACTTTGAAGACAACCCTCCAAACCAAGAATCAAAGCATTATACTCAACTGCATTGTTAGTTGTGATACCTGGAATCTCTTGTCCTCTTGCCCATACTTCTTGACCTTCAAGATTCATCAAGACTATCCCCCTGGCTCCTTGTTGGCATGAAGGATTAAAAGCCCCATCAAAACAAAAGAAGTTGGTGGTGTATCCCTTTCATATTTAATGTTCTCCTTACATTTCTTTTCTTCTCCTAGATCCTCCCATCCTGTGAGCAAATCTGCCATAGTAAACCTAGTGGTATTTTCAGTGACAAAAGAGAAAGAGAACTGTTGAAGCTCTGACAACCATTTTGCAAATCTCCCCCCAGGATTAGGCTTGCCGAATAGATACGCTAACACAGACTGAGAGGTAAGGAAGAAAAATGGTCGAGGTAATAAATAGGAGCGAAACTTTCTGATGGAAAACACCAAAGAGGGAGCTTGCTGCTCCATTTCTTCATACCTTGTTTCCACATCTGTAAGCTATCGGCTGGCATAATAGATGGGTTGCATTCTACCTGCCTCTCCTTTTTGTAGCAATACAGCACCAACTGAATGCAAAGATACACTTGGATTTACATAAAAGTCTTGAGACCAATCAGGGGGCTTCAATATTGGGCCCTTACTCATGGCCTCCTTAAGTTGCTAGAAAGACTCTTGTTGCTCCACACCCCATTGGAAAGAAACTCCTTTTCTTGTCAACAAGTTCATGGGATGCACTATCTCTGTGAAATCATCACAAAAGCGTTGATAATACTTGCACTTTCCTAGAATTCTGCGAACACCAGTGACACTCTCAGGACTTGGCAATCCCATGATTGCTTGAACCTTGTCAGGATCCATTTGCAGGCCTTCTTCAGACACAATATGCCCCAACACGACTACTTTTGTTTGAGCCAAATGACACTTGCTAGGATTTAGACACCCTTTTGCTTCATCAATCCTAGCTAAGGCCATCTTTAACTTCTCCATGTGATCTATGCATCAATAATAAATGCAAAAATCATCCAAAAACACCCTTATGAACTTTCCCAAGTAAGGCTCCAGGACTTGACTTGTGAACCTTTGAAATGTAGCTGGTGCATTGGTCAACCCAAAAGGCATCACTCTGTAAGCAAAAACTCCCCAAGGTGTGACAAATGATGTTTTGTTTTGATCTTCCTCTCGAATACGAATTTGAAAGTACCCAGAATACCCATCACATACAGAATATATCTCATGCCCTGCTACTTGGTCTAGTATTTCATCTTGGAATGGCAAAGGAAAATGATCCCTCTTAGTGCATGCATTCAAAGGACAAAAGTCCACACAAACTCGCCACTTATTTCCTTATATGTCTGTGCATACCCCTTGACAGCTAATCTTGCCTTGTATCTATTCACAGAACCATCTGCATTGTGCTTGATCTTATAAACCCATTTACAGCCAATTGCATTCTTGCCTTTAGGCAAAGGCACCAATTCCCATGTAGCATTAGCATCCAAGGCATCCATTTCTTCATCCATGGCTTTCTCCCATTTTTCATTTCCCATGGCTTGCTCAAAAGAAGTGGGTTCTGGTTCCTGTATCACTTTGACCATATAGGCATAGTGAATGGCTGTAAATCCATCATATTTCAGCCTATCCACAGGATACCTAACCCTGGTAGACCTGCGCAAAATAGGCTCACTTCCAGGTGCTCTCAAAACATCCCTGGTCTTCCTTACTTCAGGTGTAACAACAAAAGGAATACCCAACTCATCATCAATGCTCTGTTCTGAGCCACTGGATTCACCATCCACACAAGAGTGACCTGCATTCACATCAAACATGGGCTGATCTTCCTTCTCTTTTCCTTTTCGTGATACCTACGTACCACTATCTGCATTGCTTTGAGGAGATTCTCCTGATCTCAATCTACCTGTCCATGGCGAAGTATGTGAACCATTGGTAGAGGACACTCCAGGTCCACTGATATTTTGTGACAGCTGCTGTGCATTCTGTGCAGCATTACCATTTTGTGCATCTACATCAATCATCAAATTTATTGGTTTATACCAGCTGCTCATCTGATCAAAAACAACATCTCTGCTGACTGTGAACTTATGTGTAGAAGGGTTATAGCATCTATACCCTTTCTGCTGTAGAGAATAACCAATAAAGATGCACTTCTCAGCTTTTGGATCCAACTTGGACCTCAACTCATCTGGCACATGGACATAGGCAATGCAACCAAAAATCTTCAAATGAGAAATATTTGGTTTTCTACCAGTATACATCTCCTCTAGCGTCATGCCATGTATTGCTGCAGTGGGAGTCCTGTTCATTATATAGACTGCTGTAGCAACTGCTTCAGCCCAATAATAATCTGGTAGATCTTTTTCATTTAGCATAGCCCGAGATACCTCTCCAATATGCCTGTTTTTTCTTTCTGCAATTCCATTTTGCTGTGGGGTATGACTACATGAATATTGCTGCTTTATACCATGCTCCTGCAAGAACCTTGCAAACTCATTTGAGAGGTACTCTCCCCCTCCATCTGACCTTAGGCATTTTATTTGCAGGCCTGTTTCTTTTTCAACCATAGCTTTGAAAGCTTTGAAGTGCCCAAACACTTCACTTTTCTTTTTCATAAAATACACCCACAGTTTTTTGCTGAAGTCATCAATAAATGTGACAAAATAGTGACAGCCTCCAATAGATGCAGCTTTTGTAGTCCACACATCAGAGTGGATTAATTCCAATGGCTTTTTACTCTCTTAAACATGCCTAGAGAAAAAGGTTTCCTTACCTGTTTCCCAAATTGACAGGCTTCACAAACCTTGTGCATTTCTGCAACCTTGAATTTAGGCAATCCTGCAACAATATTTTGGGCTTGCATTGATTTAAGTCACTGTATACTAACATGACCAATGCGTTTGTGCCAGATATCAATATTTGCAACTACACCGGTCCCATGTGCAAACATTGCTGCACTCAATTCAGGCATGTCCGCATCTAACGTAAACATCCTGCCCTTCTTCTTTCCTTTTGCTATCAAGCGACCATTATTCTTCATATCCTCAACAAAGCATCCATGAGGATTAAATCTGACCTGCAAGCCCTGCTCAACCATCTGACCAATAGAAACTAGGTTCTTGGTGATGTTCGGGACATGAAATACATCATACAAGTATTTCTTTTTCCCATCCTGCATAGACAAAGGAATTTTGCCAATCTGCACAATAGGATGTGCAGTATCATCACCAGTCTCCACAAATCCTAGCTTTTCCATTTTCCTTGCATCTTGCATCCATTCTGCATGACCTGTCATGTGGTTTGACGCACCTGAGTCAACATACCACACATCATTTTGTTCTTCTGCACTTGTCACAGAATTGGTCATATGCTGCACCATAAATAGATGCTCATTTCTGTCATCACCCTGCCTACTAGAAGATGCATAATTGCCTTGCTGCAATTTTCCAGTCATAATGTCATTCTGCTTTTTATAGCAGTCCTTAGCCATATGACCCATTTTGCCACAATAGTAGCATTCAATATTGCTGTTTGCATTTTGGCTTCTCTGCCATCCACCACGGCCTCTTTGGCTCCCCCTGCCTCTAGAGTTACCACGTCCTCCTGCATAGGACTGGTTTTCTTGTGTTTGCTGCATATTCTGATTTCTACCACGGCCTGTAGATCTTGGCCTCCTCTACCTCTGCCTCTACCTCTGCCAGCATTTGAGTAGAAGACAGTTTCTTTTGAAGTTCCTGCTGAAGAAGATGCACCCCCATTTCTCTGCTCTTCAGAAATTAGAAGAGCAATCAACTCCTCAAAATCTGGAAATTTTTCACGGACAGCAATGGATGTCCGGAACTGTGCATAATCCTTTCCTAGACCATTCAAGGTCACAGAAACCAAATCGTCATCATCCACTGGCGACCCAATGGAAGCAAGTGCATCTGCATTTTTCTTCACTTTCATGTGGTAGTCATTTATGCTCAAATTTTCTCTTTGCACATTGTGCAACTCCTGTTTGAGTTGCATTTTCCTGGCTTGCGTATTTGTGCTATACATTTTTGCCAAAGTATCCCATGCCTCCTTTGGCGTATTTGCATCCTGAATATGCATAATCATGGAGTCCGAAATACTGATAGACAGCCAGTACATAACTTTCCTGGCTCTCTCATGCCATCCTTTGAATGCCTACATTTCCTATTGACTGGGAACATTAGGAAGAACAGGTTCTTCTTCATTTCCTGTAATGAACTCCCAATAGCCTTTTCCCATCAAGAAATTCATCATTCTAAACTTCCATGCCTGGAAGTTGTTCTTGTCAAGCTTTTCAGTGAAAATCTGTGAAAGAGAATCAGATGCCATTACAGAACATTGCAAAATATTCTGTCACTGCTAAAAACACAGCTTTTGCCTCACACGGGCAGAACTGCAAAACTGACGAAAGTGGTATTTGATCACACAGTCACTTCCTAGTGATGATTTTGCATCAACAGGCAACAAGCATGAATCTGCATCTCCCAATATCTCTGCACAAAGGCATATGATGCAATTTCTGCGGCAACTTTTCACCGACCCACAGAACAGTGGTCGCACAGCAAAAACAGGGCCTTTTTCTGAGTGCCTGTGAAGAACTTCCGCCTTCAAAACGAGCCCCGAAATGGCCTTGAATCAAAAAAATAAAGTCAATAAGGGCTTTGCCCTTGCCTGCAGCATATATTGCACTCTCGCCACACCGCGAAGGGCGTCTTAATCTGAGACAGTGCACTCTTGCACTTCCGGCTGTGCTACCTGCAGAGATTTGCTCCCAAACTCGAAATAGGAAAGCAACACTGGTCCTCTTACCAGGACACCACAAACTTGGCTTGCTTTCTTGAGCTCCTTACCACGAACAAGGCTCTGATACCATGTGAAGATAGTGGGAGAGAGGGAAGGAGTCTCACTTGAGGCTTTCTCACAAGCACAATTGGGGGAATACACACAAAGGTGGAGGCTGAAAACAGTTTTCCTCTTCTTAGTTGTGAAAGCCAAAAGAACACTAGTACAAAGAAATAGAAGAACCCTATATGTGGGTCTCAAACCAAACTCAACTAACTAAGGTGGCATACTAACTGAGCCACGAACTAGTGTAGATAAGGATAGCTGTCATCCAGCTATTATTCGTGGGCGGTGTACCAATCGCATCTCCAGCTAACAAGTCGATGACATAAATGCACAATAGTCACCCTGGCATTGGAGCTCGATATCTCAACAGAGTTACCTAGCCATACAAAGGAGACCATGGTTGAGAAAGAGTGATGCAGTCAGCTATTGGAAGACAGGACACATGTCTTTGATTCCTTCTAAGGAGAAGATCCCCGTGCAACTAGGTGCCACTCAACCAGAAGAAGAAGAGGAGCAAGACAGTGATACTCTCTCATCCTCGGTGCCTGAATCAATGGAAGAATTAGACGGGGGGGAGGAGTTCTTAAAGGAGGAAGTTTACATGATGGGGGTGTCTCTGACCCCACCACCTGCAGAAAAGGTAACAGCTAGTCCTCAATAGCTTGAATCTATGCTTTCCCCAGACCTCACACCAAGTGAGAAAGACGAGTTCCCAGAAATGTTCAAAGATTTCCCTGACCTCTTCACAACTAGCTATCGCCACCTTTGCCATGTGACTACCATAGGGCACAAGATAGAGCTGAAGCTTGATCGAAGCCTGTGGCTCAAAAGTATCAGAGATTAGGGCCCCTACAGACCGATGCTTTGTGCTCAGAGTTGCAAAAACTTGTAGAAGTTGGGTTTATCGTTTCGGTTCACAATACTAAATGGGTTTCACCAGTGGTAGTCACCCCAAAGAAAAACAACAAGTGAGGGTCTGCATCGACTATAAGAAACTCAATGCGGCCACCAAGAGGGACCATCATCCTCTTCCCTTTCAAGACCTCATTCTTGAGAAGGTAAGTGGTCATGAGATGTATACTTTCTATGATGTTTACTCCGGGTTTATCAAATCAGAATTGCTGAGGAGGATGTGCTTAAAACCACATTTGCCACACCCTGGGGGACGTTTGCATTCAAAGTAATGCCATTCGGCCTCACCAATGCTCCTGTTACCTTTCAAAGATTTATGTAGATGGTGTTTGCTCCATATTTTGGGGTTTTCTTGGAGGCGTTTTTAGATGATTTCTATATATTCTCGGCACATAAGGAGCACATCATGAAGGTTAGGTTGGCCTTCCAAAGTGTCAACGATGCGAATGGTAGCCTCAACCTTGATAAATGTACCATTGGAGCCACTCAAGGGAGGTTACTTGGACATATTGTCTCATGCGAGGGCATCAAGCCTGACCCCGAGAAGGTAGAAGCTATCCTCAAGCTCTCCCTGCCAACAACTAAACGTCAAGTATGCTCATTTGTCAATCTAGTAGGATACTATCGCCATTTCATTGATCAATATGTTGCTTTGATGTGACCCATGACTATGCTATTAAAAGATGGAGTTGATTTCTCTTGGGATGAGGATTGTGATCATGGGTTTGTACAAATCAAGAGTGCTCTGGCTTTAGAACCCATTCTACGCAATCCTGATTGGTCAAAGACTTTCTATATCAATCCTAGGTTTGGTGACCATACTATGGCAAGTATTCTTCTCTAGCAAGGGGAGGATCGGTTCATGTATCCTATTCGATTTGCTTCTCGACAATTGCTCAAAACTAAACGACGCTACTTTGAGGCTAACAAGCATGCTTTGTCTTTGGTATTCTGCATTGAGAAATTTAAGCATCATGTGGCTGAAAAGTCCATCATAATCTGCAGCAATGCTCTTGCAAAGCAGGTTCTTCAATCACCAAATCCCATGGGCTGATTGGCCAAATGGTTGACAGTTTTACAAGAATATGATTTTTCTTTCAAAATTGTAAAAGGGGGTTGTTCCAACTTGAAAAATGCTTTGATTGATTTAGAGGAGTGCCTCGATGTAACCCTTGTAGCAGCCATAGTAGTTGGGGATCCATGGTATGGTGGTATCTATAGATTTTTGACCACCTTCTCCTTTCCTCCAAAAAGTACTAACTATGAGAGAAAGAAGATCTGCAGAGATAGTAGGCACTACACTCTCTTTGATGGGGTGTTGTATCGTCAAGGCATGGATGGGGTACTAAGACGGGCCATTGATGCAGATGAAGTAGCTAAGGTATTGAAGCATTTTCATGATGGATTTTGTGGAGGCCACTATGCTGGTGACTATACAGTTAAGAAGATTTTACATGCTGGGTACTATTGGACAACCTTGTTCAAGGGTGTCACTATGTATTGCAAAACTTGTGAACCATGCCAATTCTTTGGTAGGAAGGATTTGCATCCTGGGCAACATCACCCAGTGATGTCCATCCATCCATTTCAGAAGTGGGGAATAGATTTTGTTGGGCCCCTACCCATGACTGCCCACAAAAATAAGTATCTTTTGGTCTCCTTTTGGTAGCCACTCAGTATGTCACTAAGTGGGCTAAAGCTATCACCCTCCCCACTGCAAATGGTAAGGCAGTTTCAATTTTCATATTTGAACGTATCTGCACAAGGTTTGGGACACCCATGGAAATAGTATCTGAACATGGGAGTCCATTCTTAAATGAAGTAGTGGAGTTGCTCATGGATCGCATGGGTATTGATCATCACACTTCTAGCATCTATTATCCAGCATCCATGGGAAAAATGGAGCAGACTAATGGCCTCCTTTATAAATCCATGGGAAAAATGGCCACAGGGAATAGGAGCCAGTGGGATCAGGTCACTGAAGCTGTGTGGGCTTACAATATCACTCATAAAACGTCCACAGGTCACACTCCTTTTGAGTTGGTGTATGGTATTGAGGTAATTTTACCACTAAAGATAGAGATTCCGGCCTTGAGATTGGCACGAGAATAGAGGATGACAGGAGATGAACATGTAGAGGCCAGGTTGGTACAACTTGAGAAGCTAGATGAAACTTGACACCTTGCACTCCATCAAACACAGATCCAAAAGAACCGACAAAAGGCCCACATGGATGCTAAGATTCACAAGGGATGGGAAAGACACTTTGTGGAGGGGGATGTTGTGCTATGCTTTGATAATAGATTGGACCACCAGATGGATAAAAAGTTCCTTCCACTGTGGACCGGTCCATACATAGTCATCAAGGAACGTAGCAATGGGTCTGTACAAGTACAAGAGCTGCATGAGCCAATGGCAAGAAGGTGATCAACAAGCATTACCTCAAGCCCTTCTTTGTGCGTGATGGTCCCACGCATGGAAATGCTCTGCATTCCCTACCTGCAGGGGGGAACTGTTATGAATAAATTTGACCAAGGTAAAAGGCATAAATATATGTGTGTGCTTATATGTGTGGCAAAAGTATAATAAAATATGGTGTGCATAGGGCCTAGGGTTGAGGTGGTGGGGCATGACCATGTGCCACCCTTCCACGTAAGAGGACCCATAAAGTGTGTTGTATGTAATCCATGGTAGTTATATTATAAAATGTTAAGGTGGCATGGTTCCTCCATGTGCCGCCCCTCCACCTAGGCGGTCCCATGCCTACATTTAGTGAGACATGGACCAAGGACCATGGGAGAAGTAATATAAAATAGGTGGAGATGGATATTATATTGGATTATTCCCTCCATGTAGGATAGGCCCATGTGGGGGGGGGTGTAGATAGTCCAAGAATGCAAGTTAAATAATGGGGAAAGTAGGATGAGGTGGCAAGATTGCTTGTGACAACCCTCCACTTATCCTCCTAGATGATTGAACATATTATAAAATTGGAAAGAGACCAGCGGAGTATCTTAGACTTGGGATATGGGGGTTGACATATCTGGAAAAATGAGGCCAAGGGTTGTCGTACACAATTGAGAGTGCGTAACTGCCTAGCCCACATGGGAGACTTTTCCACACACACCATGCATGTGGGAGGATGCATTTATTGGGAGAGACCCCCTCTCTTGGCTATAAAAGGAGGGGGCTATTCCTTGATGGAACACCCTCATTCTTGTAAAGCCACCTAGTTAGTACTTTGATTTCTCTCCCCCATCTTTCCTTTCAAATTAAGCATGACCCTCCTCCCTTGATGTCTCCATCTCTACATTTGTCGTCCCATCATGTACATGCTCCTCTTACCCCTCTCCCTTCCCCCTTGTGGCATAGTCCTTCTCTTCATTCCCACCCCTCTTAATCCTTTTTCCCCACCTATGTTAATGCTTCTTCCCTCATGTTCCCTTTTCCTCTATGGCCCTCGAGTGTTGCTATGCCTTGTGTCTAGCATCATGCCTCGAATTCTTTTCTATTTAATAGTACCACAAAAGGACACACTTGGAGTGTGATAGGGAGACCTTCCGTAAATGGAGAAATCCTAAAATAGTGATAGATGTTGTAGAGGGAGTATCCATAGGCTTGAATTTGATCGTCACTCAAGATCATTAGTCTAGAGGTCAGGAAAATACTTATTGATCGTGACGATGCAAAAAAAGTTGAAAGAGATATCCTTCAAAATTGAGAGATTTTGGTGGAGAGGGAGGGCATTTAGGAACAAGAGCAAGAAGTTGTGTGAAGTGCTTATGGTGGACACCAATGAGGAGAAAGTGCAATGACCCTATATGGAAATTGAGGAAAGCTTATCCTACACCTAGCTTCTTTTCAATGAGTAAGTAACCAAATGAAGCCATATGACAAATGATGTGATTTTGCAATACCTTGTACACTTACTTGGAGTGTGGACAACAAGATTGCTCCTATGCCTACAAGAGTTCCTTATATATGGCCCATGGATAAAGGCACAAATCTTACCCAAGAGGATGTAAATATGTTGACTTGTGGTGGGTTTAAGTTAGAAACAATAGAGGTGTGTAATAGGAAAGTGAGAAACCCAACCACTCTACCAAGTGAAGGTGACTCCAATAAGCAATCACAAGCAACAGCTGACCACAGGTTCATGATGTCCCCATTATAGGTCAACAATATCCAAGGTAGTAAAACAAAGGATTAACTGAGCTTTAGATATGGATGCATTTGTGCTTGGGGGAGGCAATATGGTAGATGGAGGCCATTATGACGTTGCAATTTGTGAGACACCATGACGCACATGTTTTGATTAACAAATGAAAAACCTATTTTGCATGCAAACACTTGTACTTTGTGTTTTTAAGAGTACTAGGGTTAAGCAAGGATATGCACATGTTCATGCATCAACCCATTGTGAAGAAGTTGGAAGTAAGTGCTACACTGTCTGGAGAATAAAATCACTCTTAAGCTATATCTTAGACATGTATCATCTATTACACAACTCATTTTCGTGGCTTCAATAGTTTTTGTGGTTGTAAGTTGATTATTGAGAACAAGATCCCAATTTTTGCAATGTATTTATATGCAAGGTGAGGTTCTAATCACATGATGTACCAATAGACCTATCATGTCAGTATTATGCTCCCAAATATGTATCAAATGTTACATAACCCATATTTGAGGCTTTGATACTCTTTGTGGTTGTAGTTTTTTGGGATTTTTGAAAATATGATCCCACTTTTTGCAATGTATGTATACATCAGGTGAGGTTCTAATCACACATATGCTAATTAGAGTTATTCTACTAGTGTTATGCTCTCAAATATGTATCAAATGTTACATTAACCATATTTGAGGATTTAACAGTTCCTGTGGTTATAAATTTTGGGGGATTTTGAGAAGATTTGAAATTTTGCATTGTAAAGAAGTTCAAATCATATGTATCCCAAATCTTGTGAGAGAAGTTTATGCTCTAAACATGGTGATTAATCACTCCATATGGGTCGAGTAGCAAAGGTAGATATATTGAGATCATCATGTTGTCTAGACTACTCTTGAATGCATGGAAAGCATGAATCCAAGATAATATAACCAAAGTTTTGGGTCACCTTGAGTCATATCTTAACATTATAACATATAAGTCCCCATTTCTTAGGGTCGATGGGACATCTGGATTATCATTGAATGGTAGACTCTTCAAATGTGAACTTAAGGTTGATCCAAAAACTACTTGTAGTAGGAGAGTTAACTCTTATAGATGGAATTGGAGTTTTTTAAAACACCCATAGATAATGTGCATCCTAATGTGGCATAGTTGATATGGGTAGACACATGTTGGAATGTGATTATTCATGCCATTCTATGCCCAAATTTGATCTCATAAGGTGAGGCTATAAACATAAGGAAATCTAAGGGCTAGGTTGGGCATAGAGGCGATGGTGGCACTTGCAAAATCAAGTTGCAACTGAGCTTCTATAAAAGTTATAACTTTACAAAAAGCTCACCTTGCTTGAAGTTTTTTGATAATTCTAAAATTTGAAATCTCACCAAAATGTGTGAGCTTACAAAATGGAAAAGCTCACCAAAAAGTCACATTCTCCATGGGCATAGCATAATGAGAGATTTGGCCATGTGTCTAAATCTTGATCTCTTAGCTCTCTTTCTTCAAGTTGCCAAAGGCTGTAGAGATTTGGTTGCAAGGCCAAATCTTGGTCTCTTAGCTTTCTTCAAGCCACCAAGATCTTGAGAGATTTGGCTGCATGGTCAAGTCTTAATCTCTTGGCTTTCTTCAAGCCCTAGAGAGATTCATCCGTGCAACAAAATCTTGATGTCATACCTCTTTGCAAGTGATAGTACCATGGTAGACATTTGGCCCTATGCCCACATCCAACAGGCCATTGGGACATAGTGTTAATGAGAGATTTGGCCATGCAATTGATTATTATTAGCTTTCTTCAAAGCACCAAGTTCTCAAGTAAGACACCAAGCATAGGTGTGCAATAATTTTGTTGAGCATCTAATTCTACCACTTGGGCATACTATTGTGAGGTATTTGGCCATGTTTTAAAAATCTTGATCTCTTAGCTTTCTTCAAGCCATCAAGGTCTAGAGAGAATTGGACAATTGGCTAAATCCACATAGGCCATACCTCATAAGATATTGATCATAGGTTTGCAAGGATTTGACCAAGCGGTCAAGTCTACCACTAAGGCATATCATGGTGATAGATTTGGCCATGGGGCCAAATCTTGATCTCTTAGCTTTCATCAAAGCACCAATGCCTAGAGAGATTATGCCATGTGGCAAAAGCAATGACATTTATCATACTTGGATGTCCATCCTTGAAGATCACCTTATAAGAAAATAGTAAAAGGATTGAAAGTGTATCAAGAAACCCACTGTGTCAATGTTTAGATGCTTGTGACGGTTGAACATGATGATGGATGGATTGTGCAAATTTAAAAGGACATCAAGGAAGGCACAATAGTAATTGTTAAAACAAAGACAATGGCATGATTACTGACATTAAAGAATGAGCCATGAAGATGAAGATAGATGCTAAACTACAAGAAAGGATGTACATGTTTATATTGGTAGAGCAACCTTTGTTGAATTCAAAAACTAGGATGGGTGCAAATTGCATTTTGGAATCAATCCAAAATTATGACATCAGCAGATTTGTGGATGGTGTCATTGTTTTTTGAAGCTGCAAGGCAAGGAAACTCCACTGTTGCCTAATGCTATGAAGGATCACCTAAGGTGGATCATGGGGCAAAGATAAGGTGCAAGTTATGGACAAAAATACACTTAGCCTTGGAGTTTCTACACAATTGGTTAAAACATGGAGGGCATGGAGTTGATACAACAATGTGTACCAAGACCCAATGGAAATTGGAGTGGATTTTTTGAATGTAATGTCTGGCCGAGAAAAAACAAGAAATGGGATGAGGATTCATTTGATTGTTTGTTGAAGAGCATGATAATGATTGCTTTTGCTATTAGGGACAATGTGATAAAACAGAGCAACAATGTGAGAAGTAGAATGCATAAAGTACGCAATACAAAAAATGCACATAATGGAAGAGGCAAAGAGACACTGATATACGTGGTTCATCCAATGTGGGCTATTCCACGGAGAAATATCCTCTTCTATTTTTCTTATCTAGTAAGCGAGAAGATACAAGATAGAAGCAGTATATCCACTACTCTCCTACTATGTGAGCCACACCCTTATTTTACAAATTTGAACACAATTCCTCATGCACCAATTTTCATGTATTTTTTACTCTCCTGCTCTCTTGCTACACTAGCCCCCCTTGGAACCCCCAGTGTCGGTAATAGGGGGAGCATCGCCCCCCTTCATGGGATGGGTATAAACATGCCTAGGTTCAAAGCATGGCCAAAACTAATCTCTAAAAAAAGGATCAAGCTCCACATATAGTAATCTCCCACTTTGAGACTAATCATAGTAACTCCATTGTTACTACAATCAGTAAAATTCTTTAGATCTGGCTATCATGTATATTGTTCCTCATTCTTGAAGACCAACTAAAATTGAGCAAGAGATCAACTTCTCCCTCGTTACCACCTTTAGTCAATATGTATATAGGATTCTGGCTGGAGTGTATCTTTTCGAGCTTCAACTGTCCATCCTCCAAAACAGATTGGATGAAATGATATCTAACCTATATATGTTTGGTTCTTGAATGGAAGGCTGAATTCTTTGCGAGATGAATAGTGCTTTGGCTATCACTATACAAAATCCTCCATAAACCTTTGCAACCAAATCATCTCTTTACTAGCCTCTATAACTACAACATATTATTCTTCTAATGTAAATAATGCAAGAACCTTTTGCAACTTTGAAACCCAGCTTATTATTGCTCCACCTACAGTGAAAATGTACCCAGTGCTCACCCGGTAGTGCTCCTTCTTCCATCTTTATCACTTGCCATATTTGAATCAACATGTCCTTATCGAGAAATGTTTAAACCTTTAAAACATAATGCATAAGTAGTCGTACTACTCAAATATATGAGAATCCACTTTATGGACATCCAATGTTCTTTACTTGGATTATAATAAATCTACTCACAACTCCCATGATGTGTGCAATATTTGGCCTTGTGCATATCATTGCATACATCAAGCTACCAAGTGTTGATACATATGGAACCCTTGACATATAGTCAATCTCCTCCTATGTCTTGGGACACATATCCTTGCATAATCTAAAATGATTAGCCAAAGCTATAGAAATAGGTTTTGCATTCTACATTTCAAAACCTTTCCAATACCTTTTCAATGTACTCACTCTGAGACAATGTCAATTTGCATTTTTTCCTATATTCTCATGCCAAGGATTTGCTTTGCAACACCCAAATCTTTCATTGCAAATGTATTTGCCATCTTTCTCTTGAGCACATTTATATGCTCCATGTTAGAGCTTGCAATTAGCATGTCATCAGCATACAATAACAAGATCACATATCTGCCATTTTCTAGTGTTTGAGAATAACACATTGGTTTGAATAACATCTACTAAAACCACGCTCTACCATAGACCTGTCAAACTTCAAATACCACTTCCTTGGAGCTTGCTTTAAACCATACCTGATTTTCTTCAACCTGCATACCAATTTCTCCTTTCCTTTGACCTCATATCTCGGTGGCTGCTGCATCCCCATGAAGAAAAGATTTCTTCACATCTAATTGTTCAAGATGCAAGCCTTCTACAGCCACAAGACTATGAATAGTTTTGATTGAAGTCACTTTAACAACAAGAGAGAATATTTCATCAAAGTCTATGCCTTTCTTCTTTGCAAACCCCTTTGCAACAAGCCTTGCCTTGTACCTCCTTTTTGCTGCATCTTATTCCTTCACCTTGCAAACCCATTTATTCTACAATGCTCTTTTTCCTATAGGTAGGCGAACCAAATCTCAAGTCTTGTTTTGTAGTAAAGAGTCCATTTCCTCTTCCATGCCTCACTCGCTCTCCTTTTTGGATTCTACCTGCATTGCTTCTTCATATGTTTCTGGTTCACCAGAATCACTCAACATAACATAATTAAAAGAAGGAAAAAAGTGCTCAGGTGGTTTACTTACCCTTGATGACCTTCTAAGTGCACTTGGAGGAATTTGAGGCTTTTGTTCTTGTTGCTGCTACTGCACATTTTCATTTTTTACAACATTTGGAATTTCATCTCCTGTGATTTCATCAAGAGCTTTGTATTATGTTTCCGCATGATTTTGTTAATTTCATAATGCCACAAGACAATAACCAAAGTCACTACCTCCATATCCATTAAAGATGCAATCTTGGATTTTGCCTCAAGATTTGTTCAACACCTATTTCATTAATTTTGGACTTTTTGTGTCGTTTTTGGACGAAGCCCAAAAATCCTTCCCAAATGAAAACTTTACTTTATGAAAATATCCTTTCCAAATCAAAATTTTACTTTCTGAAAATATTCTTCCCAAATCAAAATTTCACTTTGTGGCACTATCATATTCACATAAAAATATTGTTTTTTCAATCTATACTTTTGCACCAACATGCAAGAATTTGAAATAATCCTATATTAGAAATTCTAGCTATATCTAAGTTATTTGTTAATTTAATTATTTTTAATATTTTTCCTTGACGTTTTTCCTTCCCAAATCAAAAGTTCACTTTGTGGCACTATCATATTCACATAAAAATATTGTTTTTTCAATCTATACTTTTGCACCAACATGCAAGAATTTGAAATAATGCTATATTAGAAATTCCAGCTATTGAGATACAAAATGACACCACACTGTCAACATATACGGATTTGCATCTCTATGCATTTATAACATGTACCATTCGAGCAATCATTGATTGCGAAATGAATGCCATCAAAGAGTCAAAGAGGATAGAAGACCTCAACTCTACAAACATGGCTTCATTAGAAGAATTGGGAAGCTCTTTTAATGTTAGGGTTATGATTCAACATAGACCTTAGTATCTTGAATTTGGGGGAGAGGAGATTTCAATTCTCTCTAGAGCTTCAAATGAGGTCAATAACAACGTTATGATGGCCATTCTCAGGTTTGATACAAACTTTTTCTCTACTTGATAATTCAATATTTTGATTAAATCTAATATGCTAATATTCATTTATTTGTTGGTGCAATTTGTTGGTGCAATATAGTTATCTCATGATTTGGTAGAGTCGTACAAAATCGTGTGTATATGTTGGACTCCCTCCTTTCTCCTATACTTAGCGATAGTAGAAAGACAATAGCCGATGTTTGTAAATTATTACAGACTTTACATTTACATGGCATGCGAGTCCTATTTATGGCATATCATGAGATGTAAGTATCATGGCAACCTTTATTTTCATCTTATACTGGCAATATTGTGTTAAATAATAATGGTTCTTAATTATTCGTGTAGGGAACATTGGAGTCTGGTGGTTTGGGACCTTGAAGAAAACTATTGTTGGTTTGTTAACTCGATTGCAGGCTTGCATGGCTCAGTGCAAACGTAAGTATTCTATTAATCTGTTGTTACTTCTATATTATGTACCTTATGTGATAGACACACTAAGTTTTTTTAATATGTCACGATGAGCAGGTTGATTGAGAAGTTGGTATCTGCTATCAGAGAAACAGGACAGTACAAAGACTCGGTAGACTTCCAAAAGCGTTTAGTAGTAGAGCAGGAAGATGGGCATAGTTGTGGGTGGAGAGTTGCCTACAACTGCATGTTGATTTTCAAAGAAATTTTGTCACTTAAGCCACAGATCTCATCGGAATACTCTTTGGAGCTCAAATATTCACAGGAGAATATACAATTGTTTGGGGCTGAAATCATTCGAGACCTAATTGCTGCCATTAGAATACAACGTGCAACTGAAGCAATATCAAAGCTTCCCTTTAAGGAAGAGGAGACCGAGTCTACTATGAAATCACTGCACACTACAGAAGAAGTAGAGACCCAGTGTACACCTACAGCACCACAGCCTCCACTGGAAGCATCAGAAGAGTTGCCACCGCCTTCGCTTGCATTTAAGGAAGAGGATACTGAGTCTACTCCGAAAGCACTACATACTACAGAAGAAGTAGAGACCAAGTGTACATCTACAGCACCACAGCCTCCATTGGAAGCATCAGAAGAGTTGCCCCAGTCTCCACTAGAAGCATCACAAGAGTTGTGATGCATGTATGATGTTGTGTTTGTAGTTTTTGTTGATTATACACCAATTTGTGACTTATTACTTAAGTGGCATAATCTGATGATATTTATATAATTTCTTTATGCACACAATTTTATGATATGAATGTGTGATGATGTGATTATTTGGAAATAAATCCTTGTGTGATGAGAATTTTGATATGAATATGTGATGATGTAATATTTGTAATATATTTCTTCATGCACACAATTTTATGATATGAATGTGTGATGATGTGATTATTTGGAAATAAATCCTTGTGTGATGAGAATTTTGATATGAATATGTGATGATGTAATATTTGTAATATATTTCTTCATGCACACAATTTTATGATATGAATGTGTGATGATGTGATTATTTGGAAATAAATCCTTGTGTGATGAGAATTTTATTCAGTTGGACACAGTCTCCACTCACTTAAAGTAGAGCATTCGTAATGCTTCTCTCACTTTATTCCAACCCTTATCCTTATCATCTCCACTCACTTAAAGTAGAGCATTCAATCTCCACTCGCTTTATTCCAACCCTTATCCTTATCATAGTGAACACATCGTGCCTCTCACTTTATTCCAACCCTTATCCTTATCATAGTGAACACATCGTGCCTTAGTGCACTTGTATTCTTCCATCCTAGTCCTTCCACAAATACTCTCTTATTTCTTACATCCTAGTCCTTCTGAGTAACTTGTATTCTTCTATCCTAGTTCTTCCGCAAACACTCTCAGAGTCTTCTTTCATCCATCTTGATAACCAAGTATTCTTCTATCCTAGTTCTTCCACAAACACTCTCTTCTTTCATCCATCCTAGTGCTTCTCATTAACTTGTATTCTTCTTGTATTCTTCTATCCTAGTCCTTCCGCAAACACTCTCAGAGTCTTCTTTCATCCATCCTGATAACCAAGTATTCTTCTATCCTAGTTCTTCCACAAACACTCTCTTCTTTCATCCATCCTAGTGCTTCTCATTAACTTGTATTCTTCCATTGTAGTCCTTCCATAGACACTCTCTTCTTTCTTGCATTGTAGTCCATCTCCCTTTCTCTATCATCTCCCCACCCATGGATGTCCTTGGCATTGTCGAAGACGTGGAGTTCGGAATTAACAATCTCAAAGAATGGATTGCTGACCAAGGAGCACAGAGAGAGGCCAGAATTCGACAAGGTTCTCCTTTGATGCACATGGAGAGAGAGGAATTTGCTGCACAAAGGCACGCAGAGAGGGAGGAGACTCTCAAGATAGCAGAGAGTGAAAGACTTTTAAGACGTATGATAAAAGCACGATAAGATCTATTAGACTTCTTAAGTAACCTACGTTATCGCACCTCTCGTCATGGGCGATTTGATGCGGATGCTGAGAGAACAATAAGAGCCTCTCAGAGAAATTATAAAGAAACAAATTGTGATTGCTTAAATTTCTTCTTCGCATGTAATTATGTTGAGGATACAGCTATGGAGGCAGTGAAAGATTGGGTTGTTGAGAAGATAAGAGAGACCAATGATGAGATCTTCTAGACTTAGATAAGAGAGATTGTATTAACGTGTTTTTTGACACCATATGGCTTTGTATTAAGGTGTTTTTTTACACCATATGGCTTTGTATTAAGGTGTTTTTTGACACCATATGGCTTTGAGTAATATGATCTACTTCTTGTACAAATGTGATGTTAAGATGATGTTAAGAGAGACTGTATTAAGGTGTTTTTTGACACCATATGGCTTTGAGTAATATGATCTACTTCTTTACAAATGTGATGTGCTCTTTTTGAAATGTACTCTAGTTTTCATAACATGTCATGCCATTTTTTCTAATTTGATTTTTTAAAATCTTACTTTTTGTCTCTTTTAACAATGTGATGTACTCTATTTTTAATGTACTCTAGTTTTAATAACATCTCACGTCATTTTTTCTAATTTGATTTTTTAAAATCTTCCTTTTTGACTCAATGTTTTGTTTTATAAGAGCCTCTTTTTTTGAAATGTTTTATCCAAAATTATCTCACAAAATGAATTTGGACAGTGCAAGAGTCCAAAATTAATGAAATAGGTGTTGTTCTCAATTCCTCATCAACATGGACAAATGCTTCATAGCCAAAAACCTTCAAAAAAGAATAGTTAACCTTTTTACCTATCCATGCCTCTTTGGAATGCCACCATCTAGGAACTTGAAGGTGATCTATTTATATCAAGTAAATAGTTGCATTCACTGCTTCAACCCAAGGCTATAAGGGCAGCCCTACATGTAATGTCATGCTACTTGCACGCTCAATGATTTGTCTATTCATCCTCTCTAACACATGGTTTTGTTGTGGCGTTCTTGGAGATGTCTTCTCTCTATGAATTCCATTGTATGAACAATAACTATCAAACTCTTTCCTCTACTACAGTATTCGCCTACATTATCTGAGCCATGACCCTTTAACTTCTTTCTTGCCTCATTCTCAGCTAAATCTTTCCATTTCTTAAAAGTTTCAAAGACATCATATTTTCTTTGAATGCAATAAACCCAAGTTTTCCTAGTTGCATCGTACAATAAAAGTAACATAATAGTGAGAACCACCAAGAGATGATACATTAACTTAGGACCCCATACATCTGTATGCACAAGCTCTAACTTTTCTCACTTCTTTTGTTTCACAGCTTTAAGAAATCTAACTCTCTTTTGTTTTCCATAAACATAATTCTCACAAAGCACCAAATTAACCAGCTTCAAATTTGGCAACAACTGTCTTGAGTGAAAATCGCATCCCCTTCTCACTCATTTGTCCAAACCGATGATGCCATAAAGCTCTATCTACTCTCATACAATCTAAAGCAAGAGAGAAGTAAGCATTATTGTTACATAAATATAATGTACCTACCTTGGGTCCTTTTGCAATTACCATTGACCCTTTAATGACCTTCCACAAATTTCTTGCAAATGTGGTTGTGCAACCTTCATAATCCAATTGTCCTACTAAAATTAAGTTTCTTCTTAAATAAGGAACATGCCTTATCTCATTCAACAACCATTGGTTTCTGTTCTACAATTTTATCAACACGTTCAATGCTTAATCATCAACTAAATGAACTTCTCCAAAATCACCTTGAATATAGTCTTGAAAATATTTCTTATGAGGTGCAGCATCAAATAAACCCCTTGAGTCCATTACCCATGCATTAGTGATAGTATCCAGTGAAATAATTAAGGCATCTTGCAACACAGTACCTGCTACATTTGCTTCCTATGTATTCTTTTGTTGTCCATCTCCTTTCTTTTTCATTTGCAACCAACAAGGTGTTCTTTCTTCCCACAATGTCAGCATTCCAGGTTCCCTTTGGATTTGGATTTTCTTCTTCTTGAATTATCGTGATGTATTGGGCTCTTTTCTCTCTCACTTTTTCTTCCCCTATTGTCAAGATCCAAAGCATGACCTAATGTTTCACTTGTGCTTTTCCATCGCATTTCCTTGCTAAGGAGAAACCAACAACATCATCAAACTTTAAAGTGTTTGACCTAGAAACAGAGTTACTCATAACCATGACTAAGCTATCCCAACTTTTTGACAATGAGCACAAAATTAGGAGAGCTCAAACCTCGTCATCAAAGTTTACTCCTATAGACCGTAGTTGGCTTGTATTCATATTGAACTGATTCAAATGATTAGCTATACACCCACCTTCGAACATCTTGAGATTGAATATATGCTTCTGAATAGATGCCTTATGAGAAATACATTGTTAAAAGCTTATGCTTTTTCATACAATGTATCCATCGTACTCATCAAGTACTTTTTTATCTTCTATCCAAGAATGTTGAAAGCCACTAAAGTTGCAAAACACTGCTAGTCATATCTTTCCTAGAGCCTTTCTATTAAGAAACTCCTAGTTTTGGACTGACATAGTTGTAGGCTTCTTTGCAATTCTACCTAATGGCAACAAAAATTCCTTCTAATATTGATAGTCCTCAATGTCCATCTTCCAATGCTAGTAGTTTTTGACATTGAACTTGCCTTCTTCCACCATTGCTCCACTCAAACCAAGAACCTCACTTCAAATGAGTCAAATGGGCATTGGTCAAACAAACACTCTAATAGCAATTTTTAGGAACTATGCTTATAGTAGCAGAGAAACAATGTGAGGAGTAGAATGCATAAAATACACAATATAGAAAGTCCATAGAATAGAAGAGCCAGAGAGATACCGATATAAGTGGTTCACCTAATGCGGGCTATGTCCACATAGAAATAGCCAGTCTTACATTTTTCTTATCCGGTAAGCAAGAAGATACAAGGTACAAGCAACATATCCATTGCTCTCCTTTGCTATGTGAGCCACACCCTTATTTTACAAATTTGACCACACAATTCATGAGAAAATCAGGCACCAATTTTCAAGCCAGCCCCCCTTGGAATCCCCCAATGACTGTACTTGGGGGGCCAATGCTGCCCCCTATCACAGTGGGTATAAACATGCTTAGGTCCAAAGCATAGACAAAAACAATCTCTAAAAAAAGGATAAGGCTCCACACATAACATCTCCCCCAGTGTATTTCTTACTTGTAGTGTGCTTGACAATGAACCATGTATCAAATTTGAAGAAGGCATTATAAAAGAGATGTGGTCAATATAAAATGCACATCAATTGCCTTAATTTTAAAACTAGAGATATATTTGTGATAGGGTCTATGGATGGTCACTTAGTGTGTTGGTAGGCAAGGAAAAAAATTTCAATGACATTGAGTGCTACACTAAAGAACAATATTATGTATCAACATATGTTGCAGATGACGATGAAAAATCAAGTGAAGAAGATGATGAATTTAACATGGAATTATTATTGAAAATAAAATTCTCACATGTCATGAAAGGTATCATTATAAGTTACTATCAAGAGCAGTGAGTATGAGTTTGATTTGTTTATTGGGACGTTGGCTATGGTAGAATCTCTTTCATGCAAGAGGCATGCTATTTTAGTCATTGAGACTTTAGATTAGTTAGTATAGGTAGAAACTATCTGCTCCAAATATCCTCATACTGATCTTGATGTTTTTGAATGGGATGTCTTGCATGTAGCAGTGCTAGTGTTGGCATTAGAAGGGCTAGCAAAATTAGGCAATGCAAATGAGGAAGGTGGGGTGTATAAAGAGTCTGTACCACAACCAATAGAGCTTCAACCCTTCAATGAAGAGTAGCATGAGCAATTGTTGCATATACATGCTTTCAATTTTTGGAAAGAGGAGGAGGAAGACTCAAGTCCTTGAAATTTTCTTTAGAAATGGTGTTCTAGCTATGTCATGATTTCAATATGTTAGCTTGCTACATTCTCCATGCAATGTAGTAGTTTCTTTTCAAAAAATAATACCTTTAACATGTACAGGACATTTCTTCTATTTCATTGCTACAATTCATGGAATTCATTCGTGTTGTTTCATTTGTTTCATTTTTTTTAATTTCAAAAAAAGTTGTATTTACATTTTGTTGTAAAAATTATTGTAATTGTATGGAGTATGATGGGCATCAAAAACTATGCATGAGTTCAAAAATGTTAAAAATTTGATCGAGTCTTGACCATGATGAATGTATTAGTGTACATGGGAGTTTGTATACATACTAAGTCTGACATCTCATTGATTAAATATTTTTTGGCTACTTGAACAAACCTTCCCTTTGTGGGAACACTTAAGCACATGTTGGCCACATGGTAGGATGTTTCTTTAGGCATGTTGTCTAAAGAGGTGATGATAAAAATAAGGATGATTTAAATGGTTTGTTGCTTGAGTGATGTTTTACCAATTCAAGCAAACATATGAGCTTGCACGAGTGTTTTTTTACCATGTTAAGGAAACATATGTTATCTATCTTAGGTGTTTGGAGTTTCTACAATGGTTTGTAAATCACTATCATATTGGCATTTGGTCAACAATAGGAGAAAAGGACATGGTGCAACACATGGCAACTTTGGAGCATCAAGTCGAAAGAAAACTACATTTCTTCATGGTTTGGGATGCAGTCACATTCCATAAGCAAATGAAGAGTAGAACCATCTAACAAGACAAGATGAATGTGGAAGTTGATTTTAAACCACTAATGAGATTGTGTTTTTGTTCTAGAGAGTCATGCAAACTAGTAAGAATAGTACTTGTTGATGTAACCTTACAAGGGTTGTGTCAATCCCATAGAAAATTGCATTTTCCCTACAAAATTGACCATATATTGCATTAACTCTATTTTTCTTGATGATTTATTGCCATACCTATAGATGCTAGATGATGTTGTAGATGTGCATAATGCCATATCTTCTAATAGATATATAAAAAACATGCAAGGGTACGTGTAAAATATCATAAGCCTACTTGTAGCCTTTAAAAAAGGCATAGGAAAACGATCATGTTTTACCTACAACCAAAAGTAGAGTGAGTGGCACATAGGAAGTATGTTGCATGCTCAGTATGTTACATTGAAAACTGAGGAAGAACTCATGCTAGGGAAAATATCCAAAATGGGTCCATTAAAGATAGTGATGCAACACTCTTTATTGTTGTTCTTGATGCAAGGAAAGGGGCATCACTGCCAATGTTTGCAAGGTAATTCTTAACCAACTTGATTAGATTTTATCGTGTACATGATCCATGACAATGAGCATGACAATCTAATGGAATCCCCTAGTTTTAAAGATCACATTAGATTGCATATAGTGAATCTTATTAAACATGTAAATTATAACTACAAATACAAATTCTCAACTAGCACATTTGTACCTATATTGATTTATGTTTCAATACTAATTAACATACTATTTAGTTAGATTCAATTCATGATACATATTATTGACGCCATATGAGGATTTTTTTTTGAAGCAGAATGGGTTAATGCCAATTCTTTTGTCAAAGAATGAATATGATTAAAAAATGATATGTACTTTGTGTTTTTATTTTGTATTTCTCTTTGAAAGGAATCATTGATTATACACGTACTAGGTGTTGCAAATGGTCCTAGAAAGTCAAAGGGATTTCTTATTGAGAACTTCAATCTCATATTAAATGCTTTGTGGACACATATAATTGACCATATCATGGTTGATTTTTTCATGTTAGTTTCATTAAGAAATGAAACTTGTATATTGTCATCGAAAGTTTGTATTCCCTAATAAAAATAGATTTTTGAAACATTCGCCAAGATTTGAAACTTTTATACAATCATTTTAAATGTTTTGCCAAGGATTTACATATTTTGCTTAGAAATTCAAAAGAAAATATATAAAAGCGTACTATGTTTTGCCAATATTGTGAAACTAAAAAAAATAGCATGATTAAATTTTGCCAAGATTTTATATTAATATAAAAGTATAGCTTTGATAAAAACGTCCATGGACCATATGGAGTGATCACATGTTTGAAATGAATGAAATTTAGTACAAAGTAAAGAAATCCAGAGTATTTGGGTTTGGCTATTTTATTTTGTCCACATACAAACATCAAGTATAAACAAGATTTGATGGTGTACAATGTGATAACTAGTGACCACCCCCATCGGGTAGGCATTCCGACCGTCAAAGTCACCCAACTTGGACTTGCCTTTGATAGGCCTTTAAGGCATAATACAGAGGGTGGCTACTCCCTATTCAAATGGACAATGCCCTTGGTTAATGCAGTGTTACTTGTGCGGCTGAAACTATTTTATGCATATGGCACTTAGTTCAAACCCCACGGCACCTTGCAATGACCGTTGGTGTGGGAAGGAGGATTTATAAGGGGGACTGTGCCCCTCTTTGTAAGTTATTGATTTTAGACTTTTGAAATACCACTGACATTGCTCAAATGGACCTGTAAGTGATGTTGAGAGTTCACGCTCAACATCATGTGATCATGTGTGCATAGCACCATCACGTGATCATATGTGCATAGCACTAACCTTATAGAGTGCTATAAAGGAAAGGGTTAGCTCCCCTAACCCTAACCCTAAAAGGGTTTGTATATATTCTATTTTTTCAACTAATTCTAGTGTACAGTTAGTCATTTGTGGTGTGCTCTCTAGCTGTGCCCTCTCTCCTCATCTCCACTCTTCTCCTCTCCCCTCTTCATATTTTGTCATGGTATCAGAGCTCCCTTGTCTTCCGTTGAGACATTGAGATTCTTGAGAGTGTGAGAGAGATTGTGAGATTGAGAGTTCTCTTGAGTGATTGTGAGATCCTTCCCTTCACTTCCATTGAGAGAAACTTCCGTTCACTTGAGAGATTATTCCGTTCATTGTGAGATTTCATTCATCAGAGATTTCCGTTTGTTTGAAAGAACATCTGTTCTTTCCATTGTGATTTGAGAGTGAGAGAGGTGTTTTTCTTCTGTACAGTTAGTCATTTGTGGTGTGCTCTCTAGCTGTGCCCTCGCTCCTCATCTCCACTCTTCTCCTCTCCCCTCTTCATATTTTGTCAAGTGAGTCGTAGTACTCCGTGGGAAACTTTGAGCACTGTATTCTTCATTTTTGTGTTCCATCTTCCAACCTTGTCTTTTGTTTTGCTGTGTCTCTTTAGTACTTCATCATCGCATTTGACTTAAGCAATGAGTTGACTCTATTGTGTATTGTTAAATGCCTAACCACTTGCTTAGTTTCTCATCTCATGTGGCTATGTTAGAGAAACATTGTATTGATACGATCGGTTAACGGAGCATAAAAATCCTGCCAACACCACCTTAAGGCTCTCTTGATTTGCATTTCCTACTTCCTGGACTACTCGACACGCTCTCAAATGATGCGACAGAGCTCACCATGATGCATAGTCTAGAGGCAGTTTCCTCTGATCAGTCAGGCTTACCATGATATGCAGCCCAAAGGTAGCATCTTTTGAGTCATTAGGACTCCTTTGGCAAACATCTTTTGAGTCATTATTTGGGTTCTCAGGCCTAGCTATGCCATAAACTGATGTAATTTATTTCTCTATTAGTATTTTTGTTAATATATATTTAGCTCCCCTTCAAGGTATCGAGGCCTTGTGGATTATCAGTTTTTCAAACTTTTCCCTTAGGGTGCCAAAGTGTTAAGCCTTCCAACCACCCCAACTTAGGTAGGCATTTTGGTAAGATAGCAGGTCTGACTGTCGGGGTCACCTAACCCAGACCTTGACAGCGGAAGTGAGAGAGGGAGAGAGAGTGAACAAGAGATTGACTAATAGTACACTAAGTTATATTCCATGAAAACTGAGAATATATACATGGACCCCTTAGCATTAGCATCCCATAACCCTTATGGTGCAATTTACACACCATTCTCAACAAACCCACCAATTGATAGGCCTTTAAGGTGTAGTCAAGAGGGTAACTGCTCCCTTCTCAATCTAGTGGGCTGGGTTAATGCAGCATTGCCTGTGTGGCCATGGCCATTTTCTCAACACCCCTTCTTAAATTGCACTACATAAGAAGAGGGTGCTTTAAAAAACACAATTTTTGGATTTTCTAAATGTTGCACAATGACAACAAAAATAAAGATAAGAAAAGATGCACAAGAGTGTAAAAAGAGCTCAATGGAAGAAGTATGTACAAAGGTATACAACTTAACCTTCACTTCCCCCTCTTAAGTTACAATTGGCAAAGACCAAGCTAATGTTAGAAGTGTGCAAAATTATCAAGGGAAAGTGGCTTGGTGAAGGTACCTGCAACCTGTTCTTGTGTCAGACAATGTACCAAGTTGATATCTTCACTACCTACGAAATTTCTCACAGATGAAGTGATAATGCACTTCAATGTGTTTTGTTCTGGCATGAAACATTGGGTTCTTGCTAGTGTTTTGTTCTGGCATGAAACATAGGGTTCTTTCCAGTTGAATGCTGCTCATATTATCTGAATAGAGCATAGTAGGGTCTCCAGAAAGTATCTCAATCTCTGAAACAAATTGCTTCGCATGCTGCATTGGTAGATCCTCTATATTCTACGTTGGTGGAATACTAATGCCACTGTTGGTTGCTTCTTGCTTTACCATGACAAATCTATGGAGCCAAGACTGAAGCAGTATCCATTGGTGAATCTTCTATCATTTACACTTCCTGCCCAATCAACATCTATGTATCCATGGAAGTGTAAGTTGGATGGCTTGGCATAATGTAGTCCATGATCCCATGTACCATGAAGGTATTTAAGTACTCTCTTTGTTGTAAGGAGGTGAGTCCTCTTGGGATTTTGCATGAGCTGACTAAGCACACCAACTTCATATGAGATGTCTAGCTTGGTGATAGTCAAGTAGATCAAGCTACCAATGAGTTGTTTTTACTATAGAGGATATGAAGCTAGAGAAGTGTCAAAAGGTGACAACTTGATGTTGCATTCCATAGGAGTAGGGAGGGGCTTGCAATCATGTAGGTGAAACTAGTTAAGTACCTTCTAAGTGTGCTTGCCCCTCGGGGGGGTCACTATGTATAAACCCTCTATATCACGTGCATTCAAGGCCTATATTTAAAATCCCTTATCTTAAAAAATTTCATTAATAAAATGTACCCCTTTTCTATACAAATCTGTAAATTTTTCTCGAAACTATTTTAAATAGTCCCTTATGTATATTTATTTCTGTAAATTTTAGAAATAAAAAAAATCCTTCTGTTGAACTCACGTGATAGGGTTACATATGATGAGTGACCCCCCCGAGGCTTTGCCCAGGCACTTTGCCTAGGCACTGAAAAAGGGTAATCCCTATGGCATTTCTCCATATTTCTATCCCAAGAAAATCATGGAGTTCTCCCATATCCTTTATGTCAAACTTTGAGGTGAGATGACTCTTTGATTCTAAGATGAGATGTCCATTGGAGCCGGTGATGATTAAGTCATCAACATAAAGCACTACAAGAAGGATGTCTTCTGTAGTCTTTAGATGTAAAGAGATGTCTTATGTAGTCTTTCTGATGTAAAGAGACATAAAAAACTGATGATGAATCCTTGAATTCCATGCACGAGGAGCCTATTTCAAACCATAAAATGATTTTTGCAACTTGCGTACCTTTTGTTCCATCCCACTAACTACATATCTTAGAGGCGTACCATGTAAATTTCCTCATCCAAAAAACCATTGAGGAAGGCAATTTTCACATCCATTTGGTGGATGGGCCAATCAAAGTGAGCTACAAGAGCTATGGCTATCTTGATGGTAGTCATGTTTGCAACGGGTGCAAAGGTCTCCTCATAATTTGTACCATACTCTTGGGCATGTCCCCGGCTACTATGAATTTATACCATACTCTTGGGCATATCCCTTGGCTACAAACTTGGCCTTATATCTATCAACAACCTCACCAACATCTGAGTTGAGTTTGACTTTGTAAACCCATTTGCATCCTATGGGCTTCTTCTCTACAGGAAGATATGTCAAGGTCCAAGTCTGGTTCTTGAGAATCTAGCATTATACTCTTCATCCATTGCATGTTGCCAATCAGGGACTTGCATTGCATCTTTAAAGGGGTTCGTCTCATAAAATTCCATCACTTTGGCCATGAATACATAATTTCTCTTCTAGGTCCACCTCTCAGGTGTTTTTTGATCACAAATAAATCTTCCAAGATTGGAATTGGAACTCTCAAGAATCTTGGTAATGACCATGGTAGTTGTTGTACCCATGATGTCAAGGAACTTTTCTGTGCCTTTACTTTGAGTGGTCACTCTGGATTGCATAATATTTGACTTTGTAGGCAAAGAAATTTGATGTATTACTAGCACTGCTGGATGAGGTGCAGTAAAAACTGTAGTTGGACTGTCAAAGTATGATGAAGCCTCGTCAATGATAACAACCCTAGATATAATCAACTTCTGCTTGACCAAATTATAGAGTCGGTATTCCTTCGACTTTGTTGCATATCTAAGAAAAACACACTTGATTGACTTAACATCAAGTTTAGTCCTAAGTGCAACAGGGACGTGAGCATAAGAAAGAGAGCCAAATGCTCTCAAGTGACCAATAGAGAACTATGAAGCAGCGGGACTCCTATTCATCAAGTACATATCTATGTCACATTCCTTGGCCCAATACTGTCTAGCAGGTCATCTTGTTTGTGGGGCATGGAGGCCCACCTAAGCTCATAGGGAGCATACACAAGACTAAGTGTTTTGGGAGTGCCACAAAGGTAGGAGAACCAATAGTTTTGTTTATGTATAGAGGTACACATCTTCATAGCACTCTGCTACTAGATGGTGACACACTACACATTACCTTTGTATATTGTATGTTGCAGTGCATTTCTCATATACTTAAGGCTGTACATCTACATGTTTGCTACATACACATAAGGAAAGATGTCTTGGATTCCACATATTAGCACCATTGTGTGAGTTCTTGGGCTCTAGTATCCTTCTACTGTTGCTGCGTGTACCTCTATTGTCCATATTTTTTACAAATGCTAAAGTAATGCATTGAATTCATTAGTATGGTTACCTCCTCAACATCATGCATGCTTTTTTCTTCTAACACATCTTGACATAGATTTTAAGATGTGGATCTCAAGCACAAGCTTTATTGTGTAAAATTGAATCCTCTCACCTTAGGTATTCCTCTAGTTTCAGTCCATTATTAATCATATAGGTGCTTTTTGATGGGATTTATAATGTAACAACCTCTTGTAAGGTCACTTACATTATAGTTGAAAAGCTTATTTTATTAAATGTGATTTTCTTACATCCTAGCATGTCTCTTTAGAAATGATGGAAGATTTTAGAAATTCTTAAATTGTTGGTATCATATGATGGGAATAGTTTTGATAGTAATTACATTGTGGTGTATTTTTTATCAAAGCTTATTATTCGAAAAAACCTACCATTGGTGCATTTTGTTATGAACTTTTCATGAGACTTTAAACAAGATTGCTATTATCTTGAATCAATGGTTTGTGTTCTTCATAATATGTCTGAGTATGATTGAAGTACTTGAATTGGTTGTCTAGCTTTAATTCCATGTAAATGGTTGAGTTATTCCATGTTTGATATCAAATGTTCTCAGCTTTCAACATGTTTTTTTGTAAGAAGACGTTTATATATGGGATTTAATTTCTTCATATTTTGCAGTTGATCTATGTTGAAAGAAGGCATTAGGGGAGAATCGGGGTCTTCAAAGGGCCCCCAATTAGTGTTTCCTAATTTCAAGGGATTGGTGAGGTATTTGAGGTGTACCAATGAGAGTGCTCCTTTTTGTGGGGCAATGCCCTGTTGAGGTGGAGGGTGGGCAGACCTGCAAACAGCCCCTATTGGCTACTCCTCTTACACCAGGGACCACTCAACCCATCCCCCCCCCCTCAACCCATGCTTGACCCTTCTCCCATATGCACCTCCCCCAAATAAACCTACAAGTCATTCAAGAGGCGGTGGGCCCTTCTGGGTGAAATTTTCCCCCCTCTCAGCTTGTTACAGGCCTACCTCCTTGTTTTCTCTTGTCCAGCTCCATTCTCCCTCCATTTTTCAAATGTGGGAACTCATTTGGCATCATCTCTACCCCCTCCTGCTTTGGTCCACTGTGTTTCTCCCTCTCCAGCACCTCTTGTAGTAGCTGCTCATTCTCTCTCCATTCCTAGCTACAACACCTCCTACATCAGTAGCTGCTCATCCCCCTTTGCTCTTTCTCCCTCCATTCCTAGCTACAGTACCTCTTGTAGTGGCTGCTCATCCCCCTCTGCTCTTTCTCCCTCCATTCCTAACTACAACAGCTCCTAGAGCAACTTCTCATCCCCCTCTACTCTTTCTCCCTCCATTCCTAGCTACATCACCTCTTGAAGCTTCTCTCAACCTTTAGTTGCACCCTCTATACCTTTTCCCTCTCTCTCCCTCTATCAGAGCTGCTCTCTCTGCCTCCAAGCTACACTTTCTAGTCCACTATTGCTGTTGTGACCTCTGTACAAGCATGGTAGGAGACCATACATGTACTCTCTATCCCACAGGAGCAAAAATGCACTGGGTAAATGGGTGCCTTGCACCTATAGCTTGAATGATTGGATAGTCATGAGAGGATCTGCCAAGGGTCCACATAAGCTTCCCAAGAGCAAAAGAGGTGATCTTTTGCATGAATGGAAGGGCCGCATCATGAAGTTCAAGCTTGGGAAGAAAGGATGGCTTGCAAAGGTGCAACATATCTACATGGGGAAGGACATGTACCTTCCTCCATCAAGCAATCAATCAACAATACCATCGCATTGTAAGTTTGCATTTTGTGTAAGATTTTGAAGTGTAATGAGTCTGTTTGAAATTGTATTTTGAAATAGAACCAGTGTAATGAGTCAGTTTGAGCTTGTATTTTGACATAGCACTTGTGCATAGCAAATGTATTTCTTTCAGACTTTGAGGAGTGGGAACTAGTAAAGTGCTTCTTAGGTAAGTTTACTGCCATTTATGAGGATTTAGGAAGGCAAATGCATGCTAGAGAGAAGTCATTTGCTTTGAAATAGAGAAATATCCATTGGTATAATGCCAAGTACATTACTCCAAGGATGGCATCATGCTATGGCCATCTTCAATGCATTGCAACACCACAACTTGAAGACATGGATTGCAGCATGGTGGACACAAGAACAATGCAATCATACAAGGAAAAGATTGCAAAGGATGTGGGCATGGCCATGAAGTTTACATTTGGCCCTAAATGGGTAAGGTTGTCTTGGTTTATGCCTCTGCACATTTTTGCTTCTTGTTTTCAGAATATCCAGATGCACAGAACAAAAACCATGTGGTCATGCAAGTGCCTACATGAGAATGCCCTTGAGGAATTGCTTGGGGTGAATTGGGGAAGCAGGTCAGGTGAACAAAAGGGTGATTTGATTCAATGCCATGTATGTAAGGAAAATGTGGTTGTCAAGTACCACATCTCTCATCAAATGTTATATTTTGCTTTCCAATATAGGTGTTGGAAGAAAATAGGTGGCAATTGGCTCCCCCTTGACTCTAACGATGATGATAATATAGGGGTAAGTTTATGTATTGGTTCTCATTTAGGAGATGTCAAGAATGTGACTGTCACATCACAGTGGACTGTGAGGAACGTGCGGGAACACCTAGTGGTCATGGAGGATGGCATGTCTGAGTCCTTTCACTTTACCTTAAATGGTGAAAAGGTAGGAAAGCGTGCAGAGAAGCTCATGCATAGTGCCACTTTTATCCCTCCTGCAATATTGAAGATTGTAAACAATCTGGGAACACTATATTGGAGAATTTGGGAATCTCCCAAGTCCCACTTTCAAGTAAGGGGTTAAGATTTGACCATGTGGCCAAAACTTGAACCCTTATTTGAAAGTGGGACTTGGGAGAATTCCCTAATATGGTGTTTAGGATGGATTCCACTTTCAAGTAATGGGTTAAGATTTGACCATGTGGCAAGATCTTAACCATCTTGGGAATTCCCAAACTATTTGAAAAATCTCAAATTCCCTAATATAGTGTTTGGGGTGGAACAATTGTGGATTTTGACATTTTCCAATTAATAGTGGTGCAATTAATTTTGATGTTTTGAATGGTTTTGTTTCATGTCAATGTCAAGTTTTTCCAAAAATTTTAAAATTTTAAAATTTTTTATATTTAGAACATTTGGGTATATATAGCTTATAAGTTACTTTAGCTTCAAAGTTTCACTATCATAGCCATAGTTCAAGCCCAGACCCCGTACCTGCCCAGACCTTGCACCTGCCCTTTTCGATCCTCTTATTTCTGTAGATGAGCCCAACATCTACAATGAAGAGCCCATAGATGAAGAAGCTGAGGAGCGAGAAGCTGCATTGGCCTAGAAAGTGCTCCAACGACCTCCTAAACCCCATTCTACTTCTCAAATTCCATCCACCTCGGGCACCACCTCTATTGACCCCGCAACAATGATATAGTTTCTTGCTCCCCTTCTTGTCAATGGAGAACAATACCTCTTTCTCCATGACATAGAGGTTATGTTTGGTTGTCTTTGGGAGGATGAAGTTCTTGGTGTCCTGTGTGGATACAAGGTGGACACGACTATGCAAGAACCTGGGTTTTTGGGAGCAAATGATTCAATAGAAGAGGTTCTTGCTTTAACACTGGCCCAAATCAAAGATGCAGAGACATCAATTTACTTCGACCTACCTAATGTTATAGAAGAAGCCTCCACATCTCACTCCAGATAGCAGGAGGCCTCTGGATCCATCCTTATTGACAAAGAGGAAGGGACTGAGCATGGTAAGAATCTATGAGCTTTGAATTTCTTCTCTCTTGGTATACTTTTGCTTTAATGGAATTCTAATGTAATGTTGGACTGTTGCAGGAGGCATTTGAGGTTGACCTATTATCATCTTGGCAATGCCTTGTTTGCAGTAGCTTCGGCCGAGATCACTCACTGGCACATTACCTTGGCCAAGCAAAAGGGCGCTTTGTGGTTATCCACAAAAAGTTTTCTCCACATGGCAGTGATGACCTCCTAAAGTGCAAGGCCTTGTCATGAGTGATTGGTCATGCTGACATCAATCGCAATGCTGACAAGGTCATTTTGGTGAACTGCATGGCTGCCCTCAATGCCTTTGGAACCAATTTTCAAGGTATGGCATTGACGGCAACAGCCATGTCCCTAGCCAACAACGACAATAGCATTGACTCTCTATCGACTAGGTTTAGAGCTAGGAGTGTATTTGGGAATTCAAAGCCTGATGTTCTCAGTGTTTTAGAGAAAAGAGAAAGGCTCTTAAGCCTTATTGTATAGAAATTTTATTTATATGAATATAGATATACTTTTTATATAGTGCCCCATTTTGTGTTATTTTACAAAATTTATTTTATAATGTCATTTTATTTTGTTACTTTAATTGTTGTTGGCATTAATATTTTCATTCACTATTTTATTCAAAAGCATGCTATCAGATAAATATTTGTGCTATAATGGTCATTTTTTAGCAATCCAGTAAGAATCTCACCATGCGGCAGAAGGAAAATGTGTTTGGCATCATGCGAGGAGCCCAAAAGGTAAAAAACTGCTATGGCACATATGGGGTGTGTTTGACATACGTGCCATAGTGGCTTTTTGCTTTTCTAGGCTCCTCGCGTGATGCCGAACAATTTGTCTTCTTTGCCATAGTGAAAAAACATCATTTGATCACTCAAACTCATAGTGAACTTGCATAAACCAATGGAAAGCATCACGTAACATGTATAATAACATGGAAACAGTAATAGAACATAAAAATATATTTTATTCATTGGCCTCAAAGGGCAGAGATTTACAAAATGATTCAAGTTATACCAAATGAACCTAAACAACATCTAGGGCCTAAGGGAGGGATCGGAGCAGATGTGCTTGATGAGGGTAAGATCCTTGTCCATGACTGTTACTCTTTTGGCATGGATAGCACATAAGTTGACGTCTTCAAAAAGACCTACTGTCATCTGCTCCATTGCCTCCTGAATTGCTCCCATAGTACCTGAATGCACATCATCCTTGTATTGATGTGCTATTTCATGTACAACATGCTGGAAGGGTGCACAGGGAATGAGATTGTCCACAGTGGTTTGGAACTTGTGGATCTCCTGAAGGGCCTTCACACCTGATTTTTTGCACCTCCTAATCTTTGGGGGACCTTGCACTAGCCTCTGCACATGGCTCCATGGTGGCCTGCTGTCCACTTTGAACTTCTTTTGCCTCTCCTACCTTGCAACCACCTCTTCAGATTCCTCTTCCTGTGTCTGGTGGGTCCTTCGAGGTGGCTTGTTGCGCCTAGGGGTTTGCTTTGTCCTTGGTCTCTTTTCCTTTTCGTGAGGCTGTGAGATAGCAGGTCGAGGCTCTTGCTCAGCTTGTATTAGAGGCTCCTCATATTTGATAATTTTGAGGCACAAAGGGTTGATGGTGCTCTTTTGTGCGGTCTACTTGGTTGGAGGATTGGGGCCAAGGTTCATTATATCTGCAAGCCTTACAAATACTTCCTCTTTTTGTGGCCCCTGTAATCTCTCCATCTCCTCTCTTGCCTTTCTTGCTCCCCTTGTTGCTCTAGATGCTCCATGCCAGGACCCCACAGAGGAGGGAGGGGCAGTTGATCAGGATTGACTAGACTATTGTGCCCCACTTGGGAGACCTCTCTACTTCCATGGTTAGTTGTGTGGAAGGACTAACAGGACCCCTGATCCTTCTTGGATCCTTCCTCGTGCTAGGATTCCTCATGGTGCTGAGATCCCTGGGATACCCCATGAGAGTCGAATGGTGGGGACTCACGTTACTTGGACTCCTGATAATGAGAACTACCTTCAGATCCCTCTTGATCATTTCCCTCTTGGCCACTGGGGCTTGCTGTGTGTTCGGAGGCCATGGAGTTGTGAGGAGGACAATGGGTAGCATCTAAATGGTGTCTGAGAGTGCTCTCAATGGAAGCAAGAACAAAAGAGGAGAGAGAGAAACAGAGAGCCACACAAGTTTTGGTGGGTGCAGAACACCCTAATCTTCTTTTTCATTCATTTATATATGTGTTTGAGTATTTTACATAACTAGGGTAAAGGCACAATGACCTTTAACCCCCATAACCTCCCACTTAAAGGACAATGTGCCTTTAAGGAAGAACAACCAATGAGCATACTATCCAATGCCCATCAATACATGACAATACTCAAACCGCTGACTAGGTAGACTCTTCGTCAGCATATCTACACGGTTATCATCTGTATGAACCTTGACAAGCTCTACGCGCTTGTCCTCAAGTACCTCCTTAATGAAATGGTACCTGACCTCAATGTGTTTGGTCTTTGCATGAAAGACCGGATTCCGTGCTTGCTGAATAGCACTCATGGAATCACTATGCAATGTCGGTACACCTGTATGAATCCCCAAATCTCCCACTAGCCGATCAAGCCATATAGCCTCCTTGCAACCCTCTGTGGCTGCAACATACTCAACCTCTGTGGTAGACAAAGCAACGCACTTCTGTGCATGAGACATCCACGACACTGCACCACCTGCAAAGGTGAACACATAACCAGAAGTGGATCTCCTACTATCCACATGCACTGCATAGTCTGAATCTGTGTACCCAAGTACATGCATGTCTCCTCTACCAAAGTAGATGCACTTCTCCTTGGTACCCTTCATGTACCTCATGATGCACTTAACTGCCTCCCAATGCATCTTTCTTGGATTAGCCATATACCGGCTAACAACTCCCACTACAAATGCAATGTCTAGTCTAGTAGCTATCATAGCATACATAAGACTCCCAATTGCTGATACATAAGGAACCTTGGCCATCATGGCCCTTTCCTCATCTGATTTGGGACTATCTGTATGACTCAGTTTCACATATGGAGGCAATGGAGTACTCACTGCCTTCCCCCCCTCCATATTGAAACGTTGCAATACTTTTGTAACATACTCTTTTTGTGAAAGCCAAAGGAGTTTCCTACTCCGATCACGCGTGATGCGCATACTAAGAATATGACCTGCAAATCCTAAATCATTCATATCAAAGGCCTCATGCAACTTGGCCTTTAATGCATCTAGCTCATAAGTATTCTTGCTAGCCCCAATAGCATATCATCCACATATAGTGCCAAGATTATCAGGCTATTATCCTTAGCCCTTTTAGTGTAGAGGCAGTGATCAATTTCACTCCTTCTAAAACCTTGGGACCGAATGAAAGCATCAAACTTCTGATACCATTCTCTAGGTGCTTGCTTAAGACCATAGAGACTCTTCTTCAGCTTGCAAACTAAATGCTCTTTGTCCTTTTCTTAAAAGCCTTCCGCCTGCACCATGTAAATTTCCTCATGCAAATCCCCATGCAAGAAAGCTGTCTTGACATCCATCTGCATAAGCTCCATATCCTCTGATGCCACTAGTCCAAGCATGCATCTAAGTGTGGTCATCTTCACAACCGGAGAGAATATCTCATCAAAGTCCACACCCTTTTCTTGCTTGAACCCTTTAGCGACCAAAAGGGCCTTGTACCTAGGCACATCATCACTTGTGACCTTCATTTTGTAGACCCATTTACATGGCAATGCTTTCTTTCCATGTAACAAAGAAACCAAGTCCCAAGTATCATTCTTCATAAGTGAACTCATCTCTTATTGCATAGCATACTCCCACTTGCATTGATCCTCGTGCATCATAGCCTCTCTGTAGTAAGAAGGCTCCCCGCAATCAGTAAGCATCACATAGTCTACCCTTGGAACAAACCTATCAGGTAGTCTAGACACTCTAGATGATCTTCTCAAGGGCATTTCAGCTTGCTGTCCCACCTGCATATCAGCCACATTTGGCTCATCATTTCCACCAATAGATGATCCATCATCTACCCTTGATTGTATACCTTTGGGAGTACTTGGTGGTACCATTTCTTGCACATTTGGTGCATGGACAGCTTGCTGTCTATCAACATATGCAGGTGGATTCTTATCCTGGAAAGTGATTCTCCTCATTTCCACATCCCTCATGGGTGCCTTATGCATCTTCTTCTCATTGAAGACTACATCATGGCTGCGTATGATCTTCTTTGCTTTTGGATCCTAGAGACGATAGCCTATCTCTCCACTTTCACCATAAATTTCCTAGACTTAGGATCTAGCTTCTTTCGAGCTCTTTTGGCACATGTGCATATGCCTCACACCTAAATATATGCAAATGAGAGTAAGAGGGCTTCTTGCCACTCCATGTCTCTTCAGGAATACCACCATCCAAACTCTTACTAGGTGATCTATTGATCACATGCACTCTGCAGTCTTCATTGCCTCAGCCCAAAAACCACCAGAAAGACTTGCATTGGAAAGCATGCATTGCAACCTTTCTTGAATGGTACGGTTCATCTTTTATGCAACTGGATTTTGCTCTGGAGTACGAGGGGATGTGAGCTCCCTCTTAATCCCACGTGTATCACAGAAATGCAAAAAGTCATGAGAGAGATACTCTCCACCATTGTTAGTCCGTAGGCATTTAAGCATTCTACCTGATTGATTCTCAACCAAGGCCAGCCATTTCTGAAATACCTGGAATGCATCACTCTTTCGAGCTATAGCATAAGCCAAGACTTTGCTAGTTGCATCATCAATGAATGTCACATAGTATTCAGCCCCGCCTAATGACCGTGTAGGCATGGGACCACATACGTTTGAATGCACCAAATCAAGCTTTTCAAACTCTTTCTTTCCCCTTCTTTTATGGGCTGATTTAGTGTGCTTCCCATAGAGACAGTGCTCACAAAATTCAAAATTAGAGAAACTCAAATGCGGTACATAACCCAAACGGCATAAGAGTTTCATGTTGAGATATCGAGCTCCACTCGCGATATGCCAGGGTGACTGTTGTGCATTTATGTCACCGACTTGTTAGCTGGAGATGCGGTTGGTACACCGCCCACGAATAATAGCTGGATGACAACTATCCTTATCTACACTAGTTCGTGGCTCAGTTAGTATGCCACCTTAGTTAGTTGAGTTTGGTTTGAGACTGACATATAGGGTTCTTCTATTTCTTTGTACTAGAGTTCTTTTGGCTTTCACAACTAAGAAGAGGAAAACTGTTTTCAGCCTCCATCTTTGTGTGTATTCCCCCAATTGTTCATGTGAGAAAGCCACAAGTGAGACTCCTTCCCTCTCTCCCACTATCTTCACATGGTATCAAAGCCTTGTTCGTGGTAAGGAGCTCAAGAAAGCAAGCCAAGTTCGTGATGTCCTGGTAAGAGGACCAGTGTTGCTTTCCTATTTCGAGTTTGGGAGCAAATCTCTGCAGGTAGCACAGCCAGAAGTGCAGGAGTGCACTATTTCAGATTGAGATGCCCTTCGCGGTGTGGCGAGATTGTAGTATATGCTGCGGGAAAGGGCAAGGCCCTTAGTGACTTTGTTTTTCTGATTTGAGGCCGTTTCGGGGCCCGTTTTGAAGGCGGAAGTTCTTCGTAGGCACTCAGAAAAAGGCCCTGTTTTTTGCTGTGCGACCACTGCATGGCTAGTCGGTGGAAAGGTGCCACAGAAATTGCATCGTATGCCTGTGTGCAGAGATATTGGGAGTTGCAGATTCATGCCTGTTGCCTGTTGATGCAAAATCGTCACTAGGAAGTGACTGTGTGGTGAAATACCACTTTCGTCAGTTTTGCAGATCTGCCCGTGTGAGGCAAAAGCTGTGTTTTTTGCAGTGACAGAATATTTTGCAGTGTTTTGTAATGGCATCTGATTCTCTTTCACAGATTGTCACTGAAAAGCTTGACAAGAACAACTTCCAGGCATGGAAGTTTAGAATGACGAATTTCTTGATGGGAAAAGGCTATTGGGAATTCATTACAGGAAATGAAGAAGAACCTGTTCTTCCTAATGTTCCCAGTCAACAGGAAATGCAGGCATTCAAAGGATGGCATGAGAGAGCCAGGAAAGTTATGTACTGGCTGTCTATCACTATTTCGGACTCCATAATTGTGCATATTTAGGATGCAAGTACGCCAAAGGAGGCATGGGATACTTTGGCAAAAATGTACAGCACAAATACACAAGCCAAGAAAATGCAACTCAAACAGGAGTTGCACAATGTGTAGAGAGAAAATTTGAGCATAAATGACTACCACATGAAAGTGAAGAAAATTGCAGATGCACTTGCTTCCATTGGGTCGCCAGTGGATGATGATGATTTGGTTTCTGTGACCTTGAATGGTCTAGGAAAGGATTATGCACAGTTCCGGACATCCATTGCCGTCCGTGAAAAATTTCCTGATTTTGAGAAGCTGATTGCTCTTCTAATCTCTGAAGAGCAGAGAAATGGTGGTGCATCTTCTTTAGTAGGAACTTCAAAAGAAACTGTCTTCTACTCAAATGCTGGCAGAGGTAGAGGCAGAGGTAGAGGAGGCCGATCTGCACGCCGTGGTAGAAATCAGAATATGCAGCAAACGCAAGAAAACCAGTCCTATGCAGGAGGACGTGGTAACTCTAGAGGCAGGGGGAGCCAAAGAGGCCGTGGTGGATGGCAGAGAGGACAAAATGCAAACAGCAATGTTGAATGCTACTATTGTGGCAAAATGGGTCATATGGCTAAGGACTGCTATAAAAAGTAGAATGACATTATGACTGGAAAATTGCAGCAAGGCAATTATGCATCTTCTAGTAGGCAGGGTGATGACAGAAATGAGCATCTATTTATGGTGCAGCATATGACCAATTCTGTGACAAGTGCAGAAGAACGAAATGATGTGTGGTATGTTGACTCAGGTGCGTCAAACCACATGACAGGTCATGCAGAATGGATGCAAGATGCAAGGAAAATGGAAAAACCAGGATTTGTGGAGACTGGTGATGATACTGCACATCCTATTGTGCAGATTGGCAAAATTCCTTTGTCTATGCAGGATGGGAAAAAGAAATACTTGTCTGATGTATTTCATGTCCCGAACATCACCAAGAACCTGGTTTCTGTTGGTCAGATGGTTGAGCAAGGCTTGTAGGTTAGATTTAATCCTCATGGATGCTTTGTTGAGGATATGAAAAATAATGGTCGCTTGATAGCAAAAGGAAAGAAGAAGGGCAGGATGTTTACATTGGATGCGGACATGCCTGAATTGAGTGCAGCAATGTTTGCACATGGGACCGGTGTAGTTGTAGATATTGATATCTGGAACAAACGCATTGGTCATGTTAATATACAGCAACTTAAATCAATGCAAGCCCAAAATATTGTTGCAGGATTGCCTAAATTCAAGGTTGCAAAAATGCACAAGGTTTGTGAAGCCTGTCAATTTGGGAAACAAGCAAGGAAACCTTTTCCTAGGCATGTTCAAGAGAGTAAAAAGCCATTGGAATTAATCCACTCTGATGTGTGGACTACAAAAGTTGCATCTATTGGAGGCTGTCACTATTTTGTCACATTTATTGATGACTTCAGCAGAAAACTATGGGTGTATTTTATGAAAAAGAAAAGTGAAGTGTTTGGGCACTTCAAAGCTTTCAAAGCTATGGTTGAAAAAGAAACAGGCCTGCAAATAAAATGCCTAAGGTCAGATGGAGGGGGAGAGTACCTCTCAAATGAGTTTGCAAGGTTCTTGCAGGAGCATGGTATAAAGCAGCAATATTCATGCAGTCATACCCCACAACAAAATGGAATTGTAGAAAGGAAAAACAGGCATATTAGAGAGGTATCTCGGGCTATGCTAAATGAAAAAGATCTACCAGATTATTATTGGGCTGAAGCAATTGCTACAGCAGTGTATATAATGAACAGGACTCCCACTGCAGCAATACATGGCATGACGCCAGAGGAGATGTACACTGGTAGGAAACCAGATATTTCTCATTTGAAAATTTTTGGTTGCATTGCCTATGTCCATGTGCCAGATGAGTTGAGGTCCAAGTTGGATCCAAAAGCTGAGAAGTGCGTCTTTATTGGTTATTCTCTGCAACAGAAAGGGTATAGATGCTATAACCCTTCTACACGAAAGTTCACAGTGAGCAGAGATGTTGTTTTTAATGAGATGGGCAGTTGGTATAAACCAGTAAATGTGATGATTGATGTAGATGCACAAAATGGTAATGCTGCACAGAATTCACAGTAGCAATCACAAAATATCAATGGACCTGGAGTGTCCTCTAGCAGTGGTTCACATACTTCACCATGGACAGGCAGATTGAGATCAGGAGAATCTCCTCAAAGCAATGCAGAGAGTGGTACGCAGGTATCACGAGAAGGAAAAGAGAAGGTAGATCAGCCCATGTTTGATGTGAATGCAGGTCACTCTTGTGTGGATGGTGAATCCAGTGGCTCAGAACAGAGCATTGATGATGAGTTGGGTATTCCCTCTGTTGTTACACCTGGAGTAAGGAAGACCAGGGATGTTTTGAGAGCACCTGGAAGTGAGCCTATTTTGCGAAGGTCTACCAGGGTTAGGTATCCTGTGGATAGGCTGAAATATGATGGATTTATAGCCATTCACTATGCCTATATGGTCAAAGTGATACACGAACCAGAACCCACTTCTTTTGAGCAAGCCATGGGAAATGAAAAATGGGAGAAAGCCATGGATGAAGAAATGGATGCCTTGGATGCTAATGCTACATGGGAATTGGTGCCCTTGCCTAAAGACAAGAATGCAATTGGCTGTAAGTGGGTTTATAAGATCAAGCACAATGCAGATGGTTCTGTGAATAGATACAAGGCAAGATTAGTTGTCAAGGGGTATGCACAGACATATGGCATTGATTATGAAGAAACTTTCAGCCCGGTTGCAAGGATGGCAACCGTAAGAGCAGCCATTGCTATGGCTGCATCAAAGGGATGGTCTTTACATCAGATGGATGTAAAGAATGCCTTCTTGCATGGTGATTTGCAAGAAGAGGTCTTTATGGAGCAGCCAGCAGGTTATGTTCATGCTACTCATCCTGAGTTTGTTTGCAGGTTGAAGAAAGCCTTGTATGGCTTGAAGCAAGCACCTAGAGCATGGTCTGACAAGATAGGACAGTATCTTGTCACTATTGGCTTTCAGATTTCCAAGGCAGATTTCTCACTCTATGTGAGAAAAACAGAGAAAGGGATTATGCTGCTGGTCATTTATGTTGATGATTTGATCATCACAGGTGATAGTGATGAAGATATCCTTCATGTGAAAATGCTATTGAGGCAGAAGTTTGAGATGAAGGATTTGGGAGAGCTGCGTTATTTCTTGGGCATTGAGGTGATTAGATCACCAAGTGGGATACAGCTCTTGCAGAGGTAGTATGGATTGGACATGCTGTCCAAATATGGGATGACAGGCTGTAAGCCTGTTTCAGTTCCTTTGGAGTAGAATGTGAAGCTGAGCGCAGATGCAGGTGAGCTTATGGAGGACCCTACTATGTACAGACGCATAGTAGGAAGTTTGATTTACATGACTATTACCAGGCCAGATTTGAGCTATGCTATTGGGTTGGTAAGTCAGTTTATGCAGGCTCCAAGGAAACCGCATTTGGATGCGTCTAGATGCATACTCAGGTATGTGAAGTCCACATTGCAGTATGGACTATTTTATGAGGCTGGGGTTCAGATACAGTTGCATGGATACACTGATGCTGATTGGGCTGGTAGCATTTCAGATAGACGATCTACCAGTGGATATGTGTTCTCTTTTGGGAGTGCTGCAGTCACTTGGAGCAGCAAGAAACAGCCTACAGTTGCCTTGTTGAGCACAGAGGCTGAGTACAGGGGTGCAGCAATGGTTGCATGTGAGGTAGCTTGGTTGCATAAGCTACTCTATGATATGCATCAGTCTACAGATCGGCCAGTTGTCATTTATTGTGACAACATGAGCAGCATACACTTGGCAAAGAACCCAGTCTTTCATGCTAGAACAAAGCACATTGAGGTGCATTATCACTATGTGCGGGAGAAGTTTTACTAGGTCTTATTGATCTAGTTTATGTCAGCATAGAGGATCAGGTAGCTGACATATTCACGAAAGCATTGGGCGCAGAGGAGCTGCGCAAGTTCAGAGACCTGCTTGGTGTGCAGGATTTGGGATTGAGCTCGAGGGGGAGTGTTGAGATATCGATCTCCACTCGTGATATGCCAGGGTGACTGTTGTGCATTTATGTCACCGACTTGTTAGCTGGAGATGCGGTTGGTACACTGCCCATGAATAATAGCTAGATGGCAGCTATCCTTATCTACACTAGTTCGTGGCTCAGTTAGTATGCCACCTTAGTTAGTTGAGTTTGGTTTGAGACCCACATATAGGGTTCTTCTTTTTCTTTGTACTAGAGTTCTTTTGGCTTTCACAACTAAGAAGAGGAAAACTGTTTTTAGCCTCCACCTTTGTGTGTATTCCCCCAATTGTTCATGTGAGAAAGCCGCAAGTGACACTCCTTCCCTCTCTCCCACTATCTTCACATTTCATTCCATTCTGGCTCATGTGCCCCAAGCTGCAATGCCACAAAGAAGTGCTTGGATGCTCGGTTATTGCAACAACATGATCAAATACCCCTGATACATGTAAGGGATACAAAGTCCCACACTTGGCACCCCTAGCCAAAAGCATAGAGCCCTTCTGAATTTTCCAACTCTGAAAGCCAAAAGTGGTGTGAAAACCAGCATCATCTAGCTGACCCACTGAAATAAGACTCTTGGTCAACTTAGGCACATGTCTCACATGTTTCAAAATAAATGGAGAGCCATTTGCAAAAGAAAACTTTATGTCACCTACTCCCAGTATGTCACATGCATAGTCATTTCCAAGATGCACACAATCTGTCTTTCCACTGTCATAAGTGGAGAACCATTTCCTATGGGGAGTAACATGGAATGAAGCACTAGAATCCAAAATCCAATCCTGGGAATATGCATCATCTGAAGTGGTAAGCAACTCTGCAGATAAACTAGAAATGAAGAGAACGTCATTGTCACTATCATGTGTGACTGCATTGATCTCCTCGATCTTCACTTTTCCTTTGTCCTCCCTTAGACTCTCTTCCTTTTGATTTGCACCCCAATTTGCATTCTTTTTCTTATCCTTTTGCTCTCTTTTCAGCTTGTAGCAATCCTTTTTCATATGGCCCTTCTTGCCACAGTGGTAACACTCAATGTTCTGTGCCTTGGATTTGCTACGAGACTTTCCTCTTTCTTGGGACTTCCCCCTGAACTGTGATCTGCCCCTTTGCACATTTAAGGCTGCATCCTGCTTGTTTTCGTCCATAGACTTCCGTCTAATCTCCTCGGCCAACAAGCTACCCACAACATCATCAAATTTCAGTACTCCACTAGGTGCAGAGTTACTAACAGCTGTACGGAAGGTATCCCATGAGGATGGTAATGAACATAAGAGAAATATTGCCTTAGTCTTCGCATCAAAATTCATCTTCTGAGCCTAAAGCGGGCTGAAAATAATATTGAATTCATTCAAGTGAGAAGTAATGGAGACCCGTTCCTTCATCTGCAGCTCAAACAACCTCTTCATGAGGTAAAATTTTATAGAGGCAGTTTCCTTTTCATAAGTGGCACATAGTTTCTTCCACAAATCTTCCATAGTCTGCTCATTTACTACTGTGAAATAAACTGACTCTGCAAGATGAAGTCTAATAGTAGATTTTGCTAATGCATCCAACTCATTCCAATCATCCTCAGACTTAGCTTAGCTTCAATCCCTGCCAAGGGTTTAATCTTCTTCTTTTGAATAAGCACATCTCTTATTTGTTCTTTCCACAAAGAAAAGTTTGTCCCATCAAACTTTTTAATGTTAAAAATCTCCTTTTCAAACATGGAAGAGGATGCCATGATGCAAATGAAGCAAAAATCCCAAATGCTAGTGCCTACAAGAGAGAATCACACCAAATACCAGGTACACCCAAATGTGTATACCACAATAGAGTGAAATATCACCAAAGCTCATGTCTCAAAGCATCTGACTGATGTGCATATACTATGCATCCATATGAGCAAATTGGCCCAAAAGAAAATGCCAACTGCAATGGCAATCCAAAATGCCAATAAGTGCCAAATGACTCAAGCATAAACACTGTCCACTGGCATATGCATTAATAATATCTCAAGAGAGCATAGCACTATCAGTGCATCACTTGCAATGTGTCAAAGCTATCCCTCAGCATAAAATAGCATCCATGTGCAAAGCGTCCATAAAAATAGCATCCCACAAGGCAATTTGGGCCTATCAGCGCATCCAATAAGGACCACAATGCATACAAATGGCCTATAAATCATCCACTGCAACCCAATGCACACCATGAATGAGCGCACACTACTCAAACTACAACCAGAGTGATCTGCATAAGGTATGCTCAAGAAATCATAGTCCCACGGTAATGACCGCTACTGAAAATAGAATGTGAGATGCCTCAAAACATGGGTGCCATTGCATAATCGGACTCAGCAAGAAAATTTGAAAATATCTCTCTTCTACCAGAACTCCAAAATCCCAACCGATGAGTGAGAAATGGGAGTCAACACTTATCCACTGCCATGTGGCATAAATCTAAGGTTTCAAAACCTTAGAATGAAAAATGCATAACAGAGAGATGAAATCGAATACACAGAGATCTATAACTCTGAAAATCCTCCATCAAATCACGTAAAAATTGACAGATAGGGGTTTTTGGGTGTCCGAAACGCAATGGGACAGACGGTTTTGGGAATCGTGGTCTCAATCACTGGATCCAATACATGAAGAACGTTTTTGGAAATAAAGCTATTTGTAAACTCCACCAGAGTGCAAATGATGAGCAACAGAGAAGTTTTAGGACCTCCTAAGTCCACCGGAACTGACAGATCTTCAAATGGTTGCTCCAAACTTGAGTTCCAACACTCGGGTAAAAAAACGCAGAAACTGACACAGTGAGTCAAAAATCCAATGAAATGATCCCAGATTCAAGAATGAAGGTGTTTCCAAGCTCCTGAAGTGAAGTGGACACTAAAAGCAAGCAATAGTTGCCTCTACAAGTCAACACGGAGTCTCTGTCATCGAACAGAACAAGGAAAAGCTCAAAAAATGACTTTTTCTTTGAAAACACTTAACAAGCTCTCAAAACCACTTCGCAAAACCAAAGTGACTTTTCCAAAGGTTCCTCCAAGGTCTCTACACTCTCGGATGCAAGTAAAGTCACCCACAAAGCTTCCCATAGAGCTTCTCCTTCCTCCCACAGAGCTGCTGAGCTTCAAGCATTCACGCACGCTCAGCTAGATCACCCGAGCTCTGATACCAGTTGAGAGTGCTCTCAACGGAAGCAAGAACGGAAGAGGGAGAGAGAGAAACAGAGAGCCACACAAGTTTTGGTGGGTGCAAAACACCCTAATCTTCTTTTTCATTCATTTATATATGTGTTTGAGTATTGTACATAACCGGGGTAAAGGCACAGTGACCTTTAACCCCCATAGTGTCTAGTGGGTCTAGTAGTTTGTTTAACTCGTGCCATAGAAATGAGGGATTTTAGGGTTTTGAATTGCTTTATATAGTCTTTTTTAAAGCACTTTAGGGTTTTTCTTTTAAATTAGGGTTTTTTGAGTGCACCCCCTCCCCCCCAGTCGTTTGTCATCGCCAATTTGGTAATACTTAATCTTCACCACCCTCCCTTCCAACCCACTCACCCCTCTGCCCAGCCATGCCGCACATGCAATTCTACAATTTCCAAACAAATTTGTGAATTTTGGTATCTATAATTGACTCAAAATAGTGTTAACTTTATTCATCAAACATTTTACATTTGGGGCTCTCTTAGGACCCAACGCCTCCCTTGTCTGACTCTACATTGCAACCAAAGTGCAACCCCTTGGCTCCCTGTTGAGGACTTCCAAGCAGCACATCTCCTTGTCTTCTTGACATGTTGAACCACTTTTGCGAGACTTGAGACCTCTACCTTATCGCACTTGAGAGTCCTGCCTCGAGACATCTATAAAACCAATCGAACATTTTGTGTAGTGCATTGCTTCGTGTGATACCACCCCCATGCCTTGTATTCTTGAAGTATGTTGCCTTTGCTCTATAGTGTGATTTCTCCATTCCTTGAGTATTCCAAATGACAGAGGGACCCATTGCTCCACAAACCATGGTGCATGTGCGTAAAGAATATGCAGTAAACAAAAACATTGTATTAGAAACATAAACTGACTCAAGTTTAAAGCACAAAATTTCAACCTAAGGAGGATTACCATGTAATGTGTAATATGTGACTCCCCCCATGCTTCTACCATCAATGATATGAATTCTCCCAATGTTGTCCTGAATCTCTCATAATAAAGCTCATCTGTTTGACCTTGTCTAAGCAACTTTATAAATGCATCAAGCTTTGTCCACAGTTTTGCTCTCAAAGTAGCAATTCGCAGATGTGAAGCTTGATTTTTAGTGCACTCACACAAAGCTTTCCAATACTCCCAACCTAGGGTGCTTTGAGCCAATGTATGTTTTTCTTTATTAGCATTGTTGGTGGACAAGAACCTCCTTGCCTTTCCTCCACCCATGGACACTTTAGCAGGAAGATTTTGTGTCTTTCCTGATTGTTTCTTGTCCTACTTAAGCTTCACATTGCCTCCATGAAGTCCCATTAGTGAGAGTAGTTCTTCAGCTTTTGCAATGCATTGTGCAGATACTTGCTGTGGCCTCAAATTCCAAGCATAAACTAGATGGAGATAGAGTAACTTATAAAGTATACGTAGTTCAACATGCAAAGTACAGACGTGTACCCACTCCAATGGAATTGGTAAAATGGGATCCCACTTAGGATCCTTTTTGTGACGATCAAGGGCTGCACTTTGGTTGCAAGAAAGGATGCCATTTTCTCACTATAGGCTTCCCTTTTGCATCTTCTGAGAGTGGGTGCAATACAACCATGTCCATTTTTCATATGCACCTGTATCACAACCATACAAGAACTTGAGGGTCTTCAAATCACCAGCTAGATGCCATTCAACTTGAAACGTTCCATTCCCATCCACTATTAATGTTTGCCCTGCCTCTTGTCTTCGAATAATCGATGGGATGCCGGTTCTCTCCAAAACCCACTTCAATGTCTCGTGGCACTCCTTTGGGGTCTCAAAGGCTGCAAGCCACCATATGTCCTTCTCAGACTGGACTAAGAAACCTTGCTCAACTTCCTCATCCCCTTGAGCAAAATGTAAGGCGTCGTTCATAATACAAATGCTCACCCTCTCTAGCTTGTGATCTTTTACCAACTGAGCTTCATCCATTTTTATAACAAATACTAGCTTGCCATTTGTACAATGAAAGAGAAATACAGTAAGGATATAGAAATGAGAAGAAATAAAGTTGAATATGAAGAGGGAATTTCTCTTACCTTCTTCTCTCATCCCATAGAATTTGACCATGGCTCTCTGCAAATTCTCTACATCCATGTAAACATTATTGAAAGCATTCATCTCAAATGTTTGGATGCCAGATTTCTTTTTACTCTTCCAAGTCATTGTGCCACTTACACAATGGTATCCTCCAAGCTTTTCTCTAGCACATTGGTTGTTTCTTAACGTGCAAGCCTTATAGACCACAGTGTTGAAAATGGCATAGTAGATATCTTATACTTTTCCTGCATAGCAAACTTGAAAATTTTAAAAACAGAGTTGTAAGCTTCACGACTTACACCAACAGCATCACAAGCTCCAAGCACCTCCTTTGCTTGCATGAGGCCCTTGAAATACTTCATTACCTCTCTAGCAACTTGTTTACATAGCCCTTTTTGTCTAGGGTCCTTCAACACTTCCATGACATCACTTCGCTTTATTAAACTTCTTAGAACATATGAAGGATCACTATCATCCATTTCCATTGTTCCCATCACATCCTCCATGAAATTCCTAAAGTACAGTACAAATGAGTCTTAGTGGAAATAATGCAACACCACAAATATTTTTGAGTAAGAAATTTCATTGAAAATTTGGGGAACTAACCTTGTAGCTCGTGTTCTCCTCTTTCAGGCACCACTATTGGTTGATAATGCATCCATAGATTGCAATTGTCTTTTCCTCTCCTTCAGTCCCAAAGGTGTTCCCTTCAACTTTTGTACTCGTTCTATCGACTTCTCTCGTTCCTTCTCCACAACACGTTGAACTTGGCCATAGATAGACATTTCCAAATCTTGCTTGCTTTCAGCAAGCTTTTGGATTGATTCTTCCAATTCATGTCACTCCAAGTCCAGTGCATGTGCTTTGTCACTGAGTTCTTTGTTTTGCAATTGGAGATCCTGCATACTATTATGCATTGCCACAATAGTAAAATTTCCCAAATGTGCAAGTTCTTCTACTTGGGTTCTCTGCACCTCACTGGCTTGCATAGCCAATGTTTGAGAATGGTTCAATCGATTGCAATAACCGAGCAATCCAGCATATCCCTTGCCAACAAACCGAACAACATCATGCACTATATGAAAAGGAGGACTCTTTTGGGTGGCAAGATCCAAAGGATGCAAGTTTCCATCCACCTAAAGGTCAAGATGCTTCTTCCCTTGCAATCAAAGATTGTGGAGCACACTTTGAGGAGTTCCACTATATCCCAAAGAGCGTGTGCTTGCATATTCTACCTCCAATTGTAGGTTCACATGGTACTTGTTGGATATGTCCTCGAATGGTGCCATGAGTACTCAAAGAGAGGTATCACGATGCAGGCTAAAATGTAGGGAAGAGCTGGCAAAGATGGAATAGTGAGAGGGAGAGAGTAGCAAGGAAGAGGGAGGAGGAGAAGAAGATGAGGGAAAGAGGAGGAGGAGGAGAGTAGAGCGACAGGTGTACAAGAGAGGGAAGGATCTGCTACAGAAGGGAGGAGGAGGGGAGAGATGCTATAGGAGGGAGGAGGGGGGGAGAGATTCTGTAGGAGGGAGGAGCAGAGGAGAGGGAGCCTGGGCGGCTGGAGAAGGAGGGAAGAGGAAGGAGGGAGGAGGAGCCAGAAGGAGGAGGAGGAGGAGGGGAGAGGGAGGAGGAGGATCAAGACAGAGGAGGGGAGAGATGCTACAGGAGGGAGGAGGAGGGGAGACATTTTGCAGGAGGGAGGAGTAGAGGAGAGGGAGCCTAGGCGGCTAGAGAAGGAGGGGAGAGGAAGGAGGGAGGAGGAGCCAGAAGGAGGAGGAGGAAGGGAGAGGGAGGAGGGATGAGGAGGAGCAAGATGAAGGAGGGGAGAGGAGGAGGGAGGGGGAGGGAGGGAGAGGGAGAGGGAGAGGGAGGAGGGAGGGAGGAGGGAGGGAGAGAGAGGGAGGGAGGGAGGAAGAGAGAGAGAGGGAGGGAGGAGATTCAAAATTTGAAATTCAAATTTCAAAAAGTGGCCCCCTCCCCTTATTGATGGGGGGGGAGGTGGGCTCAAATGTGGGCTTAACCCACCTAGGTTGCACTGCTTAGGCCTCTTTGGGACCCTCCAAGCCCCTTGCATTAGCCCACTAAGCATTCCCTAATCCATTCCTTATGAGGCCCTTTTGAGACCCCAATTCTCCCCTAATGTCTAAGTCTCATAGCTATGTATGAAATGGTTAGAGTCCTTAAGGAGGCTAGGAGGAGTGTGAGTAAGAGTCCAATCCATGATGTAAATTACAAGGAGCTTGGGTCTCCAATGAGACATGATGGGAGTACTAGCCACTTATGTGATCATATATTGTAGAATTGATTTCTAGCATATTAGTATTTTAATATGATACTCTACTTTGTTCTATAGATATTACTCTTGTGAAAAAGATTTACTTGCTTCATGCTTTGTAAATATTGCTTTACATGCAATAGTATTTGATCTGGCTCATTTTTAATCCCTATCCTTTGTTTTTGGGCAATACCACATTAGATTTGCATTGAGGTTTGAAAAGCATTTAGAGAAAAGATTGTGTATGCCTTGGCTCTCTTTCTTCCTTCGTTTGTTTTTTAAAATTTGTCCTTTAAAATGCCATATGATTTAAAACATACTAAGGAAAAAAAAAATGAAAACTCTCGGTTTATAAAATTTTATGTAATTTTAGTATAAAATAGAATGTAGTTTAAATGTTTAATCAAGTAATGAGTGATACCTTTTATGAAGTGAAACTTGATAAGGTTCTTACAACACCATATTAGAGAATTTGGGAAAATCTTGATAATTTGGGAATTTTTGAGGGGTTGTATTTATGTAACAATCAATGTTTTTCATTAATTTTTCCCATAGATTTGGCAGTCCATCAAAACCTCGCAAATGTGCATGGTTTGCATCAACATAAATAAAATGTCAAATGTTGAGGTTTCGACCAATGCATGGTATTTTTTGAGGGGTTGCAATTACAATGCATTGAGTGTAGTCCATTGAATTTCTCCCTAGATTTGGCCGTGTACATGAAACTCACAATTTGGAGTGTGCATGTTTTGCATTGGTCGGGAAAAAAACATCATATGTTTGACTTCAGCCAAGCATTTTTTGAATCTTCTTGAAAAAAGGTAGTGTTCAAAAACACCATTTTAGTTTAGTTGGAGAAAAAGTAAGAATGCAACACTAGTCCTTGATATTTTGTCGAGTGTGCAGAACTTGCAACTAGAAAGCAATGGCCTGCAAAAATAAAGAAAAAGAAAAAAGATCAATGTCATACCTTCCAAATATTTGTCAGTATTCAATTAAATTATCATTGTGCAAGAAAAAAAAAGTCATGCTTTTCAAGTACCTTCACCCCATTGTGGAGTCAGCATCGGAGTCCAAATCTGTTTTATGAGACAACCTGGTTAAATCTCGCTTGCGTGCAATGGTTGGTATCTTCACGTTGATGGGGAGGTTGTTGCTCTTTGAGGAAACCTTCTTTGAGAGGTTACCTTTTGGAACCCATGACCATACAATAGCATCAATAGATTCCCAATGTGGAGGATCACCTTTATTGCACATCCCAAATCTTGTTCTAACAATCTACATACACCTCCTCAATTTGTGCATTGAGTCTTTTGCATATAGGTGCCCAATATTGTATGAAAACCTTTTTGAAATTTTTAGATTTATTATCCTTCTGTACATCAGTTTGACCAATGCCTAGCCAAATTGGGTAAATTTTTTCTGCTAGTCAGACCAAAAGAAAGTGTCCTTTTTGTACATCAACCATTGGGTCAAATGATTGTTTTGCCTTTTTCCTTTGAGGTCCACAATAGTGATCATTCAACTTTTCAATTCCTTGAAACTCATCATTTTCATTATCAACTACTTGCACACAATCAATATGTTGTGTCTTTGGCCAAAATCTCTTGTACATGCCCTCTATATCAAGCTCATCAATCATGTTCTTCTAGTACTTCACTACCGGCTTGTAAAACTTTGTGAAAGATGCTTCTGGACCTTGCAGGTGTGCCCATTTTTCCCAAAAGCATGCATGCTCCTTGATACCAACTATCACTTTGAGCGATCCTTCACATACTCGAACATGGGTACACAAGGTGGCTCTCCACTTGGTAGCATTGGATGACCATCTGGATGTCTCTTGCACAATTCAATGCCACCCTCACTTGGTTGCCAATCTAATGATTGTGGATGCACTTTATATTGCATGATAGGAACTTCATTTCGCATAAAGAATAGAAATTAGAGAGGCTTTAAGTGTCCCACTAAAGCATCTTGGCCATCTCATAGGCATCCATCAACATAGCTCTTGAAATTAGGGACTTCCATTACCAAAAATGGCCCTGGAGAAGACTCCTCACATTGTCTAAAAGTATCCATGAGATGTGCAAATGTCAATGTTTGGCTAGTTCTTAACCTCTCTGAAAACCTGCTAAACATTGCATCAATATCGTCATGTGTAAGCCCAACCATCAAGAATCCCAATTGAATTGACTTGAAAACCCCTCGAGCAACAAGTAATGATAGGTATGCAAACAAGTACCTTTTCTTGTTTTCAGAACCACAATTATCCACTGCAAGAATAAGTGTTCGGGTAGTTTCTTATAAGGATTTTCTTGATGGGAACTTCCAAGTCCAAGGTCTTTGAATGTTCCACCCACTACTCCAAGATGAATTTGTTGCTTGTCATTAGAAACATATTGAGAATCCAATGCTTCTCTTGAGGTTAGTGCGTTTATTAGAGCATTGTTAGACCTTGGCATCCCATCATGTACCAAATCTCCAAGTGCATGGTTATCAAATCTTTCAAGATTTCTCAAACACAAAGCCAATGAACCAATTGTGAAATTAGGATCCGATGGCCACAAGGATAAAGAAAAGTGACCATAATGTCCTTGGCCATGTCCATGTGTTATCATGCTAGTCAAAGCCACTGGGAGCTGAAAGGATTTGTCTGTGTCCTTTGAATGATTGTGTAATCTAGGGATGGCTGTCTTCTTTTGGTCCATCTTATCATGGATAATGCACAAGTATATCTGAGGATACATTTCAGAAAATCTGTCCAAGTGTAGTACACATTTCTATAACTTCTTTGTTGTAACATGTGCTTTCTTCTATCTTCCATCAACTTATTACGTTTATTTTGGCATTTTGTCACTGCAAAATGAGCCTTGATTGCACTACACAAACCACACTTAGAGAATTCACTTGTTTTTGACAAAGTTACATGCTTAAATTCAGAGTTCCATATGTGGTTTAACGTGGAAGTTGACATCTCCTTACAACCCAAACTATGCTTTAACTGCATATGTTAACCTCATAGAAAATATCACCTACTTGTATACATCCGGTATCACCAACTGTGTTTCCCTTGATCCATCCTGAAGTGTTCTACTTTTGTGTGGCATACACTCACAATTGTTATCCACAAAATCTTGGATTATGGCTCTACCCAGTTCTGTGTGGTCCCAATCGATAAAATGTTGTTTTTGGAATACCATGCATTTCATACCATGCTCCACAACAAACTTGAATACCATTCAATGAACAGACATATTTGAACTACCCATTGTCATCTTTTTGACAAGCAACCCCAAGAGTGTCATATACATAATTGGTGCAAGACTCCAAACTTTGGCCCCAATACTCTATGCGTAATTTGGATATCATTTGACGATCGGAAAATTGACAACAATTTTGTTTACAACAATCAATCATAGATACTTTTGTGACTGCATCCCTTGTGAGTCTAGATGATGCTAATGGCATGCCATGTTTTTTAGCTTTCCTCTTTATCATGCAGTAATGCCTCTTTTTTGTGGACTTTTCATTTGGGTCCTCATCTTCCATGTGCTTTTGCCCAGAACCACTTGGAAAATTCATGGTGTCATTGATTCTTAATGAAGCTCCATCTAAAAAGATTATTTGTGCAATGGGCCATTTTATTAAGTGGATGGTATCGATGCCTGATACATCACTATGATACTTTTCAATTCCCACACCCAGATTACTTTCACCAAGCATCTCAAAATTTATAGGTTCAAATTGGTAGACATACAAAACAACACCCTCAGCAATGTTGTTGGTTTTTTGCTCATCCTATATTAAAACTCTCTTGTCCTTCCATGATTCTCGAATGGAAAACTCATCATATTCACATAGAGGTTCAACATCAATGGTATCTGATGTTATATCATTCATTGGTACACATTCATTAGTACAATAGCTCCATTAACATTGTCCACACAACTCATTGATCGTGCTTTCCAATGAACAACACTACCCAAAGCCTCATAGACTAAGAATGCATCCATTGTAGGAAATGGAAGAAGTGCACTTTCATCCATACAAATATCGATCACCACCGCTACATTGTTTTCTCCCAATGGCACACCTTGGCACATGTCATGATGTGATGTAGAGAATAATGTCCCAATGGCAACAATCTTTCCACTGACAAGCAAGTTGACTTTAACCCCCACTTTCAATGTGGCACCTGCATACATAGCATTTGTTATAGTTCAATATTGATATCTGATGGTGTGACTTAGGATGATAATGCCTTACAAGATCTCATTGCATGACCAAATCTTCCTAAACCTTGGTGCTTTGAACTTTAGCCAGCAAAATTTGGCTACATGGCCAAATCTTCACAAACCATGGTGCTTTAAAAGGGAGATAGCAAGATTTGTCCACACAACCAAATCTCCCGAGACGCTGGTGCTTTCAAGAAGATTTGGCCATTAGGGGAGAAATGGGGTCTCAGAAGGGCCTCCAATTAGTGTTTCCTAATTTCAAGGGATTAGAGAGGGATTTGAGGTGTACCAACAATGAGAGTGCTCCTTTGTGTGGGGCAATGGCATGTTGAGGTGGAGGGATGGCAGGCATGCAAAGATCCCCTATTGGCTATTCCTCTTACATTGGGGACCACCCAAACAATCCTCCCCCCCCCTCAACCCATGCTTGACCACCCTCCCATGTGCACCCACCCCAGATCATCCCCAAATCTCATTTATGTCTTTGTGGGCCCTTGTGGGTGAATTTCTCTTCTCCTTAGGTGTGTTGTAGGTCTATCCCCTCTTTCTTTGCCCCTCTTCTCTAGTCCAACTGCCCTCTGCCTCCATTGTGGGACCTTTTGGATGAATTTTTTTTGTCCTCTAGCCTATTATAGGTCTGCCCCCTTTCTCTGCTCCTCTGCTCTGGTCCAACTTCCCTCTCCCTCCATTGTGGGACCTTTTGGACGAATTTATTTTGTCCTCTAGCCTACTACAAGCCTACCCCCTCTCTCTCTTAGCCTTTGCTTTGGTCCAGCTACGCTCTCCCTCCATTTTTCAAAATTTGGGTTCCAACACCTCCTACAGCTGGTCTTCTCTCTATTGCTCTTCTCACTGTTTTTATGCCTTCTCTTGCTCTATCCCCTCATGCTCTACCTCTGCCTTCTCTTTCCTCTCTTGATCTACCCTCTCTTGCTCTATGGCCTCTTTCTTATCCCTGCCATATCCTACAGGTTCTCTTTCCCTTCTGGAGGCACTTCTCCTTTTGGTATAGGTGCTCTTTTCCCTCTATAGGCACTTTTCCTTCTACTACAGCAACTCTTTGCTCTCCTATAGGAGCTTTTTTTCCTTCTCATATAGGATACAACTGCTCTTTCCTCTCCTACAGTTATTGTTTTCCCAACAGGCATGGTTTGGAACACAATGACACAAGGTGGTGATGCTATGAGCTTGTGTGTTTTGGAGGCATGGTCAGGAAGAAGGTGAGACAAGCTGGCAATATTGTGAGCTCTAGTGTGTTGTAGACGCATGGTCAGGAACAAAGTGACCAAAGTGGCCAAAGATGGCAATATTGTGAGCTATAGTGTGTTCTAGAGGCATGGTCAGGAAGAAAGTGATAGAAGCTGACAATATTGTGAGCTCTAGTGTGTTCTAGAACATGAAAAATGCATTGGATGACTTGAACTTACAGTTTGACTAACTAGATAGTCATGGAAGGTTTTGCCATGGGTTCACATAAGCTTCCCACGAGGAAGGATGCATTTCTTATACTATGTACCTTCCTTGCCTATCTTCTTTACAAGATCCTATTTTAACATAGGAGTGGGAAGTAGTGGGATCTTTGATATAACTAACAATGGAATGTCTATAAGTTATGTGTAGGAATACCTTTTAGTCATGGAAAACGAAATGTATAGTCCTTCACTTACTTGAAATGGTGAAATAGCAGGCAAGAATCTAGAGAAATGCATGAAAATGTCCATTTTATCCCTCATGCAGCATCAAACAATGTCTTTGACTAGTACAAGCTGTCCATAAATTGTAGGTTGGGCATTTCAGAATTTGCATAGGTTTTCTTCATGACTTGGAGGACATTAAAAGCATTGATGGTTTTATTGTGTGGTTTCGTGTCCAAAGTTTTCAAGTAATATGTATAAAGCTTTCATGTCTAAAGTTTACAGTTTATACCTATTTGCCTTGCTTGCATCATTAAAGGAGACAATGCCATGATGGTAAGCATCCTATGTATTAATTTATATTTTATGGTCCTTTGATATAATGTTCTTTGTTAGGTCTGCTAATGTAATGGCTGTTGAATTGATGCAAGAGGCATTTGAGATCACTCATTGGTGCACTATATTAGTCGAGTAGGAGGATATGTTGTGGTCTTCCACATCTAATTTTTAGAATGGCCTACTTAACTACTGAAGTGCATCAAAGTATTGATAGCTTGATCATTGTGATCCACATCACACGGCTTCCCCTATTGCATTGTATCCCATTGCCAATGGTGTAAAAAACTTTGTGCCTGGCTACCCTAAGAGGAGAGCCTTAATGGTATTAGTATTAGGATCTTACTTGGGAATTTCAAAAGCCTTTTTTTCTATGTCTTAGAGGTAGCAAAGAGGAGGTACAAGCTATGAAGAGTCTTTGTATTTGAATGGAGAGATTATAATACAAAATGTACATTTTATCACATTCTCTTCCTTGCAAGATACCATGTCATAAGCAATAATTTTGATTGAGTCATGGTTGAAATTTTGAATGTGTTGTTAATTCAATATAAGATAATGTTGCTTTGAATTGTAGAGTATTGAATACACTACTTCCAAGTTTGTTGTGTAGAGAGGTGAACCTTTTAGATGCAAACTTGTCCCTTTTCCTTCATTTGTATCCAAAGTAATTACAAATTTATGGCCCCCTCAACTTGTGACTGATTTTTGAACGTCTTCTACATTGAATTTGAACATTTGGCTATTTTTCCAGTCAAATATCATAGAGACTCATGCTCTCAATTTTGAACTAAAAAAATTTGCAATCAGAGTTATAGTGCAAAAGTTATAGCTATTTTACTATTCTCTTCATATTCCATGCAATTAAGTTCTATTACTTGTATATATATTTTTGTAAAAAAAAATTTAGGAAAATATTATGAATATTCCAAGTCAAAATAATACTCTCGACCAAGTTTGGTAATCATGGGGTGTCCAAAAGTGCACAAACCTGCCACGGCATGAATTTGGCCATCTGGAGGGTCTCCAGATAGCCAAATAACCTCCAGATGGCCAAATTCATGCTGTGGCAGGTTTGTGCACTTTTGGACACCCCATGATGTCCTGATCAACTTTGCCTTCTGCACCATGGTCAAATTCCTCCTTTAGTTGCCAAAAATGGACATCAAAATGGCCGAAGTTGTCAAACTCCTTCATCTACCTCTTCAAAATCTATATTTCTTCATAGGAAATCATGAAGTGCATCAATCCTTTACAAGGTGATATAGTAGGAAACCTAAAATTTAAAATAAAAGATACATGGACATAGCCAACCTCCATGACTAAGAAAACATAGAAAATGAAAATTTTAGATTCGTCTTCAAAATATATATTTTCTCATGTAATGCATCAAATTATTTCAAGGTGATTTAGTGATATGAAATCAAATATTTCATTGACATAGCCAACCTAAAAGGTGGCTCCAAAGGCAAGATAAACAAAGAAAATGAAAATTTAAAAGGTGATGTAGTGGAAGATCAAAGTCTTCTAGATTAAATTAAAAATTACATTGACATAGCCAACCTACAAGGTTCCTCCAAAGCGCAAGAAATTATATAGAGATATATTGCCCAAGGGTCTTACCAAAGCTATGCTACAAGGCACACAAGTTGTCATATTGACCAACTGTCATTTGCTAAGTTACCTCGTAATATTTTCTTTTCCATGTTTATCTATGTTGAAGTTGATGCATCTCATGGATTTCAATTAGGTAGATGAAGGAATTTGACGATTTGGGCCATTCCAATGTCCATTTTTGGCAAATGTGATGGAGAAGGAATTCGACCACAGCACTGAAGACAAAGTTGGTCGAGATGTCATGGGGTATCCAAAAATGCAAAAACCCAGCACGGCATGAATTTGGCCATTTGGAGGGTGTTCAAATGGCCAAATTCACGCCGTGGTGGGTTTTGGCATTTTTGGACACCCCATGATGTCCCGACCAACTTTGCCTTCTCCACTGCGATCAAATTCCTCCTACATTTGCCAAAAATTGACATTAAAATGGCCAAAGTTGTCAAATTTCTTCATCTACCCGTTCTAAATCTATATTTCTTCAGAAAATCATGAAATGCATCATTCCTTTATAAGGTGATGTAGGAAAATCTCAAATTTTGGTTTTTAAACACTCCATGTAATCAATGTGGTGCCATGGTCAAATCCCTTGTACATATGTATTGGAATGGCCAAACTTGGCAAACAACATTTTATTGACTTGTAAGTTACATCAAAATGCGATATAACTTTTGTGTGCAACCTGATATAAAAAAAGATGCAATATTAAAAACAACAGATAATTAAAATAGACATAACGAAAGATTCACCATTTGGCCATAGATACATGAAATTTTTTTGCTTTAGGTAGAAGAATATTATTAGAAATAGGTGTTTGTATTTCCAATTGTATTACAAAGAGGCTTCATAGCCTATTTCTCTTCTTCTTCAACTCTAATACACCAATAATAGGGTCTTTGAATCCTTGACTAAGTCCTTGGAAAGAGCGCTATGCTATTTGGAATCTCACATTCAACTCGTAAGTTCTTATAATCTCATGTACAACACATTGGAATGGATCACGTAGGTTGCCTTGGGTCAACAATACTATGAATTCTCCATGCCTTCTTGTTCCAAATGGATAGATTCTCCATTCCTACTTGCTACTACTACACACATGAAGAAACATCATTTTAGAAATTTAAATTTAAATAGATGTAATGCATCATGTAAATTCTTTTTCTTCAATAAACTTTTGAGCTTCAAGACTTACATTAGCAGCATCACAAGCTCCAGGCATCTCATTTGCATCACCATTCCCTTTAAGCCTTGCATCACCTCCAAAACAACTTGCTCATGCATGACTTTGTGTCTTTCGATATGAAGAGTCCATATCATCCATGCCCACCATTCTCATATCATCCTCCATGAAGGTCTTGAAAGAACAACTAAGGGAACCTTAGCAAAAGCAATGTACCACTGTGGATAATCCAAAGTAAGAAATTACATTGAAACACTACGAAATTAACATTTTATCTCATATTCTCCTCTTTAGAGCACCTAATGAGGTTCAAGATGCTTCTTTTCTTGAAAAAAACAATCATGGATCACATATTGATCCTGCAATTATACGGTCACATGGTAACATGGGAGATCTCCACAAATGGTGCCATCAATAGTCACAGAGTTTACAGAGATTGTGATAGGCCATGATAGAAGGTAGGTGATGTTTGAGGAGGGATGAGAAGGACCATGAATGATTACGAGGGAGAAGAAGCAAGCGGAGGACTAGGTGTGAGGATGAAGGTAGATGAATATGCATGAGTAGGAGGAGTAGAAGCAATAGGAGCAGGCGTGAGCATGAGGAAAGAGGAGCTTGCATGAGTAGGAGGAAGGAGGAGTAGGCATGAGCATGAGGGAAGATGATAATGGATGAGCATGAGGGAGAAGGAGGAGCAAGAAAAAGTAGTAGGGGGGGAGGAGGAGGACGCATGTGGGAGGAGAGAGGAGGAGGAAAGAGCAGTAGGGGGAGGAGGAGGATGCATGTGAGAGGATGGAGGAGGAGGCATGTGGACAAAGGGAGCAGGAGGGGGGGAGGGAGGAGGAAGGCAGGGGGAGGGAGGAGGAGGAGGAGGAGGAGGAGGAGGAGGAGGAATGGGACATGTAGAAGAGGAGGAGGGAGACAAGGAGTAGGAAGGGGGGAGGAGGAGAGAATTCAAATTCAAAATTCAAAATTCAAAAGTTTGACTTTGGAGGATGGGGGGAGGAGGGAGAGAGGGAATTCAAATTCAAAATTCAAAATTTTGACTTTGGGAAAAGTGCCCCCTCCTTGGTATAAGAGGTAGCCCCCTCCTAAGTGTAAGAGGTGTAAGAGCTGGGATCAACTAGGCTCAACCCACCTAGGTAGGGGGGGTTAGGACTCCCTTGGACCCCACATGAGGACTTGCATTAGGCCTAATCCATTTCTTAACCCATTCCTTATGAGGCCCTTTTGATACCCCAGTTCTCGCCTAATGCACACAACCAAATCTACTTAGACCTTGGTGCTTTGAAAGAAGCCAAATCTCCACATACCCTGGTGCTTTGAAAGAAGCCCACAAGATTTGGCCACATGTCAAATCTCTCAGACCCTGATGAGCCAACAAGATTTGGCCACATGGCCAAATCTTCTAAGACACTGGTGCTTTGAAAGAAGCAACAAGATTTGGCCACATGGCCAAATCTACTCATACCTTGGTGCTTTCAAAGAAGCTAGCAAGATTTGGATGCATGGACAAATCCTTCGAGACCTTGGTGTGAAGAGAGTGGGAGAGAAGGAAGGAATTTCACTTGCGGCTTTCTCACATACACAATGGGGGAATACACACAAAGGTGGAGGTTGAAAACAGGTTTCCTCTTCTTAGTTATGAAAGCCAAAAGAACTCTAAGTACAAAAGAATAGGTGAACCCTATATGTGGGTCTCAAACCAAACTCAGCTAACTAAGGTGGCATACTAACTGAGCCACTAACTAGAGTCCATAAAGATAGCTGTCATCCAGAGCTATTATTCATGGGCGGTGTACCAACTGCATCTATAGATAACAAGTCAGTGACACAAATGCACAATGGTCACCCTAGCATATCACAAGTGGAGCTCGATATCTTAACACTCCCCCTCGAGTTCAATCCCAATTCCTGCACACCAAGCAGGTCTCTAAACTTGCACAGCTTCTCTGCACTCAATGCCTTTTTGAATATGTCAGCTACCTGATCCTCTGTGCTAACATAAACTAGATCAATAAAACCTACTAGAACCTTCTCCTGCACATAGTGATAATGAACCTCAATGTGCTTTGTTCTAGCATGATAGACTGGGTTATTTGCCAAGTGTATACTGCTCATGTTGTCACAATAAATGACAACTAGCCCATCTGTAGACTGATGCATATCATAAAGTAGCTTATGCAGCCAAGCTACCTCACATGCAACCATTGCTGCACCCCTGTACTCAGCCTCTGTGCTCGATAAGGCAATTGTAGGCTATTTCTTGCTGCTCCAAGTGACTGCATCACTCCCAAAAGAGAACACATATCCACTAGTAGATCGTATGTCAAAAATACTACCAACCCAATCAGCATCAGTGTATCCATGCAATTGTATTTGAACCCTAGTCTCATAAAATAGTCCATACTGCAATGTGGACTTCACATACCTCAGTATGCATCTAGCCGGTTTCCTTGCAGCCTACATAAACTGACTTACCAGCCCAACAAAAGATAGCTCAAATCTGGCTTGGTAATAGTCATATAAATCAAACTTCCTACTATGTGTCTGTACATAGTAGGGTCTTCTAGAAGCTCACCTGTATCTATGCTCAACTTCACATTCTACTCCAAAGGAATTGAAATAGGCTTACAGCCTATCATCCCATATTTGGACAGCATGTCCAATCCATACTGCCTTTGCAAGAGCCATATCCCACCTGTGGATCTAATCACCTCAATGCCCAAGAAGGAACGCAGCTCTCCCAAATCCTTCATCAAACTTCTGCTTCAATAGCATTTTCACATGAAGAATATCTTTATCACTATCACCTGTGATGATCAAATCATCAACATAAATGACAAGCAACATAATACTTTTCTCTATTTTTCTCACATAAAGTGAGAAATCTGCCTTGGAAATCTGAAAGCCAATAGTGACAAGATATTGTCCTATCTTGTCAGACCATGCTCTGGGTGCTTGCTTCAAGCCATACAAGGCTTTCTTCAACCTGCAAGCAAACTCAAGATGAACAACATGAACATAACCTGGTGGCTCCTCCATATAGACCTCTTCTTGCAAATCACCATGCAAGAAAGCATTCTTTACATCCATCTGATGTAAAGACCATCCCTTTGATGTAGCCATAGCAATGACTGCTCTTATGGGTGCCATCCTTTCAACTCGACTGAATGTTTCTTCATAATCAATGCCATATGTCTGTGCATACCCCTGGAAAACTAATCTTGCATTGTATATGTTCACAGAACCATTTGCATTGTGCTTTAGCTTATAAACCAACTTGCAGCCAATTGCATTCTTGTCTTTAGGCAAAGGCACCAATTCCCATGTAGCATTTTCTTCCAAGGCATCCATTTTTTCATCCATGGCTTTCTCCCATTTTTCTTTTCCCATGGCTTGCTCAAAAGAAGAGGGTTCTGGTTCATGTATAACTTTGACCATATAGGCATAGTGAATGATTGTAAATCCATCATATTTCAGCCTATTCAAAGGATACCTAGCTCTGGTAGGCTTGCGCAAAATAGGTTCACTACCAGGCATATCATGAGTGGAGCTCGATATCTCAACACTCCCCCTTGAGCTCAATCCCAATTCTTGCACACCAAGTAGGTCTCTGAACTTGTGTAGCTTCTCTATGCCCAATGCCTTCGTGAATATGTCAGCTACCTGATCCTTTGTGCTGACATAAACTAGATCAATAAGACCTAGTAAAACCTTCTCCCACACATAGTGATAATGCACCTCAATGTGCTTTGTTCTAGCATGATAGACTGGGTTATTTGCCAAGTGTATACTGCTCATGTTGTCACAATAAATGACAACTGGCCCATCTGTAGACTAATGCATATCATAAAGTAGCTTATGCAACAAAGCTACCTCACATGCAGCCATTGCTGCACCCCTTTACTTAGCCTCTGTGCTCGACAAGGCAACTGTAGGCTGTTTCTTGTTGCTCCAAGTGACTGTAGCACTCCCAAAAGAGAACACATATCCACTGGTAGATCTTCTATCAAAAATACTAGTAGCCCAATCAGCATCAGTGTATCCATGCAACTGTATCTGAAACCCAGTCTCATAAAATAGTCCATACTGCAATGTGGACTTCACATACCTGAGTATGCATCTAGCCGCATCCAAATGCGGTTTCCTTGGAGCCTGAATAAGCTGACTTACCTATGCCTCTACCTCTTCCAACATTTGAGTAGAAGACAGTTTCTTTTGAAGTTCCTCCTGAAGAATATGCACCACCATTTCGTTGCTCCTCAGAAATTAGGAGAGCAATCAACTCCTCAAAATCAGGAAATTTTTCACGGACGGCAATGGATGTCCCGAAACTGTGCATAATCCTGTCCTAGACCATTCAAGGTCATAGAAACTAAATCATCATCTTCCACTGGCGACCCAATTGAAGCAAGTGCATTTGCAATCTTCTTCACCTTCATGTGGTAGTCATTGATGCTCATATTTTCTCTCTGCACATTGTGCAACTCCTGCTTGAGCTACATTTTCTTGGCTTGTGTATTTGTGCTGTACATTTTTGCCAAAGTATCCCATGCCTCCTTTGGCGTATTTGCATCTTGAATATGCACAATCATAGAATCTAAAATACTGATAGACAGCCAGTACATAACTTTTCTGGCTCTCTCATGCCATCCTTTAAATGCTTGCTTTTTCTGTTGATTGGGAACATTAGGAAGAATTGGTTCTTTTTCATTTCCTCTAATGAATCCCAATAGCCTTTTCCCATAAGGAAATTTGTCATTCTAAACTTCCATGCCAATTTGTGAAAGAGAATCAGACGCCATTATAGAACACTGAAAAATATTCTATCACTGCAAAAAACACAACTTCTGCCTCACAAGGGCAAATCTACAAAAGAAAAATATTCTATCACTGCAAAAAACACAACTTCTGCCTCACAAGGGCAAATCTACAAAACTGACGAAAGTGGTATTTGACCACATAGTCATTTCCTAGTGATGATTTTGCATCAACAGGTAATAAGGATGATTTTGTAGCTCCTAATATCTCTGCACACAGGCATACGATGCAATTTCTGTGGCAACTTTTCGCCGACCTGCAGAACAGTGGTCGCACAGCAAAAACAGGGCCTTCTTCTTAGTGCTTTCGAAGAACTTCTACCTCCAAAACGGGCCCTGAAATGGTAGCATATACTACCCTCTCGCCACACCGTGAAGGGCATCTCAATCTGAGACAATGTACTCTTGCACTTTCCAGCTATGCTACCTGCAGAGATTTGCTCCCAAACTCAAAAAAGGAAAGCAACACTGGTTCTCTTACCAGGACACCATGAACTTGGTTTGCTTTCTTGATCTCCTTACCATGAATCAGGCTCTGATACCATGTGAAGATAGTGGGAGAGAAGGAAGGAGTCTCACTTGCGGCTTTCTCACATACACAATGGGGGAATACACACAAAGGTGGAGGCTGAAAATAGTTTTCCTCTTCTTAGTTGTGAAAGCCAAAAGAGAACTCTAGTACAAAGAAATAGAAGAACCCTATATGTGGGTCTCAAACCAAACTCAGCTAACTAAGGTGGCATACTAACTGAGCCATGAACTAGAGTGCATAAGGATAGATGTCATCCAGCTATTATTGATGTGCGGTGTACCAACTGCATCTGCAGCTAACAAGTCGGTGACATAAATGCACAACGGTCACCCTGGAATATCATGAGTGGAGCTCGATATCTCAACACTCTACTCATTGTAAACTTACGAGTAGAAGGGTTATAGGATCTATACCCTTTTTGCTGTAGAGAATAACCAATAAAGATGCACTTCTCAGCTTTTGGTTCCAACTTGTATCTCAACTCATCTGGCACATGAACATAGGCAATGCAACCAAAAACTTTCAAATGAGAAATATCTGGTTTCCTACCAGTATACCTCTCCTCTGGCATCATTACATGTATTGCTGTAGTGGGAGTCCTGTTCATTATGTAGACTACTGTAGCAACTGCTTCAACCCAATAACAATCTAGCAGGTCTTTTTTGTTGAGCATGGCATGAGATACCTCTCCAATATGGCTGTTTTTCCTTTCTGCAAGTCCATTTTGCTGTGGGGTATGACTCCATGAATATTGCTGCTTTATGCCATGCTCTTGCAGGAACCTTGCAAACTCATTTGAGAGGTACTCTCCCCCTCCATCTGACCTTAGGCATTTTATTTACAGGCGTGTTTCTTTCTCAACCATAGCTTTAAAAGCTTTGCAATGCCCACACACTTCACTTTTCTTTTTCAGAAAATACACCCAAAATTTTCTGCTATAGTCATCAATAAAAGGGACAAAATAATGACAGCCTCCAATAGATGCAGCTTTAGTAGTCCACACATCAGAGTGGATTAATTCCAATGGCCTCTTACTCTCTTGAACATGTCTAGGAAATGGTTTCCTTGCCTGTTTTCCAAATTGATAGGCTTCACATACCTTATGCATTTCTACAAGCTTGAACTTAGGGAATCTTGCAACAATATTTTGGGCCTACATTAATTTGTCACTGTACATTAACATGACCAGTGCATTTATGCTAGATATCAATATCTCCAACTACGTGGGTCCCATGTGCAAACATTGTTGCACTCCATTCAAGCATGTCCGCATCCAACATAAACATCCTACCCTTCTTCTTCCCTTTTGCTATCAAGCGAATTTTATTTTTCATATCCTCAACAAAGCATCCATGAGGATTAAATCCGACCGGCAAGCCCTACTCAAACATTTGACCAACAGAAACTAGGTTCTTGGTGATATTCAGGACATGAAATACATTAGATAGATATTTCTTTTTCCCATCCTGCATGGACAAAGGAATTTTACCAATCTACACAATAGGATGTGGAGTTTCATCACCAGTCTCCACAAATCCTAGTCTTTTTATTTTCCTTGCATCTTGCATCCATTCTGCATGACCTGTCATGTGGTTTGATGCACCTGAGTCACTATACCACACATCATTGCTTTCTTCTGCACTTGTCACAGATTGGTCATATGTTGCACCATAAACAGATGCTCATTTTTGTCATCACCCTATCTACTAGAGGATGCATAATTGCCTTGCTGCAATTTTCCAGTCATGATGTCATTCTAATTTTTATAGCACTCTTTAATCATATGACCCATTTTACCATAGTAGTAGCATTCAACATTGATGTTTGCATTTTGGCCTCTATGCCATCCACCAGGACCTCTTTGGCTCCCCCTGCCTCTAAGGTTACCATGTCCTCCTCCATAGGACTTGTTTTCTTAACTTTGTTGCATATTCTAATTTTTGCCACGGCCTCCAGATCAGCCTCCTCTACCTCTGCCTCTACCTCTTCCAGCATTTGAGTAGAAGATAGTTTCTTTTGAAGTTCCTCCTGAAGAAGATGCACCACCATTTCTTTGCTCTTCATAAATTAGAAGAGCAATCAACTCCCCAAAATCAAGAAAATTCTCACGGACGGCAATGGATGTCCGAAACTGTGCATAATCCTTTCCTAGTCCATTCAAGGGCACAGAAACTAAATCATCATCTTCCACTGGCAACCCAATGGAAGCAAGTGCATCTACAATCTTCTTCACCTTCATGTGGTAGTCATTGATGCTCATATTTTCTCTCTTCACATTATGCAACTTCTGCTTGAGCTGCATTTTCTTGGCTTGCATATTTGAGCTATACATTTTTGGAGCATTTTTGTCAAAGTATCCCATGCCTCCTTCCGCGTGCTTGCATCCTGAACATGCACAATCATAGAATTTGAAATACTGATAGACAACCAATACATAACTTTTCTGGCTCTCTCATGTCAGCCTTTAAATGCTTGAAACTCTTGTTGATTGGGAATATTAGGAATAACTAGTTCTTGTTCAACTCTAGTAATGAACTCCCAATAGCCTTTTCCCTTAAGGAAATTGGTCATTCTAAACTTCCATGCTTGGAAGTTGTTCTTATCAAGCTTTTCAGTGACTATCTGTGAAAGAGCATCAGACACCATTACAGAACACTACAAAAATATTCTCAGTCACTGCAAAAAACACAACTTCTGCCTCACAAGGGCAAATCTGCAAAACTGACGAAAGTAGTATTTGACCACACAGTCACTTCCTAGTGATGATTTTGCATCAACAGGCAATAAGAATGATTTTGTCACTCCCAATATCTCTGTGCATAGGCATACGATACAATTTCTATGGCAACTTTTCACCGACCTGTAGAATTGTGGTCGCACAGCAAAAAGAGGGCACTTTTTTGAGTACCTGTAGAAAACTTTTGCCACCAAAACGGCGGGCCCTGAAATGGCCTTGAATTAAAAAAAATTAATGTCACCGAGGGCTTTGTCCTCTGTGGCAGCATATACTGCCCTCTCGCCACACCACGAAGGGCATCACAATCTGAGACAGTGCACTCTTGCACTTTTCGGCTGTGCTACCTGTAGAGATTTTCTCCCAAACTCGAAAAAGGAAAGCAACATTGATTTTCTTACCAAGACACCGCGAACCTGGTTTGCTTTCTTGAGCTCCTTACCATGAATCGGGCTTTGATACCATGTGAAGAGAGTGGGAGAGAAGGAAGGAGTCTCACTTGTGGCTTTCTCACATTCACAATGGGGGAATACATACAAAGGTGGAGGCTGAAAATAGTTTTCCTCTTCTTAGTTGTGAAATCCAAAAGAACTCTAAGTACAAAAGAATAGGTGAACCCTATATGTGGGTCTCAAACCAAACTCAGCTAACTAAGGTGGCATACTAACTGAGCCACTAACTAGAGTACATAAAGATAGCTGTCATCCAGCTATTATTCATGGGCGGAGTACCAACCGCATCCGCGACTAACAAGTCGGTGACATAAATGCACAACGGTCACCCTAGCATATCACGAGTGGAGCTCGATATTCAACACTTGGTGACTTCTTTCAAAGCACTGAGAAGATTTGGTTGTAGCGTTCTTTCCAACCTGGGGAGATTTGGTCGTGTGGCCAAGTCTTGTAGACTTCTTTCGAAGCACTAGGATATGGGGAGTTTTGGCCGTGCAACCAAATCTTGCATGCTTCTTTCAAATCACCAGGTTTTGGGAGATTTGGTCGTGTGGCCAAATCTTTTAAAGCACTAGGGTTTGGGAAGATTTTGCCGTGATTCCAAATGTTGCTAGCTTCTTTCAAATCACTAGGAAGATTTGGGCAGATGCCAAATCTTGAAACGTTAAATTTAAAAATTGAAAATCCAGATTTTAAATTTTAAAATTCAAATTTCAAATTTTAAAATTTAAAATTCAAATTTAAAGTTTAAAGTTTCAAGTTTCAAGCTTCAAGTTTCAAATTTTGAAATTCAAATCTAGAGATCCTACTTTGAAAAAAATCATACATGCTTTTCATGATTTACGCTATTACACTTTAAAGCAAACCTGAAAATCTAAAACTATTAAAAACCAAAACTTTAAAAGGCAAAGCTAAACAAACCTTTTAAACCAAGCATAAAAAGTAAAACTATGAGAAGGAATTGAATTCATCTTCATGCGGGATCAAGTGCTAGGCTCACCTTGTTCTCTCCCTTCCTAGATCTCAAATGTGTAACTAGGGTGATTTGAGAGCTAGCCTTAGGACAATGTCTTGGATGGGGTAGTTCTTGGAAAACACTCCTTCACCCTTGGTTAGCTAATTGCAAGCAAAAAAGTTCAAAACTATGTCAAAATGAGAGGTCCTGGGAGGCTCCTCCTAACAGTGTGCACTTAACTATGTAGGATTTAAACTTCCATTACCAATTAAACACTCCATAGGTTCCACACTCAATAGTTGGATTTAAAAGAGGCCTTTTTTTAATTTGCTCTACATGCTTTTTGGGGGATTGCTCCTTCGCCCCAGCCCTTTCTTTTCCACGTTTTTTCACCTCCCACCCTCAGCTTCCTCTCGCATCCTTCTTTCCAAGCAACATCCTGCTCCTTCCATCCCCAACCGACATCCTGTCTCTCCATCTGTCTCTATCTCAACCCTACTCCTGCGATGCTCCGCTCTTCTGAGACACTTCTCCGTCGATTTTTGAAAAATATTTTACTTCTCCTACTTCTGGGGCGCTCCTCTCCGTCAGGAAAATGCTTCTCCCCATCCATCTCTAGCTATATCCTGCTCCTGCGATGCTGCGTGGCCCCATAACCTCTCTCCTCTTCTCCGCGCTCCTACTTCTTCGTGGCCCCATAACCTTTCGCTCCTCTCCATATGTTTTTGGAGCAGTAGAACCGGGCTCTTACAAGTCTTCTCCCAAGGCTCTTATGCATGGGTCACAAGCTCTTGGCCTTCATCTCCTTGCAGCTAGCCAAATCGACCTTCACGACACCGTTCAGATGCTTACCCTACTCTTTTGCTTCTCCCCTTTAGCCCCTCTTCTGTCTGCCAGTAAGAAAGACAACTCTTATGATTGCTACAGCTCCTCTCTCCCTTCGTCTGTACCCTCCTCTCAATTCATCTCAGTTAACTACCACATGCAACAAGAGAATTGGTTTTTTGAGGAAACAAATAGATTCGCCTGCCCACTTAAAATCCAAAGAGCACAAGCTCATGCACAACAATGGCCACTCAATCATCCAAGTAAGAAAACAAAAGAAATTGAAAGTGTACCTGATTCTTGCATGTTCTCCATCTGTTCCATTTCAAAACACCACGATTTGAAAGCAAGAGTCTTGTAAAAGTAGGAATCTCGAAGTGTGATTTGAAAGTAGGGTCTTTAGTATATGATTTGACCTCGATTTGACTTTTAGATCTTGAAATTTGAAATTTGAAATTTGAATTTTGTACCTAAGATTCAGAATTTCAATTTTGAATTTTGAATTTTAAATTTTGAATCTGAGATTTTGAATTTTGAATTTTGAATTTTCAGATTTGAAATTTGAATCTTAAGATTTAAATAAGGAGATTTGGCCATGCGGCCAAATCTTCCTGGCTTCTTTCAAAACATACAAGATTTGGCCACACGGCCAAATCTCCCTAGACCTTGGTGATTTGAAAGAAGCTATAAAGATTTGGCATCACAGCTAAATCTCCCTAAACCTTGCCGCTTTGAAAAGATTTGGCCACACCGTCAAATCTCCCTAGACACTCGTGATTAGAAAGATGCTAGCAAGATTTGGCCACATAGCCAAGTCTCCCTCAATCCTTGTGATTTAAAAGAAGCTAGAAAGATTTGACATCACAGCTAAATCTAAACCCTACTGCTTTGAAAAGATTTGGCTGCACAGTCAAATCTCCTAGATCCTCGTGATTAGAAAGAAGCTAGCAAGATTTGGCCACACAACCAAATCTCCCTAAACCCTCATGATTTATAAAAAGCTAGAAAGATTTGGCATCGCAGCCAAATCTCCCCAAACCTTAGTGCTTTGAAAAGATTTGGCTGCATAGCCAAATCTCCCCAAACCCTAATGCTTTTAAAAGATTTGGCCGCATGGCCAAATCTCCATAGACCCTTGTGACTAGAAAGAAGCTAGCAAGATTTGGCCGCACGACCAAATCTCCCTAGACCTAGGTGATTTAAAAGAAGCTAAAGATTTGACCGATTTGAAAGAAGCTAGCAAGATTTGGCTACATGGCCAAATCTCTCTAGACCCTAGTGCTTTGAAAGAAGCCCACAAGATCTGGCCACAAGGCCAAATCTCCCCAAACTTTGGTGCTTTGAAAGAAGCCCATATGATTTGGTCACATCCAAACCTCCCCTTCTGGTGCTTTAAAAGAAGCCAATAAGATTTGGCCACACAGCCAAATCTCCCTAGACCCTGGTGCTCCTGCAAGTCTACCACTATGTCTAGTGTCAAAATTATCGATTCTATTTGAGATATGTTTATCAATAATATGTTTGTCTAACATTAAAGATTGTAAAGATGATAGTTTGTATATTGCTTGGATTTTTTACAAGAAAGACAAAAATGTGAAGAAGGTTGAGAAAGTTGTAAGTGGATTTGGAGAAAAAAGCATACCTTGGTACTTTGACATATATACTATTGAAGGAGCACAATTGACACGAGTTCACTTATTTGTTTTGTTACCTAATAAAAGTGCATACACTTGTGTTGGATCAATACATCAAATCATAGAAGATGTGGTTGGAAAAGAGGGAGATATTGGATTGTTGATCATTATAAATCAAAATAAGAAATTTCTCTTGGATCCCAACAATTATGAAGCATCTCGTATGAAGTCTAATGTAGATGACAACATGCACTCAAGAGGCTTGATAAGTGTTGAATCAGTTGATGGAAATGAAATTGACATAGTGACAACAATCATTGAATCATATCGTAAAGTTTTAGCAACATTAAAGAAGGCTCGCAAGAGTGGGGAAGATAGTGGGGAAGGAAAGCACCAGGTGGTAGTAGCGGAGAAGGGGCAAAGAAAGGAAAGCTAACTATAATTGATGTACGAGAGAAAGGATCACCTCCAGAGGGTATGCTAGCAGTTGTGGAAAGAAGTAGCGGTAGTGAATTGGAGCCAAGTGGAAAGGTCATACGATTGAAAAGGGCAAAAGAAACCATTAGGCTTGGTGGAATATGAAAAATACTACCCATTCAGGTTGCATGCAACATTTCCAATTCTAGTTGCAAGATGTCAAAAAGCTCCTCCAAGCTATGTATATAGAGGGTTGAACAAAGAGCTCGGGGGGGTCACTCATCATATGTAACCCTATCACGTGAGTTCAACAGAAGGATATTTTTTATTTCTAAAATTTACAGAAATAAATATACATAAGGGACTATTTTAAATACTTTTGGAAAAAATTTACAGATTTGTATAGAAAAGGGGTATATTTTATTAATGAAAAATTTACAGATAAGGGATTTTAGAAATATGCCTTGAACGCACGTGGTATAGAGGGTTTATATATAGTGACCCCCCCGAGACAAAGAGCATGTGGAGAAGCTTGCTGCAGACTTCGATTATAACTCTAGGCCTCCTGCTGCTGTACATAGTGGATTTAATGCCTTTCAATCCTGAAACAAAGTAGCCCCTAGAAAGGGTGGATAAAAAGGATTTAACCAAGTGCCACTATTGGATACTATCTGGACAACATTCAATATATGCTGCTAAAATATTCACATCTAATGATGATAACAGCACGGCCCAAAGAAAGAAGTACTACTACACCCGCCAGGCGAGGATTGTAGTGAATTGTCCCACACGCTTTTGTGTGGAGATATCAAAGATGGCAAATCTAGAATCTCAAAATATCTTGAGACAAAATCTCCATACATTGATATACTTAAGCAAGTGAGGGGACAATGGATTCTCTTTAACAGACCCAAGAAAGCACAACAAGGGCTTGCAAAAGGACATCCAGATTATGAGAATTGGGATGTAAGTACAAATTTTTTACAAGTCTATTTTCTTAATTATTGCATTCTAATGGATTCATATATTTTGTAGGCTTTCATTGACACTAGCAAGGTAACATTGGGCAATAGCTTTGCCACGAAGGATGTACATTTGATCATCACAAGCGATGCCATTTCTGATGGTTGGATCTCCATCCTTGAGGATTACATTGCAATCAAATATTCACAAGATGGAAAATGTCGTAGGCAACCCACAGTCTCAATGTTTAGATGCTTGTGTGTATTGAGTGATGATAAAATTAGTCAAATTCAAAATGACATTAAGGAAGGTAGAGTAGTCATAGCTAAAACTGATGCCATGATTCTTGATATTGAAGGACGAGCTATGCAGATCAAGAGAGATATTGCACTACAAGAAGTACTTTATATGTTTATATCGGCAGAACGGCCTTCTTTAATGTTAAAAAATTGAGATGAGTGCAGATTACATTTTAAAATTAGTCTAGAATTGTATCATCGAATTCGTGGTTGCTTTGACTCATGGTTAAAAGTGAAGCTTCAATAGGGCAAGGAAGCTCCACCATTGCCTGATGCTGCAAAGGGGTATCTGAGGTGGATTATTGGACAAAGTGAAGGTGCAAGTCATGGACTGAATTCCACCCGGCCTTGGATGTTCTACATAGTCGGTTCAAACATGGAGGGAATGGAATTTATACATAATGTGTACCAAGAGCCAATGGCAAAAGGGTTTGCCTTTTTGGATGTAATGTATGGACCAAGCAGAAGTAGAAATTGGAACGAGGATTGCTTTGAGTGTTTCTTGAAAAGCTTGATGATGACAATCGCTTCTCCCCTAGTGCAATTCCTTCTTGTGGTGTTCTTGACCATAAATCATGTATCATGTTTGAAGAATGCATTAAATAAGACTTGTGGACAATATAAAATACAAATCGGTTGCCTTAATTTTGAAACTGCAGATATATTTGTCACTGGATCTATGGATGGCTTAATTGCCTGTGTACTGGTAAGCAAGAAAAAGCATTTCAACAATATTGAGCGCTATACCAATGCACAATGTAAGCCATCAATATATGTTGCATATGAAAAATATGAAAAATCAAGTGGTGCAGAAGAATCAGGTGACGAGGATGATGATGATGAATTTGACATTGAATTGTCCTTGAAAAGAAAACATTCAAGTATCATGAAAGACATGATCGTGGGTTTCTGTCAAGAAGATGAGTATGTATTGGACTTGTTCTCTTTCTTGTAAGAGGCGTGTTGTTTCAGTTGTTGAGACTTATGAGGAGTTGGCAAAGGTGGAAAGTATCTGTTGCACGTATGCTTATAGTAATCATGAAATTTAACAATGGGCTGGCTTGCAAGAACCAATATTGGTGGCAATAGAGGGGGTACCAAAGGAAGATGATACAACTAAAGGTGGAGGGGATAGGGAAGTTGATACCATACCAGGACAAAAAGAGCTTCAACCCTTCAATGAAGAGGATCATAAGCATTTACAAAAACATGCTTCAAAGTTTTGGGAAACAGAAGAGGAAGCAACAGGTCCTTGAAATTGTCCTTTTATATGGTGTTTGTGTTTTCCATATGTTATCTTGCTATATTCTCCATATGATGTATTAATTTTGTTCCAAAGATCTTTTAATATTACTTGGAAATTTGTTCTATCTCATTGCCATAATTCAAGCATTCATATGTATTCTTGAATATGTTTAATTTTCTATACTTCATGAAAAGATGTGTTTGCATGTTGTAACTGTATGGAGTGTGATACACATCCAAATTTATTTATGAGTTCATAAATGTTAAAAAGTGTGTTGAGTCTTGATCGTGATGATGAATGAATTAGTGTAAATTGTTGTTTCTATCCTTATTCACTTCATATGAATGCTCAAATATGTTTTAGCCGCTTGGCCAAATCTTTTCTTAGTGGGAACACTAGAGTAATGCTAGATAATGCTGGACTTTACTCTATCTATTATGCAAAGGTTTTTGGCATTGTAAGGATATGTAGTTTTGGGGATTATAATTACTTGAAAGGGTATAGATTCAACAACTTTAGGGGGTATACTAAGCATATGAACATGAATGCTTTCTTTTCTTTAGTAATCCAATTTTGTTTTGAAAAAGAAAAACATGAACGCTTTCACACAAACAAATTGCATTGAGAGCACATAACCTAAAGTTTGACAATTTGGTTTTCCATCTCAATCTTCAGTTTGTTTCTATTTATGAATTTCATTTCCTTGTTTATCAATAGATCTTGGCCATCTCAATTTCACATCGCTAGAAGCATTGCCTGTACATATGACACTGATCCAATGATTCGTTATGTGCCTAATTTGAACATTAGCATGGAAGTTTCAAGCTCAACATGGCTGATTGAAAATGTTGAGGATGCAATGTCTGGAGTTAAAGTTCCATTGACAAATGTGAATGCAAGCTTAGAAGGTAAAGGAGAAGATGCAATGTCATTGTATGAAGCCAAGGTGCAGGAAGAGATCTTAGAAGGTAAAGGAGAAGACATAATGTCACCCTCAGAAATAATGTCAAAAGAGGTGATAACAAAAATAAGATTAGCAATAATAATAGATTTGAAAGGGTTATTGCTCGAGAGTTGTTTTTTAAATTCAAACAAACATATGAGTTTGCACAATGGGAAGCATTGGCTTGTTCTCCATCCTGGGTGTTAAGAGTTTCTACAATGATTGCTCGATCACTGCCATGTTGGCATTTGGTCCACTGGAGGAGAAAAGGGCATGGTGCAACACATGCTGGACACTTTGGAGCATCATGTTAACAGAAAGTTACATTTCTTCATGGTTTGGGGTTCGATGGCATGCCACAAGCATACAAAGAGTAGAATCATTCGACCAAATAGGATGAATGTGGAAGCGGAGTTTGAACCATTAATGAGAGTGTGGTGTTGTTTTAGAGAGGAATGCAAACTAGCAAGAACAGTGTTCATTGATGTTTTGCCTTACACAGGTTGTGTTAAACCAGCAAAAAATTGCATTTTCCCTACAAAATTTGATACAGATTGTGGTGATTCTATTTTGCTTCATGAGTTATTGCCGTACCTACAGATGCTAGATGATGCAGTAGATGTGCGCAGTGCCATGTCTTCTAATAGATTTGGTCAAGCTCTGATTGTCGAAGGGCATGATATGTTTTATTATTTTCAACCACTGATCCTTGAACTCAAAGCAAAAAACAAAGAAGTGCTTGAAAGGATGAATGTCGAATCTCATATGTCTATTCATAGTTCAAAAAAAGACACAGTAAAGTCACAAGGAGATTTGAGTGCCCATGGCTACATTATTGTGCAAACCATAAAGGATATCTCCTTTGGAGATGAGCTACTTTGTGAGTATGAATACTAGTATGGAATTTTTAATGATTGTGTTGAACGATGTGGTGCAAAATTTAGTTGCGAAATTGGCTATGTGTAAATGGTTTTGATTATATTTAGCACAAGAAAGCAATTTAAAAAAAGGTTTTTATCAAGACCATGTCTCTGAGTTTCATGAGCTCTATTGTGATGGAGAGTTTCACAAGCTCTATTGTGATGGAACAGTGTTTTTGAACACCACACTTATATGATGGATGTCAAAGCTCTACCATAATCCTATTGCATATGTCAACAGCATATGTCAACACTACAATTTATTAACATAGAAACATATGCATTTGGCATTAATTTGATACATCTAATATACCAAATAAAAATTGATAGTTGTTGCAAGTTTAATTTTGTTTTTGAACACCACATTTATATGGTGGATGTCAAAGCTCTATAACAATCCTATTGCATATCTCAATACTGTAATTTAATTTACTCCAATGAATCTTCCTAATGCAACGTCTATAAATTGGCTTTTGTTTGTGGTTTCGATGCATATGAAACAACAAACATCTTTCTTTCACTAGCAAATCAACAAATGTTTTAGCCATGGGGCCATGTTCACATCTATTAAGGCCTTTTGCCTAGCAACGTACAGAAGCTTCTTGCTTGGGTTCTAGGAATTGGGAAAGTACTGTGCATGGTCTAGTCTCCCCCAACATAATTGAAACTTGGGTCCTCAATGGAGCTAATGTTTCAATAAAAAACATCAAAATTTACTTTTGAAGTGACTATATTTTATTTCGTGGGAATTGGGATTTTCCCAAATTCTCTAATATAGTGTTTTACAATCTATAGCATGTCTAATATGAGTAGTTTGTTTAAGATTTTTTATGAATCGTTCATACCCGATCAATATACTTCATTGCTGGTAGTTAATACATCTTTATAATTTGAGACAAAATTATACAAAAGGAAACTATAAAAATTTATGTTTTAGTGATATTTTGTGATGCATTAAAGATAAGAACCAAAAGCTACTATTAAGTTCTCATAATTTCAGTCATTTTGTTACTTGGAATCTAAGAACATGTAAAATGAAAACTTTAATGTATTACTTTATTTCTTTCTAACCTATTTAGTACCCCAATCATAATGTCACACTTTTTCCATTTTTTAAAGCCTATATATTCAATGTCAATTTTTACCCATTATATTCTCATAAATGAAAATTTTAATGTCACTTTTTTTCATCTACAACATAAGAAATGGTACCTTTATATCACTTTTTTCCCATAAAGATATAAAAAATGACACTTATATGCCATTTATGACATAAGAAATGGAAATCATGTTTTATTATCATTTCTAGCATAACAAATGGCAACTTATATGTCACTATTTTGCCATTTTTAACACAATAAATGGTAACTTTAATGTCAATTTTCACCATTTCATACATAATAATTGCCAACTTTTTTAAAATACATTTTCCATTTTGAACATAATAATGCATAGATTTTATGTCAAAAAAATATATGGATTTTTTTAGTTGCCATTTCTAAAAAATGGCACATGTGGAAATGGTACTAGCTTGAAAGTGCCATTTAATGGGAAATGGCAATTTTAGGTTGCCATTTTGTAGTATTGCGGCTATGACATCACCCTAGGTAGACCTTTTGTGTGAATTGCAAGATTAGTGTGCATGATTGGAGCTCAAATAGAATATATTTATGTAAGGATGAGAAAGTAATGAGGGTGGGTCTCTAAACTTGGAAGGCTCACCCTAGGTTTGGTAATCTTTTTCGCAAGTGAATCTCACACCACCAATAGGTCGACATCAATAAATGTATTCAACACTTATAAGGAAGAGGACAACAAAAAGAGTCCTGAATATTCTAGGTGTGCTCCTTTATGAGAGTTAGAAGACTCACTAAATTAGATACACACATTGGTCGCAATAGATGTACCAAGTACTAAAGGAACTCAATTTATGCACCGTGGCAATGATAAACCTACTGCCATCACACCTTTTTACACCATAAGAGCGATACTACCTAATCAAATTGAACTTGCAATTGATAATGCCATTGATACTAAGGAAATAGATATTAGTCCATCTCAACTTTGGGTAGATTTGACTTCAATAGGTGCAACATGCTAGATACAGGACCTGGCAGCTGGTTAAGCAATCAATAACCTCATCTCCTTGGAAACATTAAAACATCTCGGCCAAGTACTGCTTCAAGTCTGTGATCTAAAATTTGGCCTATAGGAGGTACCTCAATTAAGGATGTTGGTTCTTTTATGCTAAAAATGTTTCCATAAATAATCACATTGTGCCTTGTAAGTTCTTGTAGCTTCTGCAGGGACCTTAATGGAAACCGCAATTCTTGGTAAAGTTGGATTCAAGACACTTACTGTGAAGAGAGTGGGAGAGAAGTAAGCAGTCTCACTTGCAGCTTTCTCACATACACAATGGGAGAATACACACAAAGGTGGAGGCTGAAAATAGTTTTCCTCTTCTTAGTTGTGAAATCCAAAAGAATTCTCAAGTACAAAAGGAATAGGTGAACCCTATATGTGGGTCTCAAACCAAACACAGCTAACCTAGGTGGCATACTAACTGAGCCACTAACTAGAGTACATAAAGATAGCTATCATCCAGCTATTATTCATGGGCAGTGTACCAACCGCATCTGCAATTAACAAGTCGATGACATAAATGCACAACGGTCACCCTAGCATATCACGAGTGGAGCTCGATATCTCAACACTCCCCCTTGAGCTAAGTCCCAATTCCTGCACACCAAGCAGGTCTCTAAACTTGCGCAGCTTCTCTATGCCCAATGCCTTCGTGAATATGTCAACTACCTGATCCTCTTTGCTAATATAAACTAGATCAATAAAACCTACTAGAACCTTCTCCCACACATAGTGATAATGCACCTCAATGTGCTCTGTTCTAGCATGATAGACTGGGTTATTTGCCAAGTGTATACTACTCATGTTGTCAAAATAAATGACAACTGGCCCATCTATAGATTGATACATATCATAAAGTAGCTTACACAACCATGATACCTCACATGCAGCCATTGATGCATCCCTGTACTCAGTCTCTATGCTCGACAAGGCAACTATAGGCTGTTTCTTGCTACTCCAAGTGATTGCAGCACTCCCAAAAGAGAACACATATCCATTGGTAGATCGTCTATCAGAACTACTACCAGCCCAATCAGCATCTTGTATCCATGCAATTGTATTTGAACCCCAGTCTCATAAAATAGTCCATACTGCAATGTGGACTTCGCATACCTGAGTATGCATCTAGCTACATCCAAATGTGGTTTCCTTGGAGCGTGCATAAACTAACTTACCAACCCAACATCATAGCTCAAATCTGGCCTGGTAATAGTCATATAAATCAAACTTGCTACTATGCGTCTGTACATAGTAGGGTCTTCTAGAAGCTCACCTACATCTGTGCTCAACTTCACATTCTGCTCCAAAGGAAGTGAAATAGGCTTACAGCCTGTCATCCCATATTTGGATAGCATGTCCAATCCATACTACCTCTGCAAGAGCCATATCCCACTTGTGGATCTAATCATCTCAATTACCAAGAAGGAACGTAGCTCTCCCAAGTCCATCATCTCAAACTTCTGCTTCAATAGCATTTTCACATGAAGCATATCCTCATCACTATCACCTGTGATGATCAAATCATCAACATAAATGACAAGATACTATCCTATCTTGTCAGACCATGCTCTGGGTGCTTGCTTCAAGCCATACAAGGCTTTCTTTAACCTGCAAACAAACTCAAGATGAATAGCATGAACATAACCTAGTGGCTGCTCCATATAGACCCCTTCTTGCAAATCACCATGCAAGAAAGCATTCTTTACATCCATCTGATGTAAAGTCCATCCCTTTGATGCAGCCATAGCAATGATTGCTCTTACGGTTGCCATCCTTGCAACCGGACTGAATGTTTCTTTATAATCAGCCATATGTCTGTGCATACTGTGACGCCAAAAATTGATATTTTTAACTTGGCATTGATATTGTTTTTCTCTATGTTTGATAAGGGTTTGAGTATCAAGTGATAGCCTAGCGGCTCTCACTTATTTCTATTTTCTATGATATTGTATGGGATTAAGAGGATGACTGGAATGGCTCATTATAAATACCATAGGTATGAATTATAAATACCTTGGTATGGGGTGAGAGTTATTTGTGTATGGGATATTATGGAGTTTTTTAGAAAATAGAAAGAGTGAGTCATATAAAGAGGTGGGCTCATGTCCATGTGTTCCAATAATATAAGAGAGGCCACATGCCAAGCGTGTGGAAGGCATGTGGAGGAGTGTGAAGTCAAGAGGAATCCTTCTAGAACTCCTATGTGGAATAAGGAGGATGTGGACATGTGGAAAAGAGAGGGTCCCTATGGGCTCCATGTGAGGAGACTCTTGACTTTCTCAATATTTTAAGAGTCTTGAGCATCTTTTGATGGGACACATGGCAAGAGTAGCCAAAAAGGACATGGATGGTGACATACGTGCTTATGTGATTGATGGGGAAAGGAATCTACAGGCAGCAATTGTAAATGGGTGAAGGAGGGTAACAAAATCTCTATAAAAGGATCCCTCCTCTCCCTTGTTCATCAATCTCTTCTACCATTAGGCCTCATGTTGCTGTAGCTCTAGTCTCCCCAAGCCTCTTCTATGAGTCTTCTCTTCCTCTTGTAGATATTCTCTTATGTAGACTCTTGAGTCCTTCTCTCTCTAGTTTATTCTCTCTCTATGAGTAGTCTTGGAGCTTCCGCTCCCTCTTGTATGTATGAAACCTCTTCTTCTCCCTTGTGTTTATAGTGTTGAAGTGGATTCTCACTCTATTTGTAATGAAGGTCACTTCAGGTTCTCTCTCTCTTGAGTGTCTCTTCCCTTTTCTTTCTTTCAAAGCCTTAAAAGTTCTTTCTATTCGACTGCTCACTGTGTACACATGGTCCCTCTATTTCCCGAGCCACCATGCAAACTTCTTTCCCTCTTCTAGGCAAAATCTATGAGGGGTGGATCGTTGATGAAGGTGGAGTCTTGAGGGAGCATCCTGCTCAAGCGAAATTAGCCTAGGTGAAAGGTAGTTTTCATGACAGTTTGACCCCCTATTAGTGTTTTGCTCATAACTTTCTGCTCGATAGTCCGATTGTAATGAAATTTATATCAGCGCAAAGCTCTCTTCAAGATGCATATTTTTATGTAATCAGATCTTGAATCAGATATTGGTGCAAAAGGTTATGAGTCTCTATGTTTGACAACCTATTTTCATGATAGTTTTTACCCTTGTCTAGTAAATTGTCCATAACTTTTTGGCGGCTTCTCTGTTTCTTACGAAACATATATCAGCGCGAAGCTCTCTTTAAGGCTCATTTCTATATGTGCTTAGATCTTAAATCAAATACTGCTGCAAAATGTTATGAGTCTCTGTGTTTGACAATCTGTTTTCATGATAGTTTTTACCCCCTTCTAGTAAACTGTCCATATCTCTTCAACCGTCCGTCTGTTTTTAATAAAACTTATATTAGCATGAAGCCTATCTCAAGACACATCTGTTTGTGTACTTAAATCTCTGATATCATGTCTCTACTGAAAGTTATAGGCCTCTGTGTCTAATGATAGTTTGTAGAGTGTTTTGAGCTAAGTATGAAGGTGTCTATGAAGGAGGTGCAATGTTTCCTCGGAATCTACCCATCCGACCTAATCAGCCCTTCAAACTCCTCGATATATATCAGTTCATGTTATGTTGAGCCGCAAGATCTTCTTTCAACAACATATCGCTCTTCTCTTTGGCATAGATCGGCTTGCTAAGATTATGGCCTCTGCTGATCCTTTCCTTCTCCCTATGCTTGATTACAACATCACTTGGGATGTTACCATCTTCATTCTCATCTAAGGGAGGAAAGTATGGTGTGGTATCTTGGCATAAAAGCTTCTTTCTAATGTCCCATTCTCAATGATAAATATCTTTGGCAGTCAGTTCGAAAGCAGCAGGAAGTGAAGAGGTGCGTGAAGTTTATTACCCGGAACTTCATGTCACATCTTTTGGTGAAGACGGTGGATACGTTTGGTATTGGATTCATCCCACCTTACTAAATGGTCTCGGGTGTACTTGATTGCATGTTATGCCTAGAAGAGGCATGTGTTTATATGAGATAAAGAAGATGCCTGGAAGAACTCCGTTAGAAGAAATTACAACCCGTTTAAGAGAACTTGAAGACTGTGAAGGTGATGCTCAAGCTATTCGCACAGTCACCATGATCATATCCTTTATGTTTGCATTGTTGAATATGTTGGTGAATCGACAACGCCGTCAGCAGGTACAATGATAGACTGGGGATTGTTCCATGCACTGGCAGCTTGGTGTGAAGAAGAGTTGAGTCTTTGGGTAGTTTTCGACTATAACAGTGGAGTGGTGATTCTTAATGCTTTCAACTTCTTTTGCTATGAAAATTACAATATCTTGAAGCTTTTATGTGTACTTCCTATTGTGAGAAGGGTGATTCTAGAATGCATGTATACACAACGTTTTCATGGTACTGGTTGGTCACTTATTTTTGAAGATTTTGTTGAGGATCACATTGTGGAGGGTTTTCAACAAGTGGTGATGCATAATAAGTTGGTCTTGGTATACTAAGGCTTTGAGGGATCTTTTTCAGATCTTGTTTGGGATATTATTTGTATCTTGGTGTTTCCTTTTTGTGTTTCATCATGGTGAAGATTCCAGTGTTTCGAGGGACCCAAGGGGAGGACCCGGAGTCTTATCTTCGGGATTTTGTTCGAGGATGCCGACTAGGTCTTATTGATCTAGTTTATGTCAGCACAGAGGATCAGGTAGCTGACATATTCACGAAAGCATTGGGCGTAGAGAAGCTGCGCAAGTTTAGAGACCTGCTTGGTGTGCAGGATTTGGGATTGAGCTCGAGGGGGAGTGTTGAGATATTGAGCTCCACTCGCGATATGCCAGGGTGACTATTGTGCATTTATGTCACCGACTTGTTAGCTGGAGATGCGGTTGGTACACCGCCCACGAATAATAGCTAGATGACAGCTATCCTTATCTACACTAGTTCGTGGCTCAGTTAGTATGCCACCTTAGTTAGTTGAGTTTGGTTTGAGACCCACATATAGGGTTCTTCTATTTCTTTGTACTAGTGTTCTTTTGGCTTTCACAACTAAGAAGAGGAAAACTGTTTTCAGCCTCCACCTTTGTGTGTATTCCCCCAATTGTGCTTGTGAGAAAGCCTCAAGTGAGACTCCTTCCCTCTCTCCCACTATCTTCACAAACTCTTGCCTATATCTTTGATGTCCACCACATAGAAATTGACAGTGGTGGTTAACCCATTAACAGCGGGGCAAATCCTCAATGACTCCTAGAGTGGCAAGTCGTCGACCATCTGCTACCTTGATTCGAGTGGAGGAATGTCTTGTGCATTTCAAATTCAATTTCTTCATGATACGGGGCACCATGATATTACATGCAACTCCCCCATCGACACACACACTTTTAACACGGCAATTATCTATGATGACATCTACTGTATGTGGGTGCCGATCAATTTCTTCAGAGATAGAAGAGACCTCTCATACCTTTCCCTTTTTCTTGCTCCTCCTTGTTGAGAGCCCTTGTTGTAGCTCACGTCTCACTTAGGGATTAATGCTATTAGTTGAGGGAGCGTGATGCTCAAAGACCAATGAGCAAGGTCCTGAATGACCGAATAGTCCTCTTGCCCCGAGCCGATGGGAAAATTCGAGGGCGACCACTTACTCCTACGAGATCTTTTATTCTTCTCTGTTGGTGGGTCTCCCATCTCAGCATCTGACAGCTCTAAGAAGGACACCTTCTTCCTGGGGCGGCCCGTGCTATGGTTTGGAGAGGGGTTCGAGGTCGTACGACTTCTTTTCCCAAGGTTAAGGATCTCCACGTCAGAATCCTCGGTGCTTGATTCACTTAGAAGATTCACAATTGAAATATTGGGACATTTCGTGCGATAATGACCCTTCTGGTGGCACTCGTAGCACACAACATTGGCACGTTCTCTTGGAAAGAAATTGACTTGATTTTTGATGCCCACCATCTCAAGCCGAAGATCCAGTCAGGGCCTTGGCTAGGTCATTGACTCCGGGTTCTTTAGCAGGAGGGGCCGGGGGAGTAGGAAGGAGGGGGGCTTGTGGGCAAGGCTGGGGAAATCTTCTAGCGGAGATTGAGGATATACTCCTTGTTGAGGGTAAGCATCTAAGGGAGGACCACACATTTGAGGTGGAGGCGGTGGATACATCCCTGATGAGGGGTGGGGGTATGCCCCTGAGTTAGACCCCCCAGGTTGTTGTTGCAAGAATTGAGGGGTTTGCGGAGGGACAATCGTTTTCTTTGAAGCAGGGTCAGACTGAACTATATGAAACTTTTGAGAAATCTCATGTGCTAGCACCATAGTTTCTGGATTCTCCCATTTAAGCTTGAGGCAGAATTCATCACTTGCTCCTACTACAAGGTAGCCTAGCACATGTTGAGTCATTCTAGCTCGAAATCCGGCATTGTCCTCCTACGTGGAAATTAAATGGTCCAAGAGCACGGCCGCTCGATCCACATATCGATGCGCAGTCTCACCTTCTGACTGCTTCAAGTTTGCCACCTATAGGTACACATTCTCCGGCTCCTCTTCTTTGTTGAAATACTCAATCATTGCTATTGTCAACCTTGGCTAGCTTTGGCGAACATCTTCGGCCTACTTCTCATACCACACTTGAGCCAAACCCTCTAGAAATGTGGGAAGAACCAACAGCCATCTACCTTCAATAAGAAAGTTGAGAGAAACACAACGGTGCTTGAAGGCCACAAGATACTCACTTGGATTTTCTTCAACCCATCCATAGAACATGGGAATGTCAACCATGCTTGGAAAGTGGAAAAGAGAGAGACAAAATTAGGCTTATCTATTGGCAAACAATGGAAAGAGGTAGCTTGAACTAAAAATTAGGTGAAGATACATCCACAAAGCACACATAGGCAGGGTAGGGTGTGATTGGTGTATTGTGAAATACTACATGGGAAGAATCTTCAGCATAAAATAGCTCATAGACAATCTTAAAAGGACCAACCATCATGATATCACATCCATCTTTACAAGCGAGGGTTAGAGACATGGTGCTGCATGAGGTTGTCCATCAAGGCAAACAAGAATGCCATGACAAATGTCAATAGTTGGAGAGCTTGCACATCACCTTCAGCTTTTTCCAGTTCTTGTAATCGCCATGCTATTTCTTCAAGGGGTGTGCGGTCTGGCATCCTTCTTTTGAGCAATGTCCTTGAGGACCTTTCTGATGATCTTCCAAAGTCGGTAAACTCGTACCAAATATGTCCAACACTTAGTTTCATGATGACCACAACCTTTGCATTCCTTACAAATGATCACCCTCATTTGTGGCTTGTGGCTTTGTTGGGGCAGTGCTTCTGCTCATTTCATGCGTGATTGAAGTACAAGCTTCACGTGCCAAGAAATCAGCAACTAGATTTTGAGCTCGAGGGATATGCTGAATTTTTTACCTCTTCAAATTGTTGGCAAAGTTCCAATGCTTGTTGATGTTGTGGAACAAAGCCTTCGCTCTGCACCTTCCACCTTTCACTAACTTGTTCACACACGAGTTGAGAATCTCCTTGCACCTCAAGTTGCTTGATGCAATGTTCTTGCGCCTTTTGTAGCCCAAAAATGAGTGCTGAGTACTCAGCTTGGTTGCAAGTACTTGCTAGTGCAAACTTGCTATAACAATACACCTCACCCCCTAGTGAAGTGAGCTTCACACCCACACCAGAAGCCTTGGTCGGAGGTTTGTATGCGCTGTCGAATTGGAGGAGCCAAGATGTCATCACACCAAGACTAAAATCCAGACATCCCAAGTTTCTCAGTAGTCCAAGATAGGTAGAAGGAGAGGGTGGGGCGAATTTAATACTTGAGGAAGACGTTTAGCACCAAATAAACTTGCAATCCTTTGTTGATAGTTTATCTTTAGACCAAAAAGAATAACAACTTGAAACTCAAAATGAGGCACAAAAGGTTGATTGGGTACAAAGGTTCCTTGGTCAAATTATTACCACCATAGCTGAGCCCTAGAAACCTTTGTAGTGAGATCAAGAAGAAATCATTCAAGACGAGCTTATCCATAGGAATTAATAAGCAAATGCACCAAATCTCCCCCCAAGCTTGGGGAGCATCCCACCCTTCGAAGAATGTCACTCTTTTAATTACCTTCAATGCAGCAAGTAGCTCGATCACTGCACAATGAGTAGAATTGAAATCAAAGTCCTCCCAGTGTATCACTAGTTCTTCACCTTGAATCATCCACACCCATCGTCTCCTTGAACCATGCATTGTACAATCAGTTGTTGAAGATCGACATGAAGATCAAGGAAGAGATCTCACCAATTGGTAACCGTAAGGAGCAGAGGACCAAGCACCAAATCCTTCAACTCATTGAGAAGTGACATAAATATCCACCCTCCTGTGTGACGTGCGTCCAAGGAGTGAACTTGAAAAAGTTTAGAATCTATGATCTAGTATCAGATATGAATAGAGCACATGAAATGAAGTACTTTTTCTTTTTACAACATGAGGAAAATTCCTACGGTTAGAGAGTTACAGTTCATGAGATTTCACCATATAAGCAATATCATTACACTTTCATCACTTCCTATTTGCTGGCCCATTGGTAAGTCTTCCTTTTCTGAATGGGGAGGACTTGGGTTCAATTCCCACTCCTTAATAAAAAGAGAGGAGAGGAGAGGAGAAGAGAAGAGGAAGAGAAGGAGAAGAAGAAGGTAGAGGGGGGCGCGAGGTCTGTTGCAGATGCGCAGGAGCAGTTTTGCGTGGTGCCGCACAGAAGATACGCAGAAGCGATTTTGTAGATGCAGTCGACCAGAAGATGGATGGCACCGCACAGAAGACGCTCAAGAACCGTAGGCGGAAGGCACAAAAACTGAGAAGTTATGTAGCCGCAGAGATGGAGAACTGCGAGCAGAAACTGCGAGCAGAAGACACGCAAATTGGAGGCGCAGAATCAGAGAACTACACATGGAAGGTGCTGCAGAATTACACGCAGCCGTAGGAGTAACGAATTTTATGCCACCAACCATGGAGAATTCGATCCTAGCAGCCACACCAGTTCTATTAACTAGAAAAGAATTCGAGGCATGATGCTAGACGCAAGGCATGGCGATGCTCGAGGGCCATAGAGGAAAAGGAAACATGAGGGAAGAAGCATTAACATAGGTGGGGAAAAAAGGATTAAGAGGGGTGGGAATCAAGAGAGGGACTATGCCACAAGGGGGAAGGGAGAGGGGTAAGAGGAGCATGTACATGATGGGATGACGAATATAGAGATGGAGACATCAAGGGAGGAGGGTCATGCTTTATTTGAAAGGAAAGATAGGGGGAAGAAATCAAAGTACTAGCTAGGTGGCTTTACAAGAATGGGTGTGTTCCATCAAGGAATAGCCCCCTCCTTTTATAGCCAAGAGAGGGGGTCTCTCCCAATAAATGCATCCTCCCACATGCTTGGTGTGTGTGGAAAAGTCTCCCATGTGGGCTAGGCGGTTATGCACTCTCAATTGTGTGTGACAACCCTTAGCCTCATTTTTCCACATATGTCAACCCCCATATCCCAAGTCTAAGATACTCCCCTGGTCTCTTCCCAATTTTATAATACATTCAATCATCTAGGAGGACAAATGGAGGGTTGTCACAAGGAATCTTGCCACCTCATCCTACTTTCCCCATTATTTAACTTGCATTCTTGGACTATCTACACCCCCCCCCCCACATGGGCCTATCCTACATGGAGGGAATAATCCAATATAATATCCATCTCCACCTATTTTATATTACTTCTCCCATGGTCCTTGGACCGCCTAGGTGGAGGGGTGGCGCATGGAGGAACCATGCCACCTTAACATTTTATAATATAACTACCATGGATTATGTACAACACCCCTTATGGGTCCTCTTACGTGGAAGGGTGGCACATGGTCATGCCCTGCCACCTCAACCCTAGGCCCTATGCACACCATATTTTATTATACTTTTGCCACACATACAAGCACACACATATATTTATGCCTTTTACCTTGGTCAAATTTATCCATAACAGTACATGGGGGTTGAACATAGTATGTACCACTTTAGCTGGTGTATGTGCTCTTGCTTTGCTGGGCTCTTTGCAAGCATGGCCAAGATTGGCCCTCTTTTCCCTTTCATAAGCATATTGCTTTGCACACTTTGAATTAATGCATTAGCAAGGTCGGATATAGCCGCATCATATAAACTAATTTTGCCCTTGAAGCCCCCTCCAGCTAGCCAACTATGATGCTTTCTTTCAACCATATTTGATCTTGGAGTGCCCCTTAAATTAGCATTATCAATTACCGGTATTAGGAGAAAGCAAAATACACTATTAGTAATGACTTTCCAATGGGTGTTAGCAAAGCAAAAATAGGGGTGGGTCTAGATATAAGTTAGATCTTACCACTCCCTTAAATTGCATAGTGCATCCTCACAACCACCAACTCAATTAGCTTTCCCTATATTGTAACTCCTTTTGTTTTACCTTCCCATCATGCCACCATGGTTGGATTTCCTGAAACATCTTTTCAACATCTTCTTTTTGTGTGGCTATCCTCCATTGCTCGCACTTCTCCTTACGTTCATGGAAAACTAGGCTATGCTCTCAATGGAAAAGGCATGATTGCTCTCATCCATGCATAACATTGTCTGCACTCCCATTAAATACATATCGCACAGCTAGCCGATTTGCTTGGGCTTCATTAGCCACCCATAATCCCAAAGATATCTATCGTTTGACAGTACCATCACTTCATTTATTATCTCTTAAAAAACAATTTGTGCTTCTAGATCTTATTCTTCATTTTGCATGTGGCTATCATAGGTAGCTCCTACAAGCTTCACAATGACAAAGTAACACCGAATGATGACAATACACGACTAGCAATATTGACATGGCATTAATTGTTTGCTAGAACCTAGTGCAAGAGAATGTATGACTATTAACCTTGGATCATAAACATGACAAACTCCACCCAATCACTTGACTTAGTAAGGTCAAACATGACCTATGCACATCTCAAATCATCGCTCCCACATCGATTCATGTGATTTACTAAATCCAATCATAAAGTTGGCCCTTTTGTTGGCATTTTAAATGCAAAGCACCAATCCTCCTTGAACCCTTGCCATGGAAATCAACTACAGTGATACAAATCATACAAATCCTAGCAAAAAAACATTTTTAGGATACCATCGAGGCCACCACCTCTTATAAATGTTTTTTTGCTTGCTCTTCCAACCATTCTTTACAAGCTGCACACAAATGACCACATTCAGTATTATGAACACAAGGGAATAAAGACAATAAAATTATATGATAATTTTCACCTTTTGGCTTGTGCTAAGGATAGCAACTCATCCAAGAAGCTACATAGCTCTAGGTCTCCCAACATGTCTCCCTCTTTGTGAGAGGAATTCATCACTATATGCTGGATTATGTCCTTTGTAATTTCCATTTGAGCTTTGCGAGGGTCAATACTCCTATTTCAATTTGAACTTTGTAGGGTTCAGTACTCCTATTTGTCTTGTCGACATCCTCTTCTAGTGCTCGTACATTTTTCATGTTCTATTTGGATGTTCCCATTTGGACCTCGTGCATGTGGACACCCACGTGTGTCTTGTCAACTTGAAGGAGAGTTTCCTTAGCATGACATAATATACATAACATGCACCGATGCATATTGCAACTTTCTTGAAAAATGGAAAGTTAAGACACTTCCCTTTGTTGTAGCGAGGTTGCCTAAATCACATCTTTTTTATAAAAGGCCTTTGAAAATGGCATTGTTGTTGAAACCCTTGTCCATCAAATGGGGGCATAAAGTATTGCAACATTCAAATACCCCTACACAATAACCACTCCTTCAAATGCAAGATGGCTTGTGATAGCCTTTGTCCATATGTGACCAGCATACTTTTTCTCCATCCCCTCCATTCTTATGCCTTGTCTTGATGGTCATAGCTCAGACAGAAAATCACCATTGTAGGTTCTAGGAATCTCTTCAACTCAAAAAATCTTTGTTGTCTTGCTAATCAACTTTCCTAAGATAGTTGATCCATACCTTCATTTAATAAGTGGGATGACACTAGATTCCTCTGGAAACTTTATAGACCTCTTTGCAACATCCAGTTTTATAGGATTGTTGTAAACAATATTGTCCCGTGGTGGTGGTGTGAGATCAATCTCTTCAATTTCACTTAATAGACCCTGGTCGACTTGAAACCTTATAGAAAACTCTATTGTAGCATCAAATTTCTTGGATTTTTGTGAACAATATCATTTTGTGGTGGTGGTGGTGGTGGTGGTGTGAGATCAAACCCTTCATCTCCACTTGATTGTCCAACGTCAACAAAATCAATATGTGTCCTTGAAAAGCTAGGGAGATCGTCCATTGAGCCTAATATCTTTGCAAGTCCTTTGTGTAAAGCAATTGCCAATAATGTAATGAGAGTTTCCCTCTAGATGAACATGTTGTGGCAATGAGAATAAACCCACTTATAGCCAATTGCATTCTTGTCTTTAGGCAAAGGCACCAATTCCCATGTAGCATTTGCTTCCAAGGCATCCATTTCTTCATCCATGGCTATCTCCCATTTTTCATTTCCCATGGCTTGCTCAACAGAAGTGGGTTCTGGTTCCTGTATCACTTTGTCCATATAGGCATAGTGAATGGCTATAAATCCATCATATTTTAGCCTATCCATAGGATACCTAACCCTGGTAGCATCACCCTATCTACTAGAAGATGCATAATTGCCTTGCTGCAATTTTCCATTCATAATGTCATTCTGCTTTTTGTAGTAGTCCTTAGCCATATGATCCATTTTACCACAGTAGTAGCATTCAACATTGCTATTTGCATTTTGGCCTCTCTGCCATCCACCACGGCCTCTTTGGCTCCCCCTGCCTCTAGAGTTATCACATCCTCCTACATAGGACTGGTTTTCTTGAGTTTGCTGGATATTCTGATTTCTACCATGGCCTGCAGATCGGCCTCCTCTACCTCTGCCTCTACCTCTTCCAACATTTGAGTAGAAGACAGTTTCTTTTGAAGTTCCTCCTGAAGAAGATGCACCCCCATTTCTCTACTCTTCAGAAATTAGAAGAGCAAACAACTCTTCAAAATCAGGAAATTTTTCATGGCGGCAATGGATGTCCGGAACTGTGCATAATCCTTTCCTAGACCATTCAAGGTCACAGAAACTAGATCATCATCTTCCACTAGTGACCCAATGGAAGCAAGTGCATCTGCAATTTTCTTCACCTTCATGTGGTAGTCATTTATGCTCAAATTTTCTCTCTGCACATTGTGCAACTCCTATTTGAGCTACATTTTCCTGGCTTGCGTATTTGTGCTATGCATTTTTGCCAAAGTATCCCATGCCTCCTTTGGCATACTTGCATCCTGAATCTGCACAATCATAGAGTCCGAAATATTGATAGACAGCCAGTACATAGCTTTTCTAGCTCTCTCATGGCATCCTTTAAATGCCTGCATTTCCTATTGATTGGGAACACTAGGAAGAACATGTTCTTCTTCATTTCCTGTAATGAACTCCCAATAGCCTTTTCCCATAAGGAAATTCGTCATTCTAAACTTCCATGCCTGGAAGTTGTTCTTGTCAAGCTTTTCAGTGACAATCTGTGAAAGACAATGAGATGCCATTACAGAACACTGCAAAATATTCTATCAGTGCAAAAAACACAGCTTTTGCCTCACACGGGCAGATCTGCAAAACTGACGAAAGTGGTATTTGACCACACAGTCACTTCCTAGTGACGATTTTGCATCAACAGGCAACAAGCATGATTCTGCAACTCCCAATATCTCTGCACACAGGCATACGATGCAATTTCTATGGCAACTTTTCACCGACTAGCCGAGCAGTGGTCGCACAGCAAAAACAGGGCCTTTTTCTGAGTGCCTGTGAAGAACTTCGGCCTTCAAAACAGGCCCCAAAATGGCCTCGAAATGGCCTTCAAAACAGGCCCCGCAGTATATACTGCGCTCTCGCCACACCGCGAAGGGCGTCTCAATCTGAGATAGTGCACTCTTGCACTTCTGGCTGTGCTACCTGCAGAGATTTGCTCCCAAACTCGAAATAGGAAAGCAACACTGGTTCTCTTACCAGGACACCACGAACTTGGTTTGCTTTCTTGAGCTCCTTACCACGAACAAGGCTCTGATACCATGTGAAGATAGTGGGAGAGAGGGAAGGAGTCTCACTTACGGCTTTCTCACATACATAATGGGGGAATACACACAAATGTGGAGGCTGAAAATAGTTTTCCTCTTCTTAGTTGTGAAAGCCAAAAGAACTCTAGTACAAAGAAATAGAAGAACCCTATATGTGGGTCTCAAACCAAACTCAACTAACTAAGGTGGCATACTAACTGAGCCACAAACTAGAGTAGATAATGATAGCTATCATCCAGCTATTATTCGTGGGCGGTGTACCAACCGCATCTCCATCTAATAAGTTGGTGACATAAATGCATAACGGTCACCCTGGCATATCGCGAGTGGAGCTCGATATCTCAACAAAGATCTCGTAGACAAAGCATTTGCTAGGAAGAGAGTTTGAAATGATAGACCTCAAACTGATGTATTTCTATTTGAGGATTGAAGTTTAGCAAGAGCCGAAACAGATCTTCATTTCACAGCTGAAGTATGTTGGAGAGATACTGAAGGCATTTGGCATGGCTGAGTGCAAGACAGTTGGTACCCCTATGGAGGTTGACGTGAAGCTCTCAAACGAGGATTCATCACCACTAGTGGATGAAGCGAAGTATAGAAGGCTTGTGGGCAGTTTGATTTCCTTGTGCAACACCCGACCGGACATCAGCTTTGCGACTAGTTAACTAAGCAGGTTTTCCAATAAGCCCCAGGAGAACCATTGGAGGGCAGGGATGCAGGTGTTGAAATACATCAAAGGCACACTTGATTATGGCATCACCTATACCAAGGGCAATATCTTAACCGGATTCTATGACTCAGGTTGGGCAAGAGACGTGGACAGCAGGAGATCAGTGACAGGTTACTGTTTCTCACTTGGATTTGGAGCTATGTCATGGGTCAGCAAGAAGCAACCTACAGTTGCTCTTTCTTCTACCGAGGCTGAGTACATATCATCATGCTTTTCTTCTTGCGAGGCACTGTGGTTGAGGAGGATTTTAGGGGACATGGGTATAGTGTAGAACAAGCCTACGTAGTTATCATGTGATAATTAGAATTGCATGGTGATTGCAAAGAACCCGGTGTTCCACGGTCACACAAAACACATTGAGATTCAATATCACTTTGTACGCGAGCTTATCATGGATGGAGAGGTCGACTTGGTGTACTGTCTGACTACAGAGAATGTTGCGGACATCTTCACGAAGGCTCTTGGAAGAGACTTGTTGGAGAGGCATCTTCATCGACTTGGCATTGGGCCAAAAAAGTAAGTTCACTTGCGGGTGGACATTGAGGAGGGGTGTTAGATATCAATGCTCCACTCTCATGTAACTACGCAGGAACTAGCCAACTCTACTTGTAAGCCCCCCATATGAGGAGAAGGCATTTGAGTAGCTCGGTTCTCCGGTAGGACTTGGTTTGGACACCAGATAGGGGCCATGTGTGGCCTGATGGCTGGACGGAGTTGGCACAGTGCCAACTAGGCTACGTGCAAGTGCAAGAAGGCATCCCATGATGGAGCATTTCCCGGGGCATCCCACTCTCAGGTTGCGAGGCCCATTTGGAGCCCCGGATGATCCTAGATGGCTATGGGCCGAACGGCAACCGTAGGTCAGTTGCTCTATTTTGCACACTGATTCTATCATGTGGTCGGTGGCCTGTTTTGGGATCGACCCCCAATCGACCATTTTGGGCAGACTGTGTCGGTCATCTAATTGGGTCTAACTGACTACCACTAGTGGCTATATAAGAGCAAGCCTATAAAGCCCATTTCATCACTGGCTACAGCAACCTTGATTCCTTAGCATCTAGCCTCCGTCCTCTACTGTTTCTAGCATGCCATTGAAGCTTCTCTCACAGGAGCGCATGGCTGGGAGGCAGCGCCATCTATTGTACCAGTTCTATAGTAATCAAATTTTTGATTCTCCATACTATCTATTTTTCTCTCTTGCGTACGAGATCCTATTAGTTGTTGAGCACAGATGTTGTATTGTTTTCTTACAAGGAGATGTAGCCACAATTTGGAGAGAGAGAGAGAGAGAGAGAGAGAGAGAGAGAATTCATGTTAAGAGGATGATAGGAGATGTAGCCATAATTTGGAGAGAGAGAAAGAGAGAGAGAGAGAGAGAGAGAGAGAGAGAGGGAGAGAGAATTTATGTCGAGAGGAAATAAATCAACAACTAGGTTTTTACATACCCTAGGGGAGGAAAAATACTATTGAGGGTGTCATTGTATGATGCAATTTTTTAAATTAAAAAAGGATAAGATGAAAATACACCCTCCTTTTATAGAAAACTATAAAGTTTTATTTCCAATACCCCTCTATAGATATATTTTTGTTAAAAACATGATTTAAAAATTTTCTTATGTTGAACTCATGTGATAGTCACGTTTTTTCTAGGTGACCCCCCTGCCCCCTTTCACTATATAGGATTACCTATCCCATGGATGGCATAGAAAACTCCATTTGCCAAGTCACATGGGCGTGGTTGCCTTGTTAGGCCTTGCGACTCTCCCTAATCATGCGAACTTGTAGTCGTCATTTGTAGCTTGAATACAAGGATGTGAGGAAAGAATCGTTGAGGTCCATAATTCATTGCTTATCACAATGAAGAGGTGGTTGGGATATTGAGGAGGAAAGATGTGCGGACAAGAGGGTTGTACCAGATTGACAGAGGGTTGGGACATTGATATTGAGATAGGCTATAGGATAGGGCTTATAAAGACTCAAGAGGGAAAGAAAGCCAAAATAGGACAAAGGTGAGGAGGAAGAGGAGGAGCCCTACTGAGATGAAATCCTCAAGCATATATTAGTGGATAGATGGGCATACGGAGGGAAGAAGCATTAGACGAGAGGGGAGGCAGGCAAAGCAATGGTGCATGAAATGAAAGAAGACGAGGAGGGCATGCAAGCAACATGCATGCAAAGTGGCAGTGGGTGACAAGGTATGGATGGGGTAGGGGAGCGCTGCGACGAGGAATGCAACCAGATTTCGGTGACCGTTGGATTGGGAGCCTGATTTTGAGTGAGATGGGCGACACATGGCTCCTCTCAAGGTGAGCTAGGAGGTGGTTTTCACAAGCGCTATCCAGGTGGTGCTTTAGCGCACAGTCGCGCCGTTGGGATCAAACACAGAACCTCGTGCATGCTTGGCTAGCCACCACGAGCTCCAGTCTTGGTTAGTGTAGTGACAAGCAGACTATTGCCCCCTTATCGCCTTGCATCCAAAATCGAACCCAGGATTTCGATGCTGTCATCTGGAATATCTCGATAAAACCTCTTAGGCTGGCTACCACCGGGGCAATGACCTTTCATGAGAAGCACTTTGGCACAAGTTGCTTAAGTATCGTTGTGAAAGCTCCCATGCTCATGGAGCCCCCAGCCTCTATGCACACATCGTACGGGCTGTCATCGGTTTCTAGAGTGATGCTACCAGGTGGGCGACCTTGCCTAGAGCTGTCTAGAAGGAGGAGGATGCATCGATGAGTCGGCAGACGCTTGGAAGGCTCGACTGTTGATTTTCGTCGAGGTACGTCGAGTTTCGGTAGCGGATTTCCGTCAATGCTTTGGATCTCCGTCGATGCCGTTTGACCAATCCACTCCTTAGCTTATATCATAAGCTTGGGCTTGTCATCACGAGGCTCGGGCGACCTTGTGTACAAGAGGGCGTGGCAAATAGAGCTCGAAGACGACTCAACCAAGGCTTCTCCGTTACACGTCACCAGATTGCATGTTCCGTCGATGGTCGTGGGAGACTTAGAGGTACGTTGCGAGCGTCCTAGATCATTTTACGCGGCGTCGCTTTGGCTAGGAGATGATGAAGGAAGCCTCTAGGCCTCACCAAAAGCTAGAGGCCAATGGTTACCTCTTTCCCATTGAACTACGTTCTGCATCGGCCGCTTGGTACTCAGGTGTTAGTCTCAGACAATCTGTCCGTCTTCGGTCGGCTGCCAATCGACGTTTCTACAGAACAACCGATCGTCAACGCTCACAAAGAGCAACACGACCCGCTTGCGTCACAACACCAGATCCAGAAAGGAATGCAAGGATGTAACTGATGCCGAGTTCATTATACTAAAAGGAAAAGGGCCCTGTGAGCAAAACGCTTCAGAGGGTGACTGTTACAAGCATCTCTCAGTGCTAAAAATCCTCACACCACTCAGGCTTTCGCCCAGGAGCTCTCAGCTCATCATCTGGGTCTCAACTTCCAAGCTGTGTCTTGGAGAGAATCGAAATCCTCCTGTGTGTGTTGGTGTATGAGTTGTTGTTTTTATGCTTCAAGCCCTTTAGTTGCCTTATAGAAGGCGTCCTTCTTCCTCATGTCTTTAGTCTTTAGCTACCGACCATGCCTTCAATGAACGAGCCAATGAATTCAAACTCTGTGGATTGTAGAACCCGCCATCTCACGGAGGTCCATGCATTATGCATCATTCATGGGCTGCTTCCCTGGGAGGTTGACATAGGATCAAAAGGCTACTACCTTTTGAATGAAGAAGGGGCACGGGTAATCCTTGCTTAGGGTTGTTGAAGCTAAACATCCTAGGGTTGGTCCCCTAGATGTTTAAGAGCTCTCAGCTCTTCTTGATGTGGAGGGTGTAGGAGGAATGCCCGGGGGATTCACAAGAGGAAACTTATGATATCGCGTGAGTGTACAATAGGGGGGTTTTTTTTAATGAGGCATAAGCTTATACATTAGGGGTGGGGGGCCTTTTATTTTTTCCCAATATTGAATTTAAGTTAGGGGGGCCATGCCATATTTAAGAGGGGGGGACATAGTATAGGCTACCTTGGATAACTAGTCCAAACAAGTTTGGTTTTGTGTATGGTTTTAATTAGTCATAGGGAAAGTAATCTAAATTTTCTTATTGTGTGATCTAAATGCTTGAGAAAGAACGTAGATTTAAGGAAAGGGGGGACATAATAGAATTTTGGTGGTATCTTATAAGCTTAAATAGGGGTGTTTTATCATCCTACATGGATCTTAAATAGGGGGTTTTCTTGAAGTTCATGCACGCAGGTGACGTCCCCCTTTCATGAAGAGTGAATCCCCTGGGGAGGAATGTCAATGGATTGATGTGTTCAATCCCTTATCGATGGGGCCACCCGTTACACCCCCCCCCTCCCCCCTCCCCCCCACGCCCTCTCTTCCCCACCCCACCCCACCCCCCGCCACCCTTACCCCCCTTTCTCCACCCCCTCCGTCTCTCCCCATCGCCCCTCCCTCTCCACCCCCCTGCTTTCCCCCCCTCTCTTTCCCCTCCCCCCCCTCCCCCTCCCCTTCCCTCTCTTTCCCCCCTCCCTCTCTAACACACCCCCCCCCCCCCTTCTCCACCCTTCTCCCCCCCCCCTCCCCTCCCCCCCCCCCCCCCCCCCCCCTTCTCCACCCTTCTCCACCCCTGCCCCCCCCCTCTCCAACCCCCCCTTCCCCTCCCCCCCCCCCTCTCCGCTTCCGATTCCCAAAACCTAATGATTCTTCCATATTCGCTTTCAATTGGTCGATTCCCAGGCTACGTCCCCTCCCTGCCCCTCCCCTCTGTAACGGGTGGCCCGTTGATAAGGGACTGAGTCTCAGTCTGCCCCTCCTTTATCATCACCTTCGAATTCGACATCGGCAGCAAGGAGGAAGTCCTTGCCCTCCTTTGGGTCAAGGGGGAGCAACCCTTTGACATCCCTAGGACCTAACCAAGGGGAGCAGCCCATGGTAAGGTTGGACTCCCAACTTTCGCTCTAAAGGGCTCAATTCAAATGGGAGGATTTGAATTGATTGGGCCTTCAAAGTAACTGTTGGAGAAAAGGGTACCAAGGAGGAATGAGGCCTTACTGAAGGCGGCTAGACGTTGGAGCCAAGGGAGACTCCCTCCAAAATTCAAACACTCACACACACAGGGATTCATGAAAGTCTAGGACCAGAACTGGAAGAGAATACGAGAGCTATGAGCTCCTGCTATAATCGTGAGAGAGTGTGAGGTATTTTTTCTTCTGCATCAGAGAGATGCTCCTAATGTAATCTATACCCTGTGGCGTTTTGACCACAGGGCCTCTTCTTTTTAAATACAGAGCATTCGTTGTCTCCCTCTCTGAGTGTTATGCTCTAAAAGTTGAGGTAGATAGATAGATGCAATGTTTCCCCTTCCCTTTGTGAAGTCTTGAGTGTGTAGGTTGTTTCAAGAGCTCACCTTTGAGCCAGGGCTTCCCCTTGGCCTAAGGAAGAAGCCTACTAAAGGGCTGATTGATCAATAGCTCGTGGAAGATGCGATGGTCATTGAGGTGTTCACTCAGGAGGTTGCTTCGTCGATGCAGAGAGCAGTGCGACCGGCATGGTGGACCATTCGATCCAAGCCTTTGTGAGGGCCAAGAGACCCTCCGGAATATCTCCTCCATAAGGTGGCAGAGTCCGCAAAGCTCAGACAACCGAGAACCAACCGTCTGAGACTCCACCATTGACTGACGGAAGTAGACGAAACTACAATTCCATCATGCTCCAACCGTGAAGGCTCGGCCTAGGAGCTTGTAGGCTCCATTCAAAGAGCCCTGGAGTACACAGAGGCACCCCACCTTCGAGATCACAGGACCAAGCCCGTGATCATAGGCGCTTAGGATTAGGCACACGGGATCGATGGACGTTTCGCTCACTGACGGAAGCCTTCGACGGAAGACGACGGAGAGGTCGGGAAGAGCTGTCACGGCCGAACCAGAGCACCATTGCCAACACCCTTATACATACACATCCCCACAGGCCTGAAGAACCCGGGCGATGCCAGAAGCTGACCTTTCAACGTGTGCATGGGACGGGAAGGTCGCCATAGCTCCAACGACCACAGTCTTCTATAAAAACGTATGGGTAGGAATGGATCACAAGAAAGGCCACGGCCCCATTGGTTAGCCGGGCCGTGAGGTATTTTGAGCATCTTCGCAAAGGTTCTGGGTTCAAGTCTGGGTAGGGGAGTGCAGAGCGTGAGCCGACGAGGGGGCCGACCCCCTTTTACTGGTTATCAGAGGATACAATCTAGCCAAGGAGCCACGCTTGGTTACACTAACCAAGACTTGGCTCCGTGGCTAGCCTAACGATAGTTGCTGCGAGTCAGTTACCGGAGGTTCTGCATTCGAGTCCTGAGCACGGTGGTTCGTGACCTTTTTGCGAGCACCCGCGTTCGGGCAAGGATAGATTATAGCTCGGTGGTGCCGACTAGTTACATCAACCAGGAGTTGGCTCAGTGGTTGCCGCTTCGAGTGTCAAGAGGTCAAGGGTTCGAATACCCTGTTCGGCCGTGCAGGTTTTTGGGATGCCTGTGTGGAAGCAAGTACAGTATGTATATAAGTGGGTGGTCTTAGTTACATTAACTAAGACCAACCCACTTGGCTAGTCCAACGAGAAGTTCTGCGCGTAGTTACTTGGAGGTCCTAAGTTCGATTCCTAGCAGTTGGCCATCCTTTTTGGTATAGTCGGCTAAATCTGGAGGTGCAGCCAGTTAGTTTTGGCAGTTCGGATAGTTTAGTCCCGACTAAATTTAGTTAGTCTCAACTAGCTAGACAAGGGGTTTTTGGAAACAGACTTCACAGCCATGTTCCCCCTCTTGTCTTGAGTTTCTAGAGTAAGCCTTGGGCATCACTTTTGCCACACGGAGATTCGGCAAGCGTTAGGTGAAGGAGAGGTTCTCCAAAGCCGTAGCCTCGGAAGGAGTTTTATTCCATTCCTCTGAGCATTCGAAGGACCAGGGCACCTTTGTGAACGTGAAGGACAGTCAGTCAGGTGGAAGTTCACATCAGCAAGTACTTTGGGATCCCGGTAGGGGACCAAACCAGGGAGCAAAGGAAAAGAGAAAAGAGAAAAAAAAGTTTTAGAAAAAACTTTACCCTCGTGACAGTGGTATCAGAGCTGAAAGAACTGAGCAGAGCTCGGGGGGGTCACTCATCATATGTAACCCTATCACGTGAGTTCAACAGAAGGATTTTTTTTATTTCTAAAATTTACAGAAATAAATATACATAAGGGACTATTTAAAATAGTTTTTGAAAAAATTTACAGATTTGTATAGAAAAGGGGTACATCTTATTAATGAAATTTTTTACAGATAAGGGACTTTAAATATAGGACTTAAATGCATGTGATATAGAGGGTTTATACATAGTGACCCCCCCGAGGAGCAGAGTCAGTTCCCTAAAGGTATCAACTTGATAGGAATTGGGAAGTCAAGGGAATTGATAGTTTTCTCCCACCTTCTGTATTTTCTCAAAACAGACAGTCCAGCCCATTTGAAGGCCATTTCTCATGGGTGATTCAAATGAGGTAGCTGGTGTTGAGCCAAGCAACACCCAGAGCAAAACCAAGCTCAAATTTCGTGAGTATGATGCAAGGCTTGAGACCATAGAGCTTGCTCTAACTGAGTTGCAAACCAGCCAAGGGCTGCTACAGCAGCAACTCTCAAAAGCTAAGATAGAGCTTGCCCATGTGATGAGCAAGCTAATCAAGGATGATGGGGTCAGACCATCCGGAAGGCATCGAGTCAAGCTCAAGGAGCCCGAACCATACACAGGCGCACGAGAAGTCAAGGTATTAGAGAACTTCATCTACGACATGCAGCAATATCTTGCCCTTGCCAAGATAATTGAGCCTGAGGAGCAAGTGCTTCATGCCTCAACCTACTTGGTGGACGACGACGCCAAGCTTTGGTGGAGAAACTACAAGGAAGATGAGAGAACCCACCGCAACACTTACACAATTTCCACGTGGGAGGAGCTCTCACAAAGGTTGAGGTTACAATTTCTGCCCTCCAACATCGAATGGAAGGCTCGGGATGCCTTGAATAGTCTCAAAGACACCGGAACCCTGAGGGATTTCATCAAAGCTCACTCCTCCCTCATGCTACAAATCAAGGAGATGAGTGAGCCCGATCGACTTTACTACACCAAAAGGCTGAGGCCTTGGGCACATGATGAGCTCATGAGGGAGCATGTAAAGATAATGGCTGAAGGATACGAGGTAGCGGATCGCCTCACCGATTAGCAAGAGAAACAACATGGTGGTGAGAGACAAGGTCAAGCCAAGCCCAAGCCAAGTGGACAAGGGATTCCCCCATTCAAGAAGAAAAAGTTCAAGCGATTTGGCTCCAAAAAGAAGAAGTACCGTCCTATGGGAGAGATTCCAGCTGAGTAGACCAAACCTAAAGCTACTACCAGTCAAAAAGGCAAAGGTAAAATCAGTACTGTCTAGCCCAAAGTAGTGTGGGATCAGCAAAGGCTTCATTGAGTCTTTCAGCCCCCAAAGGGAGTGGTTGTTACATCTGCACAGGATCTCATTTTGCTAGGAATTGCCCTATGCGACAGTCATTACAGACTATCCAGGAAATAGAAAATGGATAGCCCACTCAAACCATGACACCCCTTCAGCTTCTAGGGGCCATGAGTGAAGATAAGGTAGCCTCTGATCTATTGTTCATTACTGCAACAGTAAACGGACACCCAGTGAGGACTATGGTGGAAAGTGGGGCTAGCCATAACTTCATCACCTCCAAGAAAGCCAAGGAGATCGGGCTGAAGGTTGAAATTCGTAAAGGCAAGGTCATGAAAACAGTAAATACTCCAGAACAAGCAGTTGCCAAGGTGGCCAAAGGAGTAAGTGTCCAAGTGGCACTACTACACACGCATCCTATTGCGACGTTTACGTACCGACGATTAGCGCCCGCTTAGCATTAATCGTCGGTATAAAAATCGGGTGTCGTAAATCGTCGCTATATAGCGACTTTTGCTAAACGTCGCTATATAGCGACGTTAGTAAAAGTCGCTATATAGCGACTTTTAAAGGTCGCTATATAGCGACACTGAGACAATATATTATAGCGACGTTTTACAGAGAGGTTTTTTTTTTTTTTTAGCCTTAAAATTTATTTTCTTCCAATGATAAAATTTTTTAAATTTTCATACATGTTTGAGCTCATAGAGAATCAAAAAATGAGAGCATGTACATCAAGCCTTTGAAGCTCATATATTCATGTCCAAGTTTGAGATGAGAAAAATCAAATTAAATAAGAGCATTTACATCAACTGTTTCATCTTGAGCCAAGTCTAAGGCGCCAAGCAAGTCTATCTCCAACTCTATACCGAGTTGATCTCCTATATCATCATCGTACTCTAGCATCGTACGTTCACCTAAAAGTATTTGATCATCTTCTTCAATTAAGCTTAAGTGTGGTGATTGATCTTGACAATTGTTGTCTTCCTCGTCAATATCGTGATCTCCATCCTCCTCCCGTGCGATGTCATTATGCGCATCTTCCTCTTGCCTCATATGGTGATCTACATCTTCTTCGCTAGATTCATCAATTGGATCCGGCATTGGTAGTGGCATCTCCATATCCACATCTCGATCTTCAAAAATCTGCTTACTTCGTGGTGCAACTTGGATCATGTACCACCATCTTGGATCAGAACGATCCGGATGAAAAACCACCTATATTGAAGATGAAAAATCACGTGCCAAATGTCGTCAATTATATATATATCAATGGACTTAAAAAACGAAAGCTTCGACTAATTAAATCATTAGTATGCACCTGCTCACAGTGCTCGGGAAGAACAAAAGTATCACTTTCATCGGTCCAATGTTTGGTGGAGTCTATTGCAAAGAGACCGCTACTATCTTTTCTCACAGTCGCATGGGGACCATTGTAAGTAGTTCTAAACCATTTTACATCAAGAATGAAAATAGTAAATCGTCTGAAATCAATTTCATAGATGTCGCGTATGGTTCCACAATAATCCAACTGTGAGGAGAGAAGATTGGTATCGGAAGCACTTGCTCGGCTATCTTGTGTGAAGTTAGCCATGACTCCACAATCATACGTGACTCTCTTTGAATCGATGCGTTCCACGCGAAAATGTCGTCCATATGACCATAATGCACTGTACTTTTTGTACTGTAAAAGAGCATCATTAAAACAATGAAGATGCACCTATTTTATAGCATATATTGCCACAAATAATTACTTAATTACGTCAAGAGATAAGAAACTTACATGCACCATACATCCAGATGATAACTCCCGCTCGTGCTCGTTTATTGTCTCTCCATCACGTTTGGCTTTACGTATAGCTAGTTGTAGCCAATCAAGTGACATGTGAGTAGGGAGAAGAGCCATATCTCGTGGATATGGTTGTGATCGCCTGTACATTACTCTGAATCTCGTCCTTGCATTTATTCTTTCTGCTTTGGCCACTTCATATCTCTTAATCCACTTCTGCATCTCAGGGCTATTGAGGATACAAAACTTATTGAATTTCTCCATTTGCTCTTCGCTCATCTTTCTTTCAATCCCTTTTCCTTGGGGGACCTCGCCAATGATGCGATCATCATCCTTGTTGTGCCAAGCTTGCAGCATATCAGGATTCGTGGATGCAAGAAACTCTGTGATATATACTAATGACTCTTGCACAAGCCATCCCTCTGCCATGCTTGCTTCTGGTCTTGCTCTTTGTCTTACAAACCCCTTTAAAGTTTTCATAAACCGCTCGAGAAAAAACATCCATCGATTATGAACGGTACCTGCTATAGCCACCTCATCAACTATGTGCACAAGCAAGTGGACTTGAGTTGTCATAATGCTTGAGGGAAAGTGCTTCTCAAGCAAGCATACGGCTTCAATGGATTCCACCCTAGCCTTCTCGATGCTCGATATAGAGATCTCTTTTTGAGATATCCACCTATTTCACATGTCCATGAAGAAAATACATAATGCGAATTGATAGTAAGCATACCTCACAATACCACAGATCTTGAATATAGCATTTCTAACATCTTCTTGTAAGCACCCTTTTATTGTAATTGGAAGGATGAACTATCAAAGTAACAATGAAATCATGTCAACAATATAACATAATAATAATTACGCTAATGCATCACTACTAGTGCCCCTAAAAATGGAATCCATCATGTCGACCATACCCTCGTCGTCATCCGGGAGACTATAGTCTTGTTAAAAGTGAGAAGGTATATGTGTACCCTCGTCACCCTCGTCATCCTGTCATAAGCTCATTCGTGTAAATAGAAGATCTTCTAATTCCGGGTATACAATAAGATTGCGAACTTAAATAGCTTTGACTTACCGATGATCCATCAACATGTGCAACACCAATGGGGGGTACTGGGCTCCTCCCCATACATCCGCAAGTGGCGCATGATAATACGATGTTGATATCGTACTTCTCGCTTGCAATGAGTGCAATGACAATATAACCTCTCCGTAAGCCACTTCGTGCTCCCGGGCGTTGGCGCATCATCGGATGAGCTTCCACTCGTCCCTTCCATCTACACTTATAAAACCAAAACATAAGCATGAAGAGGAGATGTACACAATTATGAGCATAGCATGTTTAATTTGAGCTTCTCTTGAGGCTATATAAAAAGAATGACATCGCTATATAGTAAGGATTGAAACAAAAAATCCTATATAGTAAGGCTATGTAGTAAGAGGAGATATTGACAATTATAGGCATAGCATGTTTGAGCTTCGCCACACAAAAAAATAAACAGTAAGCGTCGCTATATAGCGACGCTCTGTTCCGTTGCTATATAGCGACGAAAAAGCGTCGCTATATAGCGACACTGTGGGTTAAAACCCGAAACGCCGAAACGCGCGGCGTTTTGCTCAAACCATTCCTAATCTCTCAAGTAAGTAACCCAAAATCTCCTCCCACCTATTTTCACTGACCTCCCATCTATTCCAAGCAACCTCCTACTCTATTTCCCACTCCTCACCCTTCTCCTACCTCTTGTACACCCTCTCTCTCCTTTTTCCCTCTTTGGTTTCCAGAAAGAAAGTTCTTCAAGAGGTGAGTTTCTTTCAACAATGTAGGTTGTTTTTTGTTAGCTTTGGTTTTGTGAGTGTTTCTACTTGTATTGCTAAAGTTTTAAACTAGTTTTCATGCTTGATTAGAAAGGATTGAAACAAAAAACGAAATTTCAAGAAAGAAAGAAAGAAACTCACCTCTTCTTCCTGTATTTCTCTTCCTTCTCTTCCTTCTCTTCTCCTCAATCTCCTCCTTTCCTTGTCTCCTCAATCTCCTCTTTCCTTGTCTCCTTTCAAGAAGTTGCTTTTGTGATCTCCTCTTTCCACTAACATCTTATTTGAAAAAATAGGTTGTTTTCTCTCTTTTGTAGGGCCAGTCCACTACACCGAGCGGGACATACTCTCTCTTTTGTGGGGCCAGTCCACTACACCGAGCGGGACATACTTTTACAGGTAAGTGCTTCCTCTTCTTTCCATTTAAGCTTTTTTTTATTTGCATTGGCCTGCAGCTAGCGCCTTAAGCACTAGTTGCAGTGATGGGCGTAGGAACCCTCTCTTTCCCCTTCTCTTTTTCTCATTTTTTCCCCTTCTCTTTTTTCCCTCTTCCCTTATTCTCTATTTCCTTTCCCTCTTATGCTTCTCTCATTCTCTTTTTCCGCATAACCTCCTTCTCTTTTCCCGCATAAGCTCCTTCTCTATTTCCGCATGAGCATAAGCTCCTTCTCTTTTTCGGCATGAGCATAAGCATGAGCTTATGCTTATGCTTATGCATAAGCATAAGCATAAGCATAAGCTCATGCTTATGCCCGCATAACCTCCTTCTCTTTTTCCGCATGAGCTTATGCTTATGCTTATGCATAAGCATAAGCATAAGCTCATGCTTATGCTCATGCATGAGCATGAGCTTATGCGTAAGTTTCTGCATAAGCTTATGTGGAAATAGAGAATGAGAGAAGCTTATGCTTCTCTCATTCTCTTTTTCTGCATAACCTCCTTCTCTTTTCCACATAAGCTCCTTCTCTTTTTCCGCATAAGCTCCCTCTCTATTTCCGCACGAGCATAAGCTCCTTCTCTTTTTCCGCATGAGCATAAGCATGAGCTTATGCTTATGCTTATGCATGAGCATAAGCTCATGCTTATGCTCATGCATGAGCATAAGCTTATGCGTAAGTTTCCGCATATGCGTGAGCATATGCGGAAATAGAGAATGAGAGAAGCTTATGCTTCTCTCCTTCTCTATTTCTGCATATGCGGAAACATGAGCATAAGCTCATGCTCACCCATAAGCATAAGCATAAGCATGCGGAAACTCATTCTCTATTTTATGCATAAGCTCCTTCTCTATTTCCGATGCCTATGCTTAAGCATAAGCTCATGCTTATGCTCATGCATGTGCATGAGCTTATGCTTAAGTTTCCGCATAAGCTCATGCTTATGTGTGAGCTTATGCGGAAATAGAGAATGAGAGAAGCATAAGCTCATTCTCTATTCCTGCATAAGCTCATTCTCTATTTCCCACTCTATTTCCCCCTTCTCTCCTTCTCTATTTTCCCTCATCTCTTTCCCCTTCTCTATTTCCCCCTTCTCTCATTCTCTATTTCCTCATTCTCATTCTTTTCTTTCCTTTACATCTTCTTTCCCTCTTATCTTTCCCTCTTCTTTCCCTCTTTCCTTTCCCTCTTCTTTCCTTTCCCTCTTCTTTCTTCTTGCCTATGCCTATGCCTATGAGAATGCTCATGTTTGTTTTTTGTTTTCTGTTTTCGTGTTTGTGTCTATGTTAGACATGGGATCACGTCGCTCATCGGACGAGTACGGACAGCCTCGCAGGAGGAGAGCTCACGATCTATATGCTCCAAAGGACTTTGATTCCTCTCAGGCGACTACCCCGAGGACTACCCCTGGTCTGACTCCTCTCGGTCCTAGCACTGCGACTACCCCTCCGACCCCTCTTCCACATAGCACTACGACTACCCCTCAGGGGACTCCTTTGCTAGCCGTGCATGGCTTTGTCGGGACTCCCGACGAGTTTGTAGCGCAGATGAGCGATGAGGAGGCAGCGAGATTCTTCTCTCTGCTCTCTCAGAGGACCTCCGCAATTCCTTCCCCTACACCGACGGGTGGACGTACTGCCCAGCCATCCCCTCGCGCCCCTTCGACCGCGGGATCATCACCTGCGCATGCCTCCCGCAAGGGAAGGAAGAGTAGGATGGGCGGCTCATGTTGTGCTGACTCAGGAGATGTAGACGAGTCAGCACACTCACGCTCCTTTAGGTCTCCACTTGGTCCGGAGACACAGTATCAGTCAGGTCCCTTTCCCTCTCCTACTCCCACAACTACTCCTCGATCCGGAAGCAGTCGTGCAGCTTCCACTCCTTCAGACTCTGCTACCGTCAGTCCCCCTTACTCATCAGGGGATCTCTCCTATCAAATCACATCTGCCGGAGAGATAATAGAAGATAAAAAGGGCAAAGCAGTGATGGCCGCCATGAGGCGGTTGATGAGTCATCACTTCAAGAGCAGCATAAATATCGATTGGCGGTATCAAGATTGCCAAAAGAAGCAGGCGGTGATCGATGAGTTAAAACAAAGATATTCTAATCCGCCAAATGTGGAGTTTAATAACAATTATCTGCTCGAGCGCATGGGTTTGGTCCTAAAGCATCGCAGATCAACCATGCGTACTTCCATTACAAAGGGGTTGGCTAAACCCAGCTGGGCAGACAAAGCTGATTGGAAGTACTTCAAGAAGTAACATAGGGACCATCCCGAAATGTTCGAGGGTCAGAGGAGGGCTGCGAAGAGACGGCTGGACGTCGTAGGTACTTTGCACTTTGGTGCAGGCGGACGGTATGCGTTCAAGGCAACCGTGGTAAGTCTACTTCTTTCCATTTAATGTATTGTTCTATTTGTTTTACTTACATATTACATGCACTTTAGCTAACTCTAACTCTCGTAAATTGGATCCACAGCAAGCTGCGATGGGTCGTCTTCCTACGGATGCAGAGACGCAGCGCGCATTTCGGATAGGAACAAAGCCGTGGTTCATTGAGCAAGAGGCAATGGGAGCGACAGTCGATTGGGCTGAGGTGGCTGCTCGCACGGTATAAGTTTACTCCTACTTGTAATCTCACTTTTTAATTTAAGTTCCAATCTAATTTTCGATTTATATGGTTCACTCTTAGGGTCAAAGCTCAAGCGTCCCATCATCAGAGACGAGCGATCAACAGGGGCAAGGATCGGACGCAGGTGCCGAGGACGAGGGAGAAGACGCAGGTGTCGGGGACGAGGGAGAAGATGCAGGTGCCGAGGACCAGGGAACAGGCCAAACAGACGATTCAGATTCGGATTCGGATTAGTAGTGGTAGTAGCATTTTGTATATCCGCTCGTTAGAGCAATTTTGTATCGCCCTTTCACAGGGTAATTTTGTTACAAACACAGTTGTATATGTACATGCATTTCTTCCTCATCGTTCACAAGAACAATTTTGTATCACCCTGCAAGCAAGGGAAATTTTGTTATAAAAAACTTTCTTTTGTAATTACAAAAAAAAAAAAAGGATTGGTGGGGCTAAACAGGGCCAAAAGGAAGCCCTGTTTAGCCCCACTAACCCTTTTTTTTTACTTCTGTTAATCGTCGCTATATAGCGACGTTTACCAGTGTCGCTATATAGCGACGATTAACAGAGTCGCTATATAGCGACGTTTTTATCGTCGCTATATAGCGACGTTTGCATCGTCGCTAAATAGCGACGTTTAACAATGTCGCTATATAGCGACAGTTTATAGCGACGCTCCTTTTTCGACGATTTTAACGACTTTTATAGCGACCTTTGCGCCCGTGAAAAAAAAAATTTTAATGTAAAAAGCGTCGGTATTTCCGTCGGAAAATGGCCTATGCCTTGTAGTGTGGGAAACTGTTCTAACAAGTCAGAATTTTATGTGGTGGAAATGGATGATTTCGACATAGTGTTTGGGCAAACATGGTTGAGAGCCAACAGGGTACTGATCAACAGTCATGATGAACAGCTGGTATTCTGCAAGGAAGGAGGTTGGGAGGTGGTAAAAGCATCAAGGCAAAAGGGAGGCCCTTTGCCCCAACTCCTCTCAGCTATACAGTTGAAAAAAGCAGTGAGAAAAGACAAGCAAGCATACCTAGTGGTCATCAAAGAACATGAGGAGAACTCAGCTTCATCTAAGGGACATATACCACATGAGGTGCAGGGTTTACTGACAGAGTACATGGATATCCTACCCGAGAAGCTTCCGAGTGAGCTTCCTCCTAAATGGGAGATCGACCATAGGATAGAGGTGTATCCAGGATTAGACCCTCTAGCCAAGGCACCTTACCGGTTGTCACAAGAAGAGAACAAGGAGCTGAAGGTGTAGTTGCAAGAGTTGCTAGAGGCCGGATTCATCCAGCCCTCCAAATCCCCATATGGAGCACCCGTTCTATTTGTAAAGAAGAAGGAAGGGGACCTACATCTATGTGTGGACTACTGGGCCCTTAACAAAGTTACCATCAAGAACCGATATCCCCTTCCCAACATGAGGGAGTTGTTCGACTCTCTAGTGCATGCAAGGTATTTTACAAAGAAGATCTCAGATCAGGGTACCATCAAATCAGAATCGCAGAAGCTGATGTGGAAAAGACCACCATGAGAACCAAATATGGATCATACGATTGGAAGGTTCTGACCTTCGGGTTAACAATTGCCCCGGTGACCTTCACGACTCTCTTGAATGGTATTTTCAGAGATCTTTTAGATGAGTGCATAGTCATTTACTTGGATGACATCCTTATCTATTCCAAGACTCTCAAGGAGCATGTAAAGCATCTGAAAGAAGTGTTTGATAGGCTAAGAGCAAACAGGCTGTTTCTGAAAGAGAGCAACTGTGACTTTGCCAAGGAGACCATCCACTTTCTAGGCTTCAAGGTGACCCAAGGTAAACTCATGATGGATGAAAGCAAAGTGAAGGCAATAGTAGAGTGGCCTACCCCGAGGGGTGTGCATGATGTGCGGGCCTTCAATGGGTTAGCCTCATTCTACCGGTCCTTCATCGATATGTATAGTGAGATTACAGCCCCCCTCACTAATCTCACCCGCAAGGATACACTGTGGAAGTGGGGTCCCAAGCATGAGAATGCTTTTTAGAAACTGAAGGAAGCCATGAGCAGCCAGCCCATCCTAGCCCTTCCAAACTTTGAGAGACCCTTTGAAGTACAGACGGATGCCTCTGATTTTGCCATAGGAGGAGTCCTCCTACAAGATGGACACTCCATAACTTTCGAGAGTCAGAAGTTGATCGATAGAGAGACCCATTACCCCACTCACGACAAGGAAATGATTGCAGTAATCCATTGCTTGAGGGCTTGGAAACACTATCTACTGGGCAGTCAATTCACTGTTTTCACAGATAATGTCACAACATCATACTTTGTGACGCAACCCAAACTTTCTCCCACGGAAGAAAGATGGTAAGATTTTCTGGCGAATTTCGACTTCGACATCAAGTATAAGCCTGGTAACGAGAACATAGTAGTGGATGCCCTCTCCAGAGTTCCCTACCTAGCTATAGTTTAGATTCTGCATGGATCTACAGTTCTAGAGGAAATCAAAATAGGGTATGGAGGGGATGAGTTTGCCAAAAAGCTACTCGGGACTGATGCAAAGAGGCTACACATCGAGGTGCACGATGGGATCATCTACTTCAAGCAACAGAGAGTGTATGTTCCTTGTGTAGGAGGCTTGAGGAAGAGGATGATCCAGGAGCATCATGAGCCACAATGGGCAGGCCATCCGAGATAGCAAAAGACCCTTGAGTTACTCTCAAGAAATTTATGGTGGCCACTAATGGAGAGAGATACGGATGCATACATGAGAACTTGCCACATTTGTAGGTAAGATAAAGCTGAAAGAATGAAACTAGCGGGGCTTCTTCAACCCCTTGACATTTCGTCGAAGCCATGTAGAGCGCCTCTATGGACTTCATCACGTCTATCGAACAGCAGAGGACATACGGCCCGCATACTTGTGGTGGTGTGTAGACTCACCAAGCTAGCCCACTTCATTCTATACATGGGTACACTGGATGCCCCAGTAGCAGCAAAACTCTTCTTCAAGTTCATGGTTAAACACCATGGTCTACCGAAGGAGATAGTGTCTGACAGAGACGGGAGGTTTACTGGCAATTTCTGGAGCACACTCTTTGCCATGTGCGGGACAAAGCTTGCATTTAGCAGCTCGTATCATCCTCAGTCTGACGAACAAACTAAGAGGACCAACCAATTTGTGGAGGACTTTCTCAGACACTACGTCTAGGGAGACCAGGCTGATTGGTACATTCATTTGGATGCAGCAGAATTCTACTACAATAGTTGGCAGCATTCATCTACAGGATTTTCCCCCTTCAAATTAGCCTATGGGTATCAGCCTTTGGCTCCGGGGGAAGCATTCGTACTATCTACTGCAAGGGGAGTAGCTCCAGCAGGAGGAGCCTTCCACAAGGAGTGGATAACCAGGCTTAAAACTGTCTGGGAGCAGCTGGGTAATGCTCAAGATAGGATGAAAAAATTTGCAAATCAGAAGAGGAGGCATGTAGAGTATGAGGTTGGCGAGAAGGTCTACCTCAAACTGAACCTAGAGCAGTTCAGCATGCCAAAGGAGCTCACGGATCGTCTTACACGCAAGTATGATGGGCCATATGAGATCCTTGAGAGGGTAGGAAAGCTAGCCTATCATCTACAACTACCTCCCCATCTACATATTCATCCCACCTTTCACGTTTCCATGTTGAGGGTTGCTCAAGAAGATGATCATCTAGCTCGCGTGTGTGTGTGTTTGTGTGTGTGTAGTGATACAGGTGATTATGCAGTAGAAGGTGCCCTCTTTATGATGTTCCAATGAAAACAAACATCCAATGTTGCCAGATGTGGATACACAAATGATACAAATAGAACTACCAATCTGGGATGAAGAATTAGAGGTGATGGATGTACCTATCTTCATGGTGGGCATAGAAGGGGATAGTGATCTCAAATAAGCTGTCATTCAAGGCTATGGTGAAGGTTTTGATTGGGATCTAGAAACAAAAGCAGAGAATGCCACATTAGAAAGTCAAATCTTTGATAATGACTTGGTGATCCTTCACGCATTAATGGCAATAGAATATCCCAAGTTAGACCCTCTAACAGAAACAAACAATAGACAGTTTAGGAAGAAGGAAGAGGGTGTGCAGTGCTTAAAGGCTAAGGTGGAGCACTCCAATGAGTTTGAAAGGATACAAGAAAAGAGTGGTGGAACTCTACTTAACCAAGCCTACCCTAGTATAGGAACCACCCAAATTACAATGGGACCCAAATGTCCTTGAGGGTGTATGCATGGTAAAGGAACATTCTTTGAAAACCAAATGCCCATAGAGAATCTAGCACCAGTCTCCCAAAGCAAGAAGTTCTGCAACTTCAAACCCAATCTATGCACGAAGACTAAGCTAGATAGTACACATTAAAAGGAAAAGCAATTGGGTATCAATTCAACAGACCAAGACTCCTCCATTGCTAGCAATAGCACAAAACAGTCAGGCTAGCACCTCACACTGCTATGAAAGCCTTAGGGAAGTACTAACTATTTCAAAAACTATACTAGGGGAAATACAACAATAGGCATGCTTAGACCCATCAATGAATCAAAGATCAAGGAAACAAAAGGAATAGGGGAAACCCTAGTTTATGAGGGGCCAGCCAAGACCAAAAAATTGGATCTTGACTTAGAAGGAGAAGAGGAAAAGCCTGTGTACATCAGTGAGCAACTCACAAAAGAGAAAGAAAAATAAATAAAGCACTTTTGATGGAATACATGGATTGCATGGCTTGGTCCTATAAGGACATGAAAGGAATCTCTCTTGAAGTTGCAATACACACCATATCAATTAGGGAAGGATTAAAGCCTAAAGTATATGGACCATATGAGGACCCTATAGGACAAATCCAAAATATGGCCATGTCTATGAAGAGCCAGAAAAATTATTAGATGATGGTTTCATTTTATGAGATCGAGCATACCGACTGGGTGTCACCAATTGTGATTGTCCCAAAGAAAAATAAGAAGCTAAGAATATTGTGAATCTCAAGAATCTCAATATAGCAACAATCTGAGATCATTACCCCTACCATTGATAGAGATAGTTCTGGAATGGGTAGTGGGGTCAGAAGTATATAGCTTCTTGGATGGGTTTAGTGATAGCACCTCAAGATTAGGCAAGGATAGCCTTTACTATAGGACGAGAAATCCCATTTGGCGTATGTAATGCCCCATCCAATTTTCAAAAGGTCATGTACACCGCCTTCAAGAATTTCTCAACAAGTTCCCACAAGTCTTTCTCGATGACTTGTGCATACAACCAAGCAAAAAGGATCACTTGAAAATGTCTTGAATATGTATTGAAGAAATGCAGGGAGTATGGAATGTCCATAAAATCTCTCATATGCCTGGTCACACATGGAGTAGTCTTGGGACACATATGTTGGTAAGCTGAAAGGAAAGCAAAGAGTGGACACAAACTCAGAATACTTGCATTATGGAATGAAGAAGAGTGAGGTCCTTAAGTAGGCACCTCATACATGCTCACTGACATCACTGATGACTTCAGAGCTCCACAATCATCTCCTCAATCTGCTCCTAGATTCTCTCAATCATCCTATGTGTCTCTCCACCACCTAACTGTGCTTGTGGGCACCTAACTGTGCCTCTAGCACTCACACATAGAAACCAAGGTGTGCCTGAGGCATACACCTTGAGATATCCCATCAAACCCCCCCTCAAGGGAATGCCTCAAGCTATGTCAAGGATACATCTAGTCTCATAGTTTCTCATGCCATCTCATGGTGGTCAAGGATAAATCTATGGCTAGGTTCTCATGCTAGCAAGGGTTCCCTTGGGTGTAAGGTAAACAAAAGGGATACAAAAAGAACTTCCAATGGTTATCTCCCCTGCATGTACATGCACACAATGTCTGTAGGAGGTACCATGGAGCAAAACATACACATGGCCTACATCATAAGGTGACCAGAGGTGTTTACAAAACACACAAAAACACAATAGTTTATTTCATTCATTTTGGAGGACTATCCAGGCTGAGTACCTTGACATAAAAAGAGAGATCTGGAGTATACATAGAGATGATTTAAAATGCATAATCTTCAAAGGATGCCTCATCTTGTGGAGGCTCATCAACTGAAAGTAGATTTGCATTTTCTGTCTTTGCTTTGGCTCTGCAAAACTTCTCATTATGGGTTTTCTTGCCACAGTGCTTGCATGGATTATATTTGAAGCAGTCCTTTGAAAGGTGATTTGTCTTTCCATAATGATTGCAAGGGGTAAACTTTCCCTTCTAAACTTTTACAGCATAAACAGTGTCATTGCCTTTCCTGAGCTCCATATGCCTTTCTTCTTCTTGGAGAGCAGAGATAATACCTTTAAGATTAGGATTAGGAAGATTTTTCAAAGTGCTAACTATGTGATCATAATCTTCAGGCATACTCTTAAGTAACACTGCCATAGCATCATCTGGAGTAATAGGAGAGTTGATAGAAGCTAGTTGAGTCATAAGACTCCGCATATAGTTGACATGAGCTGCCAAAGTAGTACCACTAGCCATCTTCAATTCAAAGAAAGAGATTTTAAGTGATAATTTAGAGATATGAGAGCTAGCACCAAAAATCATGTCAAGCTTCTGCTAAGCTTCTGAAGGAGACTCTAAGTCAGAGATGTGGTGAATATAATCATCTCCTAAAGCAAGAGCAATGATACCATATGCTTTTTCTTCTCTAGCGGGATCCCTTGCCGATCGTGTCGGAGTTGAGGATTCTCCAGCATTAGAGGCCGTAGAAGAAGCGGTTGGAGTAGGTTTGACAAGTCCCCATAGGTTCTCCCTCATCAATGCAAATTTCACCTTCATCTGCCATGTGTGGAAGCCCTTTCCATTGAACTTCTCTAGATTCAATAGGGTAGCCATGAGAGGGTCTAACCCAGATATTGGGCAATGTCTATCTCTCTTACAAGGCAAAAAATAACTGAAAGACTTCCAAAATATAAGCACTTGATGTAGCAAAGACTAGTGACCAATATTCAATCAATTATGCTTCTTCTTACATGCTTCATAGAAGTGGCTAAAATGAATACTTTCCAATCAAAACCAGGTCTAGCAATTCAAAACAAAACTGAAGCCACATTGTACTGAAGTTATTGAAAGTTTCAAAAAACCAGAAATGCTAGAATAGCATCTTATCTAGCATCTTCTTCAAAAACTTGTCAAAACCAAAAGGCTGAACTTGGAGGGCTTGTAGCTTACTCTTCAAAGCAAAGGAAAAGGGGGTTTTTAAGGCAAAAGAGAGCTGTTATACCATAGAAGATCCTCTGGGAAGAAGAGGCGCAAAAAGGCGTCAGAACTCCATAGCTTGCCTTTCCAATTTCAACTGGTTTTTCTCTGTTTTCAGCTTGAATAAGCAACCATTGCTGCTCAGGTTTCAGCACAGGATAGCTCTAGGTATGGACTAGCTCCCCCTGAAAGGAATTAGAGAAGTATGGAGTATGCTGAGAGAAAACGCAGGAACAGAGGTCGACGAACTGCATGTAATCGCGACGAAACGAGCGCATATTTCTTTGATTCCTTTCAGCCAGAGGTTTGCCCCTTCGAGGTGGATCTCCAGTAGGAAGGACGTGGGAAATGGTTGAGAACCGGAGGAGAACAAGCTTAAGCAAACTTTGGGAAGAAGAGCGAGAGATGGTGAAGAAGAAGATGAAGAAGAAGATGATGATGTGGCAGAAATGGGCTCAAGGGGGATCAAAGGGCTCTGATACCATATTGGTAAGCTGAAAGGAACAAAGAGTGGACACAAACTTAGAATACTTGCATTATGGAATGAAGAAGAGTGAGGTCCTTAAGTAGGCACCTCATACATGCTCACTGACACCACTGATGACTTCAGAGCTCCACAACATAGTCTCTCAACATGGGATTACTACCAACATGGACAAAATCAAGGTCAACATGGAGCTTCCGCCCCTCCACAAAATGCTAAGGGTGTCCAAGTATTCATGGGCCATGCTAGATACTATATAATGTTCATACTTAGGTATGACATGATTAAAATACCCCTTTATAAGCTACTGGTGAATTTCATTTGGATAGAAGAATGCGAAAAAGAATTCAAAACCCTCAAGTGGAGATTGATCACAGCTCCTGTACTGATGTCTCTGAATTGGGACATTGAATTTCATGTGCATACAGATGGTTCCAAATATGTAGCAGGGAGTGTGCTATGTCGGCCTAGCAAGTTCAACAAAAACTACCCAATCTATTTTACAAGTAAGCAGTTAAATGATGCGGAGGTCAATTACACTACCACTGAAAGAGATCTGAAAGAGAAGCCCTGGCAATGGTCTACATTGTAAAGATTTTTTTACATTATTTATTGCCGATTGACTTTGTATTTCACATGGATCATCAAGCCCTTTTGTATCTTGTGAATCAACCATGTACCACTGGTCGAATCACCAGATGGCTTCTACTACTCTAAGAATTTAACTTTAAGATAGTGGTAAGGAAAGGAGCTCAGTAGTACATTGTAGAGAATATGTCACGATTGATTACAAGATAAGATCTAGAAGGAATAAAAGGTGACTTGCCAGATGCTGTACCTGAATGGTGTGTAGAAATCATTGGGTATTTAATGACAGGAAGACCACCACCGAGCCACCGCCTAAACCAAGACTGGTAGAGGCAAAGAAATTAGTTCTAAAAGCTTCCCCCTATCAACTAACTACAAGTCAGCTATACAAGATGGGCAATGCTCAGATTCTCAGGAGATGTGTTATGCTACAAGAAAGCATGCCAATCATAAGAGAAGTTCATGAAGGCAGGGGAAGCAACAGCAAGAAAAATACTCTTAGCAAGATATTGGTGGCCAACCCTTTGGGTAGATGCTTATGACTATGTCAAACGGTGTGATGTATGCCAAAGAACAATCAAACCCTAGCACAAGATTTCAATCCCTTGATGATAGTTACTAGTCAAAAACCATTTGAAAAATGGGGGATTGATTTCATGGGACCCATACATCCAGCTGCAAAGGGAACACAAGCATGCTACATCATTGGTCACAAACTACTTCACAAAGTGGAATGAAGCTAAAGTAGTAAGAAAAGTAGATGCGCATAGCAAATTTCTTGTATGAAAATGTGATTACACGATTTGGATTCCCCATTAAATTGTGTCAGATAGAGGCACACAGTTTGTCAATGAGGTAACCCAAGAATGTTTATCTAGCTTTATGATTATTCATAAAAGAAGCACACCCTACTATCCCTAAGGCAATGGACAAGCCGAGTCCACCAACAAAGTATTATGCATTGTCCTCACCAAAATAGTGGAGCCCAAGAGATCTAACTGGGCAAAAAACCTTAATAGCCTTATGGGCATATCAAACCACAATAAAGGTCAGTATAAAATTTATGCCTTTTCAATTGATGTACGGCCTTGAAGTAGTGGTCCCACTGGAATTTGTAATACCAAGCCTACACATAGTAGTGTAAGAACACATGGGAGACTATGAGTCCCTCAAGGAAAGACTCTATCGACTGGAAAAGCATATAGAGATAAGGTTAGTTTCCTACCATGCCATGACAACAAAATAACAAAGAAGGAAGGCATGATTTGATAGAAACCTTAAGGATAAGGAGATAAAAGAGGGTTATATAGAGTCAAGAAGATGAATTTGATTGGAGCTCTGCTACTGGAAACATTGGACTGGAGTCCAATTCACCACAATAATCAAGGGAGCCAACAACGTGCTCTAATGGAGACAAATTTGCTCCCATTGATTCTTCCTTGCGTACTCTCCAAGAAAGAAGTTACGCACAATTCCCATAGTTTCTGTTGACCAACCATCGTCACAGCTGTAATTATAGAAACTATGTGCAATATCAAAATACCCAAGCCATGAAAGTGCTTGGGTGTACCTTCTATTATACTCAAAATATATTGTAAGCACCATTGCACAAACTTTTGATTATCTTCACCTTTGAAGCTTTCGTGGTATTTACTTGGAGCATGTGGCCACCGTCCATACCGAATAGATGAAGGAGCAATCTTGGCGATATATTAACATAGGATTCTATTGCTCTTTTTGTCTCACTGGTTGATGCTTTCATGAGTGAAGTTATGTATTTATTGAAAATATTCAATGAAAAGACATGCATTGCATCATATATATACTAAGTCCAATGATAAATTAAACCATAGAGATCATACAACTTCCATAGTATGGACTCTCTAGATAATCCAGCATTGTTTAGTATTCCTTCTCATTGTACTTGAGTGAAGGCCTTCTTTGATTGTGACAAGGCCTTGATCATCTCGATTAGACATCATTTATGAGGTGGATACCTTGCTTGGAAACTGTTTCCATCTTAAAGGTATCTTCCTTGTTGCAATGAAGTATTACTAAGGTATGCTGGAGTAGATTGGGCTTTGTCCCTTTGACAAAATGATTGCCCACCATCTTTGAATGCGCCTATCTTGCATTGGGCTGGATGATCACCGATGACCATGACATATGTACATTTTCACACATATAGGTAGCTTCAATCAATTTCAACCTAGGGCTCAGAGGTGATGACTGAATCCTAGTTGCCCTATGAACTCCCTAGTAGATTAAGCATATAGGAGGAATTCTTGCCTCATTAGTCATGCATAGAGAACCCACATGTTTTGAGCACCATGAATAAATTGCAAAAATAAAATCCCCAAGAGATAATTGCTTTGGTCCACACACATGGCACCCTCATCACAAAAAGAGTAAAATGTATCAACCACTCACAAAAGAGACATGCACTATTGGCACATGGCATTATTGGCACTGTCAGAGTAGAACCTAATTCATGTGTGAAATGCCAGGTTGAAGATAGATTGCTAAGATGGGGAAAAGGCCTACAACCCATAGACAAAGCGACACCAAGCGAAACAGCCCAAACCACATCCTTGTTGACAGCCCTCCCAAATCACCAACCTAGAACATTGGTGATACAAGTATGGCATAGTATGGCATAGTAACGTATAATGAAAGGGTTGTAGCTTCTTAAAAAGATTACCTAGACCCTTTGACCATAATAAGTATCACACAGTAACGTATAATGAAAAGCCTTTACAGATCTACCTCAGTAGATCAACAATGCAGGAAGCTTTCTCATTCCCAAAGGCACAAGAAGAATATCCAAAGAAACATTTGGATGCAAGACTCACAAAAATTTAGGATTGGTTTTGCCACTTAACACAAAGTCAGAAAGTGAGGGAATACGCCATGATATGATTTTGAACCCAATATGCAAAGAGGTAGCCAAGTTTGTAGTGCCTAACATTTTTGATCATGTAGGAGAGAAAAAATTACATATCAATAAAAACTCTTACACTCGAATCACTTGCAAATCTGTAAGTGGCTCCCCAAGTTATTCAATGGTAAGTTGTTGTGGATGGGATTGCAAGGGGATTTATGGAGAAACTCAAGGTAAAGGGATCATGACATGGCTAGGGCTCTCCTGGTATGATCTACTTTGCTCCAGCTTTTCCATCTGGATTATTGGATTAGATATTACCATTGCAGTGGTCGCCGCATGGAAGGTTGGTGTTAGCCTATTGCCTTGGGTTCGAGAGGTGACTCTAGTCTTGTAGAAAGCATCTAGTGTCCAAAGCATGACTTTCAAAAAGGACCCATTCGGATTTTACAACATAGCTCGGGTCAAGAGGCTATTAGAAAAGGAACCAAAGTTTGGGACGACATTTGGGGGAACCAACATGCTGACTGCCTTCCATCAAAAGACCTTTGTACCTAATTTGCGCTCAACAACAGTGATAAGGACCTGATTAAGGCAGGGTGCAAGACTCTTAGCCCTCCAATTTTGTGACATCCCTAGATTGGAGGGTGAATTACTGGTAGCTGTGAAAGACTAGACTCAGTAGGATTTCGACTAAATTGGTGTACTATAACCTAACGCAAGATAACCCTTTGCGCATAGACCCGAATTGCAAGTGGTCTATGTTAGTGTGGCCATGCATGGTGGAAGCAGAGCTTCCATGAAATATGGAAGTGTTGTGTGGCAGGGAAGGCAAGCTTTGTGCTCTGAAAAGTGATCCATCGGTGGCTTATCGTCGATTAGGGGTAGGATTGCGAGACACATCAAGGTCTCCCCTATTAGCCCACTCTGCAAAAGTTCCTTTGAATTGGTAAATCATCTTATGTGACGGTGCTTGGTGGCACATGAGATCTAGAGACGTGTGGGAATGGTGATTCGCAAGTCGAGTCTCATGACAAAGTTTTTCATTGATTCCAGGTGGAGAATGTTGATGATAAGGAGATTCTCCATGTGCCTTCTACACTTGCGGCATGCTAGCCATTCAATCGTGAGTTTGTGATGTCAGCCATATGGAAAACATGCAATCAGCTAGGCGTTCAGCCAACAAGAGGGTAGAAATGCAGGGAACCTATCATTTTAGCCTTGGTAAAGGGCCTGCTCAGGGACTTTGGGTGGTTGTTGGGTAAATAACAAGGATCTTGTAGTTAGCAGGAAGTTGCTAGTTATGGGCTCCTTCATCTTAATGTAACCAAATCAGCTCTTTTTTCATAAATGGTCTTTCTTTTTTGGGCGTAACCAACCACCTAATACATCCGACATGCTTAGGGGGGGGGATCATAATATTGGGTACTCCTTGAGCTAATGTGAATAAAGAAATTACATTGAATTAATGATTATTATACCAAGTTATGTTGTGTGTGCTCCTCCTACTCAAAACAAAATCCCAAAAAATCCAAATCAATTTTTAATAAAACCTTGAATTTTGTTAAAAACCAAAAAATGCAAATAAGACATTACGTCCCCTCCCTGTCTAATGTTTCAAAAAGAAAAGCAAGGAGATGCCATCCTTTCAATCAGGTTGATTGCAAAATTAGACTTATAACTATTTGATGGAAACAACATACAAGTGGTCTCAACAATACAATTTCTTAATGTAGGCATAATGTGCATCAACTTAATTTATATTGTAGTTGTAAATGCAATCAACTATGGATGCATGTGTATTTGGTGCCATGAATTGAAATGTTTTCCAAGGTAGCTTAAATAACGAGTGTATTGTCATTATATGTTGGCATCATTTCCAAGGTGTTCTACTTTGTTTACTTTTATTGAGCGTAATGTGCTACTAGACAAGGTACCACTGTCACTATCCAAAGTGTACAAAATCAAATGTCATGAATTTTCAAACATCATTACCATTATTTGAAATGTTTTCCAAGGTAGCTCATTAAGGAATTTATTATCATTATAAGTTGGCATCTTTTCCAAGGTGTACTACTTTGTTTATATTTACTGAGCATAATGTTTTACTAGACAAGGTACTGCTTTCTTTATTGAGAGTGCATGTGATGTTTGGGAGACTATTGTCTACATGTGAATCTTAATATTGGGCACTCATTAAATTAAAGTGATTGGGAAAATTAGATGCCATTAATTCTAAAAAATTGTACCAAGTTAGGCAGGCCCCTAACAATAAAAATGCAAATTGTAAATTATTATACAAAGTTATGCAATATTAATTTTCAAAAATATTATACCAAGCTATAGTGTGTACTCCCCCTACTCAACAAAAAATGCAAATTGTATATCTAATCAAAACCCCAAGTTTTGTTAAAAGAAGAAAAACATGCATGCTTTGGAAAAGAAAGGCAAGGGGGTGCTACAATTTTTGTTTGGTCGCTTGCAAAATTAGAGTATAATAATAGTTGATGAAACAACAAATAAGTCATCTCGACAATACAACTTTTCTTTTTACCATCAGCTTATGCATCACTTCAGTCTATACTATATCTTGTATTGCAATCAACCATTTTTGCATTTCTAATTGGTGTCATTCATGATATGTTTATCTAGGTGGCCCAATAAGGCATTTATTAGCATTATATGATGGCATCATTTTTGAGGCGTTCTACTTTCTGCACTTTTGTTTGAGTGTAGTGTGTTACTAGACATGGCAATACTTTCTTATTGAGAGTGTGTGTGTTGCTTGGGACATATGAATCTCAATATTGGGTGGCCCATCATTGAAGCAATAGATGCCATGAATTTTTGAAGATGGTTGTAATAAGTCATTGTAGTATGTACTCCCCCTACTCAACAAAAAACATGAATTATATAATATGTCCCCCTCCCAAGGTATCTAATACACATGTTTGGGAAAAGAAAAGGGAATGAGATGTTGCCCTTTACATTGGGTTGCTTGCAAGATTAGATCTATAACAATAGTCCATATAAACAAAATACAAGTTGTCCCAACAATACAACTTCTCTTTTAACATAGTCTTGCACATCACCTTAATTCATATTGTACCTCCTAATGCAATTAGCTATGGTTGCATGCTCAATTGGCATCATTAATTGGAATATTGTGGTCACATCCTTTTTGGGGTGTTCAACCTTGTTTATTGTTCGTAGACAAGTATAAAAAATACTAGTGATGTATTATGTACCCTTATAAACTATATATGGGCATTGCATTGGGTCCGAAGTTACCTTGGAAAATGTTTCAATTCATGGTACTAATTGAGCATGCAACCATAGCTGTACAATATAAATTAAGGTGATGTACAAGACTCTATCAAAAGGAGAAGTTGTATTCTTTGGATGACTTGTATGTTGCTTCCATCTACTTTTGTTATATGTGTAATCTTTCAACATAAAATCTCAATATTAACTGATGGGCATGCTTTCAACTAGATGCCTTGAATTGCCCTTAATCTACGAGCTTCTTCGAAATCAAGCTCCCTCACCCTATCTCCTTCATCAATGACAACCTCCTCCTTTCTGGCCTCTCCTCCCCTCTCTTTGGCCTCTCCTCCCCCCCCTCCCTCCCTCCCCCCCTGCCCCCCCCCCCTCTCTCTCTCTCTCTCTCTCTCTCTCTCTCTCTCCTCTTGCCCCTGGCTCTCCTCTTTGCTGACAACCTCCCCCTTTATGGCCTCTCCTCCCCTCTCTCTGGCCTCTCCTCCCCCCCCCTCCTCTTTCTCTCTCTCTCTCTCAGCCCATCCCAGCATGTTTGTAAAATCCAAGGGTTTGTGTCTTTAGCTATCGCCGGTTCATCAATAACCACTGATGAGCTCTTAAATTCTTATGACATTTGTGCTTTCTGGCTCAGTTTTTTGTAATCAAAATGCTTGACTAGCCGATTATGATAGTGCAGTCCTTGAGCTAACGCTTGGAACTTTGAGGTTTACATGAGCTATTGCTCCAATCCTTAACCCTTGTAGGGGACTCAATGATGCAGTAAAAGACTTTGTAGATGGGCAACGTTCGAGAGTGGTGAAGGATGTCTGCACTAAACTAGCCTCGAGGGACTATCCCTCCCCATATGATGCTCCTCGTTCATCTCTTACTCCTCTCCTTCCTTCTACTCATGTCTCATCACCTCCCTCTTCCTCCACTCTATTTCTGGCAATTGCAAATCGTCCTGTGTCAGTCATGCTCCTCCCTTCTCTTCTTTCCACCTCTGCTTCCCTACACTTCGGCCTCCATTGCTGAGTCCTCACACTCAGTGTATCCCCTCCCCTCTCCCTGGTTGCAGCAACCTCCACTAGTGTCACTTGGCAGTGACGAGTGGCTTTGGCAAAGGGGCAGGGCAGCTTGGCTATGGTGGTTGGTTAGGGTTAGGCCGAGGTCATGTATTGATGTAGGCCAGGTTGGAGTAATCTTCTCTTAAGGCTAAGTTGAAGTTAGGATGTGTAGGTTAATTTAGCATTAGCTCTACCTTTAGTATCATATGATCTACATTAGTCTGAAGTTCAAAGTTGATTTTTAGGATGTGATCTTTTTATTTTGATTTTAAAATGAACCTTGGCTTGGGTAATCTTGCCAATTAGAGTTTTGTAGTGTAAAGTACAGATGAAGAGCTAGTATTAAGTGTCTACCTCCTTTCAATCTCTTGTATGGAAACTCATTATTTTGTTATTCTATAACATGCTGAAAAAGAAGCAAATTGTATATTTTGTAATGAAAGCAAAAAACTGCAAACCCTCTCCCAAATTAATAAAACCTCAAATTAATAAAGCAAATTTTATATTTTGTTATGTCCCCCTCGAAGTTAATCTAGTATGCATGGTTTTGAATAGAAAAGGCAAGGTGATATTACCGTTGGCATTGGGTTGCTTGCAAGATTAGAATTTATAACAACAGTTGATGGAAACAACATATAGGGCATCCCAACAATACAACTTCTCTTCTTAACATACCTTGTATTGCACTTTGTTATGGTTGGATACACAAGCGATGACATTAATTGAAATGTTTTCCAAGTTAGCTTAGTAAGAAATTTATTGCCATTATATATTGGCATTATTTTCTAATGTTCTACATTTTACTTTTGTTTGGGTGTACTCCAAGGACTTTCTTTATAGAGGTGTTGCTTGGACGGCTAGTTTCCACATGTCATATCAAGCATTGAGAATGAAAAAATTAGATGCTGCGAATCTTTGAAGATTGTCATACCAAGTTATGTAGTATGTACTCCCCAAAGAAGAAGTGTATATTTAATAAAATCTCATCTTTTATTAAAAAACAAATTATATATTATGTCCCGCTTCCAAGTAAAAAGGAAAGGTTGAAAAATTACCTCTATTGTATTTGTTATTGAATATGATGGTAAAAAATCTACTAAGATTTTGTATACTAATTTACTATAAACTTTATGAGTAATAACAAGGTAAAAATTTCACTAGGCGAGCCAGAGGAGATGTGACACAACCCTCAAAGCCTCTCTCAAGGTGACTCTTCTATCATAGCACTCATTTAAGGTCCTTGCACAATTCCCATGATAAGAGAACCCAAAACAAAGGCTATGGGCATGCCAAAAACTGATAAGAGCAAACTTTATTAGGAGTGCCTTCCAAGCATCGCTCTAGTTACATTTTTGTTAAAAAGTGTCCCACACACTTTGTTGCCAAGTGGCCCCCTTCTATTTTGGTTCTCTCTCTCACACACATCCTTAGTGACACACACTTTCTTTTTTTAAGAACTCTCTCTCTCTCACATACACACAGATATAGACTTTGCAAATCTTTTTGCATTTGCAAGCGGTTGCATCATCCATTCATCTTGACAATCGTTTGGCAGTGCTCGAGAGTACTTGTACTCACTTGTTTTATGAGTTAGTTTGAAGGGGGTGCGCATGGTGGCCTTTGCTTGCAAGTAAAACAGCAAACGATGAAAGCATGCGAATTGAATAGTATAAATATTATCGCAGGGACTCTTGGGGAAGTGAGAAATCACAAAATCAAACTGAACTGAAGCGAGAGAAATTCGGCTTGTGAAGTGGGCTGCTGGCGTCCTGAGAAGTGGGCAATTGGAAAATGGAAACGTTGTCGGTGGCCTCTCTCAATCGATATAGACGATTGTGGCGAACGTGGTGTGATCCATCGTGTGTCTGCCGATGGGGTCATCCCATTCGATCGCGCGGTGGTGACTTTGATAGCCAGACGCGGCCACGCTGCGTATAAGATTCTTCGCAAACCCGGATCTCCGTTGCAGCTCCAAGTTTTGAAAGACATTGCGAAATTGCACATGATATGCTAGCTTGTCGTTGGCTTATTACTAGTATTTTTCTTGGCGGACGTCCGAATAAGTCTGTTCCAGTTCGTTACAGAATTAGCGGACGGATCGGCGGTGCCCGTTTATATGAACCTGCGATGTTGGCGACTTTTCGCAAATGAGGAGATGATTGGCAGGAAGGTGTGGACCAGAGCTGGGGGTGGTTGTGAAGAATCGATTGCTGATGTTGAGAGAGAAGAGCTTTGGCAAATTGGTACTGATGTTGAAGGTGTGCTGGATGGGACTGATGAATTTGTGAGAGTTTCCTTCTTCTCAAAGGAAACAGTAGCGATGGGACTGGCGTGTCTTTGTAGGGACGGTTGTCAGATACTGTGTTTGCCTTTGTGGTTTCTGCGAGGAGGAGTCGGCAGAAAACACGGCTGTCACTTGAAACAGAACAGAAAGCTAGAGCCTAGCCGCCCTAGAGGAGGGAGTGAAAGGGAGAGGAAATTCACGGCGGAAATTGGAACGAGAACGGAGAACCAAAGCCTGGGGAGAAGAGCGACTGTGCAATCGGCGCGAAATCTGTAGTAATCGCAGACTGCAGTTACCGACCACCGTCATTTTTTTGGGAGTTTGGAGCATGCTATGTTGTCTGTGCACTCGTCAACTGCTCGAATCATGAACGGGAATGCACGTGCTTGCGCAAAAAACCATCGAATCGACGCTTCAAATGTGTGTGCGAGGAGGTGGTAGAGCTCAAGTATCGGACGAGGAGATCACAACGACGCTGTGCAAAGCTTTAGCTGTGGCGAGACTTGTCGGGAAGAAATCTTTTGGATGCTGCACAGTGCATCATCGTGGAGAGAAAGAGACAGAAAGCGAACACAGCTTTTGCCCTCGCCAATGCGCCTTTTACAACCCACACGCTCTCCTGTCCTTCGACTCTTCCCTTCTCGTCCTTCACTTGCAGGAGAGAGTGACGCTGCACGCATCGCCATAGCTCCGGCACCTCTACTCTACCTGCGGCGTTTTTGGGGAAGAACAAGTTTCATGGGCGAGATTTGAAATTACCATCTTTGTTCGCCCAACTGCAATCCTGCTGCGAGAGAATTGCGAGCTGCAACTTTTGCGGGACAGGCTTCGAGTGAGAGTTATGAGTCGAAAGCTGCGTCTTGAGCCTTTTGAGGGACAGAGAGAGCGCGCCATTAAGTTCGATTGAAGCTTGAAAGCTGCCACATTTTTGTAGGCTTGTAGTTTCAGTGGGAGTTTGCAAGCGGTCGATTCGTCGATTGTTGAGACGATACATCCAAGTTCCAACATCTTGAATTGCCATAGAGAATTGTTACCAACACAAAGAGAGAGAGACAGAGAGAGAGAGAGAGAGAGAAGGTAGCTTTTGTAAGAATATATTGAAAAACTTGCAGGGGAAAGGGTAGAAGGGAGGGGAAAGAGAGTACTCCTGCCACATTTGCAGCTTTTTGTAAAGACAGAATTGCAATTTGCAACCTGTAGCTGCACACATTTTAGAAGCTAGATTTGAAGGTGCCAAGAAACAGAGAGAGAGAGAGAGAGAGAGAAAGAGAGAGAGAGCTCAGAGAGAGCCAACAAGCAGCTGCCACTTGCTTGGGGGTTTAAGAAGGAGGAGGGAAAGATTTTTGGGAGTGTTTGTGAGAGAGAGAGAGACAAAGAGAGATATATAAGTTGCACACACAGACAAGGAGCAGACACAGCCATAGCCAAGCAAAGCTTGCCTTACTTCTGAGAGAGAGCCATGGCCATAAGCATAAGCAGAGCAATAGAGAACAGATAGGCTTATTCTGCACAGAGACAAATAGCTCTCACGGAAAGGCCAGAGCCATAAGCCATAGCCATAATAAACAGAGATTCCCTTACCCCTGAGAGAGAGACAGAGAGCAATAGACTTCATCTGCACAGAGACAAAAAACACTGCCCTGCTTTCCATCGCCATAGCCATAACTTGCAAAACTTCCCTTACTCCTGAGAGAGTCAGACAGAGCACATAGCGAACAGAGAGACTTAATCTTCTCAGCGAAGGAGCCCTGTTTGCCATCGCCATAGCCATATCTTGCTGAGCTTCCTTTGCTCCTGAGAGAGAGACACACACACAACTGCAGAGAGCAAGCAGAGAGACATAATCTGTACAGTGACAAAGAGCTCTCACAAAGAGCCCAGCTCGCCATCGCCACAGCCATAAGCAGAGCTAGAGGGCATTAAGCAGAGCTTCCCTTACCCCTCAGAGCAGAGCAATTGAGACCAGAAAGACTTCATCTTCACGGAGACACAGAGCACTCAGAGGAAGAGCCCAGCTTGCCATCGCCATAGCCAAAGCTTCCACTTTCATGCAGCATTGCGTACAGAGAAAGAGCCGAGCTTGCCAAGGTCATCTTCATCGCCATAGCCAAGCTTCGCTTTCCCCTGAGACTGCAATACAGACCAAGTTGTTGCTCTCCTCGGAGACGAAGAACTTTCAGTTGCAGAGCAGAGCTTGCTCCATCGCCATAGCCAAGCTCTTCACTCTTCCACCATGCACGCCAAATCAGACTCCGAGGTCACCAGCTTAGCCCCCTCCTCCCCCCGCTCCCCTCGCTCCCGCCCCGTTTACTTCGTCCAGAGCCCCTCCCGTGACTCCCACGATGGCGATTCCAAGCTCTCCTTCCAATCCACCCCCATCCTCAGTCCCATTGGCTCTCCCCTCCACCCTGCCTTCTCCTCCTCCTCCCGCTCCCGTGACTCCTCCCAGAACCTCAACCCCAACTCCCGTAGCTCCAAATCTGGCTCCCGCAAGATCCTCCCCCAGCCCGACGGTGGCCGCTCTCACAAGACCTCCAAAGGCTGGGCTGCCAGCAATGTCATCGAAGAGGAGCCCGAGTTCCGTGACTATAGCAAAGCCCCGCAGATCTACATGATTCTCCTCGTATTGCTCTCCTGCGTAGTCTTCCTTATCGTCTTCATCCTGCTCTTCTGGCTTATCTGCAGACCCTCGCATCCCCAGCTCTCTCTCAAGGTACGTTATTTGGCTTCTTGTTTCGCTTCAAAGAGCTTTGAGCTGCGGCTTCTTTCTGCATGGCCTTCGAATGGCTGTGTCGATCATGGCTCTGGTGCAATGGGGCGTGGAGAAGCTTTGAGTTTGTGCTTGAAGAGCTTTGTTGTATATGGGGTTTTGTGAGCTTCTGGTAGAGCTTCCTGGAACATGGCTGGCAATCTACGAAACGTTTGGGAGCCAATGCCTTAGCTTCGTGTTGTTGTCTTGCTTGTTTGGGAGCGAATGCCTTAGCTTCGTAATGTTATCCCGTTTGCAGAACGTCGTCTTCCATAATTTCTACATGGGGGAAGGCGTCGATGCCTCCGGCGTGCCCACCAAAATGGTCTCTCTTAACTGCACGGTGGAGATCCACTTCTACAACCCCTCCAAATACTTTGGAGTCCATATCAATCCTGTGGATGTAGAGCTAGACTACTCAGAACTCAATATTGCGAAAGGACAGGTATTCGCCTCATTAGTTTTGCTAACAGATTTAGAATGCTGTTTCTATGTTCAATTGCATTGTTACTTGTTTGCCGAGCTTACACGGATATGTGTTCCTCAGATTCTGAGCTATTTTCAACCCAAAAGCACCCGTAAGACGATACCAGTGGTGGCTCAGGCTGTCAAGGTTCCTATATACGGGGCGGCCGCCGGTTTATCCAGTATGTACGACGCCAAGCAGGGCATCCCCTTGAGTATGGTTGCCACTCTGTACTCTCAGTATTATGTTGTGGGCAAGATGGTTAAACCCAAGTTTCAAAATCAGGTTTCCTGCAATCTTGTGGTTGATTCGAATACCATGGCTCTTCTTTCTCCTCTTCGAACTTCTTGTACCTATAACCCACCATCCTCGCCATAGCCGATCGTATAAAGATAATTGTATAACGTTTGTCGTTCTAGCTGTGGTTACTATGCATACCTTTTGTGTATTAAGCCCAAAAAATCAGGCTCAGCCTAGGTTATAACTTGGGGAGAATCTCTTCTTTGAAAGGGCTCAGGAATTTAGGAGGGGCTACAGGTTCCTCCTTTGTTGAGTATTTATATCTTATTCACGAATCGTGGTCACATTCTGGTGTACTATTTGCCTGCGCACATCTACTTTTCTAGACGGCTGTAATATTCCATTCATGCCAGCTAAATGCCTAACTTGTGTATACTCCGCGCCATATTGTAATAAAGCTTTACATTTTGACATTTCTGCTATTGTTCTATGTAAATTGTGACGATCTTCTGACCGATCAATCATTTAGTCATCATAATTTGGCATATTATGCAATACCCAGAAGTTTTGTCTTTCTTTAGGACTCTCAACATGTTTTCGCTTTGTCGTTAGCGCTCTGTGATTGCTGTGGGGAGTGAGATAGGTTTCTGTTTTGAATCTTTTTTCCCAATGTCACACCTTTTGTCTCTACTTTGTTTTGAAGCTTTTTTTTAATTAGATGCTCTGTCTCTTCTTTTTTAATGTGAAGTTTTCCCTTGAAATCTGAAACTGAAAGGCATGGCTATGCCCTCTTGTTCCTGTGTATGATTTAAATTCTAAATTGTATTCCAAGATATGCAAAGACAAGGTGTGCGCCCCTCTGTTGTTGCAAGTACAATATTGCTTTCTTGAAGAGTAAATAGATATGGTTTGTCAACTAGGTTGTACTGATGCATATTGATGTAGTGTTTGGGTCGAAAGCATAGACATTGGTAGCAATGGATCAGCTTTCTTTGCATTGTGAGACACGAACGGAATACTCTGATCTTTATAGCACTACTTTCTGATCAGCCTTTTTGAATGGCAAAGAGTAAATGGATACGTTTTGTCGACTAGGTTGTAACTTATGGTATATGATGTCGTGTTTGGGTCAAAGCTTAGACATTGGCAGCAATGGATCAGCTTTCTTTGCATTTTGATACACGAATGGAATACTCTCACCTTCAGAGGCACTTGTAACTTAGATGAAGAGAATAGGGACTACTTTTTGATCAGCCTTTTTCAAATAGCATAGAGAATGCGGAGTATTTTTTGTTCAGCCTTACGCTCTGGTGTGGCTTAGTCTACTACACCTCTGGAGTGTTGATAGAAATTCTATCATAAGCTGAGAACATTTGTTTATACTATGGCTTATTCCCATCATTGTGCACTCATGATGTGGATGGGGATCATGTTAAAATGAGTGGATGGTGATATGCTAGCCCTCAAATTTATGCAGAGATTGTAGTTTTCAACCTTGTAGGTGGCTGTAATGACTATAATTTGTTTGTGAGATTGGATATATCCTACTCTTGTGAAAGTATACATGAACTACATTTGTCTGTTTGGAATGCTCTTTTACAGTTGAAAGTTGGTTTTGAGATTCATGGCTTTCGTATATTTGTGAAATGCTTCTTGCATCAACATTCTTCCCTTTTGTTTATTTGATGTTTTTTAGTAAGCACTGGTTTGCCCAAGAGACTCGGTGGGTCTTGAGAAACCCACTATAGCTGCTTATGCTTGACAGTGATGACGACATAAGTATTGCTTTGCTTGCTAAATATGTTTACCTTTACTTTTCAAAAAAATTTGTAGCTCATTTTTCTTCTCTTTGGTTTTCTTTTTTGGTTTCATTGTAGGATTTTGGACTTTAGTTCAACAAAATCTGAATTTGTACGATTGGTTATATTGTAGTCTTACAAACGCATATACTTCTTACGTTGAAGCCATCTGACAGTCAGGCTCACTAGATGTCATTTTCAAATGATTATGCCATACTTAAATGATGAAGCAGAGTAGGCTAAAAGATCTCGGCTCTTCGGGCATGTCATGAGTAAACAGAAGCGTACTAAAGACCAGCTATCAAAATTCTGAGGTGAATCCTAGAGCATATAGTAAATTTTAGAAGGGGCTAAGAGTAAGATCCAAATCTTTTAAACATTAGAGAGGAATCCGAAAGTGAGGGGCCATGATTAAAATCAGGCTACCTGGGCTGCACGCTAGTACTGAGCTACAAATCACGAGCCCATTGACGAGCTATAACTCACAATAGTGCTCCAGAAATGTGTGAGGACCGTAAACGGAGCAAATGCATTGTTTTTGTTGTGCTTTGTGAGGGCGAGGCCCGCTCCCTCGAGTGCTGACATTGCATTGCCTTGACAGCCTGTTATGCTGCCGACAGGAAATCTGAAAAAAGTGCCCTGAACGAGTGCCTTGCCAAAGTGCACGTTCCCTCGTACGCTATTACCTTGCCATTTGTTGCCAAAGTGCGACTTCCCTCAGTATAGCATTTGAAGCTCAAATGCAGAGGTGTCACAGCCGAAAGGAACCATACCGGAGCTGAGTCACAAAACTTACTATAGGGGGAAAATCCGGGAACAGGCCGCGAGAATCGTGGCGCGACGCTTGAGTCCGATGCTGATCATCGTGTCCGGCAACCACTCGTCGATAAACCCGGCCTCTTTCCAGAATGCCCGTAGAAAGACCCAGCGTTTGCATATTCATCCGTGCTAATTCCATTCGCTGCTCCTCACAGACGCGGCTGCCCAGTGGTTTGCCTTGCTACGACCCTCGCCAACCGCGAAGAAAGAGCTATGCTGACGGGCTATTAGTGGTGCTTCCAAATGCAGTAAGCCGATTATGGGTTGCATCTGTATAGTGGCTTATACAGGTATTTCAGGGACACAAGTTCGTAAAATTTTGTGTTAGGCTCCGCGTGATGCGTCATGTCAGTCTCGAACTAATCAGGCGGTCCTCTGAATGGTGACCTCAGGTGAACAATCGACTTCACCTCCAAATTGCAGAGACTCGAAAGTCTTGTCTTTAAGCTATTTCAAGGTCTTCACTCGCTTAGATCACTTTGATAATGTTTCAGATAATCATGGACGCTCTCGAAGTGCACATTGTCTTGGAAGACGAAGTGGCAACATGCAAGCAGATTAGGGCAAACCTGATTGGCCTCGTCTGAATGCATTGTTGATGTAGAAATTTGTGTAGCAGAAAACAAGCAAACCAAGCTAGCGGATCGTCCAATCCACATGTTGAACAATGGATCAAGGGCCGCTCATGTTCCGTAATGATATTAAGATAGCTTAGTGCATAGAAGCCGATGTGCATAATGTTCATATAATCTTTTGATGCCAACCCTTTCTGCTCCGTGACAAACATAAGCAAGTCGTTCAAACTCTATTGCCTTCCAAATGTGCTAATGGAACTCCATATTCAGCTGCAATCTATGTGGCCATATGAAACCCAACATATTCTCCGTCAATGATCTTTCTAGAAATGCAGCAAGTAGCCTGAATGGGCAATAGAAGCACTTTGTTTGCATGCGTAGGCCTCTGTTTCAGCTTCTCAGCACTCTATATTGATGATGGGAATTCAGGTCTAAGCAACCATACAAGTCTACTTGACATAGGTAGTCCAATTCCCTCCGTATGAGTTGCTTCCAATTACCTCCATAGGAGAAACAACTCCCACAATCGAGGTCCATCATACTAACACATGTAAATCTTTAATTGGTACTAGGTGCTGTTGTATGTAACTGTACATACTCGTGTGCATACTACAAACACAACTTGCCTCACTCAACACATAATTTGCCACTCAACACACAATTTGCCAAGCTAATAGCAACACACAGAAATATGGTTCCCCTACATTCCAAATAGAAACACTACATGGTACAAAGCTCCACCAAATATAGACAAAATCCCTAGCAAAGCGCCTTTCATTTTTGTTCATGAGGAAGAATGAGCTATAGTTTTTTTATGTTTTTAAAATTTCTAACGCGCGCTTGCCTTTTCATAGAATGCATATTGAAGCTGCACGAGTCCACCAACATTCAGTAATAGGATTGGCTCATCACTCAACAGTAGTTAGCCTTATATATCACTGATGCGCAATAATGACCACATGCAGACTCGGATGCAATTGCAAACAACACTTTACCACACAACGAGCCCTAGCATCAACTCCAGGTGCACTTGCAATGACCTATGGGCCATTTCTAGTGGCAACGACCGAACTCTAGCTTGTGACACTGTGCAAGTAGTGACCCATCTACAACCCTCTGCCATAGCGACTCAGCAACAGAAACGCATCGACCATCCGGCCGACCAAACGACTCCGACTCAACAATCTTGCCATCACGAAATCACGTCGAGATTCCATTGATATACTTAGAATTATGTTGATTCTTATCTTTATGGCTCTATCTCTCTAAGTGACACAACATAGCATTTTGCCATGTAGGCAACATATATATATATATATATATCTCCATGTCAGCTAGCTAGTCCATAGTGCCACATCACCTTGTTCACTTGACACATGGCACCTCTTATCCTCCACGTCAGCAGCAGTCACACCCTACTGCCATGTCATTGACATGTTAGCAGCAGATACTTGACTGCCATGTCAGTAGTACGGGCTCTCTTGCCATGTCATTAGTTGACCCTACTACCACAGCAGGAAGTCCACATCACTAGCCATGTCATAGCCTCCACATCATCACTTGCCATGTCAGTAGGTCAAATCAATGTGACACATTAGATTTGACGAGTCAACTACCACATCATCATTACCATGTGGCACACAGTCCCCTATCAAGCACAATTATGTCTCATGTCCAAGTGATTTGAGCTGATCGCCAAGGTCCTTTAATCTGAGTAAGAAGTCAAGACTTGATTCATTTGGGAGCATTGGATCGCCAAGATCCTTTAATCTGAGTAAGAAGTCAGGACTTGATTCATTTGGGAGCTGATCGCCAAGGTCCTTTAATCTGAGTAAGAAGTCAGGACTTGATTCTCCAACAAGAGAATATGGGACATGTTGTTGGCATCATGCCTTCTTTCCAAAGTCTTCCAAGCAAGTGCAGTTGAGGTCTGCCCATGAAGAAGAGGGATCTTTGAATCATTCACATTGAAGTTGATGCTAGTCAAGGCAAGTCAAGCTAGGGTCAAGCCTTGGTATCCCACTCTTTTGTTGCTTTGTGAGCTCTAGTTGCTGATCTGCGAGTAAGAGGAATTGTCGAGGTAGGCTCATGTATCTTTTCATCTTCCATGACAATGTCCCACAACCTCTTCAGGTGAAAGATGTTCAACATTTTGAACTTCCAATTGCCATAGTTGTTATCATTGAGCTTGCTACTTTGATCAAGAAATATGACATCATCATGTGATTTTGCCATGGTGCACCAAGAATCAAAACCTGTATACAAATAGCAATCATGTACAAGTGATAGCCAAAGGCTTTATAAGGCTTGAAGAAGTAGTGCAAAAACTGATGCAAATAGTCAACTACTGACTTTACAAGGTGGCATGTGAGTGCAAATAGGTGCAATTGTCTTGAATCAGTAACCCAAACTACCAAGTGACTCAACAAGAGTGAATATGCCCTCTATCAAATAATGGTACATGTATCGATATGTGTGAGATGAATATTGATGATAGGTTCCACAGGGACTGATGGAATTTTTGGGCAAGGCTTCAATTGGCTAGTTTTGAAGTTCTCTCCTCTAAGGTAGCTAGTCCTATAGCTGCTCTACATGTCGATTGAGATGAAAAATAGCAAAATAAAATTTATCTTGATTTGTTTTGTGCTGGGTTTGGAGGGGTTGCGATATGATTAGGAGGGGTTATGATGAAGTAGGTCTTCAGGCTGCTAGGAATTCCAATGGGTTTCAGATGCTCAATAAATGATCAATGTTGGGGTGATCTGTGAGACCGTGAACAAGGTAATTAGCAGGACGACGAAATGCTGATAGCCAAATTTGGACTCAACAGGTTTGATTTTGAGACTAATCCAAGAGAGGCTAAATCTGTGGTTGAGCAACAATCTTCCATGGATGGGAGGTTGACTATAGACTTCCCTAGAGGAATTCAGATGGGCGGGAGAAACTCAGTTACCTCCTATACCCATTTGGGTAGAAGGACAGGAAGAGGTTATCAGTCTCCTCAACCTAAAATGGCATAGGAGAGACTCGAATAGAGTTTGGGCAAAGAGATTTGAAAAACTTTGTTTGATAGAAACATCTTAGAGAAACAGTCTTGCCTTCTCTAGCTGATACTTCACAAAGGAGTCTGGATAGCCAGTCGAGTTCGGTATATAGGCCAGGGTGACGGATGGTGTAAGAGATGTCAATGTACACAGGAAGATATCTTGCACCTGTTCCTAACGTGTAGTCTATCCAGAACTCTGTGGGATATAGTGCAACAACATATAACCCAGTTCTGATTTTATTATGCCTACTTACTATTATCCATAATTTTACGTTGTGGTCCATTTGGTTTTCAAGATGCACAAAAGTTTTTGACGACAATCATGTGGATGCTACTGACATTTTTCTAAATGTATGTTTGAAACCAGGAGGGTTTTAGTGACAATTTGTAGAGAAGTAGACTTAGCTTCAGGTGTATTGTAAGAAAGAAGAGAACTTGTCAAAAGAAGAGAACACACTACTGGATCAAGTACATATCCTTGCAGAGAATGAGGAAAAGAAAAGAGATGGGATGCAAAGCAAAAAACACTATGATAGCCCAAGGACTGCAACCAATCTTTCCTACTGTCCCATGATTCCATCCCCTCTCCCACTAGGCCTTTTGTGGAGAAACCTCCACATGCGCCCTTGCCTGCTTCAAGTACCTAGGAAAAAGATCTCTCTTGCCCTTCTTAGAAACAACCTATGCCCCCATCCCAAGCCCAACAGACTACCGCTCCCCCCGTGCCCAAGAAAGCCCTGCCACCTCCACTCACCTTCAAGAGACCCATCTTATCACCGAATCCTGCAAGCACATCTTTTAAGATGCGCAATGATAATATGTCATGGGAACTATTTCTTGAGTCCCTTCAACGCTCCAAGAGAGCACATCCTAAGAAGGGATCAAAGCACAGGTGCTCTTGTCCATACATGCACATCCTGGTTATTGTGGTTATCAAGGTCGTGGTGCTGAAGGAGGAGACACTCTGACATGTTATGTTCAACACTTATTAGTTCGACCTGTTCTAGATGATAACTCCCTATGTTACTTCACCCCGATACTACTGGTTAGGGGTAGAGAACTTTTGCTGTAAAATTTGGTCTCGTTTTGACTTTATAATATAAAACCGCATTTTTGGGGGGGGGGGGGGAAACGTTTTTTTGCTCAAATGCCCCCACTTTGCACTAGCTTAAAACTCTACCTCAAACTCCTTATTAACTTTCCTCCAAACATTCCACCAATTCTCTAAGTCCTCTTTTGTAACTTCCATTTCTAATACCCCTAGCATTTTCAAGGATAATAGGAAATTACACATGATCTCACAATATCCCACACTTTCAAAATTTGAGGCAAGCATAGCAATAGTATGACCAATTGTCCTTATAGCCTAATTCATGACAAGCTTGCATAAGGGTATAGGGGGAGGTGGCTTGTTGGACTTCACAACAAAAGTCTTAATCACATCTTGCAAAATGTTACTCTTTATCTCCTTTCCATACCTTTGTAGACCCTTTCCTTTAGCAGATACTAAATTTGTATCACCTCCACTATCCCGATGGTCCACCTATTTTGGAATAGAATCCAAAGGTTGTGTTTGAACTACTAGAAGGCTTGCTGCTTGCGCAATGGTAATAGCCATCCCCATGCTTGTTTTTTTGACCATAGAGGATATCATCTTGAGGAAGACATCATCACTGAAAATCATGACAACATATGTTAGATCTCCCAATACATCATGAAAAACGGGTGTAAAAACATCATGCAGCCCACTATCATATTTCAAAGCTAAATGAATTGAAATAAAAAATGATCGCACATATAGAAGAAACATAATCTAATCCCAACATGACACATAGTATTGTGCTCCTTACAAGAAACTGAGAAAGCCCATGTTCAAATCATGTGTATGCACTACACTCCTATGTGTTATCATGCACCACCCTCATTTGCATCATATAAGCGTATGACAGGGCCACACTAGTAGCACTACCACACTACATGCCAATTTACAAGGTGAGCCAGGTGGTTTAAGAAGGGTCAATGTGATTTAAGAAGGGTTAGTGTGGGATCTCTAGGCTTTGTGAGCATGTTAATCAAGGGACTCTTATAGTATGCTAACATTGAAGTGTCCTAACTTTAACCCAACAAGGTGGAAAGGCCAATATAGCCCTTGTGAGGTAAGACAAAGTCTAATAAAGGCCAGCTACTATGAAGCTACCATCTTCAAAACAAAAAGAAGTTCATTACACTTTCAAAACAAGCTAATGATGGCTCCACAAACGATAAGGAAAACTCCATCATTTTGTACAAGATTCTAGGCTTCATGACTGGGCACCTATGACTTGACCATGGCGAGGACCCCACAATGTAGAGGAAGAATCAACTACAATTAATTCTGAATACAAGTTTGGGTTTACAACAATGCTAGTCAATGGATCCCATACAACAATAAGGGGAGAGAAAAATGAAGCTTACACAGACATGAAAAATGCCCAAATGAAAGAACATTATGCATCATAAAAGACAATTTCATATTACATTACTCACAACCAAAGTACAAGTTTCTTTTTAAATATCTTGAAGTGGGTATCTTAACATTCAACATCCTACAAGAACAACTTTACTCTTTGATTCAAATGCAAGGATATAATATGTTGTATAGATGGATGATCAATCTAAGGGACAAGATCAGACCATGAAAGGTATGCTTCCAAGATACGTCTTAGATAGATGATCTATTTGATGAAATCATGCTTACCACGATAAATAGATATTTTGACACCATAGATGGAACTGCACTCTCGGGGGGGTCACTATGTATAAACCCTATATATCACGTGCGTTCAAGGCCTATATTTAAAATCCCTTATCTGTAAATTTTTTCATTAATAAAATGTACCCCTTTTCTATACAAATCTGTAATTTTTTTCCAAAACTTTTTTAAATAGTCCCTTATGTATATTTATTTCTGCAAATTTTAGAAATAAAAAATATCCTTATGTTGAACTCACGTGATAGGGTTACATATGATGAGTGACCCCCCCGAGACTGCACTAGTAAGATTGAATCCTTTTTGTCCAGCTTTTGCGAAGAGTTGGATAGTACACATGAGAAGTTCGATAGAAATTGAACCGTAAGGGCAATTTACATGAGTGTAGTTTGAGTGTGCAAGTGTGAACTTCCCTACTATCTAAAGTGAATAATTGTTGTTGCTTGGAGAAAAGAGGGAATAACAACAACACGTTGAAGTTTGAAAATAATAGACACGTTGACTCATGAAAAAAAATAGATAACCATACTTCTATAAGCATTGTGGAGGAATAGACACTTGTAGTAGCTAAACTAGTTCTTGAGAAGTAGAGTATTGCATCAGACCGAACTAAGGAACACATTGAAGTTTGAAAAGCAATGAACAACATTCAAATTTTTAAGGTTGAAAAGCAACGACGAGTAGCAAACTATTCAAGAGTAGCCACAACTGACATAAGAGTAGGTTTAGCTCCAAGAGCATCCACAAACTATGAAAATAGGAAGGAAGTTTCCCAAAGCAAAGGGCCGTGTGAGCATTTTGGAAGGAGCTTGTGAATGAACACCACAGATGCACGATGCCCATAGAGTTGCTATAAAAACTAAATAGCAAGTTGAAAAAAACCCGAGGACTATTGTTCCTAAATAGCACTTCTTAATAAATTTTTTTTTGGGGGCCAAAGCTAGAAAGAAAAATTAGTTCCTCATACAAATTTGTTTTCTTGGCCTTGGCCCAAAAGTTTTTTCCCCAATTTTTGGTGAATTGGATTTTTTTTTCATGGCAAGAGCCATAGAGGGCGTTTTGCGAGGCAAAACCCACTTCCTGGCTCTAGCCACAAAAACAAATTTGCTCGATTTTGAGGGCTGAAGCCCAATAAGCATTTCCATGGAACAACATTGCTAGAAACCTACGTCTCGAGAGAGAAGTCGTTGGTCACTGGTGATGGTAGAGGATGTGGTCATGTGGTGGAGGTCATGTGCAATTTGTAGAGGGTTTGTCCATGTCTCATGGGTAGAGGACAGGCAGGGAGGTGGAAATGATGGGAGGAGCGGAGATCTAATGGCAAGGAGGAGTTGAAAGGATATGAAGGGAGGATAAGAGGAGTCAAGGACAGGGAGGAGAAGTGTGGAAACCATGGTAAGAAGGAGAGATTAGAGACATTAAGCATCTATTTGGACCCTTGCTAATTTTAAAACATTATGCTTTTAATTTTTAAACGTTGTGCTAACCATTTTGCAAGGCCACTGATAAGAGGAGAAATAGTAGCTCTCTTCCTTTATCTTTTCAACTTGCAGAGCTCCCTCTTTCTTCTCAGGGTTCAAAGTACTTCCCTGTGTTTTTTTGGGGTGGAGTCTTGTTGTCCTTCTTCTCTCGTCTTTCCCCTCTTGTGGTTGGCTCTACAGCTCATCTTTGTTGCACAGAGGTCATTATTTTTTGTCTTTTCAGGTTGTATAGTACATCATTGTTATTTGTTTTTCTATTGGGGTTGCATAACTTGTCATTGTCTCCTTTCACTCAGCTCACTTGTTCATCCTTATCTCTTTTGGGTTGCAGAGCTAGTCTTCCTTTTCTCTTCTTTCCTATGTCGAAGGATACCACTATAGAATTTGAGGAAGGAAGAGCACTTCCAATACAAGTTACTCTAATCGAGGGGAAGTGTATCATCCCCATTGCCTTTTTACAACACCCTCTATTGTCCTGTTGCTTCCAAGATTTGAATATATCCTTGGGGAATTGGGTTCTCATCAACCTACTCGTGTATCTATTGACCTTGTTCCCATCATCATCTTGTCTAACTTCCCTAACACTATTCACTCTACAGGATAGGTCCTCACGCAAAACAAAGTCCAAAGAATGCACGATAGATGGAGTAGCAGAGCTAGAGCAAGGGATGGAGCGAGCGCTTAAGGAGCAAGTAGGGGAGCGAGTGGTCTTTGGGGTGATGCAGCCTATGAGTGGGGAGGGCAAGGGACTAGACTGGTACTATGTCTCATGACATAGGGGAGACCTGGAGTGGTGGGAGTGTGCAGACTCATCTACATCTCCCGTGCCACCAAAGCAGCCTCAACCTTACTACTCTTTTTGGACCTAGGATGGGTATGCCTAGGTGATGATCCCTTGGAAGGGGCTATAGGGGATGACTATTGAGTAGGTAAAGTTGTCGATGTCCCTGATCTATGTTGAGATATCAAGCTCCACTCGTGATATGCCAGGGTGACCATTGTGCATTTATGTCACTGACTTGTTAGCTGCAGATGCGGTTGGTACACCGCCCATGAATAATAGCTGGATGACAGTTATCCTTATATACTCTAGTTCGTGGCTCAGTTAGTACGCCACCTTAGTTAGCTGAGGTTGGTTTGAGACCCACATATAGGGTTCTTCTATTTCTTTGTACTAGAGTTCTTTTGGCTTTCACAACTAAGAAGAGGAAAATTGTTTTCAGCCTCCACCTTTGTGTGTATTCCCCCATTGTGTATGTGAGAAAGCCACAAGTGAGACTCCTTCCTTCTCTCCCACTATATTCACATGGTGTCAGAGCCTGGTTCATGGTAAGGAGCTCAAGAAAGCAAACCAAGTTTGCGGTGTCCTAGTAAGAGGACCAGTGTTGCTTTCCTTCTTTGAGTTTGGGAGCAAATCTCTGCAGTAGCATAGCCGGAAAGTGCAAGAGTGCATTGTTTCAGATTGAGATGCCCTTCGTGGTGTGACGAGAGGGCCTTCACCATTTCGGGGCCCGTTTTGGAGGCGGAATTTCTCCGCAAGCACTGAGAAAAAGGCCCTGTTTTTGCCGTGTGATCACTGCTCTGCTGTAGGTCAGTGAAAAGTTACCGCAGAAATTGCATCGTATGCCTGTGCGTAGAGATATTGGGAGTTATAGAATCATCCTTATTGCCTATTCATGCAAAATTGTCACTAGGAAGTGACTGTGTGGTCAAATACCACTTTCATCAGTTTTGTAGATTTGCCCTTGTGAGGCAGAAGCTATGTTTTTTATAGTGACAGAATATTTTGTAGTGTTCTATAATGGCGTCTGATTCTCTTTCATGGATTGTCACTGAAAAGCTTGACAAGAACAACTTCCAAGCATGGAAGTTTAGAATGATGAATTTTCTTATGGGAAAAGGCTATTGGGAGTTCATTACAGGAAATGAAGAAGAACATGTTCTTCCTAATGTTCCCAATCAACAGGAAATGCAGGCATTTAAAGGATGGCATGAGAGAGCCAGAAAAGTTATGTACTGGCTGTCTATCAGTATTTTGGATTCTATGATTGTGCATATTTAGGATGTAAGTACGCCAAAGGAGGCATGGGATACTTTGGCAAAAATGTACAGCACAAATACGCAAGCCAGGAAAATGTAGCTCAAGTAGGAGTTGCACAATGTGCAGAGAGAAAATATGAGCATCAATGACTACCACATGAAGGTGAAGAAAATTGCAGATGCACTTGCTTCCATTGGGTCACCAATGGAAGATGATGATTTGGTTTCTGTGACCTTGAATGGTCTAGGAAAGGATTATGTACAGTTTCGGACATCCATTGCCGTTCGTGACAAATTTCTTGATTTTGAGGAGTTGTTTGCTCTTCTAATTTCTGCAGAGCAAAGAAATGGTGGTGCATCTTCTTCAAGAGGAACTTCAAAAGAAATTGTCTTCTACTCAAATGCTGGAAGAGGTAGAGGCAGAGGTAGAGGACACGAGGAGGACGCCGGTCTGGAGGCCATGGTAGAAATCAGAATATGCAACAAACTCAAGAAAACCAGTCCTTTGGAGGAGGACATGGTAACTCTAGAGGTAGGGGGAGCCAAAGAGGTCGTGGTGGATGGCAGAGAGGCCAAAATGCAAACAACAATGTTGAATGCTACTACTGTGGTAAAATGGGTCATATGGCTAAAGACTGCTACAAAAAGCAAAATGACATTATGAATGGAAAATTGTAGCAAGGCAATTATGCATCTTCTAGTAGATAGGGTTATGACAGAAATGAGCATCTATTTATGGTGCAGCACATGAACAATTCTGTGACAAGTGTAGAAGACAGAAATGATGTGTGGTGTGTTGACTCAAGTGGGTCAAACCACATGATAAGTCATGCAAAATGGATGCAAGATGCAAGGAAAATGGATAGACCAAGATTTGTGGAGACTGGTGATGATACTGCACATCCTATTGTGCAAATTGGTAAAATTCCTTTGTCTATGTAGGATGGGAAAAAGAAATACCTGTTTGATGTATTTCATGTCCCGCATATCACCAAGAACCTAGTTTCTGTTGGTCAAATGGTTGAGCAGTGCTTGCAGGTCAGATTTAATCCTCATGGATGCTTTGTTGAGGATATGAAAAATAACGGTCGCTTGATAGCAAAAGGAAAGAAGAAGGGCAGGATGTTTACATTGGATGCAGACATGCCTGAATTGAGTGCAGCAATGTTTGCACATGGGACCGGTGTAGTTGCAGATATTGATATCTAGCATAAATGCATTGGTCATGTTAATGTATAGTGACTTAAATCAATGCAGGCCCAAAACATTGTTGCAGGATTGCCTAAATTCAAGGTTGCAGAAATGCATAAGTTATGTGAAGCCTATCAATTTGGAAAACAGGCAAGGGAACCATTTCCTAAACATGTTCAAGAGAGTAAGAAGCCATTGGAATTAATCCACTCTGATGTGTGGACTACTAAAGCTGCATCTATTGGAGGCTGTCATTATTTTGTCACTTTTATTGATGACTACAGCAAAAAAGTTTGGGTGCATTTTATGAAAAGAAAAGTGAAGTGTTTGGGCATTTCAAAGCTTTTAAAGCTATGGTTGAAAAAGAAACAGGCCTGCAAATAAAATGCCTAAGGTCAGATGGAGGGGGAGAGTACCTCTCAAATGAGTTTGCAAGGTTCCTGCAAGAGCATGGCATAAAGCATTAATATTCATATAGTCATACCCCACAGCAAAATGGACTTGTGGAAAGGAAAAATAGGCATATTGGAGAGGTATCTCAGGCCATGCTAAATGAAAAAGCCCTACCAGATTATTATTGGGCTGAAGCACTTGCTATAGCAGTTTACATAATGAACAGGACTCCCACTGCAGCAATACATGGCATGACGCCAGAGGAGATGTATACTGGTAGGAAACCAGATATTTCTCATTTGAAAATTTTTGGTTGCATTGCCTATGTTCATGTGACCGATGAGTTGAGGTCCAAGTTGGATCTAAAAGCTAAGAAGTGCATCTTTATTGGTTATTCTCTGAAGCAGAAAGGGTATAGATGCTATAACCCTTCTACTCGTAAGTTTACAGTGAGCATAGATGTTGTTTTTTATGAGATGAGCAGCTGGTATAAACTAGTAAATGTGATTAATGATGTAGATGCACAAAATGGTAATGCTGCACAGAATTCACAGCAGCAATCACAAAATATTAGTGGACCTATAGTGTCCTCTAGCAGTGGTCAGTCAAGGGATGCCTTCCTACACTTACATGTAGCCTAGTTGGCAGTGTGCAACCTCTATCTAAAGCCGTCCAACCATCAGGCCACACATGGCCCCCATCTGGTGTCCAAACCAGGACCTACCGGATAACTGAGCTACTCAAATGCCTTCTCTTCATATGGGGGTCTTACAAGTAGAGTTAGCTGGTTCGCGCATAGTTACACGAGAGTAGAGCATTGATATCTAACAAATGCTACATGGGAATTCTGCCTTTGCCTAAATACAAGAATGCAATTGGCTTTGATGTTGCAGTTGGACTGGTTCTTTCAACGAGAGGGTGAGATGTTGGCAATCCAATATGAAACTTTATGGACAAAGTACGAAAGGGCAGCTTTGCAAGCTGTGGCATCTACATCATCGACCCCTCAAAGTCTCTCAGGGATGGAGCACTTAAAGATGAGTAAATTTGTGATGGCTTTGGAGCCTCTTTTTCACTCAAAAGTAATGAGTAAAGATCCAACAACATATGTGGAGGCACTTCGCATTGTGACCAAGAAAGAAGCTTCTCTACATATCAAATCCTTTGTTGTGTCTTCAACAACTTCAACTTCTAAGGTGGAGGTAATGGGCACTCCTCAGGTACCAAAGTCCTCTGAGTTAGATCATAATATCTCCCAATTGATGGCAGAGTTTGCTAATTTGAAATTGCATTTGGTTAATGCACGATAACCTAGAGCACCAAAGAGTGAGGATAGACCTCGAGATAAGAGTCGGGTCACTTGGTAATGAATAGAATTCTCTAGGATTTTGTGATCTGTCTTGTCCTGGTCGGGGAATAATCCATGTTCGTGCCATTTGTGTAGAGACACAGATGCGCCCAAGGGAGCGATGGCACATCTACCTCCCCATCCTTTATATCATAATACTGATGGTATAGCTCCTCCAAGTATGCTCTCATAGCTTCTTCTCTAGGAGCCATTGAGAGTAAGGGAGTAAAGACTCTAAGAGAATGGGGGGAGTAGTAGTGTAGGAGAGGAGAAGAGAATGTCAAGAGTAGTAGTAGAGTAGGAGAGGACCGATGAGAGGAGTAGCAGAGTGGAAGGAGGGGAGTGACGATAAGGGAAATATGAAAGAGCAACGAGAAGGGAACGAGCAATAGACTGGAAGGGAATGATGAGAGATATAGCAGGAGAGTGGTGTGAGACAATGAAGAGAGGAGAGGAGAGCTTAAACATTGAAGGAGGATGAAGCAGAGAAAGGAAGAGAAAGAATCAAATGTACAAAAGCTCAAAAGGATAAAGTGGAGGGGATGATTGGAATAAAGTGGTTGGAGATGTGATTGGCAAAGATTGTGGAATAAAGGAGAGGGGAAAAAAGGACTGAGGAATAAAGGATTGGGGAATATAGTGATTAGGGAATAAAGGATTGGGGATGCAATAAAGTTTTTTAGAATTATCATTTTGGAATATATCAGCTTGTGTGATATATATTGGCTTGTTGGTACTCTAAATTTTTTGAATAGAAGTGAATGTGATTGTAGCTCATTTGTAGCTTGATTTTTTTAACAGTTCTTAAATGAGTGCCCTGATATGATTTGCAATGTGTTTTATATGCCCGTATATGGTTTTTTTTTTCAACAGATTATAAATGGGCCGCCCAAATCCCCAAAAATCTTTTCTAAACCCAAAACTTCTTCCCTCGTTGCCACCATTCGCTATTTGGATAGCCTGCTACTCCATGTAGCATAGAAAGATCAGCATGATGAAGAATGGGTTAAGCTTAAAGTGGAAGTGCATGCGCATGGGTGGGGTCAAAATAGATCCTCAAGGGAGGAGCATTTCTTGATAATTGTAAGAATGAACATGAGGGATATCCGCTGTCAGCTTTGGAGGGACCGGTTCTAGCCAAAAATCAATAAGGAGGAGACCGTGAAGGATACTATGTATAGTGTTTAAATCTTCTTGGACCATGCGTACATCATCCAAGAGTATCAATATATTATAGAAGAAGATGTGCAAGATGAGGTCTCAAGTGACACTTCTAGCCATGAGGAGGGATAGAATGAGTGATAGTAATGCAGACGAATAGACCTCCTCTTTCTTTAACATATTATGCTAGAATGTATCTTTTGGAGACAAATTTTGTTCATGAATACTCTTTTTACTAACATATGATAATGTCTTTTATGGAGATACATGATAATATATGATAATGTCTTTTTATGGAGGCCAATGTTGTTGTCAATACGAATTCTGTTTATCAATATGAATTTATCATAGTCTTAGTAAATTGAACTTGAGTTTTAAGTAGTTAATTGTCTTTTAAGTAAAGTTTAAGTACTTATTGTTTCTTTTGCTTCTTACTCGATCTTGTGTTTGTACTTTTTTCCTTGTTTGTGTCTGTGTTTGTCCAATCCCATTAAATTAGACATCTCAACACATCGCATGTCTCAAGAGTGTACGGTCCCCATGGTCATTGGACTCCTCATAGGAGGAGAAGTCAGGGGCTATACTCCCTAGAGGACTTCGATTCCACTCAATTGAGTCTTGAGGGGCCTACCCCTAGGTGGACTCCCCATGGGCCAACTCCTCAGGGGACTACTCCTTGGGAACACCTTTGCTAGTAGCCCATGGATTCATCGAGAGTATCAATGAGTTTGTTGCAACCATGAGCAACACGGAGGCAACAAGATTCTTCTCTCTTCTGTCCCAAAGGACCTCCATTGTTCCCTCTCTTACACCCCTTGGGGGTAGATTGTGAAGATAGTGGGAGAGAAGGAAGGAGTCTCACTTGCGGCTTTCTCACATACACAATGGGGGAATACACACAAAAGTGGAGGCTGAAAATAGTTTTCCTCTTCTTAGTTGTGAAAGCCAAAAGAACTTTAGTATAAAGAAATAGAAGAACCCTATATGTGGGTCTCAAACCAAACTCAGCTAACTAAGGTGGCATACAAACTGAGCCACGAACTAGAGTACATAAGGATAGCTGTCATCCAGCTATTATTCATGGGCGGTGTACCAACCGCATTTGCAGCTAACAAGTCGGTGATATAAATACACAACGGTCACCCTGGCATATCACGAGTGGAGCTCGATATCTCAACACTCCCCTTCGAGCTCAATCCCAATTCCCGTACACCAAGCAGGTCTCTGAACTTGCGTAGCTTCTCTGTGCCCAATGCCTTCGTGAATATGTCAGCTACCTAATCCTCTGTGCTGACATAAACTAGATCAATAAGACCTAGTAAAACCTTCTCCTGCACATAGTGATAATGCACCTAAATGTGCTTTGTTCTAGCATGATAGACTGGGTTATTTGCCAAGTGTATACTGCTCATGTTGTCACAATAAATGACAACTAGCCCATCTAATGCATATCATACAGTAGCTTATGCAACCAAGCTACCTCACATGAAGCCATTGCTGCACCCCTATACTCAGCCTCTGTGCTTGACAAGGCAACTGTAGTCTATTTCTTGCTGCTCCAAGTGACTGCAGCACTCCCAATAGAGAACACATATCCACTGGTAGATCGTCTATTAGAAATACTACCAACCCAATCAGCATCAATGTATCCATGCAATTGTATCTGAACCCCAGCCTCATAAAATAGTCCATACTACAATGTGGACTTCACATACTTGAGTATGCGTCTAGCCACATCCAAATGCGGTTTCCTTGGAGCCTGCATAAACTGACTTACCAATCCACCAGCATAGCTCAAATCTGGCTTGGTAATAGGCATATAAATCAAACTTCCAACTATGCGCCTGTACATAGTAGGGTCTTCCAGAAGCTCACCTTCATCTGTGCTCAGCTTCACATTCTGCTCCAAAGGAACTGAAATAGGCTTATAGCCTGTCATCCCATATTTGGACAGCATGTCCAATCCATACTGCCTCTACAAGAGCCATATCCCACTTGGTGATCTAATCACCTCAATACCCAAGAAATAACCTAGCTCTCCCAAATCCTTCATCTCAAACTTCTACTTCAATAGCATTTTCACATGAAGGATATCTTCATCACTATCACATGTGATGATCAAATCATCAACATAAATGACAAGCAGCATAATACCTTTCTGTGTTTTTCTCACATAAAGTGAGATATCTGCCTTGGAAATCTGAAAGCCAATAGTGACAAGATATTGTCCTATCTTGTCAGACCATGCTCTAGGTGCTTGCTTCAAGCCATACAAGGCTTTCTTCAACCTGCAAACAAACTCAGGATGAACAGCATGAACATAACTAGGTCGCTTCTTCATGAATACCTCTTCTTGCAAATCACCATGCAAGAAGGCATTCTTTACATCCATTTGATGTAAAGACCATCCCTTTGATGTAGCCACAGCAATGACTGCTCTTACGGTTGCCATCCTTGCAACCGGACTGAATGTTTCTTCATAATCAATTCCATATGTTTGTGCATACCCCTTGACAACTAATCTTGCCTTGTATCTATTCACAGAACCATCTGCATTGTGCTTCACCTTATAAACCCACTTACAACCAATTGCATTCTTGTCTTTAGGCAAAGGCACCAATTCCCATGTAGCATTTGTTTCCAAGGCATCCATTTCTTCATCCATGGCTTTCTCCCATTTTTCTTTTCCCATGGCTTGCTCAAAATAAGTGGGTTCTGGTTCCTGGGGCAGCCCCCACTCTCGGGTTACGGGGCCTGTTTGGAGCCTGAGATGATCCCGGATGGCTCTGGGTTGAATGGAGAACATAGGTCAGTTGCTCTGTTTTGCACACTGGTTCTATCATATGGTCGGTGGCCTATTTCAGGACCGACCCCCAGTCGACCGTTTTGGGTAGACTCAGTTGGTCACCCAATTGAGCCTAACTGACTACGACTAGTGGCTATATAAGAGCAAGCCCATGAAGCCCATTTTATCACTGGCTATAGCAACCCTGATTCCTTAGCATCTATCCTCCATCTTCTACTGTTTCCAGCATACCATCGAAGCTTCTTTCACAGGAGTATACGGTTGGGAGGCAGTGCCATCTATTGTATCAGTTCTACAGTAATCAAATTTTTGATTCTCCATACTATCTTGTTTTCTCTCTTGCGTACGAGTTCCTGTTATCTATTGAGCACAGACATTGTATTATTTTCTTACATGGTATTAGAGCCTAGACTCTAGCAAGAAAATTTAGTAGTGTGTTTTTTGTTTGCGAGCAGATTGTGAGAGATGGCCCAGCCCACAAGACTGCGAATCCCACCGTTCAGCAAAAGCGAAAAGTTGGACGGCTCTAACTATCCACTCTGGAAGTTCAAGATGAAGACCATCCTAAGCACATACGAGCTTTGGGACATTGCTACTGGGACGGACGTGAGGCCCGGCTATGAGACTGGATCCAGCCAATGCAGGACAACAGATAGTACCAACTATGGATGAGATTCTCGCATAGATAAGAAGAAATGCAGATGCGCTATGTTCTATTGTCTGTAGTGTTAGTGATTCTGTCATGGCATTAATTCAACATGTCACCACAGCGGAGGAGGCATGGATGATCTTGAAAAATTAGTACGAGACCATGAATTAGATGCGGATTCAAAATCTGGAGACTCAACTCATGAACGAGAAGTTGTCTGAGTCTGAAGTAGTAGAGAAGTTCATCACCAAGGTGAAGAATCTGCATGATCAAATGACTACAATTGGCATCACTATCACCAGCGAGAATCTAGCACGAAGGTGCATACGGATTCTCCCACCAAAGTACGATGGTCTTGTTATGGCACTGAATATGTAGAATAGAAATCCACCCCTCAACTTTGAGGATTTCAGCACGATGCTTCTAGAGGAGGAGATGGGTCAAAAGATGAGGACTTTCGGCTTTCTGGACTGGATCAAAGAAAGGTAAGGGTAAGGACTCTGGTAACCCATCTTCTTCTGATGATAAAAAGAGAAAGAAGAAGATCAAGTGCTTCTATTGCAGCAAGGCAGGGCACAAGCAGAATGAGTGCCAAAAGAAGATTGCAGATGAGAAGAACGGAGTAAAGAAAGAGTCTAGCGACAGCGCAGAGGTAGTATCAGTAGAGTTGTTCATCGTAATTGAGGAGATTTGCACGGAGGCAGTTCATGTACCTATAGATGAACCATGCATCATTGACAGTGGTGCATCACGCACATGACCAATCGGAAGGATTGGTATACCTCTCTATAGCAGATAGGGAATGACATCCTGGTAGCAGTTGGTAATGATGCAAAATGTCTAGCAAAAGGAAAAGGTATGATTGCTCTCAAGTCAGATGGAGTTGTAAAACAGTTGTCGGATGTTCTTTATGTGCCCGATATCAAGAGGAACTTATTGTCCATTTTTGCGATCATGGATCGGGACCTCAAAGTTCAATTCGATAAGAATGGTGCACAGATCCTGGATCTTCAAGGAAAGGTCATTGGTAAAGGTACACGGAGCAACAACATTTATGAACTCTTAGCTTTTAGTGCTCGAGCGGATGTGAAGAACACTAAGCTATGGCATGAGAGGTTTGGTCATCTAAACCTTAGTTCTTTAAAGGAGATGCATAAAAGTGGAATGATTGCAGACCTACTAGAAATTTTAGATCTGCCCGATGTATGGTAAGCTTGCATGATGGGCAAGCAACATCGGCATCCCTTTCCTAAAGAGGCCAGTAGGGCAAAGGCTCCTCTAGAGCTCGTTCACATGGACCTCTGTGGAAAGATGGAGACGGAAGCTTTGGGTGGTTCCTACTACTTCATGATGCTGATCGACGACTACAGTAGAAGGATGTGGATATACTTCCTGAAGACTAAAGACGAGGCTTTTAGTAGGTTCAAGGAATGGCATGTAATGGCCGAGAAACAAACGGGGAGTAAAGTGAAGAAGTTGAGATCAGACAGAGGTGGAGAGTTCACATCAACTGAATTTGAAAGTTACTGCAAAAGTCACGGAATCAAGAGGCAAAAACCCCCGCCACATACATCACAACAAAATGGAGTAGCAGGATAAAAGATGCACGTCATCTATGAAATGGGCCGGAGTATGATGAAAGGGAAAGATTTGCCAAAGGCTTTCTGGGCTGAAGCATGTAACACTGCAATTTACATCCTGAATCGTAGCTACACGAAGGCTGTGAATGGGATGACTCCACTGCAAGCCTTTTCTGGTAAGAAACCTTCAGCTACACATTTTAGAGTTTTTGGATGTGACTGTTTTGTGCATGTCCCTGATGCTACTAAGACCAAATGGGAACCGAAGAGCCGGAAGTGTATCTTCTTGGGCTATAGTGAAGAGGCAAAGGGTTACCGTCTCTATAACCCTATTACCAAGAAGATAATTGTAAGTTGCGATATGGTCTTCTCAGAACAGCCGCATCAATTGGAGGAGGATGCTTCCTTCCTAGACAACTAGGACCAGGATATCCATCTAGTACTGCCACCAATAACAAACCGTAACTCCCCCAACGGTGCTTGGGAGGATTCAAGACAAAGAAGATGAAAAAGAGCCTGCAAAACCACAACGGCAATGGCCATTCCCGAAGTGGTTAAAGTAGCTTTTGGATGGTAGAGTACCTCCAGACATTGAGGAGGAACCATTTGAACACCGCCAGTCCAAGAGATTAGAGGAGCAAAGAAGGGTGCAGGAACACTTGGTCAACTATGCTTTGATGACAGAAGTAATCCGTGCTGATGAACCCAAGTGTCTTGAAGAGGCACAGGGCAATGATAGGTGGATGGAGGCTATGCAATCGGAGTATGGCTCCATAATGAAGAACAACACTTGGGACCTTGTGGATTGACCACCAAAACGCAAGGTAATCGGAACCAAGTGGGTGTACAAGACCAAGTATAAGTCCAACGGCATGTTGGATAACTACAGCTCGACTAACCACAATTCACAGTGTTTTGGCTTTAGCTGCCCAGGGAAGTTGGCCTGTGTTTCAGATGGATGTGAAATCCGCCTTTCTGAATGGAGATCTCAAGGAGGAGGTATATGTGGAACAACCACTAGGTTTTGAGATCCCTGGTTCAGAAGGTAAAGTCTGCAAACTGAAGAAGGCACTTTATGGGCTGAAACAAGCCCCACGAGCGTGGTACCAGCAAATTGAAGCCTACTTTTTGCAAAACGGGTTCAAGAGGAGCCCATCTGATGCAAATTTGTATATCTTCAGAGAAGGAGGAAAGTATATGATCATGATCCTTTATGTGGATGACCTTGTCATAATAGGGAACTATGAAGAGAAGATCTCGTAGACGAAGCATTTGCTAGGAAGAGAGTTTGAAATGACAGACCTCGGACTGATGCATTTCTGTTTGGGGATTGAAGTTTGGTAGGAGCCCAAACAGATCTTCATTTCACAGAGCTGAAGTATGCTAGAGAGATACTGAAGGCATTTGGCATGGCTGAGTGCAAGATAGTTGGTACCCCTATGGAGCTTGACGCGAAGCTCTCAAATGAGGATTCAGCACCACTGGTGGACAAAGCAAAGTACAGAAGGCTTGTGGGTAGCTTGATTTACCTGTGCAACACATGGTCGGACATCAATTTTGCAACTGGTGTACTAAACAGGTTTTCCAATAAGCCCCGGGAGAACCATTGGAGGGCAGGGATGCGGGTGCTAAAATACACCTATACCAAGGGCAACATCTTGACTAGATTCTGTGACTCAGATTGGGTAGGAGATGTGGATAGCAGGAGATCAGTGACAAGTTACTATTTCTCACTTGGCTTTGGAGTTGTGTCATGGGTCAACAAGAAGCAACCCATAGTTGCTCTTTCTTCTATCGAGGCTGAGTACAAATCTGCATGCTTTGCTTCTTGCAAGGTAGTGTGGTTGAGGAGGATTTTGGGGGACATGGGTGTAGTGCAGAACAAGCCTATGCAGTTATCATGTGACAATCAGAGTTGCATGGCGATTGCAAAGAACCCGGTGTTCCACACTCGCACAAAACACATTGAGATTCAATCTCACTTTGTACGTGAGCTCAGCATGGATGGAGAGGTTGACTTGGTGTACTGTCCAACTACAGAGAATGCTGCGGACATCTTCATGAAGGCTCTTGGAAGAGACTTACTAGAGAGGCATCTTCATCGACTTGGCATTGGGCCAAAAAAGTAAGTTCACTTGTAGGTGGACATTGAGGGGGGGTGTTAGATATCAATGCTCCATTCTTGTGTAACTATGCGGGAACCAGTTAACTCTACTTGTAAGCCCCCCATATGAGGAGAAGGCATTTGAGTAGCTCGATTATTTGGTAGGTTCTGGTTTGGACACCAGATGGGGGCCATGTGTGGCCTGATGGCTAGATGGCTTCAGATAGAGTTGGCACACCACCAACTAGGCTACATGCAAGTGTAGGAAGGCATCCCTTGATTGACCGCATTGAGGGTAGATGGAGCATTTCCCGAGGTAGCCCACTCTTGGGCTGCAGGGCCCGTTTGGAGCCTCAGATGATCCCGGAGAAATGGAGATCGTAGGTTAGTTGCTCTGTTTTGTGCATCGGTTCTATCGTATGGTCGATGGCCTATTTCGGCACTGACCCCCAGTCGACCGTTTTAGGCAGACTGGGTCGGCCACCCAATTGAGCCTAACTGACTACGACTGGTGGCTATATAAGAGTAAGCCCGTGAGCCCATTTCATCACTGGCTATAGCAACCCTAATTCCTTAGCATCCAGCCTTCGTCTTCTACTATTTCTAGCATGCCATCGAAGCTTCTTTCACAGGAGCGCACGGTTGGGAGGCAGCACCATCTATTGTATCAGTTCTGCAGTAATCAAATTTTTGATTCTCTATACTATCTTGTTTTCTCTCTTGCGTACGAGATCCTATTATCTATTGAGCACAGACATTGTATTATTTTCTTATAGCATTTTCTTCCAAGGCATCCATTTCTTTATCCATGGCTTTCTCCCATTTTTCTTTTCCCATGGCTTGCTCAAAAGAAGTGGGTTCTGGTTCATGTATCACTTTGACCATATAGGCATAGTGAATGGTTGTAAATCCATCATATTTCAGACTATCCACAGGATACTTAACTCTAGTAGATGTGCACAAAATAGGCTCACTACCAGGTGCTCTCAAAACATCCCTTGTCTTCCTTACTCTAGGTATAACAATAGAAGGAATACCCAGCTCATCATCGAGGCTCTGTTCTGAGCCAATCGATTCACCATCCACATAAGAGTGACCTGCATTCACATCAACCATGGGCTGATCTACTTTCTCTTTTCCCTTTCATGATACTTGCATACCACTATCTGCATTGCTTTAAGGAGATTCTCCTGATCTCAATCTGCCTGTCCATGGCAAAGTATGTGAACCACTGCTAGAGGACACTACAGGTCCACTAATATTTTGTGATTACTGCTATGAATTCTGTCCAGCATTACCATTTTGTGCATCTACATCATCAATCACATTTACTGGTTGATACCAGTTGCTCATCTCATCAAAAACAACATCTCTACTCACTGTAAACTTACAAGTAGAAGGGTTATAGCATCTATACCCTTTCTGCTGCAAAGAATAACCAATAAAGATGCACTTCTCAGCTTTTGGATCCAACTTGGATCTCAACTCATTTGGCACATGAACATAGGCAATGCAACCAAAAACTTTCAAATGAGAAATATCTGGTTTCCTACCAGTATACCTCTCCTCTGGCATCATGCCATGTATTGCTATAGTGGGAGTCCTATTCATTATGTAGACTGCTGTAGCAATTGCTTCAGCCCAATCATAATCTGGCAGGTCTTTTTCCTTGAGCATGGCACGAGATACCTCTCTAATATGCCTGTTTTTTCTTTCTGCAAGTCCATTTTGCTGTGGGGTATGACTACATGAATATTGCTGCTTTATGCCATGCTCCTGCAAGAACCTTGCAAACTCATTTGAGAGGTACTCTACCCCTCCGTCTGACCTTAGGCATTTTATTTGCAAGCCTGTTTCTTTTTCAACCATAGCTTTAAAAGCTTTGAAATGCCCAAACACTTCACTTTTCTTTTTCATGAAATACACCCAAATTTTTCTGCTATAGTCATCAGTAAAAGTGACAAAATAATGACAGTCTCCAATAGATGCAGCTTTAGTAGTCCACACATCAGAGTGGATTAATTCCAATGGCCTCTTACTCTCTTAAACATGTCTAAGAAATGGTTTCCTTGCCTATTTTCCAAATTGATAGGCTTCACATACCTTATGCATTTCTGCAACCTTGAACTTAGGCAATCCAGCAATAATATTTTGGTCCTGCATTAATTTAAGTCGCTGTACATTAACATGACCAATGCGTTTATGCTAGATATTAATATCTACAACTACACCGATCCCATGTACAAACATTGCTACACTCAATTCAGGCATGTCTGCATCCAATGTAAACATCTTGCCCTTCTTCTTCTCTTTTGCTATCAAGCGACCCTTATTTTTCATATCCTCAACAAAGCATCCATGAGGATTAAATCTGACCTGCAAGCCTTGCTCAACCATTTGAACAATAGAAACTAGGTTCTTGGTGATATTCAGGACATGAAATACATCAGATAGATATTTCTTTTTCCCATCCTACATAGACAAAGGAATTTTACCAATCTGCACAATAGGATGTGCAGTATCATCACCAGTCTCCACAAATCCTAGTCTTTCCATTTTCCTTGCATCCTACATCCACTTTGCATGACCTGTCATGTGGTTTGATGCACTTGAGTCAACATGCCACACATCATTGCTCTCTTTTGCACTTGTCACAGAATTGATCATGTGCTGCACCATCAACAAATGCTCATTTCTGTCATCACCCTGTCTATTAGAGAATGCATAATTGCCTTGTTGCAATTTTCCATTCATGATGTCATTCTGCTTTTTATAGCAGTCTTTAGCCATATGACCCATTTTAACATAGTAGTAGCATTCAACATTGCTATTTGCTCTCTGCCATCCACCACGACCTCTTTGGCTCCCCCTGCCTCTAAGGTGACCACGTCTTCCTCCATAGGACTAGTTTTCTTGAATTTGTTGCATATTCTAATTTTTGCCACAGCCTCCAGATCGGCCTGCTCTACCTCTACCTCTACCTCTTCCAGCATTTGAGTAGAAGACTTCTTTTGAAGTTCCTTGTGAAGAAGATGCACCACCATTTCTCTACTCTTTGGAAATTAGAAGAGCAATCAAATCCTCAAAATCAAAAAATTTTTAACGGATGGCAATGGATGTTTAGAAATGTGCATAATCCTTTCCTAGACCATTCAAGGTCACAGAAACTAAATCATCATCTTCCACTGGCGACCCAATGGAAGCAAGTGCATCTGTAATCTTCTTCACCTTCATGTGGTAGTCATTGATGCTCACATTTTCTCTTTGCATCAACTCCTACTTGAGCTACATTTTCCTAGCTTGTGTATTTATGTTGTACATTTTTTTCAAAGTATCCCACGCCTCCTTCGGCGTGCTTACATATTGAATATGCACAATCATAAAATCTAAAATATTGATAGACAGCTAGTACATAAATTTTCTGGCTCTCTCATGCCATCCTTTAAATGCTTGCAACTCCTGTTGATTGGGAAAATTAGGAATAACTGGTTCTTGTTCAGTTCCAGTAATGAACTCTGAACAGCCTTTTCCCTTAAGGAAATTCGTCATTCTAAACTTCCAGGCTTGGAAGTTGTTCTTGTCAAGCTTTTCAGTGACTATTTGTGAAAGAGCATCAGATGCCATTACCCTCTTGTACGTATGAAACCTCTTCTTGTCCCTTGTGTTTGTAGTATTTTGAGTTGCATTGGACTAGGGGGTAATGAAGGCCACTTCAGGTTCTCTCTCTTGAGTGTCTCTTCCCTTTTTCCATGGCTTTCTCTTCCAAAGTGCTCAGAAGTGTTGTCTATTTGGCCACTCATTGTGCATACATGGTTATCTATTTCTCAAGCCACAAAGGGAGCTCTTTCTTCCCTCCTAGGTGACCTCTATGGGACTTGGATCATTGATGAAGTCTAAGCATGGAGGTAGTATTCTCCCAAGTCGGCACCAGTAGAAAGAGTAGGTGTTTTTCATGATAGTTTTACCCTCTATCAGTATTTTGCTCATAACTTTTCGCTCGGTGGTTCGATTTGGATGAAACTTATATCAGTGTGAACTCTCTTCAAGGAGCATCATCCTATCTCTTTGATTATTGTATTAAATATCAAACCAAAAATCTATGACTCTCTATGTGTGACTGTTTCTTTTTCAGAGAACTTTTACCCCTATCTAGTAATCTACCCATATCTTTTCGACCGCTTCTTTGTTTCTTATGAAACTTATATCAAAGCGAAGCCATTTCAAGGCATATCTGGATATGTGGCTGAATATTTTATATCATGTCTTTGCTAAAAGTTATGGGTCTCTATGTCTTATGATAGTTTGGAGAGTGTTTTGAGCTAAGTGTAAAGGTGTCTATGAAGGAGGTGCAATGTTTCCTCGGAACCTACCCATCCAACCCAATCAGCCTCATTAAACTCCTCAATATATATCATCTCATGTCATGTTGAGCCACAAGATCTTCTTTCAACAACGTATCGCTCTTCTCTTTGGCTCAAACCACCGGCTTGTTGAGATTATGGCCTCCGCTGATCCTTTCCTTCTCCCTATGCTTGCATACAACATCATTTGGAATGTTACCATCTTCATTCTCATATAAGGGAGGATAGTATGGTGTGGTCTCTTAGTATAAAAGCTTCTTTTTAATATCCCTTTCCTAGTGATGAATATCTCTATCACTCAGTTCGAAAGTAGCAGGAAGTGAAGAAGTGCGTGAAGTTTATTACCCCCAACTTCATGTCACATCTTTTGGTGGAGACGCCGAGTAAGTTTGGTATTGGATTCATCCCACCTTACTAAACAGTCTCGGGTATAATGGTGGATTACATGTTATGCCTAGTATAGGCATGTGTTTTCTGATGTGAGAAAGAAGATGCCTAGAAGAACTCCGTTAGAAGACATTGCAGCCCGTTTAAGAGAACTAGAAGATTGTTAAGGTGATGCTCAAGCTATTTGCATGGTCATCATGATCATATCCTTTATGTTTGCACTCTTGAATATGTTGATGAATTGGCAATGCCACCAACAGGCACAATGATAGATTGGGGATTGTTTCATGCACTTGTAGCTTAGTGTGAAGAAGAGTTGAGTCTTTGGGTAGTTTTTGACTATAACAATGGAGTGGTGATTCTCAATGCTTTCAACTTCTTTTGCTATGCAAATGCTGAAGAGTACAATATGTTGAAGCTGTTATGTGCACTTCCAATTGTGACAAGGGTGATTCTTGAATGCATGTATACACAACGTTTTCATGGTGCTGGTTGGTCACTTATTTTTAAAGATTTTGTTGAGGATCACATTGTGGAGGGTTTTCAACAAGTGGTTATGCATAATAAGTTGGTCTTGGTATACTAAGGCTCTATGGGATCTTGTTTGGATCTTGTTTGGGATATTATTTGGATCTTGGTGTTTCCCTTTTGTGTTTCATCATGGTGAAGATTCCACTGTTTCGAAGGACCCAAGGGGAAGAGTCGGAGTATTATCTTTGGGATTTTGTTCAAGGATCCTAGCTTTCTGGATGGTCCATGAAGGATCGGGTGGAGATTTTGCCTGATTTTCTTGAAGATGTAGCCTTGAGTTGGCATGAGTCCTTACCGAACTCTACCAAGGAGGATTGGGACCAAATGGTGGCTACAATGAAGTGGATATTTGGGGCAGTGGAATCGCCAAATGCTTTGATGTTGCAGTTGGACTAGTTCTATCAAGGAGAGGGTGAGATGGTCTCTGTGTTGGCAATCCGATATGAAAATTTATGGACAAAGTATCAAAGGGCAGCTTTGCAAGTTATGGCATGTACATCATTGGCCCCTCAAAGTCTCGTAGGGATGGAGTACTTAAAGATGAGCAAATTTGTTATGGCTTTGGAGCCTCGTCTTCGCTCAAAAGTAATGAGTAAAGATCCAACAACATACGTGGAGGCACTTCGCATTGCGACCAAGAAAGAAGCTTCTTTGAAGATCGAATCCTCTTTTGTGTCTTCAACAGCTTCAACTTCTAAGGTGGAGGTAATGGGCACTCCTCAGGTACCAAAGTCCTCTAAGTTAGATCATAATATCTCCCAATTGATGGCATAGTTTGCTAATTTGAAATTTGGTTAATGCACAACAACCCTAGAGCACCAAAGAGTGAGGATAGGCCTCAAGATAAGAGTGAGGCCACTTGCTATGAATGACGAGACAGTTGGAAAAAGGTAGAATGGACAACACCTAGCCAAGGGTGGCAACCAAATCTCCCAACTAGTGTGGGAGATTGGAAAACCAACCCACTCTAGGCAAATCTCCATAAGCACCCCTGAGATGCATCTAACAAAAAAGAAGCCTTACCCAAGAACTTAGCCACACATGCCAAGGCAGGGACGTCACATTCATAGATAAGAAATTGTTGGAGCTCCTCCAATATGGGGATTCATCCCGTGGAAAATAGATAAATCCCTCCCCTAAATAGGCATTCAAGCTTAGGCTGACGTCACTAATGTGACACATGCATGGCAAAGAATGCCACCTACCCAACTCATACTAGTCTCTTCTAGCCACTTTCCTCATGCAACAAGAGGGCAACAAGCAACCTCATCCTATAAGATCTATTGTTCATCATCCTCCAGAGGAGAGTAAGTGGCTCAAAGCCTTTTTTCTAGTACCTTGATAGATTCTCATCCACCTTCTCTTCTAATAAAGTAATCCTATTATCATACTCCCCTTCTGAGGGACTATCATTACATCCACTTTCTTTGCTCATAGTCTCTTTGCACAATAGGAACGATTCACTACTCCGACATCTCTTTAAGGTGCCACCCGCACCTTGGTCATAGGTAGGAGAGGCGGCGCACATGCACTGGGTGGAGCTCACGTCTCACTGTATTTCTCCTAATTCTCAACTTGGTATCCTTTAGCAATGTAGTGTCTTGGCTCTCCATTCAGACTAGGTAGCTCTCTTTTTCAAGTACCCAATATTGAAAATAAGGGGTGAAAAATATCTTGATAAAGAAAGTACTACCTTGTATAGAAACACAATACACTAAAATAAAAGTAAACAAAGTAGAACACCTTGGAAATGATGCCAAGATGACACCAAGATATAATGATAATAAATGTCTCAATGAATTTGAAAATCTTCCAATTAATGGTAATTGAGCATGAAACCATATTGCTTGTAATACAAGATACAATATGAAAAAAGGAGATGTACAAACCAATGTTAAAAAGAGAATTTGTGGTGTTGTTGGGATGACATGTATATTGTTTCCATTGACTATTATTATAGGTTTAATCTTCCAAGCAACCACATGTAAAGGGACGCATGCCCTTGCCTTTTCTTTTTAGAAAGATGCAGATAAGATAAGTTGGGAGGAAGACATCTATATATTTTATAGTGTTTGATTCTCCAACAAAGTCTAAAATTTTATTAAATTTATAATTTTCTTCTTTTGTTGAGTAGGGGGTACATACTACATGACTTGGTATAACATATTCAAAAAATTCATGGCATCTAACATTACTTCAATGAGTGCCCATTGCCAAGTAGTGAGATTCATGTGTAGAAACTAGTTTCCTTTACATTGAACACAATATTGATAAATAAAGTACTACCTTGTCTAGTAACATGTTGCATTTAAATAAAAGTAACCAAGGTAGAGCACTAGCATATCATGACAATAAATGCCTTATTGAGCTATCTTGGAAACCATCTCAATGGCACCAATTGAGCATGCAATCACAAATGATAGCATTAATACAAGGTACATTATGAATTAAGGTTATTGACATGCCTCTATTAAAACGAGAAAGGAGAATTGAACCTCCTTTCAAAAACATGCACATAAGCTAAGTTAGTAGGAGGATATAATATATTTTGTATTTTTTGTTTTTAAACAAAATTTGAGGTTTTTCAAAATATATAGTTTGCGTCTTTTGTTGAATAGGGGGAGCACATACTAATTTCTTGGTACGATAATTTTCAAAGCAACAAAATCTACCAAAAATCATGTCCACCAAAAGAACAATACTTTCAGCCACCACCATATGTTGTGGATGAATGTCCTCAAAATGTAGTTTAAAAATAGAAAAAGCCTTAGAATCAAAACATTAAAGCAGAAATATCCATCGAACAAAAGTATAGAGAATATTTTTTTAAAAAATAATCCCACATGTAGGACTCCCCTTAGTCTAAGACTTAGAAGACACAATGTTGTACTACTCCTCTTCAATACTATTGTTCTTGTCTAGTCTCATAGCCTTTCCTTTCTTATTGTCCGGTTGTGGTTCACTCTCTTCCAACTCATCCTATAACTCGTTTTCACTTTTGCTATTTTCCACTCGTTTATCTTTTTATGTCTTCTTAGTTTCTCTTCCCTTACAGCATCTAATCTATCCATTCACATCAGTTCAATCAATTCCTATTTTTGAATATTGAGATTCACATGCAGAAACTATTTTCTAAGAAATTTGCACACTTTCAATAAATAAATCACTACCTATTCTAGTAATAGATCATGCTCAAATGAAAGTAAACAAAGTATAATACCTTGGGAATCATACCAAGATATAATGACATTAATTGCCTTTATTGAGCTATCTTGGAAAACATCTCATGCAACAATAGCCCTAAAAGATAAATTTTAAATTAGGAATCAAGCTAATGTACATGACTATATCAAAAAGAGAATTTGTATTGTTGGAAGCCTAAGGAAACACGTTTAACTAGCTTAAGAACTCTTAAGAATGCACTGGCATATCCTAAATATTGTATATTATCATGGAACAAGGCTAATAAGACTACATGAGAGATCATAATAGAACTAAACATATAAAAGATGAAAAGCTTTTAGTCAAGAACAACATACCAAAGAACTAATCTCCATGACCTTTGGTTTATCTCTTCTAGAAAGAATTATACTAAATTAGTTCTAACATATAAACTCTTCTGGAACCAATTATAATAAATGAGTACTGTGACACAGAATTCGGGGCTTAATTCTAGTCACTTCTTAGCATCAAAAGAACAAGAGGGAAAGGAAAATAGAAGAATCAAAGCAAGATAAAGATATAAACATCAAAGGTGAGATCATAGTTTAACATGGGAAAGAGGAAAGGTTGAGGGGAAGCATTGATTTCTACCAAGCGTTCGGTGCCAAATGTAAGAGCAAGCCTCTGTTGGAAGAAAATTTTCATACTAAGAGCTACATGGATGGAAGTGAAGGGGCTGAATTGGTAGGGCACATTCTAATGTATGGGGTTGTTGGGTCACATCATCTTGATAAAGCTCAACCCAAGAGAACCCACAATTTTGGAAATAAAAAAAACAGCTATGATAGCATAGAAATAGCTCTTCCTTTGATCCTCAAAACCCAAAATAAAGAATGCATGCTTGTAGGGTTTGAAAAGTCAAGATTCTTGTTGACATATACTTAATGAAAAATGGAACAAGAGATGAGAAGTTAGGACCATTTTAGTAACAGACTCCAAAACTGTCCCAAATCCAACTCTACTCTGTTCTACACACTGTAACATTTTCTTAGCAAATTAGAAGATGGCAGTAAAGACATAAATGGATAGAGCTCAAAGAGACAAAGAGTTTGATATAGGTTTCGACAAAAACGGATTAGGGAGCAAAAAGTTATGGCCATTTTACAACCGGGTACCAAAATAGTCCATGAGCGACTTAGGCAATAGGAAAAGGCAACAATTTTTCTTATTGAAGAGGTTGCTTCCACAGTACATATTGGAATGATGTCGCCCTAAAGGGTAGAGAATCCCCTCAGAACAAATCCCAAAACAAGCCATACATGAACACAAACGGAGCTCCCGAGCGAAGAGGAAAAAAATATGAAAAATGGGAAAAGAAGGGAAGATCTTGGCTCTGGAAGCCAGGAAAGATTCCCAATGGGAGAGAACTACAAAGAAGAGAGGGGCTAAGGCTCAAGGGAAAGGAGAAGCATAGAAGGAGCTAGATACAAGGCAACATCAAGGCTACAAGGAGAAAATGAGATGCTTGAGAGAGAGGGGAGGGGCTTCTTTTATGGTGCAATTCTCACCTTCCTTCACCTTGTTACATTTGCTCACAATAGATTCTTTCATCCCTTTGTGAGATAAGGGCATGGGTCACCATCAATTGTCCTCTTAGGAGGATTGTGACAAGTGTCCCATCACAAGATGCTTATTTATCCTTTTGAGTAGAAAAGTCAATAGTCCTCTCACATGGAGCCCAAGAGGACCCTCCTCTTTTCCACATGTCAACATCCTCCACATTCCACATTAGAATTCTAGAAGAATTCCTTTTGACTCCACACTCCTCCACACTTTTCCTCATGCCCTCCACATGCTCTCCATGTGCACTCCCTATTATTATAGTACATTATTGAGTCCATGTAGGCTTTTGGCCCACTCTAAATATATGACTCATTTCTATTTCCCAATTACAAAGCAAATAATATATCTCTCAAACCATTCTATCCCTATACCAAGGTATTTATAATTCATACCCATGGTATTTACAATGATGCACTCCACTCATGATCACATTTGCAATCATTTTCACTAATTATTCTAATTAGTGTCAAACCCACATTAATGATTACATGAAATATAGTCGACATCAAAAGATTAACAAGCCACAACAAGAGTAGCTGCAAAGAGTCGTCTCCTGCCACCAACTTCTCCATCACGCTTCTTGGTTCTTTGTCTCCATGGCTAGCTTTTGTCACCTTGCGGGCCCTACAAATCCTCCCATAGGTTTCAAAACAAAATATCATTTTTTGTTGTCAAGTATTTCGCCTCCCAGCAGATCCCCGTGCTTGGCATGGGGGTCTGTTGGCCATGGTATCTGTGGATAAAACACTTTTAACTGGTACTCATTGGCACGTCCAAGGACCTCTTGACCATTTGCATCTTCCAAAAGACAAGTTTTATTTTTGAACTTTTTCTTCACCCTGAAGGGACCTTCCCAGCGCCAAAGGAGTTTCTTGTCTAGCCGCTTCTCCACACGACCATCAAACTTCATGACCACGCTTCCTTCTTTGAGTTTTGGCTTCTTCTTCTTCTTGGTAAGAGCATCGTGCCTTGCTTTGCAACGTTGTTGTGTTGGCTCCAAATGTTGAAGTGCTTGAAGCCACTTCTCATCCAAGGTCTCTAGCTATACTAGACGGTGGGGCATGTGTTTCTTCTTCGTTGCACAATCGAGAAAAAGACATGCAAAGGCTTGAGATTTCCAATTCTATTGGCAAGATGGCCTCCACTCCATAAACTAGCTGAAAAGATGTGAAACCAAGGGAGAGCTTATGAGTGGTTCTATAAGCCCATAAAACCTCTGGTATATGCACATCCCACTTTCTTTTCATGGTGTCTACTAGCTTAGACAAGGGCCCACAAAGCAAACCATTAGTTTTTTCCACAAGACCATTGCATTGGGGATAATATGGAGTTGATATGACACGATTTATTTTCAATTTGTGCACCAAAGATTCAATAAAGTCATTCCTAAAAGACCTCCCTCCATCTATAAGGATTTCCAAAGGGCAACCAAAACGGGCACATATAAACTCCTTGAGAAATGATGCCATTGTTGTTGATAGTAGCTTTTGCTTCCACCCATCTAGTTGCATAATCAGTCACAACTAATATATAATACTTCCCTTGTGAAGAATGAGGAAGGGGGCCAACAAAATCCAAACCCCACCTCTCAAATGGACCATATGCTGGAATGGGATTCAAGGGCCCACGAACCAATTGCTTGCGTCCATATGCTTGGCATACCTCAGAACTTTGGCACCACTCATGGACATCTTTGTTGAGTTGGGGCCAATAATACCTTGTGTTAAGGATCTTTTGAGTAGTGCTAGCTGAAGCAAAGTGACCTGAACCTTCATGACACGACTCCATAATCCTTTTAGATTCTTCCAAGCTCACTACCCTCCTAAGAACCTTATCTTTACCTTACTTATATAGAACATCCCCAAGGATTGTATAAGGACGAGCCTTCCTTGTGAGCCTCTGCTTTTGTTGAGGGGATAATCCATGAGGAAAATGTCCTCAAAATGTCCTGCATCCAAGTAATATTGAACATCTTGGAGCTCTGGCCAACCTGTATCTATCAATATAAGAGTAACTTAAGCCATAGCTTTAGTAGCCATCTCATCAGCTTGATGAATATCTTTTCTTTGAATATGCACAAACTTGCAAAACTCAAAAGCTTCCTTTAACTCCATCGCTCTTTTATAAAGATCTTGTAGATTAGGACTTCGTGCCTTATAAACACCTTTCATTTGCCTAATGACCAGTTGAGAGTCTCCTTTAACCTCTACCTCTTTCACTCCTTCCTTTAGGCAATCTTCTAATCCACAGATCAATGCATTGTACTCAGCCACATTATTTGATATTGCTTTAGGAAATTGCCTAACCATGGCCCATACCTCTTTTCCTTCTGGATCTAATAGAATTATCCCCCCAGCCCCACATTTCCTAGCAAGGCTAAAGGCTCCATCAAAATGCAACTTGAAAGCTGTTGGCAGGGTCTCCAACTCTTCATCTAAGTCTTCCTTTGCCTTTGTTACTTCTTCTTCCTCCTTACCTGTAAGCAAATTTGCCATAGAAGCTCTTGTGGTGCTTTCTGTAATAAAAGTGAAAGAGAACTCTTGAAGCTCACAAATCCACTTAGCAAACTTTCCAGTAGGATTGGGTTTGTGAAACAAAAATTGTAAAGTGGGTTGAGACGTAAGGAAGAAAAGAGGGCGAGGCAGCAAGTATGACCTAAAATTCTTCACTACAAAGACCAAAGATAAACCTTTTTTCTCCATTTCATTGTACCTCTCCTCAGCCTCCGTGAGTTGCCGACTTGCATAATACACTGGTTTGCATGCATCCTTGCTCACCCTTCTAAAGTAGTATAGCTCCCACTGAATGAGTTAACACACTTGGATTCCTTTGGCTCATGCATTCCTTAAGCAAACAAAATGCATCATCTTGCTCTAGTCCCCATTGGAAAGATGCATTTCTCTTTGTCAATAAATTTATAGGATACATCTTTTCAAAAAACATATCAACAAAGCGCTAGTAATACTTTGTTTTATCCGAAATGCCCCTCACCTCTCAGACATTACTAGGTGGTGGAAGGGCCATGATTGCTTGTACCTTCTCAGGATCCATTTCTACACCTTCCTCTGAGATACATGTCCTAATAGAGCCACCTTCTTCCTGGCCAAACGGCATTTTGCAGGATTAAGGCAACCTTTTGCATCATCAATACTTTTCAATGCAATCCTCAACTTTTCCAAGTGATCCACACTGCTTGAATAAATGCAAAAATCATCCAGAAACACTCTTATGAACTTTCCCAAGTAGGGTGCAAATACCTGGCTCCTGAAACGTTGGAAAGTTGTTGGTGCATTAGTAAACCAAATGGCATCACCCTATATGCATACACCCCCCATGGTGTAACAAATGAAGTCTTCCTTTGATCTTCCTCACAAATCCGAATTTGGAAGTATCCGGAGTACCCATCACATACTGAATATATTTCATGGCCTGCAAGTTGATCCAATATCTCATCCTGAAATGGTAGAGGAAAATAATCCCTCTTTGTGCATGCATTCAAAGGGCAAAAGTCCACACAAACACACCATTTCTTTCCTTTCTTGGGAGTAACCACCACAAGAGAAACCCACTCTGAAATCTCAACTGGAAAAATAAACCCAGCTTGGAGCAAGTTAGTTACCTTCTTCCTGAGCACTTCTACTTGTACCACTTCCAACCATCTAAGCCATTGCACCACTGGCTTGCTTTGAGGTTTCAAGTCAATTTTGTGCTCCACTAAGGTAACTTGGTGCACCTGTGGGTAACTATTTGCAAATAGATTAGGAAACCCATCAAGCATCTCTAGGTATTCATCTCTTTCAGTACCTGTTATAGTCTCATCAAGAAGAATCTCATTTTGTTGCCAAATACTAGTGTGATCCACCACTTCCCCATAGATGGTTGAAGATGATTCTCCTTCTGAAGCTCCATTTCCTTGATTGTCCCCCTAATCAACACCAAGGCAAAGACCAAACACCACTCCTTCCACCTCTCCTTCTAAGATGGACTCCTCGGAGGTGCCACTTGTCTTGTGATCGGATGACTCGGACTCTGAGCTCTTGAAAGTTGAAGTTTCCTCCTTTACCACCTTCTTGTGGCGACTCTTGATGTTGTAGCGGACCTTCCTATTCCCTCCTTGGAGAATAAGATCACTTGTCTCCCACTTCTGTACTGCCTTCAATTGACGGAGCCAAGGCCTTCCCAAGATCAATGGGTAAGCCCTAGCATGTGGTTTTGTAGGAATAACCTGAAATGTTGTAGGTACAGAAATTACACACACATCCACTGCCAAATTCTTCACAACTCCTAGAGTTTTCACTCTAGTATTATCAGCCAACTTAATGCGATAAGGAGAGTTAAGAGAAGATAACTTCAAATCAGCATCTTTCATTGTCTTTTCACTCATGACATTTATCGATGCACCCCCATCAATGTATGCATCAAAAATAGTTTGGCCATCTATGATAACATCAACAACAGGTACATCATCTCCCACATCTATGTCTATCTTTTGTGCAATAGGTGTCCCATTATCCTTTTTCTTCTTTTTCTTAGACTCCCTAGTGCTAGCCAATTTGCTCCATTCCTTCCTAAGTTTTGGAGAGAGTGCCAAAAAGGCAAGAGGAAAATCAGATTGTCCAATCTTTCTTCGAGATGACTTTTCCTTCTTATGTTTCCATTCTTTCTCTTCCTCCTCTTCCTCATCACTCCTAGTTTTATGACTTCTTGTCATCAATGGCATCAAAGTTTCTTCCTCATCTTCCTCCTCTGAACATGTTCTTTCTAAGATTACTACACTCTTGTCTTCTCTTTTTTTCAATTTTGGACATTCGGGACGATACTGTCCCTTCTCTTGACATTCATAACAGGTAACATTGCTTTTATCCCTAGGCTTATCCTCAGTTTGTGGAGCCCTAGGTGGCTTGGCATTCACTAAGTGCAACTTCAAATCAGCAAATTCTGCCATCAATTGTGCAATATTATGATCCAATGAGGGAGCAGATACCTGGGATGTTGAGGCTACCTCTACCCGATGTGCCGGAGTCATGACACTTGTATATGGCTAAAATGCGGACTCAATTTGATGGGCCACCTCCTTCTTCAAAGCAATGCAAAGAGCCTCTTTGAAATTACTGGGATTTTTGCTTAGAACCTTTCCACGCAAGGTAGAATCCAAACCATAAACAAATTTTCTCACCCTGAGATGTTCCATTTCCAATGAACCTTTAGAATCTCCCGTAGAAGATGAAGAATACTCAACCACATGCAAAGTAGCTTCTTGGTACTTGATGAATAAGTCCTCATACCTCATAGCGAAGGTCGAAACTAACTCTCCCTCCTTTTGGGAAATCTTATTCAGCTACAATAATAAGGAATTTGGTGACTCCAATGTCCCAAATCTCTCCTTCATTGCCTCAACCAAGCTTTCCCAATCATCCTTGGTATCTTTTAGCAAGGCCTCGTACCAAGTTAAGGCCACACCCTCCAAGAAATTTGGAAGTATCTCAGCACGTTCCTTCATAGACCAACCAATCAAGTGGCATGCTCGATTGAATTCCCAAAGGTAACTCCTCGGGTCTTCTCCTTCTGATCCATGGAACACTGGAATGTTGTACATCTTGCACAAAAAATGAGCACAAAGAAGAAAGTCCTTGCTTGTAAACAAGCTGAAAACATGAGGTTATGATAGGAAAATCCTAGGCAAAACCTACCTGGCATCTCCACCAAAAGATGTGACACAGAATTTGGGGGCTTATTTCTAGTCACTTCTTAGCATCAAAAGAACAAGAGGGAAAGGAAAATAGATGAATCAAAGCAAGATAAAGATATAAACATAAAAGGTGAGATCATAGTTTAACATGGGAAAGAGGAAAGGTTGAGGGGAAGCATTGGCATCATATTCATGCTAGAAATTTGATCTTCAATTCTAGTCCCCCTCCAAAGGATCATATCCATAGCAAAGTAAGGGTTATCCTTGATATATGGGTAGTGGCATTTGATTTATTATTGGGAGGACATGTCTAAAAAAAGTATGATATTTTTCCAAGATGTTGCAAAGCTCAATGAAGCATTACAAGATCCTTTTTTTCTATTCTACCAAATGAAAATTGTTGTTTGATGTTGTGCAACACTAGGCCAGAGGCATGCAAGTCCTTCCCATTCCCTTACATGAGTGACTGAGGCCATCCCTTTGTTTTTTCTTCAAATTTCAATATTTTTAAAAAAGTTTTCAGGCGAAATTCTACACCTCCATGCACTAAAAGGGTTATTTTGTAATCAATCGTTAGAAATTTTTTAATTCTTAACTTCATTCCTTGATCATTTCATTACTTTCATCAATTCTACATAGACTTCATAAGTCATATTTATCTACTCATTATTCTATGCATGAATTTGAAGTTAATAGGTTTCATGAGGAGACCTTTCACTTGTTTATTGTATATTCTTATTGTTGACAGTCTTGTCTCCTCACCCCTTGGTCAGCGCCCAGTAGTGAACCCGATGCTCAACAAATGTGGGGCGATAGGATGTAAACAAGGCCTTCAGGGAGGATACTCTCTCTTAAACTCTAGGGTATGCTCACTTTGAAAAACCTACTCGGTGCTTGGTTGTAGGAGTTAGACATAGTACTAACCTTGGTTTTATGCATGCATGAGAGAATCCGTATGAAGATAGTCGGACGAAGCGACTATGAGAAAGTGCAATTGTTACAAAAAAAACCAAAGCCAAGGCAAGTTGTATAGAAACCAATAATTGTGCAATAAGGGCCATTGGCTTGATACAAATAACCATAGCTACAAACATGCTCGTACAACTAGAGAAGTGTCACTCAGACCTCTTCTCAACTTAGGTAGAACACACATTAAGAGTAGTAACAATCAAACTTGTGAAGCCTACTCACCTGTTGGCTCTTTCCCATGGCTTCCGCGTAGGAAGAGCAGGCTATTCTCAGTATGCAGGGTTCCGAGGCTTTTTGTCACCTACAGATATTTTGGTGTGGTTGTTGGTAGTATAGGTGTAGCTTAGGACCTCAGGTCGTATTCCAGTGAGACATAGGCTTAAGTGTGGTAAGCAAACATAATGCATGCATGTGCGAAAGGAACGTGCATCATCATGGTTGGGGTAATGAAGGCTTTCGTCTTCATTGTTGGGAGTTTAAGGGTTAGAGGGAGGTTCAAGGTTTAGAAGGAGGTTCCAAGGCTAGAGAGAGGTTTCAGATTTTAGAAGAGGTTTCACGATTCAGAAGGGGTTTAAGGGTTTGAAGGAGGATCCAAGGTTCAAGGTAAAGTACATGGTGGAGAACTCCTCTCCCTTGTAGATCATGGAGGTCAAGGGTTGAGGAACTAAGGGTTTAGGGGAAGCATAGGAGTGGGAGAGGAAGAAGGTGTAAGAGCATGGGGGGGAAGAAGAGAGAGGAGAAGAGAGGAGAAGGGAGGAGCAGGAGGAGGAGGAGAGAGGAGGAGGAGGAGGGAGGAGGAGGAGGAGGAGGAGCTTGGAGGAGTAGGGAGGAGGAGGAGGGAGGAGCAAGGAGGAGGAGGAGGAGGGAGGACTCAGGAGGAGGAGGAGGAGGGGGGGGGGGGAGGAGAGGGAGAGGTGGATTGCAACATTGGAGGAGAGGGGAGGAGGAGTTGCAAGGTTAGGACATGTTTTTGGATGTGAAGTGCAAGGAATACCAAAGTAGAACTTAACACAATGCCCCAAAGAGTGCGGGCTTCATTCCATTATGGGGTATTTATACAAGTTGGAGAACTTCTCTCTCTGCATGTAGGAATTGTAAGACATTCTCTCTCTACATGAACTTGCATATAGAAGTTGCATGTAGGAGTTGCAAGTTGCATGTTGCATGTTGCATGTAGGAGGAGTTGCATGTAGAACTCGCATGTAGAACATGCATGTAGGAATCGCATGTAGGACTTGCATGTAGGAGTTGCAAGTAGAACTTGCATGTTGAACATGCATGTAAGAGCTACAAGTAGAACTTGCATGTTGAGGATTCCTAAGAGAGATTATATTCCTAGCCTTATGCAAGTACAAGCAGAGCTTCTTCGCTACTCTTCACACACATTCTTTGCTACCTAAGTCCATGTTAGCACAGAGACAACATACTCCCGGATCCATTTTATTACTCGTCCTCGTGTTATGTCTTATTGTGATCATGGAGTTGGGATGCCATGCATGTAATCTAGAGGCTGTGGAACTTGTGTCATGTCAGTCGATCCTACTATAAAGACTTCGTACCATACAATTGTTTCTCTATTTGTAGGTAGCCTCTATCCACCATTTGTTCGAATAGAGATATGTGGCGTGCTTCTAAGAAGATGACTCTTTGATAGAGTCGGCTTGTAATCTGAGCATTGATCCGTTTATCGGGATTGAAATTGAGTGGAGGCAAATGGCGATTGATGTGGGTGGGGACCTCCAGAATGTATTCCAATTTTTTGTAGAAGATAGCCCTTTAGTGAAGGATGTAGTCAATGTTGCCACGCATTATTTGTTAATGTTGTTGAAGTGCACAGATCAGTGTGTCTTGGATATTCCATTTTATACGAGAGAATGGCTTGATCATTGGCTAATTAATGGTGCGATCTTCACCCAAAGTGTGTCTGTTGGCTTCCCATCTATGACATTATGGAACTGCATAGAACTTGGGATGGTTTTTTTGACATGGAGGTGCACATAAGTACATTTCACCTTGGAATGATTTGCTAGTCTGATCTTGTACCGTAATACTCCATTTAGTTTGAGGCCTAGCCTTTCAACACAAGACTGTGTAATTATGCATACTTGGGCTCCACCATCAATATACACTTCTCCTATAGATTTTCCCTTATGCCAAGTATGTATCACAGAACATATATCAGGAAATTCCTCCAAAGATTGAACCCTTACTGTTTTTTTCTTCTCCGGCTTAGGTGGGTTGACTAACCGCTTTCATTCTCTTCTTAGCCGAGGGCAAAGCTCCATCAACTGACCATATGAAATATCCACTTTCTTATTTACCTATCAAATCCTTCTGAAGAGAGTAATTTTCTTGAGATCCCCCACACGATAAATCCTCTGTTTGTCCAGGGTCCACCAACCATCCACCTCAAGTTTTCATATCAGGATATTTGCTCCAAAAATCCTTGACGGGGTTACTGGGAAGTGGTATCACATCAAAATCATACCCATCATTGGAATTTGGCATGGGAGTGCGAATTGGATTATCCGGATCCTGATATTCAAAATCAAATATTGGCTCATTTTTTGCTGATCTGGTAGCACAAGTAGTGCCAAAGGTGATGATGGGGTAGGGAGAGAATCTAGGGACATGGGGGAGAAATATGGAAGAGTGTTAGTTGTGGAAGGGGAATTAGAGGGAAGGTGGGGGAAGAACTGGGCAAATGGTTTGAGCAGCTTGGTAATCCTCAAGGGTAGGATTAGCAAGGGAAGGAAAGAAGCTAGGTGTGAGGGGCTTGTAAGTTTTTGACTATTGAGTTAGTTGAAAGTGGTGAGAGGCATGAGTAAAGAGATGATGAAGGGAGTAGATGATAGGCTAGAGCAAGAATAAGAGGGTGGTAGCAGCAAGGGTAAGTGAGGTTATGAGGTTGGCATAGAGAGTGGTTAGATATGGGAAGTTGGATGTGAGATAGGCCCTATCATCTTTCGACACTTCTTTTTGCTGGTGCGATGGGATCATCATCTGCAAGGGTGGGATGTTAGTTATGTCATGCCTTGCAAATAATAGTGATGGCCTTTGTAGCAATGGCAACAAACTAGCAATAACCCTGAGGGGAGGACTACCCATGAGGCATACATATGTGGTGAAAGCATCCGTCCTAAGTGCTATAAACCCAGCATTTGTAGACAGACATAAGATATTTTTCTCATCTTCGAACAAGTCTTGGCAAATTATGCGCAAATTTTTGGTCCCTATGAAACATTCCCATTTCATTGTTGGATAAGCGAATATGATCCTAATTTTGAGTTTCTTCCATTGGATAAGCACTCGTGCTTTGAGGTGATCTTTTGCTTGTAGAGTAGCCACAAGCTCTTGGTACACCACCATTGTGCATTGTAGTGGGAGGGACTTCATTGGTGTTGTCTCCCATTGCCTCATTGTTGTGCACTAGCAATTGGATTTCAAGCTTGGAGATGAATATCTTTTGGGATTGCACCTCATACATTTTTTCTTTATATTTATGGTAGATGGGTGCATATGCCTTCTTAAGCTTTTTCATTTGCAAGGTGAACTATGCTTGTTGAGGAATGACATCAGTGGTATTGGACCATTGGTCCAAGACTTGTGCTTGAGAAGTGTTGGCCTCTTTAGTGGTAGCAAGTTGGTCCTTTAAGATTCAGAAGTCCCTTGTAATCTCTTCAATGCTGAATGTGCATATTGCCAAATACTATTGTATGTCTTGAAGCTTTTGTTGGCAACCCTAGAGCTCTTCTTCTTTGTGGATCAGAGTGAGTCGAGCTTGTGCCAATTCCTCCATCTGCTGAGTATGTGTAGAGGTCAAGTAGTCATAGGACATCTATAGGATTTTTGTACCCTCACTGCCTTCTCTTGATCTTGGAGAGCTTGGTTCATGCACTCTTTTTCGACCTCTTTCTCATCTGTTTGCACCTGAAAAGCCCTAACCTCTATGGTGATTCCATGGAATTAGTATTCTATAACTATTGTAGTCTATCTTTTCAATTCTCGTGCATGTTCCTCCTTGGCCAAGCTAGTAAATAGTTTTGACATTTGGAGCATTTGGCTAGCTTGATGATGGAAAATGACAGATGGTGATGAGGATTGGCAATACTACTAATACAATTTGGTGCCCATGTAACCATCTTGATGATTTTGTAGTACTTGTTGGGGGTTGTTCTAATGGTAAGTCACTCACTTGGGTATAGTAGTAATAATGTTGATCTGGCACTAGCTCTCCTTGTGGATCATGGACTGGCATGGCATTGATGGGTAGTGTTGGTGCCAATGTAGCCTCAGGCTCTGGTTGCTACTGTTTTTGGAGATATATTGGTTGTAGTTGTGCATTGAGCTATAGCATCTCATGGGGCAATTCCTCAATTTCAACCTCCAGAATAGGCATTTCTTATGAGGTACCCGCATTTGCCAATGTGATAGTAGAGAAGTTTCCATGCTAGTGAGAAGGGAATGTCCAACTCCTCAATAGGTTTTAGTGACTAGGGTAGAGTCGTTTCTCGTTCTTGTAGCTCTTTATTGATGATTATAACCAATAAGTGTGGAATTTTACAATTTTGGCTTGATGGACCATCGAGTGTTTTTGTGAAGAAGATGCCTAAGTGCTGGATCCAGTTCTGCTTGAACTTCCTACTCAGCAAAACAAATGTGCAAAGTGGAAGGGATCAATTCTTGCCACACTTAACCCCTAGGATTGTGGATAAGAATTGTGCTGCTTCCTTGAGGCAAGGGTTAATGATGGTGCAAAGTAATATCCATCCCTATGGAACTTTGTGCCCTTGGTGAGGAGAGGTGTATTTCAAGGATAATGTTTAGTGGTCTCTAATGTAAAGTGATGGTGCCGTACTTGCCAACTTGTGGATCACTAGAGTGGTAAGAATAAAGAAAGTCCCTAGTGTACGTGGTCATTATAGGACTATCCTCCAAGGATTTTAGGCTCATACAAACTACCCAGACCCCTTTGCTCTAAGAAAGGTGTTGTTGCATTGGAAAGAGCATAAGTCGATGTAGGTGGCCATACATGGTCCAAGGACTAGGCCTCGTCAATGGTTGTGTAGGCTAGTGGTGATTGGGGGGGCATTTGCTCTTCTTGGGTTTCCATGTCATGCACAGAATCCTCCTCAGAGCTATCACTCTGAGGAATGCATGTGGTGGTTGTCATGGTTAAGAGGAGGTAGATGGCTGCAAACTCTGGAGGGGGTCTCGTGGGCTGAGGCGATGGGCTCTTTCTTCACATCCTCTTTAGTGGTAGCATTGTTTTTGAACCTGCATCCATGTTCATATGGTGTACCATTGATCATTAGATTAGTTGGCATGTAGGTATGACATTTGTGTGTGTATTGTGAGAGATCCTATTTTTACACATGCTTTGAGAGTGTGGAATGAAAGTGTGTGGCACAATTATTCATGCAATCGACTATGTGTCTAAGCGAAAGCATGTGAGTGCACATGACCTAGTAACTAGGTAGGGACTAACAATATACTTTTTTTGGTTGTTGCTGGGATTTCATATGGCAGTTAGGACTTAGGCATCACTTCTGAGCCCTAGGTTGAAATTGGTTGATGCTACCTATATGTGCGAAGACATACATATGCAAGTGAGTGCTCGTGATACAATCTAATACTAACTAAGGAAGGCTTGTCGGGGATGACTTGTGTGTTGAAGTAGTAGCGCTTCAGTCGGCTCCCATTTATAGTTGTGTTGAATTGGACTTCATCCAACGTTTCTAGCAGCATAACTCTGATGGGGTTCATTTTTCTTACTCGATAGGTTCCTTGACCTAGATACTTGATTTTTCCCTTGTGTACTTTGGCATTGTATAACAAGGCCAGGTCACCTTCCTTGATGTCTTTAACTTTAAGATTCCTATCAAACCATGCCATTCTTTTATGTTTTTCTATTGTCATGGCATGGTAGGCGACTAATTTGGTCTCTATATGCTTCTCCAATTGATAGATCCTTTCTCTCAGGGATGCATGATCTCCCATGTGTTCCTGTACTGCTATGCATAGGCTTGGTATTACAAATTCTAGTGGGACCATAGCTTCAAGGCTGTACACTAATTAAAAAGGTGTATTCCTTGTACTAACCTTGAGTGTGGTTCGATATGCACATAAGGCTACATTTAGTTTTTGCCCGACCAGAACACTGTGGTTCTACTACCTTGGTGAGAATAATGCATAATATTTTGTTGGTGGAATCGGCCTGATCCATTCCCTTGGGGGTGATAGGGTGTGCTTTTTCTATGGATTACCTTAAAGCCAGACAAGAGTTCTTGAATTACCTCATTGACAAAATGCGTGCCTCTATCCCCGCCAATAAAATTTCAATGGGGCATCCAAATTAGGTGATCATATCTCATATAAGAATCTTGTTGTGCTTCTAGAATATGCCTTTCTTACTACTTTAGCTTCAGCCCATTTGGTAAAGTAATCAGTGGCCACAATGATGTAGTGTGCCTATGTCCCCTTTGCTACTGGATGGATGGGACCCACATAGTCAATCCCCCATTTTTCAAATGGTTTTTGTGCAAAATCTTTTGTTAGGGGATTGAAATCTTTGTGTTGTGGTTTAGCAGTCCATTGTCATACATCACAGCCTTTGATATATTCATAGGCATTTGCCCAAAGTGTTGGCCACCAGTAGCCTACGAGGAGGACTTTTCTTGCTATGGCTTCCCCGTGGAAGTGTCCTCCTACAATGCTTTCATGGACTTTCCTCAGGATTGGCATGATCTCATGAGGCATTACACATCTTCTTAAAAGTTGGTCCTTGCCCATCTTGTACAGTTGTCTTGCAACAATGAGTTGATAGGGTGCAGCTTTTAAGATTAGTTTTATGGCATCCACTACTTTCATTTTAGGGGGTGATCTTCCTGCCATTAAGTACCCAATGATATCTACACACCAATCTAGAATAGCATCTATATGAAATAGTGTGCCATCTGGCAAGTTATATTCTACTCCAATAGCTTCTTCTCCTGACTTGACACGAGACATGTGATCGGAAATGTAGTGTTGGGCACCTTTGCAGACCACTATTTTGAGGGTGAATCCTTGAAGCAAGAGGAGCCAACTGGTTATTCTTCTTGTTGTACATAGATGGTTCGCAAGATAAAGCAATGCTTGATGGTCAGCATAGAAGAAAAAATCATTTGCCAATAGATAGTGCCGAAATTTCTTAACACTATACACCATTGCTAGGGCTTCTCTTTCTATGGTGGTCTAGATCATCTCTGCATCATTGAGTTGTCGACTGACAAAGTAGAATGGGTAGTTTTTCTTATATTCACCAAGTTGTCAAAGTATACTCCCAATTGCATACTTGGATCCATCAGTATGAACATGAAAATCAATATCCCAATTGGGAGGTATAAGGATGGGTGTTGTGATTAGGCACCACTTTAAAAGCTCAAAGGCTTGGTCGCACTCTTATGTCCATAAGAATTCCACTAATAATTTGTAAAGTGGTCTAGCTATCATGGCATAGCACAAGATAAATCTTCTATAATAGCCAGCATGTCCCATAAAGACTTGTATGCCTTTGGAATTTGATTTTGTCCATGTCAGTTGCAATCCCATGTTGAGAAATGATGTGTCCCAAAACAACTCTGTGGTTGACCATGAACTAGCATTTTGTTGATTAGTATTGCTTCAAGACATTTGAAGTGGTCTTTTTTGTTCAAGTGGATGCACAAATCATCCAAGAACACCTGTAGAAACTTATTCAAAAATGACTTGAAAGTTGTGAACATGACTCTCTCGAATGTGGCTGGGGCATTACAAAGTCCGAATGGCATGACTCTATAGGCAAATATGTTAGATATCAATGCTCCACTCTCATGTAACTACGTAGGAACCAACTAACTGTACTTGTAAGCCCCCCATATGAGGAGAAGGCATTTAAGTAGCTTGGTTATCCGATAGGTCTTGGTTTGGACACCAGATGGGGGCCATGTGTGGCCTGATGGCTAGATGGCTTTAGATAGAGTTGGCACATTGCCAACTAGCTACATGCAAGTGTGAGAAGGCATCCCATGATTGATTGTACTGAGGGTAGATGGAGCATTTCCTGAGGCAGCCCACTCTCGAGCTACGGGGCCCGTTTGGAGCCCCAGATAATCACAGATGGCTCTAGGCCAAACGGTGACCATAGGTCAGTTGCTCTATTCTGCGCCACGGTTCTAACGTGTGGTCGGTGGCCTATTTTGGGACCGACCTCCAATCGGCCATTTTGGGCCAACTGGGTCGGTCTCCCAATTGGGTCTAATTGACTACGACTTGTGGCTATATAAGAGCAAGCCCGTGAAGCCCATCATTATTATCACTGGCTACAGCAACCCTGATTCCTTAGCATCTAGCCTTCATCCTCTATTGTTTCTAGCATGCCATCGAAGCTTTTTACACAAGAGCGCACGGCTGGGAGGCAGTGCCATCTATTGTATCAGTTTTACAATAATCAAATTTTTGATTCTCCATATTATCTGCTTTTCTCTCTTGCATACGAGATCCTATTATCTATTGAGCATAGACATTGTATTGTTTTCTTACATGGTATCAGAGCTTGGGCTCTAGCAAGAAGATTTGGTAGTGTGTTTCTGTTTGCGAGCAGATTGTGAGAGATGGCCCAACCCACAAGACTGCAAATCCCATCGTTTGGCAAAAGCAGAAAGTTGGATGGCACTAACTATCCACTCTAGAAGTTCAAGATGAAGACCATCTTAAGCGCACACGAGCTTTGGGATACTACTACTGGGGTGGACATGAAGCCGGTTGCAAGACCGAATCCAACCAATAGATAGTACCAATTGCGGACCACATTCTTGCATGGACAAGCAGAAATGCAAATGTACTGTGTTCTATTGTCTGTAGTGTAAGTGATTCTGTCATGGCATTGATTCAACATGTCACCACAGTGGAGGAGGCATCGACGAATATAAGACCACGAATCAGACACAAATTCAAAATTTGGAGACTCAACTCATGAACGAGGAACTGTCTGAGTCTAAAACGGTAGAGAAGTTCATCACCAAGGTGAAGAATCGGCACGATCAAATGACTGCAATTTGTATCACCATCACTAGTGAGAATGTAGCACGAAGGTGCATAGGGATTCTCCCACCAAAGTATGATGGTCTTGTTACGGCGCTGAATATGTAGAACAGAAATCCACCCCTCAACTTTGAGGATTTCAATGCGATGCTTCTAGAGGAGGAGATGTGTCAAAAGATGAGGACTAGAGAAGATTCGGCTTTCTCAGTTGGATCAAAGAAAGGTAAGGGTAAGGACTTTGGTAACCCATCTTCTTCTGATGATAAAAAGAGAAAGAAGAAGATCAAGTGCTTCTATTGCAACATGGCAGGACACAAGTAGAATGAGTGCCAGAAGAAGATTGCAGATGAGAAGAACGGAGTAAAGAAAGAGTCCAGCAACAACGCGCAGGCAGTACCAGTAGAGCTATAAATAGCAATTGAGGAAATTTGCATGGAGGCAGTTCATGTACCTGCAGATGAACCTTGGATTATTGACAGTGGTGCATCATGCCACGTGACCAGTCAGAAGGATTGGTATATCTCTCTACATCTGGTAGGGAATGACATCCTGGTAGCAGTCGGCAATGATGCAAAATGTCCAGCAAAAGGAAAAGGTACGATTGCTCTCAAGTTAGATGGAGTTGTAAAACAGTTGTTCGATGTTCTTTATGTGCCAGATATCAAGAGGAACTTGTTGTCCATTTCTACGATCACAGATCGGGACCTCAAAGTTCACTTCGATAAGAATGGCGCACAGATTTTGGATCTTCAAGGGAAGTTCATTGGTAAAGGTACACGGCGCAACAACATCTACGAACTCTCAACTTTCAGTGCTCGAGCCGATGTGAGCAATACTAAGCTGTGGTATGAGAGGTTTGGTCATCTAAACCTTAGTTCTTTAAAGGAGATGCATAAAAGTGGAATGATTGCAGACCTACCAGAAATTACACATCTGCCCGAGGTATGTGAAGCTTGCATGATGGGCAAGAGGCATCGGTAGCCCTTTCCTAAAGAGGCCAGTAGGGCAAAGGCTCCTCTAGAGCTCATTCACACACTTGAGGGTTGCGATGGCTACAGTCCAAGATGGTGATAGTCCACATGGAAAGGGGGTCGATGTGGTGGCCATCTAGGGTGGCGGCAACGAGAAGTTAACCTCACATGGCAGTTGCGACAAGAGGCACTTTTAATTTGTCTTAAACGTTTGATTATGTGTCATCATTAGATGGATTTATGTCTGTGGTTTTTCCGGAGGTCAAGTTTTTGTTAATAGTTCTCTATTCTCGTGCTTATGTTTAAGTAGTTACTTATTAGTTCTCTATTGCTCTTGCTTATGTTTAACTAGGTGGTTAATAGTTCTCTATTGTTCTTGCTTATGTTTAACTAGGTCGTTAGTTTCTTTTCCATTTTTTAGTTGTAGTTTATGGCTTTTCCTCGCGGTAGTGATCGGAGGATGACTTTAGATCTGAGCAGACCATCGACCTTGAAGTTGACGGACCGGTAGTCCACATGCGACACTCAACTTTTGGGGTGACAAACAGATTAGAGGAGAACAAATAAGTAGAAGCCTCGGGTTGCTGAATTTCGAGTGGAAGCTAACTCCTGTTTCCCATATGACTAAGAATGCTCGTGCTGCTTCATTTTTCTATTACTGTCTGCTCTTTGGGGGCATGCGTAGTGCGCCATTACTGGCACCCCGGGTGGCGGAACCGCACCTTATCAATGCAATGCTACGGAGACAAAGTGCAGAGACGCGTACCGAGGACGAACGTTTGAACACCGTCACCTCTCATGTCACGAGTCACGACTGCGTTCAGGTTTCACTATCTCACGGGATAGGCTACACTTATCTTCACGTGTAAAGATCCCGTGCTGCACAGTCGATAATACCGAAAGAAGGAGAAACGCGAAGAAGAAATGAAAAGAACTATGCAGAAAGCAACGACTTCCCCTGCGTGACTGGCCTCTCAAGCCTCGAACTGCCTCTTGGGCAAGAGCCATTCCGGCAGGAGTTCTCTGTATTGTGACTGGCACATTGAAGAAACCAAGAAGCAGCCCCATGAGTGCATGACTCCTTCCTTTTGGGAAAAATGGGAGGGGGCCAATATAGCTGGAGAATGGCGCGCCCCTCGGCGGGCAAGGAGTCAGAGACCTAGCCGCCTTGGCACCCTCGTTTTGCGAGGGAACCTTTTTAATCTTGTGCGCCTAGTTTCGTAAGAGCTTGCCATGCGGAAGCAAATTGTTCTTCTTGACTTCAGGCGTGCTAGCCATTCGCTTATTCCAAGAACTAATTGGCTGCTCTACAAGACGAACTCTATCTTTACTTGGAAGAAGATGTTTTCGACTAATCCAACTCTATCTTCGAGTGGTGGTGGCTTCTCCTCCATATTTGGGTTGACTTGCTAATCAAGCACAAGATCAAAATCTTAAATATACATCAAGAGAATAAAAGATTGGCCCCTCAACTCACTTAGGGTCCCATTCAATGACCTATAGCACAAGGGAGAACATGGGGGACATATTTGAGTGAGGGTCTACTAGAGGTGCTTAGGAGGCAAAAAATTTAGCAATTATATGCCTTGTTTCACCACTTTTATCGAGAAGTGTTTCCCAAAGTCAATTAAGTGGCAATAATGATGGAATTGCACGTGAGAATTTGTGCATCACTCCACTAGTAATAGTGTCAAGACTTGACTACTAGTAGTCCTTTAAGGAGGTAAGGGGGGTGGTTTACCATGGTTAATAGAGACTGAGGAGGTAAGGGGGGTGGTTTACCATGGTTAATAGAGACTGTTAGATTGGGGGATGCTCTACCAAGACAATGCCACTAGTACTAATGCAAAGACAATACCTCCTCTAATCCTAGGACGGTGCCCTACCATGTGAATCTGCTATTAGATTGGCCTTACTTGCTTGGCCTTCCTTACTAACAGAAAAGTTTCCAAGGGTTACCTTAAGTAGAAAGGTAAGCAATTAATTTGGCTAAAAATGGGCAAAGAATCAAAATGTAGCTAAATCTACCCTTTGGAAGACTCCTACAAAAAGCCCATCCTTTAGCATGCAATGGGCTTCTATGAAAATTTGTGCTTATTCTTAAGGAGGTCTAAGATCTTCGTATAGAGGTTGGTTATCATGGTGAGGAAAATTAGTGTAAGCATATTAGATGAAAATTTCTAAACAGAAACCAGACCAATCAAAGAATTCCATACTTTAGTCACAATCCACCAAGGGGCTACCAACACAATTTGCTACTAGTAACCTTAGCACAATCTCATCAAGACCCCACTAGTCCTTTAATCCTCTAAAGTGGGAGCACGCTCTCAAAGTACATGCCCACAAATGAGAGTCAAACTAGCAACACTAGAAACACGGTAGGATCTATTTTCACATTATATTGCTCTTTATTTGATTCCAACTTCACTTGTGCCTATTGAGCAAAGGCTCTCTCTCTCTCTCTCTCTCTCTCTCTCTCTCTCTCTCTCTCTCTCTCTCTCTCACACACACACACACACACACACGCAAACACACACACACACACAGAGATTGCATATACATGTATGTATATGTGTACAAACTCTCTCTCTATCTCTCTCTCTCTCTCTCTCTCTCTCTCTCTCTCTCTCTCTCACACACACACACACACACACACACATGTATGTATATACATGTGTGTATATACGTACAAAGAGAGAGAGAGAGAGAGAGATTTTATTATTTGGCCATCTATCATCTTTCTTGTTAGAATCCTCGAGGTCTAAATAAGATTAGGTTTCCCTAGATAAAACGTGCATTCTAACAATTCATTAGTACGCACCCTTAAAAGAAAAAAGAAAAACTAAACATGATAGAAATATTGCAAGGGTAGTCAACCGAAAAAAGAAAGACCAATTTTTACAAAAATTGGGCTCGCCACCCAAGGCCGATGATACACACAACCAAAATCTAATGTGGACATAGAATCTTCTACAGATCCTCTGATATCAAGTTGAATACTAGGTCCTTAACAGTGATGACCAAACTAAAGTCTTTTAGGTAGGCTCCCACCCCTACCACAATAGCCGTGGCCATGAGCCCTATCAATATGTGGTGTTAAAACACCCATTTGTTTCTGGTTTCCCAAACTGCCATGAACACAGGTGCCCTAATAAGGGGCCAACATGAAGACAACTACCTTGCTAAGGGGCTAGCATGTGGCCAATGTTGAGGGTAACTTGTGAGTATCTCCCAATAGGGTTGTCGTCCATCTCGGATTGAGATTAAACCTCGTCATCAGCCCTACGTTCCTTAGAGCAACCTTTATCTTGTGCCAAAACTCTCAGATAATGGAGCAATTCTACCAGAGGTGCCTCATAAACTCGGGGGCTTTCCCACATAAACTACACATAGGATTAGCTTTGGAGGCGCTTTGCCAATTTACCTCGAATGGGGAGCCACATGTTCATCACCTTCCACATAGGAAATCTGGCCTTGCTTATAGGGAACCCTTTCCAAATCGTTGAGCATCTACCCTTCCACCATGCCGGGCCTCGCGTCTAAGGTTCCACCTCCAATTAAGGTCATCGAAATGAGATGAACTCTTTAACTATAGTGCTTGTAGAAATTTTGGCATTTGCCTTGAGAAGAGAGGTCTTACCCACCTTCCATTTTTTTTCTTTCCAATCTGATGCTGGTAGGATCATTGTTTGCTTAGGGTTAGCCATTTTTGGTGAGGTTCAAGGAATTTTTTGTATGTAGGTATCTTGCATGACCCATAACTTATGCATTTCTCAATGGAACTCGGCAAAGTCCTTTGTCATCAAGTTGTAGTACACATTCCAAACTTGAACATGAGAGCACCAAGTTCTATACATACATGCAACCAAGTAATCATTCAAAAGTACACTACATGAGCTTCTCATCAACCCAAGGACACACCTAAATGAGAATATTAAGCATGGATTAATGGGCCTCCAATGTTGTGCTAAAGTGATGCATACCCATTTGAGGGCACACTCCATAACTTTTTAAAATTTTTGATTTATTGAAAACCAAAACGGATTGAAGATTTGGCATCCAAACTAGTGGGACTACTACATGGTGGTCTTAAAACATTGATAGTTGTTGGTATTGGTATCTAGATTCACCATAAAATGAAAGAAGTTGAAAATGTGAAATTTATGCATGTGCAAAGATCTTTTAATACATCCAACACTATTTATAATTTTGAATTGTTTCTTTTTCCATGCACTTGCTTTCTATATGGCTCATAAGCATGCCAAAGATCATTGCATTTCATAATACATAGCATCGAACCTGATAGCGTGCCCTTTGCCCTATTTATATTTTGAAGCATTTTAGGCCACATTGCACTTGTTTGGGATATCCAATTCTCCTAACGTGTATCGTCGGAGGGGAAAAAACTAGCGGGAAAAAATTTTGCTACTCTCACGAATTTTGAATTTTCACACCTCCCTCCCATCAAATCTTGGAAGATTAAGTACCTGCAACCTGCCCCACCCTACAAATGCCTTGTAACCCGCATGCACCTCGATGTGACCTTGCGTAGACTTTGGTTTTCTATTGTCTTCTTTCGAATAAGTTGTCTTCTATTCTTTGCTTGCCTCACCAGCAACGAAAGACACTTTTGCAACATCTGCGAAGGGAGAAACAACGAAAAGAAAGAAGACTCCTTGTAGAGCAGCAATAGGAAGCAGTTGTTGTAGATGCATGCATTTGATCATTGCCATCAAAGCAAAGAACACGAGATGTGGTGTCACAATTGGTGGGAGCATTCGAGGCAACCACATCAGGCCATCAAGTGATTACCAGTCTCGAGTCTTCACAAGCTTTAGCCTCTGCACCCTAAAGTTTGTAGAATAACAAGCCTACCGAGACCTCGAGAGATGCACATCCAAGAGGCGATGCTCTCTAACCTGAGAAATGGCCTACAGAAAGTGAAAGGGGTGCACAGCTTAGATCAACTAGCTACAAAGAGGGCGACATTAGCTATGCTGGTGTCCCTTGAAACAAAGGAGAAACGGCTTGGATGTACAATGTCAAAGATGATGTCAATTAGAAGGACCAATGTGGCTTTAGCGGTTGAACGTAGAGCAGAAACAATGCATGATCATTTCGATCCAAGAAGTTTGTGGTCTACAATAGAACACAAGAAAAGGAGAGACAGCCTAAGTGTAGAAGTCATTGCTATAGTGACGACGTTTTGGCATAAAAATACAAGAGTTTCTCTAAATAAAAAGTACATGTGTAAGAAGCAGATGAGATGCAAGTTGTTTGAGGAGCACATCATACACATGCTAGATACAACACAGGTCAGTGGTGCCTAAACCATCCCCGTGGTTGTTTGTTATTGAGCTTTGGGATAGTTTACTTGTTTCATTTCTTAAACCAAGCTTGGACTAAATTTGATTGCCCTAAACCAACCCAGTGGTTGGAACATCATGAAACCGTAGGTTGGTTCAGCCCAATTGCCAGTTATGTGATTCTCCTAAACTAGCATGGTTGAACAGACATTAGTTGTTATCCAACCCGTGGCGTGGTTGAGCATAAATTAACATCAATACATTTTACAATAGAATAGCAATATATTGTTATTTTACTAGACCAACCCGGTGGTTGGAACATCATGCAACCGTGGCTGCTTCAGCTCAATCACCAATTATATAATTGTCTTGAACCAATGTGGTTGAACAGACATTAGTTATTGACCAGCTCATTGGTTGAAATTATTGTGTTTCTTAGTACTTAAATTCATTAAATTTAATTTCTTGCTATTCGGGTTATATACCACTATTTCTAGATTGGGATGACTTGGACTTAATGTGATTGTTCTAAACAAGCCCAGTGCTAGTTCAAGATGAACAACAAGCAGTTACTGACATAGAGTCATGAGATTCAAAAATTGAAAGCAATATACTTTTTATTGTCTAATATGTGAAGTTGAAGCCATTAGGCTAAACTAGCCCAGTGGTTGAAATTGTGACAATGTCCTAAACCATCTCGATGGTTGAAATTGTGACTATCCTAAACTAGCCCGGTGGTTGACTATCCTAAACATGTCCTAAACTAGCTTGGTGATTGAAATTATCATACTATCCTAAACATCCCAATAGTTGAAATTGTGATTGTCTTAAACTAGCACGGTGATTGAAATTTGTTTTGCTTTATTATATACTTCAATTAGACTCTGTTTTGTCTTATTTTAGTATTGCAAAAAGGGGGCTCACTGTACTATTGTTCCATTTAAAAGAGGGCTATCAACTGGGTAGAGGAGCTTTGAGCATTGTAAGCCCTGGTACGTCAGGAATATAAAAACAAGAATGTTTGTTGTTGCAAAACACATATAGACTTTGACCTGGCTCGAAAAGCTATGAATGACTTGAGATCTGGTCATCTTGGAGCATTGCTCCATGGGGATCGATGCCCATGCTTCCCCAATCATATGTGCGGTCTGTAAGCTATTTGGATCCTCTACAAGGGAGAGCAGGTTTTGTAGCCTAAAGTCTCTATGGGAGCCAGTAATTTGTACAAAGGGAGACCGATGTGAGTGGCACCGCATTGAATGCATTTGTGGCACATGGAAGCATTGCAGTCCTAAGCTGAAGAAGAAGACATTTCATGTCTGTCCAAATGAAATGAGGGAAGACAACCATGTTTCTCTAAAATGGAGGAGATTTGAAAAGGCCAATGTTGAAGGATTTGATAAAAAGAGATGCTACTTTCATATAAGAGCACTCAACCAAGGGAGCTTATAGGTCACATGGTTCAATCCATCTCAATATATGTGCTTCACAATTTCATGGCCAACTGGTAGGATAAGCAGTTCTAGACATGCCTTACCAATTTCCCCCATGACACTATTGTCTCTGTCATAGATTTTGCTAAAATATTCATTTCAAGAACAAAAATGAGATACAAAGTGCTCATTATTGGTACAACAAACAGATAACAATTCTTGCGCATATCACGTACAGTCATTTGCTTAATTCTTCTATGCCTAATGCCAATCTGCTTGGTGACTCACAAGAGTCCAGGTCAGTGCAACACCCATACCATTTCTATATTTCAAATGATAGGGAACATGACACCTTATTTGTGCAGCATGCTTTTCTACTGCATTGGGAATGATTGAAAAAGGAAAACTCCCAGGCAGAAAATATAAAAAAACATTGGGTGTGGTCAGATGGTGCTGCCTCTCAATTTAAATCAGCCCGTGGATTCTACTTCGTCTCAAGGTTCAATTCCCTAACCTGTCTAGACATGATGTGGAATTTCTTTGGGTCGATCCATGGCAAGGGTAAACATGACGGATGCGGTGCTATTATTAAGCAACTATTATAAAGTTTGAGCCACCGTGGTGGCTGGAGCCCAGGGCTCCATCCATATTAATTGCAGGCCACCACGGTGGAATCTTAGGTGCCACCCCAGACGGGCTAGTAATCATGAAGCAGATGTGCGAGCGATGGTAGGTGAGCAGGCCACTATGGTGGCTGGTAATTAACTACCAGCTCAGTGGAATCTTAGCCACAACAGATATGGCTGATGAGAGCCACCACCACTGGGCAGTAATTTCCACAAAAGTAAATCATGATTCCTAATCACCTCTAATCACCCATTACCAAGCACTCTAGTACCCTACTGAGCATGCAAACCCGATGACTGGTAATTTTTACTACACTCATAGAAATCATGCATGCTTAAACCCATTGGTCGGTGAATAGGCCACTCTGATGGTTGGTAATTAAGTGCCAACTTGGTGGAATCTCAGCCACGATAGACGTAGCTGATGAGAGCCACCACCACCAAGCAGCAATTCCCACAAAAGTAAATCATGAAGCCTAACTACCTCTAATCACTCATTACTATGCACTCTAGTAGTCTACTGAGCATGTAAGTTCGGTGACTGGTAATTTATTGTGCTTGTAGTGAGCATGCATTCTTAAGCCTGATGGTGGTAACTCGTAGGTGAGTAACTATAGGCCGCTATGATGGTTGATGGAATCTTAACCATGAGAGACATGGCTAACAAAAGCCACCACCACCAGGCAGTAATTACCACAAAAGTAAATCATGAATTCTAATCACCTCTAATCTCATTACCCAAGCCCGGTGAGTCGTGATTGGTAATTTACTCGTAATGATCATTCATGCAAGCCCGGTGGTGGTAACTGGTAGGTGAGTAACTGTGGGTCATTGCCATGGCTGGTAATTAACTGCCAGATCGGTGGCCACAGATGTGACTGATGAGAGCCACCACCACCGATCTGATAAAATCTACCCTCAAAGGGATTTTTGAGCAATACGATAAGAATATGTCTCAAAAGGTGACTTTTCTACAAGAGAAAGCCACCGATGTAGCAAAGGCAATGCAACTTGCGAAAATTATCAGGGAGGGTGCATAAGCCAAGGTAGAGGAGGCACAAGAGCAAGATGAGGTCACTGCAAAAATGCTCCACATGGAAAGGCATAGAAGAGAAGAAGTAGAGAAGTGCATCAAGGAGCTCTGAGATAGGTTTTGAAGAAGTGAGAAGTGCGAACAAGGAGCTAGCAATGATGTGAAAGGAGCTTGAAGATCAAAGAGCTAAAAAGCAGGGTCTTTACAAATGGCTCTATAACATGCAAAATGCATTGAACATTGAAAAAGACCAAATGATGGAGGAGCTAAAAAGGGAGAATACAGAAACCACAAAGGTGATGTAGGAGCTGCGAGAGAGATTCAAGGCCAAGAAGGATGGGGCAGAGAGCAGCCGGGGTGGAGAAGACAATGAGGCAGCACTCCATGCTAGGAAGGATGCAGAGAACAGCCAGGCAAGGGTTGGTTTTTTGAAACATTGTTGGAAGCCCGGGGGGTTCACTCATAAACATGTAACATAGCATGTTAGTGCACAGACTCGGGGTATTTTTTTAATAGGGGGGCTTACATACCATTTACATACATGAGGTGATTTATAAAATAGGGACTTAGTGTAATTCATATGTGTATATTTATGGAGGGGTGTCTAAATTTTAAGATGGAGAAATGTATACATGCAAGAGGGGAATAATCAATTACATGAAGAAATGTAAAATTTAAAGAATAGGGGTATTTTTAATACATGCTTGCTCGCATGTGCTATATGAGTTTTATGAATAGTGACCACCCCGGGGTTGGAAGTTCAAAGAGTATGTTACAAGACCTTGCAACAAGATTACGATAAGGTTGTGCACGAGCTTTCTGTGGCTTTCGACAGTTTTGAAAAGCAGTCCATCATCTTGAGAGATTTCCAAACTAGAGTGGAAGTCTTGGAAATGGCCCATGTTGATGTTTTTTAGCAATTTAAGTAGCTTCAAAAATGCTAAGGGATTCAGATGAAGCTATTGCATGGAGTGAGCAAAGAGTGAAGGAGATGAAGGAGAACATCCATAGCCTTAGGATGAGGGAGGAAGGAATCAAGAAGCAACTTCACCATGTATAGAGAAAGACTCTACTTTTGATGGCTGCAATAGTTAAATTAGATGCCTATCCTACTATGTAGCAGGGTCCAAAATGCATGGTTTGCCATAACCCCATCATAGATGACTGCATGATCTGATGGCCTACATGCTACCATCCTGTGTACATTTTTTGCTTTGGGGTTTTTGTGCATGCAAGATCACTATGTAGAGAATGCCATTTGCCATTGCCCAGGTCAAGGATAGATCAAATGTGCCTACCTGCTATAGCTATCTATGACAAGAAAGTAGATGCTATAGCTCAATTTGCCATTTGGGCAAAAAATGCAAAAGACAAGGAGCTCAAATTAAAGAAGGCCAAGACTGAACCTGACTATGAGGAAAAGGAGCTTGAGGGGAGGCACCAACCCCCTTCAGGAAAGGAGAAAGAATGGTTGAGCCCGCAATCAAGAAGCTCAAATCAAGGAAAGAGAAAGCGACATGAAGGGAGGGGATGGGCCGTTGAAGGAGGAACTAGGCCCCTTCTAGAAAGGAGCAAGGAGGGTCGAGCCTACAATCAGGGAGCTCAAAAAGGAGACTTGCTGAAAGCAATGTGGAACCAACCCATGAAGCAAAGGAGTCCTTGAGATATAATCTGAAGAAAAGAAGTCTTTGAGATGTAATCTTTGTAATATGTGTGTAATCTATTGATTATTAATCTTCTCTAGAGTTTACTTGGGCAACGTTTTCTCAACCATGTGACTAGATAGTGTCCTTTGACATGCCAAGGATCAGAATGTGAGACTAAAGATTTCGATTAGACAACTAATGTGAGACAAAATATTTCAATTAGACAACTAATGTGAGACTGAAAGATTTCTTTTTGACAGCTAATGTGAGACGAAAGGTTTCAATTAGACAACTAATGTGAGACTGAAGAATGAGAAGGTCAGGCTCAATAAACTCTCTCCCTATTTAAGTGCAGTGCAGACACAACTAAGAGCCCATTAAGAAATCTAGCCTCAAAAGTCTATACACCAATCCACCTACTGTGAATCTATGGCATACCTAAAAGACTTTGTAATGCTTTTGTTCTATCTGAGAACGATGTTGGATGACCTCACAGACCCGGAGAAGAAGGAGGAAAATAGCTACAAGGAGGACATGCTTCAGTGGTGGGTGTATTACATGATGAGGAGCCTCCATAGGGTCTAGCAGAGATTAGTAGGGAACCTCATCAGGGGTGGTCAGCCCAGTTGCAGAGAGGAGTTCTCTGACTATAGCCCTGTTTGTAGAGAGGAGTTACATACCAAAAAGCTCTGACTACTACATCCCACTTCTCATAGGTTGTTCCCTAATTATCCTTAAATGCTTCCTCAACATTATTCCTAGGTTTTGTGCATTGCAACAAAAAGTATGGGTCATCTTCCTCATTCTCCCTAGAGGCAGTGACAACTGCAAAGTTACCCCCCTCTTCCAGATAGTCAGTGAGGTCATTGAAACTCTCCCCAAACAATGGCAAGTCATTGTTGGTCTCTCCATTGTTTGTCACTCCATCTAAACGTAGAGGGAAAACTTTAACTAACTCCCATGTCTTCATAGTTGCAATGTTCTCACAATCGTCATGATCCCCTATGATGCATGCACTGCAGAAACAAGAAAGTTTTCTTGTTTTACTCAGTTGGTTTTTTGAAAAGCCCCATTTGTTGATGTGCAAACCATGAACTTTAATTTTCTCAAAATTGTGCCGGCTTCTCCTTTGCACTTCATCCACTTTCACTGCATATTACACTATTCTTAAGGCTTCATTTATTGTATGTCAAATGCGCACCTATGGAGAGATTGGTTATAAGCCATGTTACATCATCATGGGCATCATTCATGAGGGCATTTTAGTTGGTGTTTAAACAGAGCTATGGTAATGAGTGATTAGAGGTGATTAGGCTTCATGATTTACTTTTGTGGTAATTACTACCCGGAGGTGGTGGCTCTCATTAGCCATGTCTGTTGTGGCTAAGATTCCACCAAGCTGGCTAATTACTAGCCACCACAGAGGCATGGTCACCCACCACCGAGAAACTACTTCATGATTACTAGCCTGTCTGGGGTGGCGCCTAAGATTCCACCACGGTGTCCTGCAATTAATATGGATGGAACCCCAGACTCTAGCCACCATGGTGGCTTGAACTTTATAATATATAAGATCCATGGCATTTGGCATTTTACTATGTTGCTCTCATCCACCCCTGCTCTGCTACTTTGCTCCACACCCCTCCTCTAGCTCTTTTCTGCCCGTGCTCTACTTTGCTCCATGCTTCCTCCTCTAACTCTCATCACTCATTTGCTCCCCTGCTCATCTGCTGCTCATCCACTCATTTTCACCATGCCTACTCCCCCCCCCCTCATTGCACTATGATCCCAATGTTATCTATCTTCTCATATAAGGTGATTACGTTGCACTCACCTGGAGTAGAAATGCTGGCACTAATGGAGACCCTTCGTTCCCACATTCGATTTCTCCCATATCTGCATGTCACCACCTTAGATAACATGTTCACCTCTGGCCTTGTTATGGTTGTGATGTATGGGTTCCCCCTAGACATCGATGAAGGCCTTAGTATTTTCATAGCAGAGTACTCTCAACCTGTTGTGGGGGCTATAATTTGAGTCTTGGCAATGTGCATGGTCTTTGGCCTCCTCCTTTGGCTCCCTAACAATTTTTTATGCAACAAGCCAGGCTGGTAGAAAGATTGAGTTGTGCAAATTCCCTCTTGCTCTGACGAGGCTCATAACCACTAAGCAATGGCTGGATGTAATCTTTTGGCCTCTAGGCTCTCAACGATCTTTTGCTCAATGGATGTAATGTTTTGGTCTCTAAGGCCCTCAACCACTACTGAGTTTTTATTACATTTATGTTATATCTTTTTGTTCAATTTGAGGCTGTCAGTATGCACTATTGTTAACTTTTTTATTTGAATGATTATGGTTGCTAGCCGCCGTAATCTTTTGTCCTTTAAGGCTCTCAACAATTGTTGAGTTTTTATAAATGTAAGATCCTCGGTTCAATTTTCGCTCATTATAAATTATTAATTTTTATATAACCTATTATTGGATGTAGATGTACACTGTAATCTCTTTTGCTCAATTTTCACTCGATGAATTGTAGTTGATTATCTGGATGGTACCACTAGTCCTCTAGTCGCCATGGTGGCTTAGATTTTCCCTCATCATAAGACCTTGATAGGTAGATTGTTTATATAATAGTATGAGATTTAGCATTGCCCCTGAAGCTCATACGAGAATCTTGATCAACCTCTATATCCCTTCATCTTGATGCACATGAACCATGCAACATTAGGAGAAGTTTGTTTTAGAAGTGGTTTGTAGAGACTTAAAATTCAGGAGTTTGTTTTATAATATTTGGAAGTATTTAAATGATTAGAGATTTAATATTCAAAAACTTGTAAAAATCGTGTATAAAAAGCATTCTAAGATAAAAATGGACTCATAATATGTTTTTATCTTTTCATCAAAGCTATGCTTATACATTAATATAAATCTTGGTGAAAGTTTATTGAGCTTGTTTTTTGGTTTTCTAGCAAAACTCCAAATTTTTTTCCCGATGTTTCAAATGTTTATTTTTATTAGGGCATACAAACTTTCGACACCAATATAAAAGTTTATCTTCTTAATGAAACTAACTTGAAAAAATCATCCTTATCCCATTGGTTCTTGAAAGGGCATGGTGATTAGCTTGAGTGCTCGGGGGGGGGGGGGGGGGGTCACCCATAAATATGTAAGTATTTCACGTGAGTTCAACATAAGGAGATTTTTAAATCCCCATTTTTTACTTGCAAAAGGGTATCATATAAAGGGGGTATTCATAGATTGAATCGAAAAGGGTATGTATTATTCATGATAAATTTACAGATAAGGGTTTTTACAAATGGGCCTTGAACACACGTGATATATAGGGTTTATACATAGTGACCCCCCCGAGCTTGAGTGGAATGGTGTCTTTGTCTAAACCATATTGCTACATTTTGGAGTTTCAATCAATGCCATTGGGATAATATTGGTAGGGACCTTAAGCAATTCTTTGAAAGGGCAAGCATGGCAAGAAAAAATTTCATATCATTTCATGGATTGCTATTAGAATGGATAGATACTTGGGAATTTTATTTAAATTTGAAAAATGTTTACTTGCGAATGCAATGAAAAATCTTGGAGGGAAAGAAAGTCACCATGCATCTAAGTGACATCAGATTCACCAATATCATTGCAAAACATGACTTATACCTAAGAATACTATTACAAAATCATGGCTATGCCTCGTTGATGGTTATGTACTTTTGATGTGGGGATTTTGGAATGTTATGCGTATGTTTTCCACATGTAACTTTCCCAAACAATATTTGTTTTGTTATTGGCATTTGATTTTGTCTCTTTTTAGATTAAAACGTTTTCCTTTATGTTCTTGTACAAGTTCTTCTCTTTAAGACTCAAGCATTGAGGTTCAAAAAGATTTGAAGATGGTTGAACATTATATAGTAATCATTATAATCATCAAGAACGAAGGGGCATGACAAAATAATTATTATAATAATTAAGACCTAGTATAGAACAATCATTATAATCATGAAGAGCTACATAATATGACATGATAGGTATTGGGATAATAGATACCTGAGGCTCAAGTTGCACCCTTCAAGTACTATCTATGTTTCAATATTCATCTTTTTTTAAACATGTAAAAGTGACCAAAAAGTTTTGTTCTTATAAAATGCCTTGTTTGGCCCAAGTGCCTTTTGGTCGAAATTCTTACACAAAAGGATATATTACAATTTTTTTTGTTGATCTCCAAAAGATTTTTGAATGCAACCCTTTTTTATTAAAAATCATTTTGATCAAATGCTAAGGGACATGGATTTTCAAAAAAGATTTGATTAGTTACATGCTACATCACCCATTTGTTCGCCTTATAAGATAAAACAACTTTTTTTAAATATTTGATTCTTTTTTTATAATGTAACTTAGAGAAACATAAATAGTGTCATTGTCAAATATTATGTGTACCAAGTATACGATTGACGTTTTAGTTTGTTCTGAATTGTAGATTCTATAGCTGAAGATTATGTTTCCTAGATTATGTGAATGATATTTTAAACATCATATGAGGGCATAGTGTGGCTATGCATAGTGGAGCACAAGTTGGGAACTAACATATATTGATGTCAAGGGTATGATTCTTTGAGGTTTTTTTTTCAGATAATCCCCAACGATAAGACCTAGCAATATTATTCTTCCCTTGTATGGGATTTCCTACTATATCATGGGTGAACTGGAGCCATCTATACCATGGAAAGAAGATCTATAGCTTCCTATAGTTCCATACCCTTCTATCCATCCTTTTGTATTCCATCTTTCACTAATTAATTGCAAGATTTGGGCATGTGATACATAAGTTGGAATTAATTATATATTAAAAAAATTAGCCATAGGATTGTGTAAGGGTAGTTAACACATTGCCTCCCAAAATTTGATGTGTGTTCCTCAAGATGCATAAATGAAATAGTGCAATTTTTTATAGAGATATATTTGTAGAAGGGATTTTTTAAAACCATTGCATACATTTTTCAATAGGCGACAAGATATGTTTTAGAATAAGAAGCCTTGCTCCCAAGCCTAGTAATCTCACATCCTCGTTGGTCCTTGTTTAGACTTAAGGTTCTCAAAAAACTAGACCAATATCTCAGTACTCCTCATGCTTATTTTCCATGCCAGTAGACTAAGGCTGAATTCCAAATGATGCCAAATAAAAGCAACGGGTCTTAATGAAATGGAGTATTTCCCTATCATAGATGGTTGTAATATTTTTCAAATTTAATGCTTAGAAAAACACACGTGTTTCCCGATTTCAAAGCATACTAAAGTGTTTAAGAGGTTTCCAATCAAAGTATAATCTAGAGGTGCCAAATATCTCATCTATGGATGCAGCCATGTTATAATTCTTTATTTAAGACACCAACTAAGATGTAAAGTTTTTAGCCAAATAGCCAGTTTCAATATTATATATCGCATTTAGCATGGAGATAGGTCACCAATCATAGACTCAATAGTTTATCTCTCTTTGGAACTAGTCTGATGAAGCCTTTATTGAACCTAGGGAATTGAACATGTAAAAACTCCATATTGCATGGAGATAGCACATGCATTCAAGAGATATTTAAAAGACCCTTGCCTATGGACTTTTATAACTCCATATAGATCTTGTACATCACATGTAGCATTGAGATAGGACTCCAATCATTGACACTCAATACTTTAGGTCTCTTTGGAACCAGTTTGATTAAGCCCATATGAACCCTAGGGCATTCACTATGTAAATATTGGAAACTCCATATAGCGTGTGCATTCAAGAAGTATTTAAAAGGCATTACAAATGGATTTTTATAACCTAATATGCACCCAATTATGTAGACTTTGAAATGATTAGATCATAATTTTTTCCTTAAAATTTGCAATTTTAAAATCAAACCCCTTATGTATGTATAATTTCTATACCTTCACAAGAGAACAAACCCCTTCTATTAAAGACACATGTTATCTTCTTGTTATCTTACATATTGCTTGATGAACTCACATGGATTAAGCATACACCAACATACTATTTCATGGAAGATAAGGGATTGAAAAGTTCATCTTCAAAGAGTGCTTGATCAAGATTTCTATCTTTTAGAAAGGAAAATCGTGTGAGCCTTCTTTGAGTAGAAATCAAGAACTATAAAGTGCTTTATATCCCTTCCTAAATTACTGAAGGTTTTTTGAGTTTAAAAAAGATAAGGCATTGAAAAGCGCATCTTTCAACAGAGTTTGATCAAGATTGTATTTTCAGAAGGGAAGACCTTCTGATCAAAAATTAAGAAAGTCAAAGAGCTTCATGTCCCATCCTGAATTACTCAAGGGTTCCTTCTCCAAGTTTTTTTCCCAAATGTTTGACAAACACTTTGAATCTTTGCATGGATGTTGTGGAAGAACTTGGTTATTATCCAAGGCTCTCTCTATGCAATCACCACTCTATTTCCATTTAATAGTATCAAATAAATACTTTGAAGGACAATCTCCAAGCCTCTGCCTTGAAGTCTTAGAAGAATCCACTTGATGAATCTGTAGACAAGCTAGAACCTCTCTAATAGACTCTTGATAGGATCCTCAATGAGTCCTCAAGATGCTCCTCTAAGACACGAAGAATGGAAGATTACACATTTGGTAGAAAAGGAAGAAAAGATCTGAATTTTTGGGTAAATATTTGCTAAATTTTATGATAAAATATTTAAAAGTCTCTCAAATACAAGTATCCCACCAACAAATAGGATTGAGAAACATTTAGAAAGACTAGATCACACTTCTTCAACCCTTTTGCCAAAAAAAAGGTCATGTTTTGAACAAGAGAATCATTAAACTTATAGGGGCCATTGATAGGCCATGTACAAGGCCTCAAAATTATAGTAAAGCTTCAAAAAATCAATTGATGATATGAAATAACCGAAGACATAAGAATATGGCTAATGGGATCATTCATCCACCATGCAGCTAAAAAGGTAAATCAATTGCCACCCTTTTTAAATCTCAAAATGAGTCTCAAAATGCATTCATGCCCTTATGTTATTTTAGATATACAAGCTCAAAGATATAGACAATGACTCAAAACCTATTTGTCCTTTTAGTATCAAAACAACTACAAAGTTGCAAAGTTTTAAAAACCATCCCATCCTTGATAAACCAAAATGCAAACCCACAAAGTTGAATTCCATGCAAAAGAGACAAAAACCTTAACATCGAACAAAGTTACTCCAACTGTATTTGTCATCTACAAAAGCGATTATATCTTTCCATGATAGATCAAAGTTTGACTTGTGTTTGAGAATAAAACGAACACAATCTCTACGTTTAATGGGCTTTGATAACCCCCATACATCTCAATATTTACATAACATCTAGCCACGAAGAAAAGCTCCAAACCAAGGTGTGAAGATTTATAATGTGCCATAAAAATCATGGGCAGCTTGATTATCTTGCAATAGCAAGCATGGTGCATCCTTTTGGTGCTTCACACTAGGGCTACCCAAACTTGAAGGGCGAGAAGGGGAGAAGCTATCGATGTTATTATAAAACTTATCAAGACAAAGCACCTTTTGATCCTTTGTGATGGCTTAGAATGCATCATGGTCCCAAATTTAAAATTGATAGGAGTTAAGACCTTTAGAGTTTTGAGAGAGAAAACACGTCTTGGAGGAACACTACACCTACGATGATTCTTCCTAGTTCTTTCGAAGTATTCTATCCTTTCTGGTGGCTTATACTTCAAGCTTGGTCCAAGAAAGGCATCATTAGTAGTCATCTTTGGTGCAAGACTCTCAAACTACAAAGCTTCTCTCCTTGGTTTTCTCCTTAGAGCTTTGTTTTGAGACTCGGTTAGGAAAATTTCTGGCATAGTGACCACATAGCAATTAGAAAAAATGAGAGCTCATTTTGGGGCCCTAAGAGAAATTGCTATATTTCTCTTTTTCTTGGCTTAAAAAATGGATAATATCAAAAAGCAAACTGGCAAACTATGTGTTCTAGGAAGATGTGCATTCGATGAGGATACTAGAGGTACTTTATTATATATGACATAGGGTGCAGAATTTGATGTTGTGGATCTCACCGGTGCATCCAAACCCCCTAAAACGTTGAAAACGGACAACCGGAGGTGCGGAAGAAAAAAAAGTATCCAACAAAATGTGATTTGACAGATTGGGACGCTCGGGAAAAAAAGTGTGCAACAAAATGTGATTTGATAGGTTGCAACCTATCCCCAAACCGTCAAATCGCATTCTGTTGTACTCTTTTTTTTCCGAGCCTTTTTGGCCCGTCCGGGCCTTTAGTTGTCCGTTTTCAACATTTTCAAAGCCATTTTGGAGGTTTTGTCCCTCTCCAAACGCACCGGTGGGGTCAAAAACACCAAATTCTACACCTTGTCAAATATAAAAAAGTAGCTAAGATATCCTCATTGAATGCAAACTTGACGGTCTTTCTTTTTTTCTTCTTTTTTTGATTTTTTCCAACGTTACTTTGGCCTTCGTTTGATTGGTGGAGGGCTATTTTTCTTGCCCCAAAATGAGCTCTGATTTTTCCTAATGAAGTATCGGGGAGAGCCAAATCGAACCTCTTATTGCCAATAGTCACCATCATTAACACGTCTAGCGTCGACACCATTAGGGTTTCATTATCCCTATCCCAAAGGATCCATGCCCATTTGTTTCAAAGTGGAGTTAAGGAAGTTGGAGGTATTAGGAACATCTTCCCAAAGGAGGAAATAATAGACTAGAAAGCCCAATAGCCAAAGAGGTTCTTGGTGAAAGAGACCTAGATCCCTAGGGGATTTAGTTCCTAATAGAAAATCTGTTGGGGAGAAAGTAGGAGTCCAAAAAAGCATCACAATGCGAAGAATAATGTCCTTGAAGGATGGTGACAAAGAGAATCTTGAGCGCTTTTCAAGGGAGCATACCAAACATAGAGGCCCTTTTTAACAAACTAAATACACATTAGAGAGATTCTTTCACAAACCTCACATTTCTTTCATGGACAATTATCATGCCTAGCAATAACAAGTTGATATTTCTTGAGGAGCCCCCTAATAGCATCAAAAGAGAGCAACGTTGAATCAAACTTGTCAGCTAGGGAGCATGGGAACATCCACCTAGGCTTGATCCAATGATTTGTAGTGGAAGCTCAACTTCTCTCTCCTTTTCAGGTTCTGCGACTGTGTCAGGCTATACTATTACTTTTACAAACCCTTAAGTGCTTGAACACATCTCCTTGAATGGCCTAAATGAGGCATCACCTCTCTCTCTCTCTCTCTCTTCCTTCCCCACCAAGTTTGTAAAACCCACGTTGGTCTTGGTGATTGAAGCTCTGGTTTGTGTTGTTGGGCGTGTATGTTTGATTCCTACAATCGCATTTGGTGGGTCGTATCGGCTCCCAAGTTGTAGAACAACTCTCTCTCTCTCTCTCTCTCTCTCTCTCTCTATAATTGGTCCTAGTTGAAACCTTTATTTCGAACCAATCTAAATAAAGACTCGCCAAATAGAGCCGGTTTTTGTATCTTAAAGCATCAAAATTACTCAAAAATGTGAACAAGAGGCGGGAAATGTGAGAAATTTCGGTGAGGGGAGCCTAGTGAAGAGAAGTGGTGAGCATTGGGAGGATGAAACAAATAAAGAATAGAGGCGGTAACAATCCCAAGGGGAGGGTGCAGGGCGGCGGCGAGACGGAGGAGGCGGAGGAGGAGCAGGAGGCTGAACCATGAAAGGGTCTGCATTGTGCTCAGTGTACTATAGGTCCCAAGTCTGAGCTACGGCGATTATCATACACAAGCAGGGTGGTGGAATTGGGTGGCGGACTTTTGAGCTCCGCCACCCTCATCCTCTTCTCTAATTCTACTCCCTCCTCTACAAGCGTGCAAGCACCTTGTTTATGCTGCTCTGCCTTATCACCCTCTTGGCCTCTTTACGTCTTTTCCAAGTATCTCCTCGTCGCCTGCATGTACACAGCCCGCACCTCCAGCTGCTTCTTCTGCAAGTTGCTGCCGCTTCTGTTGCCCGTCCCCTGCCATTGCTCAGCTCGCCCAACCCACGGACCGGCACGGCCCCCCCCCCCCACCCCCCCCTATCGCCTTCGCTCACCCGCTCCTCCTTCCAACCGCTCCCCGTCAACTTTGCTAGTCTTCCACCTAGCTGCTCTTTATCACCCTCACACTCTTTCTCCCTCTCCATATTCTCAGCTTGCACACCATTTCTCACCAGTACCGACGGCCGGATTCCTTCACCATGCAGTCCCGCCCAGCTCTCTCCTGCTTCACTTTTTTATCGGCTAGCTTACTTTTAGCCGTTTAGCACCGACTCTACGTCGTCGCACACCACTCGCAGTCTCGCTCTGCCCTACCTCTCATTATCTTTTGCCTCGATTAGGTGCACGGCATGGCAAATTAAACGCCCCTGAACTTTACTGAATCAAAGGTACTGGTGGTTACTCATCTGAGCTGAGCTCATGCGAAAAGCCTCGCTACCGGCTAGTAATTACATGGCGGTTTCGCAGCTCCAAGCAAGTTACAAATGACCTTTATGCTGTGGGTGAGTTCAGGGGCATTTGAAAGTTTAGGTTGCGAGCGACTCACTTGCAGTTGCAAACATTGCAAAAGTCCTGTGCCTAATTCCATAGATATCTTTTTTCTGGGAGTGTTGGTGTCGCATTAGATTGTATACTAAGTGCAAGATAATGTGAAGCCACAAATGTTGAAGATCACGCTTCATGGAATTTTTCCTTGCCTCACGGGAGCGCTTGAACTTGTTGCAGGCCGGGGGAGAGACAGAGCGCTCTTTTGATGGCTTTCGAAGTTGCAATTTTATAATTCACCTTCAAATTGCATACTTGTACTGGTCCAATTAGTAGCGGAAGGTTGAGCCTATTCACTTTGCCAGGTTGCTTACGGTTGCTAAGTTTTCTATGCAAAAACGCAAGGCTTCTCATCTGTGAACTTCTTACCACGTGCAGGAGCAACTGTAGAAGATGGAGGAGGCCTTCGACCTTGACGAGTTACGAACACCCAAGAAAAGAAGAGGTCGCCCGCGTAAAGCCAATACGATCCTTCTCCCGGCCGAGATGTCTGCTTTGGGTGTCCTGCACACAGCCCCGTTGCAACGGAAGTCCAGGAAACCAAGAGTCACAAGCACCGATGCTTCTCCGTCTTGCGATGCCAAACCATCAATGGTTGGCCAGGCTATTCATGGAGTAGTAGATGGTTCGTTCGATGCTGGGTTCTTGGTGAGCTTGAGGGTGGGAGGGTCCGACAATGTATATCGGGGTGTTGTCTTCGGCCCAGGCTTATCGATACCTATCTCCAAGGATGTGGATGTGGCAGCCAAAGTCAAAATTACAAGGAGATCAGACGACACCGCTGCTCCAAACCCACCTTCTCTGGCATCTCCAACGGTGCCAGCAGAAGACAACTCGCAAGGCGCCGAAGTCGTTAGCATCCCACCGGCTTTCAATGGCTACGGCGTTACAGATACGAGGCAGCTACCTCAACAGGAGTTTGTAAGTCCTTTTTTGCAATCCGCCTTCGTGCACCCAGCTGCCTCGTTTCAATCAACAGCCCAGGGGTTTCCTAGTAGGGGATTGGGCAACCCATACCATTTTGTAAATACGGAATTCGGTTATGGCTGTTCTCCGTTTGATGCCGCCGGAGGACCGGCTGACAGTCGAGGCCCGGCTTAAGTAAATGGAGCAGTAGCTTGCGTCCTGCAGTGCAAAGTTAGGTAGTTGCTTGAGATACTTGAAGACGAGTTGTGAGCAGAGAGAGTTTTCACAAACAAATTTGTGAGGAGTGATCGCTTCCTTGCACCTTTCTATGTACGCCTTTGGAATAGTGTAGGCAGCTGATTATGTTAAGACATTAAACAATCAGACAACGTGAGGGAGCGGCAGATACGATGTTCTATCGATAGGCTTGATTTTAAAACTTTACAAATTTTCTCATCTTTTTGCAAATTGCAGTTTCAAGTATCTCCGTAGAAGCTGCTCTTAATCAGACCAGTTTCCAGCAGCAGCTTTCCTTAAGAGCAAGTGCGAGTTCCTTGAGAGCGAGACTCGAGTGGCAGATCATCTATCTATAGACTTGATTCAAATTTCCAAAAGTAGATTGCAAAGACAGTTGCGACAATCTCTAGCTAAGTTTGAAATCTTCGTTAAGGAGCTACTGTCATTTTATGTGATGTTAGTTAAAAACTCGGTAAACTGTTAAATTTTGATTTGACGTGTTGCTTCTTTTTTAGTTAAGGACCTAGTGTCCTTTCATATTATGTTAGTTAAAAACCGGGTAAACTGGTAAATTTTGATTTTGACTTGTTTCTTCTTTTTAAGGACCTGGTAAAAATCTCCATTTTTTTGTGCCATGTTTTGAAAAAAAAACTTACAAATTTATGAAAGAAGCTTTAAGTCAAAAGTTGTAGAATTTTGGGAAAAATAATTCCTCAAAAAATTGGGCCACCTACCTCCCCACTCTACAAGGATTCTTCTTCTTTTATACCATTATATCATTCGAATCCTACTCTTATGGACATATATCACACACAAAATGCTTAAAACTTTAGAAGAAGTTCATTTTCCCCTAGATTTCAAAATCAATGTGATAAGAAACTTCCTAATCGCAATCGAAATGGAAAACCTAAGATGTTTTCATCGTAATAAATAGTCACACTTTTATGAATCCTCCAATTCTTTGGTTTTGGGAAAAGACCATCCTCCATGAAGGAGGATCCATCTCTAGAATTTAATTCTCCTCCACCTATAGCTTGCTTCTAGTAGCTCATTGACATCCTCATGTGTCCCTTTCATTCATGAAAATCAAATCTTGATGCCCCCTTTACCTAGGAAGCCATGAAAGAGGATCCATCAATCGAATTTAATTCTCCCCCACTTATAGCTTTCTTAGTAGAAGCATTTTTCAACCAAAAACAAGTTTTCCTTCTAGTAGCTCATTGACATCCTCATGTATCCCTTTCTTTCATGAAAATCCAATCTTGATGTCCCCTTTACATAGGAATAAAATTATATCTAGAGATAACTTAATGATAGTAAACTCTTTCTCAGGTGCAACTACAGAAATAGAATTTGGAAATTCATGTACTGCCCAATGAATTTTTTCCAATAGCAACAAGTTGTGACCAATTGTTGAGTTCAAATATAAATGCATACATCTCCCAAATTCAATACACATTCCTTGGTTGTACTTGGATTAGATATCTCTTTTGCAATGATACAGGAAGAGATTCCTTAATAGTCATGAGTTCAATAGATTGTTTCAAAGTTTCCAAAGGCCATTGAAGGTTTAGTTCCAACTACAACAATATAGATGTTTTTCATGAGAAATGTGAGACTCATAAGTTGACTTGATTATCTTCTCAACTCTTTAGTGCTTTCAAGTACTTTACTACTTAGAGATTTATATTTTTTAGAGAATGGGGGGAATCCCCTTTCTTCTTTGAGACTACTACAAGGTTGAGGTGGCATTTTCAACCCCAACCTTGGTTGTGTTCCACCTCCTTTTGAGCGGTGTTTTCTCATGCACTGCATGATGTATTTTTGCCTTGATTTTTTGCTCTCGTAGGGCTTTTTCATACTTAATAGAAGCCTATTTTATGAAAAAAAATCGGGTTAGTAGCAAATTCCAGTCAAGCATGAATAAGACCGCATTTTTAACTCCTTTTGGGCTTTATCTTTAATGTAATGTTGTTGGTCTTAATAATAACCAATGACATTTCAATATCTCATGAATTGAAATTTAAATGATGTTATAAATCTAAGCAAAAGACTTAGTTTACTTAGATAATCTTTTGATGCACACAAGTTCATGGATTGAGCATAAGGAAATCTAGATTAAAGTCTTGAAAGTTCTCCAATAGTATATTCTTAGGATGTAAATGGGCATAATCTAGCTAGAAATACCTCAAATTCATTATTTCAAATGAAGAAATTTGCTCAAATCCAATGAAATTCAAAGCATTACAAAGCTTTTAGAGCTACAAAATGTAAAACAATTGCAAAGGTGTCTTAGAATGGCAAGCTTTGGTTCAAGCTTTATCCCAAGATTCTCAAAACATTTAACACCTCTAAGAATGTGTTACTTTAAAAATCAAGTTTTTGTGAGCAAACAAATGCCAAGAAGCATTCAACAAGATCAAATTTTTTATTTTTTGATTCACTACTCAGACATTTGAGCTTACAGAAACCCTTCATAATTCATATAGATGCTGTTGAGGAAAGTCCGGGTGCTTCAACATGATGAACAAGGTGAATTAAGGCCATCGTTTATCTATGTTAGCTTTTGTCACCTTAGGAGACACGATATGCAGCAACCAAATTAGAGTGTCTAGTAGTTGTCTGGGAAATTCTAAGCTACACACTTATCTCCATGGGATAAATTTTGAAGTACAAACAAATCATGTTGAGCATATTGTATTCTTAAAAAAGAAGCATCTATAAGATCGTCTTGTGAACTGGGTGTTGCTTTTACAAGATTACACTTTCAAGGTTTCATATCAACTAAGCATATATAATGTTGTAGCTAATGCATTGTCACGTTTTCATATAAAAGAAGTTTAAATTTTTGAAGGTTTACCAAATTATGCATCTACCTTTTCCACAACTTCAACTTGGTTGCCATTAGTTGATGATTTGAAGAATTCAAAGATCCAAGATCTAGAGGTATTGAAGATTTTTCAATAGATTGAGTACTCATACCTTCCACTCTATTTCAAATGGTTATGGTCTACTTTACTACGATGAGCCACCTTTCCAACCAGGAATTAATGTGCCAATGATGTATCAATATCATTATTTCCATGCCTTTCATGATGGAGTTTTTTAAGATCATCTAGAATTCCTCAAAATTCTGACAAAAATACAATCTAAGTTATATTGCAAAAATGAACATTTGCTTCATCAATATCTTAAAGCGTGCTCAATCTATCAATCGTTCAAAACACCCACACAAGACCATCTAGAGATATGTAGTCAGTCTCTATTTTAACCACTTAATCGGTTGGCATATAATATTATTTGATCTTTTCCAACTATCAAAACTAGTCAAATAAATACCTTATTGTTCTACTGGATTATTTGATGAGGTGAACCCAAGGGTTCACCTTTGAATATGGTATTAGCTTCTAAAGTTGGAGACTTTTTTATGCAGATTCTAATTTACCACAACTTGGATGTCTTGAAAAATTATTGTCTAATCAAGGGATCAATTTCAAGTCATACGTTTTGTGAATCATGGTAGACAAACTTCATTTCAAACAACCATTTGCGTGTCCACACCACGTAGATTGTCATGGACTTAGTGAGCAACTCAATTGAATAATTAAATCAATGCTTGCAATGTACACAGACCCAAAACATTTGAACTGGTATGGTCCACTGGCCTATGTTGTTGCAACCTAAAACATCACAACCCATGAATCCACCAGGCTTAACCCATTTGAAGAACTTTATGGAAGCCTCACTAATTTTCCACTAGATATTAGAATGATTGAGAAGAATCAAATCAAATACAAAGAATCACAACAATCAGTTGATTTACAAACCCACACGCTATCCTTCATTCAACAAAATGTAGCAACCCAGATCTACAAAAATCTACAGAGTTGTCAAAGGTATTTACCCAAGAAGAGGCACAAATCTATTATTTTTTCAATAGGAGACCTTGTCATGGTGCATTATCCAATCCAAAAGAGAGGATTAACTAAAAGTTTTATGGCTAATTGGATAGGACCCTATTAAAGAGTTAAGCATGTTGAGAAGACAATATATGAACTACAAAGGTGTAGTCTAGAAAAAAACAGGTTGAAAGATGATAGCACATTTTTCATTTATCAACCTTTCTATGCTCACAAAATTCATTTCAGAGGGGAGAAAAGGCATGGCTAATGGGAATTTTACATCAATGGGATGTCTATGTCAGCCAAGCCAATGTGGCAATCCATGTCAATATGGTTTTTTGTTTAGGACTTTCTTGATGTTTAGGAATTAGTTATGATTGAATTAGAAGGGGTTTCATAACCAAGCAATTGCATATCCTTGCCAATGAGAATTTGTGCTTGTAGATCCATGCCTTCAAAAGCATGCATCTGCTATGCCAAAAAAAAATGGTTGGAAGGTGAGTCTCACTCAAGAGAGAAAAGAAAGTCGATAATTCTCAATATGTCATTCAAAATAATGACCAGCACAAGTCCACTAATCACCAACCCCGATAGTGTTCAGTAGAAGTCCACCAACCACCAGCCCGTGAAAAGGATTCAAACCTGCCCTCCCCAAAATGGGGTCTGACACTTCAACCACTCAACCAACTCTACTTGGTGAGATTGATTTGCAATGTTTGGGAACAAGTGAGTACAAGTACTCATGACCATTACCTTAGATACAAAATTAAAAGGTCTGTAAAATAGGATCAAACTATCAATCATGGTTGTTGGGTTACTACCACCACACTCATAGGTTCATATAAGTGTACTCTACTAACTAAAAACAAGGCAAAAAGACATATATTTTCATGTGTGGATACGCATATGTCTACGTCTCAGGGGTTCAACTTACAAAAATTTAGTGTACGTCCATGTGCATTCGAAAGGAGGGGTATTTTTAATTTGACTTTTTAGAAAAATTTAACACGATTATAATAACAAGAGGGTTTTTAATTCAACTTTAGAAAAAAATTACTTAGTTCATAAGTAAAGAGGGGTGTTTTTATTAGGGGGAAAATTTTAGTTGAGGGGTTTTTTTAATACCCCTTGAATGCACATGATACATAAGATTTCTTAGTAGTGCACCCCTCAAGGTCTATGTATGGATATATGCCTTATGTATGGATGCATGGATGTGTATGTATGGATGCATACATGATGTGAAATTTGGATGCAAGATGTGTATAAATTGATATGTGCATCATGTGTATGTATGGATGTGTGCATGAGTGGATATATATATATTCATGTGCATATTTATGCACCTACAAAAGGTTATCAAATTATCATTTATGAGTGCAATGCTTTCAAAGGCATGATTCATTGCCAAATTCACATAAAACTCTTTCTAATTTACCTCCTAATGCACTAAATTGTTGAATCCACTAGTAATCTAACAAACCAAACAAAGACAACTACCTGGTTCATATCAGATTACCCTTATTTTCATGTATTAGTTCTTCACATGGCTCCTTATCCTTGTTTGGCCGTGTGATGTTCAATATTATAACATGAATACTAGTGTACAAAAGGAAACATTGTAATGAGAACACTACATGTGATGTTCAATATAAGATGAACACTAGAGTACAAAAGGCTCGGGGGGTGCACTAACTAAAAAGCCTATGTATCACGTGCATTCAAGGGGTATTTAAAAAACCCCTCAACTAAAAAATTTCTCCCAATAAAAACACCCCTCTTTACTTATGAACTAAGCGATTTTTTTCTAAAGTTGAATTAAAAAGCCCCTCCTCTTATTGTAAACTTGTTAAAATTTTCCAAAAAGTTAACTTAAAATACCCCTCCTTTTGAATGCACATGGTACACTAAAATTTTATGAGGTGAACCCCCCGAGACAAAAGGGAGCATCGTAATGAAATTACAACTAATTCCTATGAGTCTTTCAGTCATTATTGTTATTGTCTTGTTATCATTCATCATGATTGTTGTAAACCACCACACAGTTAATGGTTCATGCAAGTGCTAGGTGGTTGTAAGGATAAGCGGAGAAGTAGGAGAAGATGTGAGATAGGAAATACGTTATCTCCCTTGGAGGCGTATGGGCCCAAGTGCTTCACAACAACACAAAGCAACTACAAACGTGCTTGATAGATGCGCAAAATAGCGAGCGCGTCTATAGGCATTTCTTGAATAGAGAAATTACGGGCGCGTCTAACAGCTCGTCTATTTGTGCATGTATTGGCACGTCTATTTGCATGTCTACACTGAGAAAATACGGGCCCATCTAACACTACATTTGTCAACGCATCTATTTGCGCGTGTATTAGCGCGTCTATTAGCGCGTCTACACTGAGAATTAGACGCGTATTTAGACGCAAAACAGAGAATATAGAAAGTAAGATTTTGGTGTACATCACTGCTTTCCAAACATTGCCCATGATTACCAAAGCACATAATTTTAACAAAAATATCAATGCTTTTTTGCAAGCTGACATATACAAGAATTAAGGAAGGTAAGGAGAATGAGACAACATGTAAAATAGTTTTGCCAATATCAATGATGGGCTACGGTTCAATCTCATCCTCAATGGGATCAACCCTTACCAAAGTATCTACTTCAAAATCCAAACAAGTGTTTAGATCTACAAATACATTCAACCCACTACTACTTGTGCTACTCATGTGCTCATCGAAATCAGCATCACCAATGGTAGGCTCGTCCTCACAGGTAATGGCCTCAATATCTGTATCTCCTATCTCATGATCATCCTCCTCTCTCGTATCACGGTCATCATCACGTCCATGGCCATGATCATCCTCCATACGCTCCATATTAGTAAATGTACTATACATCACTTTGGAACGTGGCATAATAGGTATGACATGCCACCATCTGTTATTATCCACCATTGCTTTGATAGACAACCTAATTCAAAACACAAATACAATCATGTTATTTTCCTTACATCGAAGGTATCAAATATTTAAAAGTGAGTATTTTTATATGTGTGCACAGTACCTGTTCACATTGTTGCGGTAGTACTAGTGTGTCCTTCCTACTTTGCCAAAACTTTGTGGAGTCAATAGTTACAAAGCCACTTGCATGGCGTTTGATTGTTGCATTAGGGCCTCTTTCCACCACGTCCTTAAACCACTTTACATCCAAAACATACACAAAGAAGCATCGAAAGTCAAGCTTAATAATATCTTGGATTATGCCACAATAATCATCCATGGCTCCATTGGCTCCCTCAAAGCTAGCAATGATGCCGCAATCTTATGTGTTTCTCTTATCATTAATCCGTTGTGTTCGAAAATGCTTTCCCTCACACCATATAGCATTGAACATAGTGTACTACACCAAGAAAAGTTCAATTAAATAAGCAATCTAAATTATTGAAAGCTCCTAACTTATGCATAACATTCTATATACCGACCTTGCTCATGCATCCCCTAGCATACTCCCATTCTTCCATTGTGATATGCATCCCCTCATCTTTCTCTGCTTTCTCCATTTCATCAAGTAGCCAATTATCCACATGAATATCCTTTGGAAGTGCTCCTAGATACTGAGGGTATGGCACACGAGATCCGTGGTGTGTAAGAAAGAGGGCCCTTTCTTCTTGTCTTCTTGCCTTTGCATCCTCGTATCTTGTCACCCATCTTTTCATCACATCACTATTAAGCACGCAATAGAGGTTGATACTATTATGCAACTCTGTGTCTATTACTTTGTTGTGTCCTTTCCCTTGAGGCACAATAGAGGTCATCCTTAGGTCTTTATCATCTCTCCATAGTCGTGGGAGAGAGCTATCCACATCAACAAGAAACTCAGAAATATATACAAGTGACTCTTGTACCAACCAACCCTCGGCCATGCTACCTTCGAGTCTTGCATTTTGTCTCACGAAGCCCTTCAAGGTCTTCATGAAGCGCTCGAGGAAGAACAACCATCGTGCATGTATAGGACCGTATATAGCAATCTCATCCACCAAATGCACTATAAGATGTAGTTGGCTTGTGAGAATAGAACGTGGAAATGTCTCCTCCACTAAACAAACCACCTCCACTAACATAACTTGAGCATTCTCAAGCCTGGGGGGATCTATTTCCTTTGAGCTCATGTACCTAGAAATGAAAAAGTATGAACACACCTTGCATGGAGCATTGATACGCATCATATTTTATATCATGTAAAGTACCTCACAAGCTCACCCATCTTGTAAATACAATCCTTCACGTCCTTCGATGCACTACGAGAAATGCTAGTAGTTAGGTAGTATGAACTGAACCCACGAGGAGGTGGTTGATTAGTTGCTTATAATTATTCACTCACAAATTTGAAAGGAAAAAGATATTATGCACATAAAATACTTACTTGAAGCATCTTGTGCCAATCATGAGATTTCAAGCCATATAATTGCTCTACACCTCTTTTCTTGCTCTTTGTAAAGGCTCCCTTTAAACACCTCATGCATCCAGTGGGAGTACGAATTGTAGTAATAGCGCGCTTCACCGCCGCCATCTCTAGCTTTGATAACCTCCACGGTGCACGAGGTAAACAAACACGCCCATTTGGTCTCTCTTGTGGCCAAGCTTCATGCATCCTCCCTGTGGTACGTAGATCCTCCCTCATGCCTACGGAATCTCGTGTCCCATTCAAATGCTCCCAAATTGTAGATGCCACATTCTTGAAGATATGCATGGGATCAAGCAGGTGATTGATCTTGAGGTGGGACCAATATGGTAAACGATAAAAGATGGAGTATCTAAACAAAAGTTGGTGTTAGTGGGCAATCTTTATTTCTAGCCAATATAGCACACAATAGTTACAAACCCTTACCGGCTCATGCCAAGTGGTGGAGGAGTCGTGGAACCGTCCCAAATTCTCATCCAATCTCCCACGGTGAGTGATTGTGGGAGGACTTCATTCCAAGGGGCGACATATCTAGGATGATCAGGTGGGAGAAATCGATGGTGATTCTCATAGATGACCTTATTCAATGCGTCTGCCCATGAGGCAACTAGTGAAGGACCACAAACAAGACATGCATGGTAACCCGATGTAGTGAGACCTGAACAATAGATGCAATTAAGAGTTGAAGGTGGGTTTAGGGTGCCACATCCTTTGCCTATTCATAATTAGAAGTGCAATGCTTATCTGAATACTCGCCATAGCCTGGGAAGTCATGCATCATCCACATCAAGACTGCTTTGCAGTTGAAGTCTCGTGACGAGGGAGGCCTGCTCACATCATGCACCTCGATACCTCTCCAAAGTATCTCTAGCTCGTCAATCAAAGGCTCCAAATAAACATCAGGATTTTTAACTTTATGTTTCCCTGGAATTAGAAGGGACAGCATAACATGTCCTTTCTTAATAGCCATAGAGGGTGGAAGATTATAATTCACCAATATCACTGGCCATACACTGTAAGAGGTGCTTTTGAGACCAAATGGGTTCACACCATCCATACCCAATCCAAGTCTCAAGCTCCTAGGTTCTTCCTTGAGAAGCTTGGCCATGTGTCTTCAATATGCTTCCACGCAGGAGAGTCTGTGGGAGTTCTCCACCTGCCATCGGTTGATCGATGGGAGGAATGCCATGACATGAGCTCTGCAATGGATTTGCACTTGAACATATGTTGGATGCGAGGGATTATGGAAAAATGTTGCAGAACCTTACGAGGCACGTCCAAAGTTTTGAGATCTGCTCTATATCTTGCCTCTCCACAAGTAGGGCACTCTCTTGCATCCTTATGTAGTCCACGAAACAAAACACAATCGTTGATGCTATTATGGATAAATTTGTCTAAGGAAAAAGGCATTAATATGTGTGTGTGTTTGTATGTGTGGCAATAGTATAATAAAATATGGTGTGCATAGGGCCCAGGGTTGAGGTAGCAGGGCATGATCATGTGCCACCCTTCCACATAAGAGGACCCATAAGGTGTGTTGTACATAATCCATGGTAGTAATATTATAAAATGTAAGGTGGCATGGCTCCTCCATGTGCCACCCCTCCACCTAGGCTGCATTTAGTGAGATATGGCTCAAAGTCCATGGGAGAAGTAATATAAAATAGGTGGAGATGGATATTATATTGGGTTATTCCCTCCATATAGGATAGACCCATGTGGGGGAGGTATAGAAGGTCCAAGAGAGCAAGTTAAATGATGGGGAAAGTAGAATGAGGTGGCAAGATTCCTTGTGCCAACCCTCCACTTGTCCTCCTAGAGGTTTGAATGTATTATAAAATTGGGAAAAGACCAGACCAAGGGAGCATCATAGACTTGAGATATGGGACTTGATTTATGTGGAAAAATGAGGCAAAGGGTTGTCGCACACAATTGAGAGTGCGTAACTGCCTAGCCCACATGGGAGACTTTTCCACACACACCATGCATGTGGGAGGATGCATTTATTGGGAGATACCCCCTCTCTTAGCTATAAAAGGAGGGGGCTATTCCTTGATGGGACACGCTCATTCTTGTAAAGCCACCTAGCTAGTACTTTGATTTCTCCCTTCCCTTCCTTTAAAAATAAAGTGTGGTCCTCTTCTCTTGATGTCTCCATCTTTACATTCCTCCTCCCATCATGTACATGCTTCTCTTCCCCCTCTCCCTTTCCCTTTGTGTCATAGTCTCCCTCTTCATTTCCTCCCCTTCTAATTCAGTTTTTCCTCCCATGATAATGTTTCGCCCTCACGTTCTCCTTTCCTCCATGGCCCTCGAGCGTCACCATGCTTAGCCTCTAGCCTTTGGTCCTGATTTCTTTTCCGGCTAATAATGCATGCATGGATGCGCTTGTAATCTAATCCTCCAAGAGAGATCACATGTTGCCTTGCCATATCTCTTGAGGTCGGTAATTTATTCTCCCTTGGAAGCATTTTACACAATAGCCTGCATGTGAAGACCATAAATAAGGAAAAGCATTCGAGTAATTGACCCACTAGCATAATTCACCATGTTTTCAAAATAGACTTTAAAGCTTATTTGAGTAATGCATTCAAACTTGCATTGCTCAAACATATGAACACCCATAGGTATCTCAATCAACCTTAACTCTTTAACACTTACCATGTTTACGGTCGCATCCCATTCTCCATACTTTGAGATGTGATTGAGTGTAATCATGTGTGCACGATACATGTTTCCTCGACATCGATCACACATACATTTGATTTTTTGCTCCAACCACATTTCGCGATGGTGGATACAGAGGGCTTCATCCTCACTGGAGCTACTTGTTGAAGATGAAGACATCCTACAAACAAACAACCCAAAAAAAATTGCTTTTCTTCAAATATTTAATTTTAAAACTCTGTGGCATGTCTAAAGGCACATCTAAAACCGCATCTATCTATTCTATGGTGTGCGTCTATAGGCACATCAAAAACCACATCTACTCTGTGTATCTAGACGCGCAATTACACGTGTATTTAGACGCACTATTAAACGCGCTTATAAACATGGTTTTCAAATCTGCTTTTAGCGCGCTCGCTTTGCTTTTCTTCACATTACTTATACTTTGTGCGGCTTGCTTGCTTTGCTATTAACAGATCCACAGTTTCAACACTTAAGAGGAAGGCACCCACACTTACTTCCAAGCTTACACTTAAGAGGAAGGCACCCACACTTACTTCCAGGCTTATAGGAGAAGAGAGTGAACAAGGAAGAGAAGCAACTTTGAAGAAGGAGAAGAAGCTTCCATACCTCTATCCAGGTAAGTCTCTTTACGATTGATCTTTTTTGGAAGTTGCTCTCTTTGGATTTGTCCTTTGTCATATCCAAGAAACGAATGATTTTGGTATCAGTGTTACGTTTTTGTGTCGGGCGCATATCCTTTTCTACTTTTTAGAATAGTCCGTCTGTCGGAGCGCGTCTATAGACGTGTCTTAGAGCACATCTAAAACCGCGTCTACAGGCACATCTAGACTGTTTGCAGACACAGATAGCCACGTCTATAGACGCGTTGTTATATGTGAAAATAGACGCGTCTATAGATACGCTCTAACAGTAATCTTTTCCGACAGTAATCTTTTCTTCCCTTCCCCTTTCTTCTCAGCTTATCAGTAATCGTCTTTTTTTCTTTTTTCGAGTTCATCATGTGGCTAGGAAGACCTTCGGGCTCACCTGATCTCTGGGAGTCTATTTTTAGGGACTTATATAACCTTTTAGGACACCCTCCCAGTCTTGTGAAGTTATACGGGTATATGATAGGTACTCTAAACACCCCCCAGGAGTCGGCACTACAGACTCCAAACCACTCCACACTGGCTGAGATTACCCCAGCGGAGTCAACATAGCCCAGCTGGCTACACAGCTAAGGCCCTTCTCCCATGCTGTCTTATGCCCCTTCCCCCATGCCGTCTTATGTCCCTTCCCCCATGCCGTCTTATGCCCCTTCCCCCATGCCGTCAGGAGGTCCTTTTGTCTCATAGAGCCGTCGGCATACTGTGTAGTCGAGACTTGGTTCTCCAGCTACGAGTGGTCCACGTAGTCCCGTGCAGTCCGTAGCTATGAGTGGCCAGCGTACTAGCTTGACACAACACGGTAGCAGGCATAGTAGCAGGGAGAGCGGTGGAGGATGCATGGCACAGTGCTTTGGGAGGGGTGGTGGTGGGGACGATGATGATTCAGATGATTTGGACGTGCCTCCGGGTGATGGTACGATCTTCTATGACATCACTCAGACAGGAGGCATCTTGATGGATGCATGGGGAAGGACATCATGGCCTTCATGCGCTCTGTAATTGCTAACAATTACAGAGATTGCTTTATCCACTACAAAGACCATCCAAAGAGGTTGGCTGATGAGACCCTCGCTGTTGTTCGCTCTAGGTATCCTAACCCCCCCAATCGTCAGTTCATAGATAAATGGGCCAAGTCAAAGATTGTTACGATACTTGGCAATAAAAGATCTTCGCTTAAGAGACAGGCACTAGCGGAGCTTGCCAGGCTCGAGGGAGGTCAACCACCAAGGGGCCCACCCCACACCACTCACAAGCGTGAGTGGAAGAAAGCAATGAAGTCAACAAGGGAGGACCCTAGTCTGCAGCACGTGGAGGCAGCACGTGGAGGCACGAAGGATCTAGATGGAGCAATATGGAAGCATGCATTTTGGAGCAGGGGGTGTTGAATCATGGGAGGCCCAATTTGTAAGTATCGATCTCAAATTATATTACTTATGTAGTTTATTAGGATGTTGTTTCTTTGTACTAACCCCTTCACAAATTGTGTCGTCTTGCAGCTTGAGATCGTGGGCAGATACCCTACTCCTGTCGAGATAGCCTACCACCACCACCATTGCAGAGGAGATACATGGAAGCACTTCTATCATGACGGGTTGATTACTGAGGAGCAGTATATTCGGGCTACTGGAACGGCCCCCGAGGTATTTGAAAGTAATTAAATAATGTCAATATTATAAGTAAAGATTTGATTTTTCATACATTGATATATGTTGTCCCTTGTTTACAAGTCCCTGCACAAGAAGACGAGGAAGGAGGCAGAGAAGGGAGCGCAGAAGGGAGCACAGAAGGGAGCGTGGAAGGGACCGAGGATGTGGAGAACATAGATTAGTCGTAGAAGTAGTGCTAGCTACTCCTTTTTGTACTTAAAGCCACTGGCTTGGCTTCGTGCCTCTTGTATACACACTCCTCTTATTTTTTGTACTTGAAGCCACATGACATGGCTTAGCTTCGTGCTATATGTACATATAAGCACTTTTTGAGCTTTCAACTTTATTGCGTTTTGGAGTTGTAATGTTTTATTTGGAATTGTAATTAAAATGCAGTTGGCTATAAGAATTGAATTACACAATGTGGAAATGGGATTCCTGTAACTATATAGCATACACAACATACACAGCATTCTGTAAATTTTTTTAAAAAAATATTATGTAGCGCGTCTATCAATGCATCTATAAACACATCTATATACGCGTCTATCTGTTCGGGGAGCATCTATTTGCACGTCTATAAAAGCATCTATAAGATCGTTTATAAATGCATCTATACACGTGTTTAACGATGTGTCTGTCTATTTTTTAAATTTTTTAGCAGAGCATCTATTTAGGCATCTAGATGTGCATCTATACGTGCATTTATCTGCTCTCTAGCCATGCTGTTAGACGCCGGTCTCTAGATGCGCAAATAGACGTGCCCCATAAGTTTTTTTTTTAAGTTCAGTAAATGCATCTGTGTGCACGTCTGTGGGTGCTTTGTCTTGTTGTGCTTGTAAAAAGAGAGTGAGAGACGTTATTTTAGAGAACAGGGCTAGCCCTCCCTTCAAAAGGTGGAGTGCATAAATGGCCAAAAATTTGACTTTGGTCTTCATTGTGTACATGCAACTTTCTAGAATACAAGCTCTCTCATTCTCTCTATCTTCTTGTGAGTGAGACTTCTTTCTTTACCATTGTGTGTTGCCTTGTGATTGCCACACTGCCCCTGACACTCTCCCCTTCCCTTCCACAATCCCTCCCCCTCTCTTCCCTTCCCTCATCTTCTTCCCTGCCCCGCCTTCATCCTTGTGGACTCACATTGAGACAATTCGATAGGCACTTGTGTTACACAAGTTATAGGCTTGTTCTTGTAAGCTCTCACAAGGATTTGTTCAGGAGTGGAGTCCTCCAAGATCCCTATGACACATGGAGTCACAGTCGGGCTACACATTTTCGGTACTATTGCCGAGGAGTTAGAGATATGCTTTTGCAATGCATAAGCATTCTTCCATTAACTACCCATTTCACAATGCTTCCTACTTAACTATAAGTGTTGTTAGTGAAGAATAGGATTGGTTTGAGTGAAAAAGAGTGTGTTTGGAGTAGAAAAAACAAAAACCATCATTTCTATCCTAGAGCATGTTTGATGCATTGAAGCTTGTTTTGGATTGTTTTTTGTAGTCAAATTATAGGAGTAGTTATTTTGAGTGATTGCTAAGGTGTGTGCATCGTCAAATCTCCCTTAAACACCAAGAAATGAAGTTTCAATCAGATTTGTAAGTGGTCTAAGAGAGTTGCCAACCACCCCTTTGGAAAATCTCTCATTTGGTACTTTTAAGTTGTTATTTTTTTATTTGACTACTTACATTAGGTAGGATAGCACCCTAGTGCTCAAAGACCTTGCACAGACTCACAAATTTGAAAGAAGCAACCAAAACCAGTCGGCGACATAGCTAGACTGTGTGTTGATGTGTTAAGCTTAACACAGCAACTCTAGAAGTCATTGCGTTATAAAGTAGTGATTGCTCATGCTATCTAATAACCAATAACCTACCTCACCTAATTAACACATGGACGCATTAAATGAACTTTGAACTATCACATCACAAGTCAACCCATTGCATTAGGGTTAACACAATGACCACATAGTCATTGCGATAAGGAGTTGTTGCTGCTATATTCGACCGCTACATTAAGGAACCGGTGCATTAAGAAGTCACTATTATAAGAAATTGCCACGTTATTGGAGTTGCTACTTTACAGAGTTGTCGCATTAACACTAGATTGGTAATGGGACATAAAAGTGTCCTGGGACATTTTTATGCCAAGACACTTTTATGTCCCGTAAGTTGCTATGTTCAAGGATTTTATGCAAAAAATATATAGCAAACTTTTAGATACTTGCTTTTGCATGGTCATGCACAAGACTTGAACTTCATCTATAAAAAAGGGTTACTGTTTATTTGGTTCCATTTAAGAGAATTGTAAACTTTTCGATTAAAAATACTGAGTGCAAAACAAAAGGCTCAAAATACAGAGCAGAGGTGACTCTCAACCTTAGCAAGAAGTATGGTTTTCATGAAAATTCAGCATTCATTTTGGGCCATTGGATCAAATGAAGGATAACATGATGCAAGGGTTTCAATTGAAACCCTTTTTGCGTATTTTGAGCTGTCATAGATTTCTATGATCATTTTTGTTTTGCAGCCCCAAAACTATGACATCCATAGCTGTGCTTTTTCTCAATTCTTTGCATGGTTTGGAACCTCAAATGCAATCTTTGGTCAACAACGGAGAGATTATGAGTTTTTTCCAACGCTTAGTGGGGCTTGATATGGACATTCTAATTTCATTTTTTGGGTGGATTTGGGCATTAAAAACTCATGGTAGTAGTAGTTGGGAGATTACGCACTATAGAGGTATGGTCATGGCATTTCTCCTCCATTTCTCCAATGTTTGTTAAACTCCACAGTCAAGTTTGAAGGGGATGAAAAGCTCTACAAGCTTTCTTGGGAAATTTTGGAGCCTTACATGTGTGATGGGTGCTCTTCTTTGCCTATGGGCTCGTTGGAAGAAGGTGCAATGGAAGCCCTTCATAATCTCCAATGTAGCATTACATTGGCAAATCGAATGCAAGACAAAAGGCACAAGATATGTAAAGAGAGTGCACCTGGTACACATCTTGTAGTCTCCCTTGAGCCATCGCCTAATGCTGACAAAAGTTATAGGTGAAGCAACATTTATAGATGCAATTCCTTCTACTATCAATACGTTTATGGAAGTGATGCCTTTACAAGCTACTCTGTTTAGAGATGTGATTCGTTCAATAGCCAGTACAACTATAAAATCAGAGCTTAGCTCATTGTAGATGCAATGCCACTAGACTCTTTTCCGGGTGATGAATTGGAAGTAGCCATTGGCACTCCTTGAGTTGCCTCTGTCTCTCCTACTCATTAACAAAGAGGAAGACCAAGAAAGAAGAGAAACAATGGATGGGCCAAGCCTAGACTTTGTCGTAATATTGTTCTCGATGGAGAGGAGGCTTCACAACGTTCAAGGTCTTCTTCATCACCCAATCATGATGCCACTTTGCAAGCTAAGAGAAAGGTCGCAAAGAGAAGAGTGGGGTGTCCCAATAAGAGAAGGGATGGAGGACAGCTTCCTTGATGTGGTTTAGAAGAAGTGAATCAAGATCAATCAAGTAATGAGCATGCAAGTGCAGAAGGAGTGAATCTTGACTTTTGATGATGACAAGATCTTAGAGGCAAAGGGGCCAGTGTTGGATGAAAATGATGGTGACAATGAATAGAGCCCTAAGTATAAATTTTTGAATTAGTGATTCAAAAAATACAGGAAAATTGGATGAATGATTCAACAGGAAGAATAAATTGGACAAAAAAATGCTAACACATCACGTTTTTCATAAATTGACACGTCATCCAAATGTATTCGTACGAATAATTTTTTTTGTATGAATAAGGATTATTATGAATATTTTTATTAGTATGAGTAAACATGTATTAGCCTAAATGTGTTCTTCTATTCTTCTATTTAAGTTGGCTGCACACCATTTTTGTGTATCTCACTCTTGGTTCTCTAGCTGAGCAGAAGAGATCAAACAAGGAAAAGTAAAGAAGGAAGACCGTCTGAGGTTGAAAAAGTAATCTGGAAGGTATGAATCAAAATGGATTTGTTTTTGTATGTGGGAGTTTGAGGGTCTCTTTGTTGAGTGCCTAAGATCTTTTTATGAGTTGTGTTTGTGGGTTTTTTTGCTTGTTGAGAGCCTTAGGTCGCTTGTATTAGTTGTGATTGTGGATCCTATTTGAATTGTGATTTTGGGTTTGTTTGTCTTATTTATGTGTTTGTTGTTTTAGTTTTTTTACTTAGAAAGAGTGTCTAAAGTTTTAAAATTGTTACTTCTTTGTTTGAATTAATTAAAAATTTTGACATTTTTGTACTTTCTTTTGAAAGAATATTTAATATTCTTTTAATTGAATGTGAATGAATGATTTATAATTTACATTCACTCCTTTTTACACTTTCTTTTGAAAGAATACTTTATATTCTTTCAGAGAATGTAAATGAATGATTTGCACTTACATTCACTCATCTTATACTTTATTTTGAATGAATATTGAATATTCTTTCAATCGAATGTGAATGAATGCTTTCCATTTACATTCACTAATTCTTACACTTTCTTTTTAATGAATATTGAATATTCTTTCAATAGAATGTGAATGAATGATTTGTAATTTACATTCACTCATTCTTACACTTTTTTTTGAAAGGGTACTTTATATTCATTTAGGAGAATGTGGAAAGATTTGCATTTACACTCACTTATTCTTACACTTTCTTTTGATTGAATATTGAAAATTCTTTCGCTAGAATGTGAATGAATAATTCATTCACTCATTTTTACACTTTCTTCTAAAACAATACTTTATATTCTTTTAGGAGAATGTGAATGAATGATTTGGACTTACAATCACTTATTCTGACACTTTCTTTTGAATGAGTATTTTATATTATTTTAAGAGAATGTAAATGAATCATGGATGAAAGATTGATATGGTTGTACTTGTCATTGAATGGATGTATCTATAATCTTGTATTCTTGAAAGTGTTTTTGGATGTGCATTTATTGCTTTCAATGAAATATTTATTGTATCATGTTCCTTTTGCATATGCAAGTAAGGATTTATGTATCCTTTATGTTTTTAAGTTATATTTTATTTATCATTTATGTTTATGCATGTGGTAAGATTTGGTCATATGTGACGGAGATACGGATGCTGCATGCCTCAGTCTCTTTGTTGCACTATAAATATTGTGGACACAAGTTTATGGGAGGTGCTTCTCACATCAAGAAACATTTTTAAGGAATTGGCAATGATGTTGAAGCTTGTACATGCACTCCATGTGATGTTATTCTGTTTTGCAAATCATATTTAGAAAAAGTGAAAAGAGTGGTTAGTCCAACTTTGATAAGGAATGCTGGAATTGCTAATGTTAGCACTGAGGCCGATGAGACAATTGAAGGTTTAAGAGCCATCAAATGTAAGAGATACCTCAGTATGTAATGGGAATGTAGATCTACAAACACAGAGATTACAGCAAGTGAGTTCTTCAACATGTAATGGGAGTGTAGATTTACAAACAAATGGATTGCATGTCAATTTTGATATAATAAATGTCAGTCAAGTAAGAAAAAGAAAAAGAGGAGATCAGTCATCTATGGAGGATGTATTTCTTTGATAACAAGTGCACGAAGAGTACTTGAGATGGACGCAAGCATTTGTACAAAATGGCATACCATTCCATTTCAGGTCAGAAACCATTTATAAAAAATGGCATACCATTCAATGTCATGAGAGATGAGACATTCCATCATGCCTTGAAGTTATATGCTAAACTAGGATTTGTTATGCCAAATTATAACAAAATGAGAATGGATCATCTTGGTCGAGTTAAAAAGACTTGGGGAGTATCGACACCTCTCTAAAAGAAAAAAATATAGCATATATTTTTAAAATATATGAAAGAGCAATTCGCAAAATTGGTGCAGTGAGAATGTTACTACATTAATAACAGACAATGCATCAAACTATAAGACTGCGGGTGAGATGATAACAACAAAGTATCCCATGATTACATGGGTGCCTTGGGGCTGTGATAGTCTAAACATGTTGTTGAAAGGTATCGAGCAATTGCCATTTGTGCAACCAGTGCTACAAGATGCTAATGCAATTGTTAGTTTTATAAAGAGCCAACAATAGTTGCATTTAGTATTCAGAGAGCACTCAGTGAAGCAGCTATAACAATTTTTTCAAACTATTGCCACGTCTTCTATTGTGCCTGCTAGATTGTTTGAAGTGTGCAAGCCTTACTCAAGACTATTGCTGATAAATGATGGACGAACTCCTTGAGAACAAGCGTGAGTACACAATACTGGGTACTAGATGTGCACATCTTGTACAATCATCTGCATTTTGGAGAAACGTAGAAAAAATCCAAGAAGGTATTGAGCCATTTGTGCTTGTAATTGAGGACGGTTGACACGGATGCCTTTGTTATGGATAAAGTATATTGGAAGATGTCCAAAGCAATACAACAAAATTAGAGGATATGTGTGCTTTGTAGCTAAGGAGAAGCAATAGGTCTTGCTTTTAGCTCATAAGACATGGAAGCAAATGCACAACCCTTTCCATGGAGCAGCATTTGCAATACATCCACAATACCAAATGCATGCTCAATCACAAAATCTGGAAGTCATAATTAACTATCGGGAGGTTTGTCAAAACTCAGTTCCAAGTGAGCAAACACAAATTGGCCTATCAACAATGAGTGAAGTATGCGAACCGTGAAGGTTCTTTTGGAAATCCTTGCAATCTTTATGCTATTAAGATGATGGTTGCACCTACTTGGTGGAAAGAATATGGTGAAGAGACATTGGAATTGCAACATGTTGCAACACATGTGCTCTCTGTTGCTGTATCATCAGGTGCATATGAGCAAAATTGGAGTGTGTATTATTTTATTCATTCAAAGAGGCATAATCAGTTAAAGCCATCAAGAGTTGTGGATTTTGTTTATTGCTTTGAAAATCTATGGCTATTGAAAGGGTTTAATGTTGTGGCAAGGGTAGCAAGTGAATTCAATGCAATAAGAACAATGCTTGATTATAGAAGTTGTTGTTGAGGGTGCATTTATTGAAGAACAATGCAATTACAGAACAATGCTTCACTACAAAAGTTGTTGTTGAGGGTGCATTTATTGAAGAACGAGATGAGCTTGAGGTCCTCAGCAACAACAATGAAGTCAAAGAGATCAATGATATCATACCAGTGTTGAATGTATGCAAGCACACATAGAAGATAAAAAATATGTTGACGAAACCTCGGGGGGGTCACAATATATAAACTCTATATATCAAGGCATATTTATAAAATACCTTATCTATAAATTTGAAAACATGTCCTTTTTCTATTCAATCTATAAATACCCCCTTTATATTATACCCTTCTATATGTGAAAAATGTGTCAAAACTTGGGATTTAAAAATACCTTATGTTGAACCCACGTGCTATGCTTACATATTTATGAGTGACCCCCTGAGTGATGAGCATGTGAAGCTCTAACAGGCATTTTTGCATCGTCTCTATGTCCCGCTAGAGAGGGCCTCTTTCGATCATATCTGAGATAGGTCATCCATCTATTCAAATGATTTCCATTCCAAAATGGGAATATTAGCTCAGATGATGCCCAAGTGTGTGACGTCCCCCAAGAATGTGGCTCTTGCCAATGCTTTTGTCTGCAAATGCTTTGGTGTGTTGGAGTGCTTCAACACCTTGCAGGCATGAATTTTATGGGGATCGAATGAGCTGATGGAAATGTGGCACATGCTAACATTACTAGTTGTGCCAATGCCACAGCTGCTATTCTGGTGTGAATCGAACATCTTGTCATTGGAAAAGTGCGAGTGCCAATCATTGTGGCATTCTCGTTTTAATGGGTTCATCATGTTGTGTTGGTGGTGGGGCTAATGTGGTGAAGGCAAGGTGGGTGTGGGTGCAGAGGTTGGCGAGTGCGAAGGAAAGGGGAAACCATCTAGATATGTGTGGGGATGTGCAAAAGGTGTGAAATCATGACGTGGCCTCTTCGAGGGATCTGCAACAAATTCCAAAAGTAAGTCGCCTGGATATGGCGATACAGGGGGTGCAGGACCATGTGAAAAAAAGGAAGCAATGGTTGTGGCTATGGATGTGGGGGATGCAGTGGTTGTGGCTATGGATGCAATGGTTGTGAATGTGAAAGCAGGGGATGCAATGGTTGTAGGAGATGCAATTATTGTGGTTGTGGAGAGGAGGATGCAATGATACTTGGGGATTCAATGGTACTTGAGGAGGTGGGTGTTGGGGATGTGGGTGCACTGGTGGAATGAAGGATGAGGTAGCTCCCTTGCCCTTAAAGGCTTGCCATGGATTAAATCTACGTGACTCTGGCTTCTATGATGAGACATTCCCACTTTGTGTCGCATGCAAGGAGTCTCAATCTATTTGACCAAGACATTGTCAACTCTCTAAGGCAAAGTGATGCATGAATTGATCTCCAAATTATCCTTAAAAAACCTGTGGAGATCATTCACTCAATACCCTCAATCCACCCTCAGCCATCAAGGCTTGCAAGATTTTGCACATCGCTTTCACCCTAGTTGAAAGCGGTCTAAATGATGTCCTAATAGACATTCATCAAGAAGTGCACATTGTAATTCTTTAGCACCTTTTTTACCTTCAGTGAGATCACGCCTTATCCTCTCTCCCACATGAGCCATCATGCAACAATGAAGCAACAACATGGAATTCCAAACCGATTCAATACCAGCAACGACAAATAACAAAGCATGCAATTTCATAGTTGCTAATGACCCATCTAAAAGCACAATCAAATCACAACAACTCTAGTCATGAGACGTTGTGAATGTGTTGGTTAATTATTCATGCACATCTAATACTAGGCTTTAACTGCAACACACAACTGTCAAGGGATACTTGAGTGGCACACCTATAGTATCTATGAACACATCACATGATATCAAGCTTAGACTACATCACACAACTCTCAAGAGAGATATGAGTGCTAGACTAAGCATCTATGAAAACATCTCTAAACTTAGACTACAACACACAACTCTCAAGATTGATAAGAGATGAGTGCTAGACTAAGCATCTATGGAAATTGAGACTACAACCCACAATTCTAGCAAGAGAGATGAGTGCCAACCTTAGATTAAAAACAATCTTTAAAATCAAACCAGAGACTACAACTTACCTTTCTCGTAAAAGAGATGAGTGCTAGTCCCAAATGTAATGATGAATATTGAAACCAAGACCGCAACACACAACTCTTGCAAGAGATATGAGTGCCATCCTTATATAAAAAACAAACACTAAAATCAAAGTGAAGACTACAACATACAAGTCTCATAAAAGCGATGAGAGTGCGAGCCCCGAATGCAAACATGAATATTGAAACCAAGAATGCAACACAGAAGGATGACTGCCAGCCTTTGATCAAAAATAGACATTAAAATCAAAGCGGAGACTACAACACACAAATCTCGTAAAAGAGATGAGTGCTAGCACCAAATGCAAACATGATATTGAAACCAAGACTACAACACAACTCTCACAACAGAGATGAGTCCTAATATCGCACATGGGAGATAAGTTTACCTATGCAAGAGCTAAACTTGGTGCTCTAGTAGTCAGTGGGGGCACTATTAGGCAAGTAGGCAAGCAGCAAATGATAGGAATACATGCTATAAATGAAGTACACCTTATTTTATTCGTACAAATAAAACACGATAATTTGGTTACTACTTTTTCATTCGAAAAAATGCACACTTGACCCTTTTTTTTGAATCAAAGAAAAATTTGGGCGAAGTAATGCAACTTAGATGGAGCCACATTGTGACCCCAAATTGGAAGAGTGGGAATGCTTTGGAATCCAAACCAAATGGTACATTCTTTCCTTTCCTTCTTTCATTGGACAGGAAGGTTAGAATTTGGGTCAATTGGCACATGAATTTAGTGATATTCAATTGTTTCTTATGTTGATTCCTTTTGATTATTTTACATGATCATTACTGAGATGAATAGATATACACAAGAGCAACATGCATGCACATTGGATTTACATGAATCCATGCAAAGGTAGAACCATTTGGATAGACATTCTTTAAGTTAGGTTCTTGGGTGTGTCATTAGAAATGGGGACTTGAAATTCATGGGCAGTAAACAATTTTATTGGAAAGAGGAAACATAGGGAGTTGTTACTTTCCCAAAATATGGAGGAAAAATGTGTTACACCAACTATCAACAAATCAAGCATTTTTTGCATATTATAAACAATTCACAAAGCCACTTTCTAGGGGAACAAGAGAGCACAAAATTTGGCAAATTATACCCATTGAAGAGAGGTTAACTGCCACTTTTCAATAGTATTATAATCCTGGTATGTCAGTCACAGTGGATGAGAGGATTATACCCGCTAATCCATGTGGTGTGTATAATCTAAAGAAGCCTCACAAGTTTGGTATTCAACTATGGAACATGTGTGACTCCAAGTCAGTGTATAACTATTATTTTTATGTATATGATAAGATTCCATGTCCTAAGCTCTATTTTCATGGTCTCAAGTCTTGTTAATGACTTGAGAAGAAAGTGTCATCACATTTACTTTGACTGGTACTTTACTTACATAAAGCTTCTAGAGCACTTGAGAGATGAGTGACAGGGAGGAGCAGGAACATATGTTTGGAATATGAACCATGTCTAGGACCAAAAAGTACTTCTTGAGTAGGCCAAACAATCAGCAGAGCAAGGGAAGAACCAATATAGTTATGATGTTCCAGCTATGTTCAAGGCAGTAGAGCTTGCCAATGAAAGCAAAACCTGTCTATATAGCCGATGACCTGACCCCTGGTCAAGATTAGGCCTTACTTGCTCTACTACATGAATTCCAAGATTGTTTTGCCTAGAAGTATATGGACATGAAGAGTGTCCCACCCAAGGTTGTCCAATGCACCATCATAAGGATGGATGACATAAGACCAGTGTAGAGAGTGTGAAAAGAGTGGGAGAGAGGTAAGGAGTCTCACTTGCAGCTTTCTCACATACACAATGGGGGAATACACACAAAGGTGGAGGCTGAAAATAGTTTTCCTCTCTTAGTTGTGAAAGCCAAAAAACTCTCTCTTACAAAAAGGAATAGATGAACCCTATATGTGGGTCTCAAACCAAACTCAACTAACCTAGGTGGCATACTAACTGAGCCACTAACTAGAGTACATAAAGATAGCTGTCATACAGCTATTATTCATGGGCGGTGTACCAACTGCATCTGCAGCTAACAAGTCAGTGACATAAATGCACAACAATCACCCTTGCATATCACGAGTGGAGCTCGATATCTCAACACCCCCCCTCGAGCTCAATCCCAATTCCTGCACACCAAGCAAGTCTCTGAACTTACACAACTTCTCTATGCCCAATGCCTTTGTGAATATGTCAGCTACCTGATCCTCTGTGCTGACATAAACTAGATCAATAAAACCTACTAGAAGCTTCTCCTGTACATAGTGGTAATTCACCTCAATGTGCTTTGTTCTAGCATGATAAACTTGTGAAGATAGTGGGAGAGAGGGAAGGAGTCTCACTTGCAGCTTTCTCACATACACAATGGGGGAATACACACAAAGGTGGAGGCTAAAAACAGTTTTCCTCTTCTTAGTTGTGTAAGCCAAAAGAACTCTAGTACAAAGAAATAGAAGAACCCTATATGTGGGTCTCAAACCAAACTCAGCTAACAAAGGTGGCATACTAACTGAGCCACGAACTAGCGTAAATAAGGATAGCTGTCATCCATCTATTATTCATGGGCGGTGTACCAATCGCATCTGCAGCTAACAAGTCGGTGACATAAATGCACAACGGTCACCCTGACATATCACGAGTGGAGCTCGATATCTCAACACTCCCCCTCGAGCTCAATCCCAATTCCTGCACACCAAGCAGGTCTCTGAACTTGCGCAGCTTCTCTACGCCCAATGCCTTCGTGAATATGTCAGCTACCTGATCCTCTATGCTGACATAAACTAGATCAATAAGACCTAGTAAAACCTTCTCCCGCATAGTGATAATGCACCTCAATGTGCTTTGTTCTAGCATGATAGACTGGGTTATTTGCCAAGTGTATACTGCTCATGTTGTCACAATAAATGACAATTGGCCCATCTGTAGACTGATGCATATCATAAAGTAGCTTATGCAACCAAGCTACCTCACATGCAGCCATTGCTGCACCCCTGTACTCAGCCTCTGTGCTCGACAAGGCAACTGTAGGCTGTTTCTTACTGCTCCAAGTGACCGCAGCACTCCCAAAAGAGAACATATATCCACTGGTAGATCGTCTATTAGAAATACTACCATCCCAATCAGCATCAGTGTATCCATGCAACTGTATCTGAACCCTAGCCTCATAAAATAGTCCATACTACAATGTTGACTTCAGATACTTGAGTATGCGTCTAGCTACATCCAAATGCAGTTTCCTTGGAGCCTGCATAAACTGACTTACCAATCTAACAGCATAGCTCAAATCTGGCCTGGTAATAGTCATATAAATCAAACTTCCTACTATGCGTCTGTACATAGTAGGGTCTTCCAGAAGCTCACCTGCATCTGCGCTCAGCTTCACATTCTGCTCCAAAGGAACTGAAATAGGCTTACAACCTATCATCCCATATTTAGACAACATGTCCAATCCATACTGCCTCTGCAAGAGCTGTATCCCACTTGGTGATCTAATCACCTCAATGCCCAAGAAATAACGTAGCTCTCCCAAATCCTTCATCTCAAACTTCTGCTTCAATAGCATTTTCACATGAAGGATATCTTCATCACTATCACCTGTGATGATCAAATCATCAACATAAATGACAAGTAGCATAATACCTTTCTCTGTTTTTCTCACATAAAGTGAGAAATCTGCCTTGGAAATCTAAAAGCCAATAGTGACAAGATACTGTCCTATCTTGTCAGACCATGCTCTAGGTGCTTGCTTCAAGCCATACAAGGCTTTCTTCAACCTGCAAACAAACTCAGGATGAACAGCATGAACATAACCTGGTGGCTGCTCCATAAACACCTCTTCTTGCAAATCACCATGCAAGAAGGCATTCTTTACATCCATCTGATGTAAAGACCATCCCTTTGATGCAGCCATAGCAATGACTGCTCTTATGGTTGCCATCCTTGCAATCAGACTGAATGTTTCTTCATAATCAATGCCATATGTCTGTGCATACCCCTTGACAACTAATCTTGCCTTGTATCTGTTCACAGAACCATCTGCATTGTGCTTGACCTTATAAAGCCACTTACAGCCAATTGCATTCTTGTCTTTAGGCAAAGGCACCAATTCCCATGTAGCATTTGCTTCCAAGGCATCCATTTCTTCATCCATGGCTTTCTCCCATTTTTCTTTTCCCATGGCTTGCTCAAAAGAAGTGGGTTCTAGTTCCTGTATCACTTTGACCATATAGGCATAGTGAATGGCTGTAAATCCATCATATTTCAGCCTATCCATAGGATATCTAGCTCTGCTAGACCTGCGCAAAATAGGCTCACTTCCAGGTGCTCTCAAAACATCCCCGGTCTTCCTTACTCCAGGCGTAACAATAGAAGGAATACCCAACTCATCATCAATGCTCTGTTCTGAGCCACTGGATTGACCATCCACATAAGAGTGACCTACATTCACATCAAACATGGGCTGATCTACCTTCTCTTTTCCTTTTCGTGATATCGGCATACCACTATCTGCATTGCTTTGCAGAGATTCTCCTGATCTCAATCTACCTATCCATGGTGAAGTATGTGAACCACTGCTAGAGGACACTGCAGGTACACTAATATTTTGTGATTGTTGCTCTGAATTCTGTACAGCATTACCATTTTATGCATCTACATCAATCATCACATTTACTGGTTTATACCAGCTACTCATCTCATCAAAGACAACATCTCTACTCACTGTAAACTTATGAGTAGAAGGGTTATAGCATCTATACCCTTTCTGCTACAGAGAATAACCAATAAAGATGCACTTCTCAGCTTTTGGATCCAACTTGAACCTCAACTCATCTGGCACATGAACATAGGCAATGCAACCAAAAATTTTCAAATGAGAAATATCTGGTTTCCTACCAGTATACATCTCCTCTGGCGTCATGCCATGTATTGCTGTAGTGGGAGTCCTGTTCATTATGTAAACTACTGTAGCAATTGCTTCAGCCCAATAAGAATCCAGAAGGTCTTTTTCATTTAGCATGGCCTGAGATACCTCTCAAATATGCCTGTTTTTCCTTTTTGCAAGTCCATTTTGATGTGGGGTATGACTGCATGAATATTGCTGCTTTATGCCATGCTCTTGCAGGAACCTTGCAAACTCATTTGAGAGGTACTCTCCCCCTCCATCTGACCTTAAGCATTTTATTTGCAAGCCTGTTTCTTTTTCAACCATAGCTTTAAAAGCTTTGAAGTGCCCAAACACTTCACTTTTCTTTTTCATAAAATACACCCAAACTTTTCTGCTATAGTCATCAATAAAAGTGACAAAATAATGACATCCTCCAACAGATGTAGCTTTAGTAGTCCACACATCAGAGTGGATTAATTCCAATGGCTTCTTACTCTCTTGAACATGCCTAGGAAATGGTTTCCTTGCCTGTTTTCCAAATTGACAGGCTTCACATACCTTATGCATTTCTGCAACCTTGAATTTTGGCAATCTTGCAACAATATTTTGGGCCTGCATTGATTTAAGTCATTGTACATTAACATGACCAATGCGTTTATGCCAAATATCAATATCTGCAACTACAACGGTCCCATGTGCAAACATTACTGCACTTAATTTAGGCATGTCCGCATCCAACGTAAACATCTTGCCCTTCTTCTTTCCTTTTGCTATCAAGTGACCGTTATTTTTCATATCCTCAACAAAGCATCCATGAGGATTAAATCTGACCTGCAAGCCCTGCTCAACCATTTGACCAACAGAAACCAGGTTCTTAGTGATGTTCGGGACATGAAATACATCAGACCAGTATTTCTTTTTCCCATCCTGCATAGACAAAGAAATTTTCACCAATCTGCACAATAGGATGTGCAGTATCCTCACTAGTCTCCACAAATCCTGGTCTTTCCATTTTCCTTGCATCCTGCATCCATTCTGCATAACCTGTCATATGGTTTGATGCACCTGAGTCAACATACCACACATCATTTCTTTCTTCTGCACTTGTCACAGAATTGGTCATGTGCTGCACCATAAATAGATGCTCATTTCTGTCATCACCCTGTGTACTAGAAGATGCATAATTCCCTTGCTGCAATTTTCCATTCATAATGTCATTCTGCTTTTTGTAGCAGTCTTTAGCCATATGACCCATTTTACCACAATAGTAGCATTCAACATTGCTGTTTGCATTTTGGCCTCTCTGCCATCCACCACGACCTCTTTGTCTCTGCCTACCTCTAGAGTTACCACATCCTCCTCCAAAGGACTGGTTTTCTTGAGTTTGCTGCATATTTTGATTTCTACCATGGCCTCCAGATCGGCCTCCTCTACCTCTGCCTCTACCTCTTCCAGTATTTGAGTAGAAGATAGTTTCTTTTGAAGTTCCTCCTAAAGAAGATGCACCACCATTTCTCTGCTCTTCAGAAATTAGAAGAGCAAACAACTCCTCAAAATTAGGAAATTTTTCACGGATGGCAATGGATGTCCGAAAATGTGCATAATCCTTTCCTAGACCATTCAAGGTCACAGAAACTAGATCATCATCTTCCATTGGCGACCCAATGGAAGCAAGTGCATCTGCAATTTTCTTCACCTTCATGTGGTAGTCATTAATGCTCATATTTTCTCTCTGCACATTGTGCAACTCCTGCTTGAGCTGCATTTTCCTGGCTTGCGTATTTGTGCTGTACATTTTTGCCAAAGTATCCCATGCCTCCTTTGGCGTACTTGCATCCTGAATATGCACAATCATAGAATCCGAAATACCGATAGACAGCAAGTACATAACTTTTCTGGCTCTCTCATGCCATCCTTTAAATGCCTGCATTTCCTGTTGATTGGGAACATTAGGAAGAACTGGTTCTTCTTCATTTCCTGTAATGAACTCCCAATAGCCTTTTTCCATAAGGAAATTCGTCATTCTAAACTTCCATGCTTGGAAGTTGTTCTTGTCAAGCTTTTCAGTGACAATCTATGAAAGAGAATCAGACGCCATTACAGAACACTACAAAATATTCTGTCATTGCAAAAAAACACAGCTTCTGCCTCACACGGGCAGATCTGCAAAACTAACAAAAGTGGTATTTGACCACACAGTCACTTCCTAGTGATGATTTTGCATCAACAGGAAACAAGGATGATTTTGCAACTCGCAATATCTTTGCGCACAAGCATACGATGCAATTTCTATAGCAACTTTTCACCGACCTGTAGAGCAGTGGTCGCACAACAAAAACAAGGCCTTTTTCTGAGTGCCTATGAAGAACTTCCACCTTCAAAATGGGCCCCGAAGTGGCCTCAAATCAAAAAAATACGTAGCATATACTGCCCTCTTGCCACACTGCGAAGGGCATCTCAATCTGAGACAGTGCACTCTTGCACTTCCGGCTGTGCTACCTGCAGAGATTTTCTCCCAAACTCAAAAAAGGAAAGCAACATTGGTCCTCTTACTAGGACACCGCGAACTTGGTTTGCTTTCTTGAGCTCCTTACCACGAACCAGGCTCTGATACCATGTGAAGATAGTGGGAGAGAGGGAAGGAGTCTCACTTGCAGCTTTCTCACATACACAATGGGGGAATACACACAAAGGTGGAGGCTGAAAATAGTTTTCCTCTTCTTAGTTGTGTAAGCCAAAAGAACTCTAGTACAAAGAAATAGAAGAACCCTATATGTGGGTCTCAAACCAAACTCAGCTAACTAAAGTGGCATACTAACTGAGCCACGAACTAGAGTAGATAAGGATAGCTGTCATCCAGCTATTATTCATGGGCAGTGTTACCAATCGCATCTGTAGCTAACAAGTCGGTGACATAAATGCACAACAGTCACCTTGGCATATCATGAGTGGAGCTCGATATCTCAACAAGACTGGGTTATTTGCCAAGTGTATATTGCTCATGTTGTCACAATAAATGACAACTGGCCCATCTATAGACTGATGCATATCATAAAGCAGCTTATGTAACCAAGCTGCCTCACATGCAGCCCTTACTGCACCGCTGTATTCAATCTTTGTGCTCCACAAGGCAACTGTAGGCTATTTCTTGCTACTCCAAGTGACTACAGCACTCCCAAAAGAAAACACATATCCACTGGTAGATCGTCTATCAGAAATACTACCAACCCAATCAGCATCAGTGTATCCATGCAACTGTATCTGAACCCCAGTCTCATAAAATAGTCCATACTACAATGTGGACTTCAATACCTCAGTATGCGTCTAGCTGCATCCAAATACGTTTTCGTTGGAGCCTGCATAAATTGACTTACCAACCCAACAGCATAGCTCAAATCTGGCCTGGTAATAGTCATATAAATCAAACTTCCTACTATGCGTGTGTACATAGTAGGATCTTCTAGAAGCTCACCTGCATCTGCACTCAGCTTCACATTCTGCTCCAAAGGAACTGAAATAGGCTTACAGCCTATCATCCCATATTTGGATAGCATGTCCAATCCATATTGCCTCTGCAAGAGCCATATCCCACTTGTCGATCTAATCACCTCAATGCCCAAGAAGTAATGCAGCTCTCCCAAATCCTTCATCTCAAACTTCTGCTTCAATAGCATTTTCACATGAAGGATATCTTCATCACTATCACCTGTGATGATTAAATCATCAACATAAATGAAAAGCAACATAATACCTTTCTCTATTTTTCTCACATAAAGTGAGAAATCTGCCGTGGAAATCTGAAAGCCAATAGTGACAAGATATTGTCCTATCTTGTCAGACCATGCTCTGGGTGCTTGCTTCAAGCCATACATGGCTTTCTTCAACCTACAAATAAACTATCACTTTGATCATATAGGCATAGTGAATGGCTGTAAATCCATCATATTTTAGCCTATCCATAGGATACTTGACTCTGGTAGACCTGCGCAAAATAGGCTCACTACCAGGTGCTCTCAAAACATCCCTGGTCTTCCTTACTCCAGGTGTAACAACAGAAGGAATACCCAACTCATCATCAATGCTATGTTCTGAGCCACTGGATTCACCATCCACATAAGAGTGACATGCATTCACATCAACCATGGGCTGATCTACTTTCTCTTTTTCTTTTTGTGATACTTGCATACGACTATCTGCATTACTTTGAGGAGATTCTCTTGATCTCAATCTGCCTGTCCATGGCAAAGTATGTGAACCACTGCTAGAGGACACTACAAGTCCACTAATATTTTGTGATTGCTGCTGTGAATTCTGTGTAGAATTACCATTTTGTGCATCTACATCATCAACCACATTTACTAGTTTATACCAGGTGCTCATCTCATCAAAAATAATATCTCTGCTCACTATAAACTTACAAGTAGAAGGATTATAGCATCTATACCCTTTCTATTGCATAGAATAACCAATAAAGATGCACTTCCTAGCTTTTGGATCCACAACTTGGATCTCAACTCATCTGGCACATGAACACAGGCAATGCAACCAAAAACTTTCAAATGAGAAATATCTAGTTTCCTACTAGTATACCTCTCCTCTGGCGTCATGCCATGTATTGCTGCAGTGGGAGTCATGTTCATTATGTAGACTATTGTAGCAACTGCTTCAGCCTAATAAAAATTTGGTAGGTCTTTTTCGTTGAGCATGGCACAAGATACCTCTCCAATATGCCTGTTTTTCCTTTCTGCAAGTCCATTTTGCTGTGGGGTATGACTGCATGAATATTGCTGCTTTATGCCATGCTTCTGTAGGAACCTTGCAAACTCATTTGAGAGGTACTCTCCCCCTCCGTCTGACCTTAGGCATCTTATTTGCAAGACTATTTCTTTCTCAACCATAGCTTTAAAAGCTTTGAAATGCCCAAGCACTTCACTTTTCTTTTTCATAAAATACACCCAAACTTTTCTGCTGTAGTCATCAATAAAAGTGACAAAATAATGACAGCCTCCAATAGATGCAGCTTTAGTAGTCTACACATCAGAGTGGATTAATTCCAATTGCCTCTTACTCTCTTGAAAATGTCTAGGAGATGGTTTCCTTGCCTGTTTTCCAAATTGACAGGCTTCACATATCTTATGCATTTCTGCAACCTTGAACTTGGGCAATCCTACAATAATATTTTGGGCTTGCATTAATTTAAGTCGCTATACATTAACATGACCAATGCGTTTATGCCAGATATCAATATCTGCAACTACACCATGTTGAGATATCGAGCTCCACTCGCGATATGCCAAGGTGATTGTTGTGCATTTATGTCACCGACCTGTTAGCTGGAGATGCGGTTGGTACACCGCCCACGAATAATAGCTGGATGACAGCTATCCTTATCTACTCGAGTTTGTGGCTCAGTTAGTATGCCACCTTAGTTAGTTGAGTTTGGTTTGAGACCCACATATAGGGTTCTTCTATTTCTTTGTACTAGAGTTCTTTTGGCTTTCACAACTAAGAAGAGGACAACTGTTTTCACCCTCCACCTTTGTGTGTATTCCCCCATTGTGATTGTGAGAAAGCCTCAAGTGAGACTCCTTCCCTCTCTCCCACAATCTTCACATGGTATCAGAGCCTTGTTCGTGGTAAGGAGCTCAAGAAAGCAAGCCAAGTTCGTGGTGTCCTGGTAAGAGGACCAGTTTTGCTTTCCTATTTCGAGTTTGGGAGCAAATCTCTGCAGGTAGCACAGCCAGAAGTGCAGGAGTGCACTGTTTCAGATTGAGACGCCCTTCGCGGTGTGGCGAGAGCGCAGTATATGCTGCGGACATTATTTTTCTGATTTGAGGACATTTTGGGGCCCGTTTTGAAGGCGGAAGTTCTTCGCAGGCACTCAGAAAAAGGCCCTGTTTTTTGCTGTGCGACCACTGCGCGGCTAGTCAGTGGAAAGGTGCCGCAGAAATTGCATCGTATGCCTGTGTGCAGAGATATTGGGAGTTGCAGATTCATGCCTGTTGCCTGTTGATGCAAAATCGTCACTAGGAAGTGACTGTGTGGTGAAATACCACTTTCGTCAGTTTTGCAGATCTGCCCGTGTGAGGCAAAAAAGCTGTGTTTTTTGCAGTGATAGAATATTTTGCAGTGTTTTGTAATGGCATCTGATTCTCTTTCACAGATTGTCACTGAAAAGCTTGACAAGAACAACTTCCAGGCATGGAAGTTTAGAATGACGAATTTCTTGATGGGAAAAGGCTATTGGGAATTCATTACAGGAAATGAAGAAGAACCTGTTCTTCCTAATGTTCCCAGTCAACAGGAAATGCAGGCATTCAAAGGATGGCATGAGAGAGCCAGGAAAGTTATGTACTGGCTGTCTATCAGTATTTCAGACTCCATGATTGTGCATATTCAGGATGCAAATACGCCAAAGGAGGCATGGGATACTTTGGCAAAAATGTATAGCACAAATACGCAAGCCAGGAAAATGCAACTCAAACAGGAGTTGCACAATGTGCAGAGAGAAAATTTGAGCATAAATGACTACCACATGAAAGTGAAGAAAATTGCAGATGCACTTGCTTCCATTGGGTCGCCAGTGGATGATGATGATTTGGTTTCTGTGACCTTGAATGGTCTAGGAAAGGATTATGCACAGTTCCGGACATCCATTGCCGTCCGTGAAAACTTTCCTGATTTTGAGGAGTTGATTGCTCTTCTAATTTCTGAAGAGCAGAGAAATGGGGGTGCATCTTCTTCAGCAAGAACTTCAAAAGAAACTGTCTTCTACTCAAATGCTGGTAGAGGTAGAGGCAGGGGTAGAGGAGGCCGATCTGCAGGCCATGGTAGAAATCAGAATATGCAGCAAACGCAAGAAAACCAGTCCTATGCAGGAGGACGTGGTAACTCTAGAGGCAGGGGGAGCCAAAGAGGCCGTGGTGGATGGCAGAGAAGCCAAAATGCAAACAGCAATGTTGAATGCTACTATTGTGGCAAAATGGGTCATATGGCTAAGGACTGCTATAAAAAGCAGAATGACATTATGAGTGGAAAATTGCAGCAAGGCAATTATGCATCTTCTAGCAGGCAGGGTGATGACAGAAATGAGCATCTATTTATGGTGCAGCATATGACCAATTCTGTGACAAATGCAGAAGAACAAAATGATGTGTGGTATGTTGACTCAGGTGCGTCAAACCACATGACAGGTCATGCAGAATGGATGCAAGATGCAAGGAAGATGGAAAAGCCAGGATTTGTGGAGACTGGTGATGATACTGCACATCCTATTGTGCAGATTGGCAAAATTCCTTTGTCTATGCAGGATGGGAAAAAGAAATACTTGTCTGATGTATTTCATGTCCCGAACATCACCAAGAACCTGGTTTCTGTTGGTCAGATGGTTGAGCAGGGCTTGCAGGTCAGATTTAATCCTCATGGATGCTTTGTTGAGGATATGAAAAATAATGGTCGCTTGATAGCAAAAGGAAAGAAGAAGGGCACGATGTTTACATTGGATGCAGACGTGCCTGAATTGAGTGCAGCAATGTTTGCACATGGGACCGGTGTAGTTGCAGATATTGATATCTAGCACAAACGCATTGGTCATGTTAATATACAGCGACTTAAATCAATGCAAGCCCAAAATATTGTTGCAGGATTGCCAAAATTCAAGGTTGCAGAAATGCACAAGATTTGTGAAGCCTGTCAATTTGGGAAACAGGCAAGGAAACCTTTTCCTAGGCATGTTCAAGAGAGTGAAAAGCCATTGGAATTAATCCACTCTGATGTGTGGACTACAAAAGTTGCATCTATTGGAGGCTGTCACTATTTTGTCACATTTATTGATGACTTCAGCAGAAAACTGTGGGTGTATTTTATGAAAAAGAAAAGTGAAGTGTTTGGGCACTTCAAAGCTTTCAAAGCTATGGTTGAAAAAGAAACAGGCCTGCAAATAAAATGCCTAAGGTCAGATGGAGGGGGAGAGTACCTCTCAAATGAGTTTGCAAGGTTCTTGCAAGAGCATGGTATAAAGCAGCAATATTCATGCAGCCATACCCCACAGCAAAATGGAATTGCAGAAAGAAAAAACAGGCATATTGGAGAGGTATCTCGGGCTATGCTAAATGAAAAAGATCTGCCAGATTATTATTGGGCTGAAGCAGTTGCTACAGCAGTCTATATAATGAACAGGACTCCCACTGCAGCAATACATGGCATGACGCCAGAGGAGATGTATACTGGTAGGAAACCAGATATTTCTCATTTGAAGATTTTTAGTTGCATTGCCTATGTCCATGTGCCAGATGAGTTGAGGTCCAAGTTGGATCCAAAAGCTGAGAAGTGCGTCTTTATTGGTTATTCTCTGCAACAGAAAGGGTATAGATGCTATAACCCTTCTACACGTAAGTTCACAGTGAGCAGAGATGTTGTTTTTGATGAGATGAGCAGCTGGTATAAACCAGTAAATGTGATGATTGATGTAGATGCACAAAATGGTAATGCTGCACAGAATGCACAACAGCAATCACAAAATATAAGTGGACCTGGAGTGTCCTCTACCAGTGGTTCACATACTTCGCCATGGACAGGCAGATTGAGATCAGGAGAATCTCCTCAAAGCAATGCAGATAGTGGTACGCAAGTATCACGAAAAGGAAAAGAGAAGGTAGATCAGCCCATGTTTGATATGAATGCAGGTCACTCTTATGTGGATGGTGAATCCAGTGGCTCAGAACAGAGCATTGATGATGAGTTGGGTATTCCTTCTGTTGTTACACCTGGAGTAAGGAAGACCAGGGATGTTTTGAGAGCACCTGGAAGTGAGCCTATTTTGCGCAGGTCTACCAAGGTTAGGTATCCTGTGGATAGGCTGAAATATGATGGATTTACAGCCATTCACTATGCCTATATGGTCAAAGTGATACAGGAACCAGAACCCACTTCTTTTGAGCAAGCCATGGGAAATGAAAAATGGGAGAAAGCCATGGATGAAGAAATGGATGCCTTGGATGCTAATGCTACATGGGAATTGGTGCCTTTGCCTAAAGGCAAGAATGCAATTGGCTGTAAGTGGGTTTATAAGATCAAGAACAATGCAGATGGTTCTATGAATAGATACAAGGCAAGATTAGTTGTCAAGGGGTATGCACAGACATATGGCATTGATTATGAAGAAACTTTCAGCCCGATTGCAAGGATGGCAACCGTAAGAGCAGCCATTGCTATGGCTGCATCAAAGGGATGGTCTTTACATCAGATGGATGTAAAGAATGCCTTCTTGCATGGTGATTTGCAAGAAGAGGTCTTTATGGAGCAGCCAGCAGGTTATGTTCATGCTATTCATCCTGAGTTTGTTTGCAGGTTGAAGAAAGCCTTGTATGGCTTGAAGCAAGCACCTAGAGCATGGTCTGACAAGATAGGACAGTATCTTGTCACTATTGGCTTTCAGATTTCCAAGGCAGATTTTTCACTCTATGTGAGAAAAACAGAGAAAGGGATTATGCTGCTGGTCATTTATGTTGATGATTTGATCATCACAGGTGATAGTGATGAAGATATCCTTCATGTGAAAATGCTATTGAGGCAGAAGTTTGAGATGAAGGATTTGGGAGAGCTGCGTTATTTCTTGGGCATTGACATGATTAGATCACCAAGTGGGATACAGCACTTGCAGAGGCAGTATGGATTGGACATGCTGTCCAAATATGGGATGACAGGCTGTAAGCCTATTTCAGTTCCTTTGGAGCAGAATGTGAAGCTGAGCACAGATGCAGGTGAGCTTCTAGAAGACCCTACTATGTACAGACGCATAGTAGGAAGTTTGATTTACATGACTATTACCAGGCCAGATTTGAGCTATGATGTTGGGTTGGTAAGTCAGTTTATGCAGGCTCCAAGGAAACCACATTTGGATGCGGCTAGACGCATACTCAGGTATGTGAAGTCCACATTGCAGTATGGACTATTTTATGAGGCTGGGGTTCAGATACAGTTGCATGGATACACTGATGCTGATTGGGCTGGTAGCATTTCTGATAGACGATCTACCAGTGGATATGTGTTCTCTTTTGGGAGTGCTGCAGTCACTTGGAGCAGCAAGAAACAGCCTACAGTTGCCTTGTCAAGCACAGAGGCTGAGTACAGGGGTGCAGCAATGGCTGCATGTGAGGTAGCTTGGTTGCATAAGCTACTCTATGATATGCATCAGTCTACAGATGGGCCGGTTGTCATTTATTGTGACAACATGAGCAGTATACACTTGGCAAAGAACCCAGTCTTTCATGCCAGAACAAAGCACATTGAGGTGCATTATCACTATGTGTGGGAGAAGGTTTTACTAGGTCTTATTGATCTAGTTTATGTCAGCATAGAGGATCAGGTAGCTGACATCTTCACGAAAGCATTGGGCGCAGAGAAGCTACGCAAGTTCAGAGACCTGCTTGGTGTGCAGGAATTGGGATTGAGCTCGAGGGGGAGTGTTGAGATATCGAGCTCCACTCGCGATATGCCAGGGTGACTGTTGTGCATTTATGTCACCGACCTGTTAGCTGGAGATGCGGTTGGTACACCGCCCACGAATAATAGCTGGATGACAGCTATCCTTATCTACTCTAGTTTGTGGCTCAGTTAGTATGCCACCTTAGTTAGTTGAGTTTGGTTTGCGACCCACATATAGGGTTCTTCTATTTCTTTGTACTAGAGTTCTTTTGGCTTTCACAACTAAGAAGAGGAAAACTGTTTTCAGCCTCCACCTTTGTGTGTATTCCCCCATTGTGATTGTGAGAAAGCCTCAAGTGAGACTCCTTCCCTCTCTCCCACAATCTTCACACACCAGTCCCATGTGCAAACATTGATGCACTCAATTTAGGCATGTCTGCATCCAACGTAAACATCCCTGCCCTTCTTCTTCCCTTTTGCTATCAAGTGACCTTTATTTTTCATATCCTCAATAAAGCATCCATGAGGATTAAATCTGACCTGCAAGCCCTGCTCAACCATTTGACCAATAGAAACCAAGTTCTTGGTGATGTTCGGAACATGAAATACATCAGACAGGTATTTCTATTCCCCATCCTACATAGACAAAGGAATTTGACCAATCTGTACAATAGGATGTGCAGTATCATCACCAGTCTTCACAAATCTTGGTTTTCTCATTTTCCTTGCATCCTGCATCCATTCTACATGACCTGTCATGTGGTTTGACGCACCTGAGTCAACATACCACACATCATTGCTTTCTTCTGCACTTGTCACAGAATTGGTCATGTGCTGCACCATAAACAAATGCTCATTTCTGTCATCACCCTGTCTACTAGAGGATGCATAATTGCTTTGCTGCAATTTTCCATTCATAATGTCATTCTGCTTTTTGTAGCAGTCTTTAGCCATATGACCCATTTTACCACAATAGTAGCATTCAACATTGCTGTTTGCATTTTGGCCTCTCTACCATCTACCACGACCTCTTTGGCTCCCCCTGCCTCTAAGGTTACCACATCCTCCTCCATAGGACTGGTTTTCTTGAATTTCTGCCATGGCCTCTAGATCGGCCTGCTCTACCTCTGCCTCTACCTCTTCCAGCATTTGAGTAGAAGACAGTTTCTTTTGAAGTTCCTCCTGAAGAAGATGCACCACCATTTCTCTGCTCTTCAGAAATTAGAAGAGCAATCAACTCCTCAAAATCAGGAAATTTTTCACGGACAGCAAATGATGTCGGAACTGTGCATAATCCTTTCCTAGACCATTCAAGGTCACAAAAACTAAATCATCATCTTCCACTGGCGACCCAATGGAAGCAAGTGCATCTGCAATCTTCTTCACCTTCATGTGGTGGTCATTGATGCTCATATTTTCTCTCTGCACATTGTGCAACTCCTGCTTGAGCTACATTTTCCTGGCTTGCGTATTTGTGCTGTACATTTTTGCCAAAGTATCCCATGCCTCCTTTGGCATGCTTGCATCTTGAATATGCAAAATCATAGAATCTGAAATACTGATAGATAGCCAGTACATAACTTTTGTGGCTCTCTCATGCCATGCTTTAAATGCCTGCATTTCCTATTGATTGGGAACATTAGGAAGAACTGGTTCTTCTTCATTTCCTGTAATGAACTCCCAATAGACTTTTCCCATAAGGAAATTCATCATTCTAAACTTTCATGCTTGGAAGTTGTTCTTGTCAAGCTTTTCAATGACAATCTATGAAAGAGAGTCAGACGCCATTACAAAACACTGCAAAATATTCTGTCACTACAAAAAACACAACTTTTGCCTCACAAGGCAAATCTGCAAAACTGACGAAAGTGGTATTTGACCACACAGTCACTTCCTAGTGACGATTTTGCATCAACAGGCAATAAGAATGATACTGTCACTCCCAATATCTCTGCGCATAGGCATACGATGCAATTTCTGTGGCAACTTTTCATGGACCTGCAGAACAATGGTCGCACAGCCAAAACAGACCACTTTTCTGAGTGCCTGCGAAAAAACTTCCGCCACCAAAACGGGCCCTGAAACGACCTCAAATCAGAAAAATAATGTCACCAAGGGCTTTGCCATCCCCGTAGCATATACTACCCTCTCGTCGCACCGCGAAGGGCATCTCAATCTGAGACAGTGCACTCTTGCACTTTTCGGCTGTGCTACCTGCAGAGATTTTCTCCCAAACTCAAAAAAGGAAAGCAACACTGATCCTCTTACCAAGACACTATGAACTTGGTTTGCTTCCTTGAGCTCCTTACCACAAACCGAGCTCTGATACCATGTGAAGAGAGTGGGAGAGAGGTAAGGACTCTCACTTGCAGCTTTCTCACATACACAATGGGGGAATACACACCAAGGTAGAGGCTGAAAATAGTTTTCCTCTTCTTAGTTGTGAAAGCCAAAAAACTCTCTCTCTTACAAAAAGGAATAGATGAACCCTATATGTGGGTCTCAAACCAAACTCAGCTAACTAAGGTGGCATACTAACTGAGCCACTAACTAGAGTACATAAAGATAGCTGTCATCTAGCTATTATTCATGGGCGGTGTACCAACCGCATCTATAGCTAACAAGTCGGTGACATAAATGCACAATGGTCACCCTGGCATATCATGAGTGGAGCTCGATATCTCAACAGAGACACCTTACCCATTGAATTTGAAGTACGCGATGATTGTACAGGAAGAGATATAGAAAGACACTGTATTCATCTATGAGATGAGCATAGGGATTGGGTATCCCCCATAGTTAGGTGCCTAAAAAGGTATGGTAATATCATAGTGTGTGTAGATCTCGAAAAAGTAAACGCCCTGACTTAGAAATACCACTACTCACTGTCCTTTACAAAATATGTTTGGAAGAGGGTCACAAGGCAAAGAAGCTTATAGCTTTCTAGATGGGTTCTTTGGATACAACCAAGTGTCCATAGCACCATTGCATCAACATAAAATTGCATTTTCCATGGAATGGGGAGTTTATGCCTCCAAATGTGATGCTCTTTGGGCTCACAAACGCTTCCCTGACATTCCAAAGGTTGGTGATCATGGCCTTCAAGGAATATCTAAGGGACTTCCTAGAGATCTTCCTGGATGACTTGTGCATTCATTCCAATTGGGATGATCACCTCAAGTATCTGAGACTTGTATTCAAAATATGTTGTTTCTACTGTATCTCCCTCAAGCCCTTGAAATGCTAGTTTTGGGTAAAACACGGGGTTATACTTGGACATGTAGTCTCCAAGAATGGAATCTCCACATATTATAACAAGATTGTTATCCTAAAATTACGTTCACCCACCAATGCAAAGAGTATACAAAGGTTCATTGGGGTGTAGGATACTATAATGGATTCATCTACAACTATGTAGAGGTCGCTCGCCCTTTGTACAAATTGTTGATTATCTTTGATTGGACAAAACAATGCTAACTCTCGTATGAGACCTTAAACCAGTCTTGGAGTCAACCTTGATTTTGTGGGCACCCAACTAGGACTTGATCTTTCATGTCCACATTGATTCATTGAAGTTTACAATAGGATGTGTGTGTTGGCACAACCAGGTGAGTTCAACTTGGACTACTCAATATACTTTACAAGCTACCAACTAAACGATGCCAAAATGAATTATACCTTGATGGAGCGAGTAGGACTTGCTATGGTGTATGAAGTTAAAAAATTTAGGAATTACTTGTTGGCAAAGAAGTTTGTCTTTTTTGTAGATCACCAGGCTCTCCTTTTAATAAACTGTGTATGATTGGATGCATCATGCAGTGGATGATCATTCTTTTAGAGTTCAACTTCGTTGTTGCTCCAAGAAAGGGACGTATCATATGTCCCACATTCCCAAAGTAGAACTAGCAATAGGAGTGAAGGATGATATTCCAAATGCCCAATTATTCTTGGTTGACTCTAGTTTCAAAATGGGCACAAGAGATGGGACACTTTTTAGCCAATGGATTCCCCTAGGACAAGGCCCTTAAGAAGGACATTGGCAACATATCAGTTAACCGTCCACCACTGGACAACTCTATTGGATGGGAAAAGATGGAATAATGTGTTGTTGTGTCCGAGAGGATGAATTTGTGGAGATTTGGATGAAGCTCACTTAGGCATTGTGTTTAACTTTGCTAGAAAGCCTACAGCCCATAAGGTATTACAAGCCAGACTATGGTGGCATATGCTCTTCATAGGTTCTTTCAAGTTTGTTAAGCATTGTTATCCCTACCAATGAGTCTCCATACCCCACAGTCAAGATTATATGACTCTAACAAGAGTCCTTATAGATGAGCCCTTTGAGAAGTGGGGTATTGACTTTGTAGCCACAAAAGGGACCCAAGACCATTATATTATAGTGGCCACATATTATTTTACCAAGTGGGTAGAAGCCAAGGCCCCAAGTAAAGTAGATGCAAGAACAACCACTAAGTTCCTATATGAGAGCATAATATCTCGCTTCAACCTCCCACTGGATATTGTTAGTGATAGGGAAGCACACTTTGTTAATGACACAACCCGTGTATTGATGAGTGAGTTCCTCATTGTTTAGGGAAAGTCCATGCCTTACTATCCTCTAGCTAATTCACCACATCACTTTGGGCATACCAGTCAGCATATAAGGTTGCCACCAACTGCACACCCTTTAGTTATAATTTGGAGTAGAAGCAGTCATGCCTATGGACTTCATTGTTCCAAGATTTAGAGTTGTAGTTAGGGTTCCTAACATTGAAGGCAACCCTTGAACCTATGCCTATCATGATAGTGTTGTTAATTAAAAAAACTATCATGGCAATAGGTTGTATTGAATTGCCTATATTAGATAATAATCACAGTGGGGCTAGTAGATGTTATGTTATGCGTTATCTTGGTATTGGGCAGTTAACTACCAAATCAACTGGCAAAATGCACCGCGACTTTGACCAATGATGGCTGCACCTCAGCCATCTCAATCAACAATAAGGCCTCAATTCTGGTGCTTCCTATGATCCAAATACCCACCAAAAATCCCATGAGTCCCTTAGCATTGGTTGGAGCTTGCTTATCCACTTTAGTTGATATTCCAACAGCATCAACATTTGTGCAGCAATATGATCCTCTAGCATCTTTAGATACAAAGATCAATGGTCCAGCTACCATCCCACCCATCCTACCAATGGTTTGTACATACAAAGGAAAGAGTTTCTATTGGAATCCAAAAGCTACAATCCCACCCTCAACCTCATGCTCTATGGAAGATTAGAGCCATTGTGTGGCTTCGCCTCTTCACCCACTTTCTACACTAATGAAGGTTCAAGCTGTGCAACTGCAGAAATCTAGTACAAGAAGATGAAAGGCACAAAAAGGAAACAAAAGTACCACCCGAGGTGGATACCCAAGAGGTTGCTAGAGGCTCAAGGTTTCTATGAGGGAAAAAACTTAATATGGGTGCCCAAAGCTTAAGCTACAACAAGCTTGCATCCTTGTAAATCTTTTATTAATGCCAAGCTTTCAATGTTGTCTCTACAGTAATAGTTAACAATAATGCCACAAGAACTTGCCTCAAAAAATGAGGTAGACACACAAGAACCTATAGATGGGACCTCAAAGGAAAACTTGGCTAAGATGTAGCCTCAAGGAACTGCCTTGTATCCACATGTGATTATGCTATGAGAAATAGCTACATGAACAGCCACAACAGCAGTCACACGAGAACCTATCCCTAGAAATGGGACAACATCACAAGAACCTAGTATAGAAAAGGGAAAATGTGAGGCTCGTCAGGCTCCAAAGTGTCACCCACTAAGGGTGGCCTCTACTTCTACCTCAAGATCGGCAATGAACTTGGTACACCCACAAGAACATGTCCCTAAAAAAGGGGCACAACCACAAGAACCTACCATCACTTATGTGCCATGGGCATCAGATGCGAGCACAAATCTTCTCATAGGTACCATAGAGACTCAAAGGATTCCTCAATTCTATGCCAAAATTCAAGTTGTCCTATTGCTAATTGAGGAGGGTGCTTGATCGAAGCAATTTGGTACCAATGTGCTCGTGATGGCATTCATGCATACTTCAAGGATGCAACTCTCCACACTCTTTGTAAGCACTGAGAAAGTACATATCCTGGAGAGATGCTAGGTACTCCAAGTCCTAAACACTCCAGTCCATCATCCATGCAGTTTGTTTTGGTGAGAATAGGAAGTTGGCATTGTAGGTGAAAATAGGGAGCCCAACTCATCTTTGGGAGAAATAGGGTCACTTCCATCAAATGGAAATTAATTTTCTCATCAAGGTTCAGTACTAGTTCAACTAGATGATTAGGGTCTAGAGCCCACATGCACTCCAATCTCGTAGGGTCACTAGCTCACAAGCACACGACTAGAATCACATGATGATAAAGTCAACAACAATTCACTGCTGCACCCTCCATAGCACTCCACATGCACTCACACTCACCTAGGTGAAGTCAATGGAGGTCATTCAATCATTCAAAAATTAAAAACAGGTCCACAAAATGAAGTTGTTACTTTAAGACTAACGTAATGTGCTTGATAATGCAATGATTGACTCGGTCATTGCTATATGCCTAACTTGATGACTCATGGCCGCTAAAGCTAATGCCAATTGCTACTTTACTAATGCCACTCGTTGCTTTATTGCTAATGCCATGACTCCTAATGCAACAACATGCCATCATCCTAACACCACCTATCAATGCTATATTAATGCTCACCCACTTCTTTATTGTTGTCTCCATGCCAACATGGACTTAGGTAGCACAACATGTGTGTGCATAGTAGCAGCAAAGCTCCGCTTGTACTTGCATAAGCCTAGGAATAATCTCCCTTAGGAATCCTCAACATGCAAAGTCCTACATGTAACTCCTACATGCATGTTCTACATGCAAGTTCTACATATGATTCCTACATGCATGCATGCAAGTTCTACATGTAGAGAGAGAATGTCTTACAATTCCTACATGTGGAGAGAGAAGCTCTCCAACTTGTATAAATACCCCATAATGAAATGAAACCCGGACTCTTTGGGGCATTGTGTTGAGTTCTACTTTGGTATTCCAAGCAATTATCTCCAAGTGTCCATGCTTCCTTGCACTCCACGTCCAAAAGCATGTCCTAACCTTGCCTCCTACTCCCCTCTCCTCCAACCTTGCAACTCCTCCTCTCCCTCTCCTCCTCCCTTCTCCTCCCCCATGCTCTTACACCTTCTTCCTCTCCCACTCCTATGGTTCTCCTAAACCCTTCTCCCTTAGATTAGTCCCTCAATCCTTGACCTCCATGATCTACGAGGGAGACAAGTTCCCCACCATGTATTCTACTCTGAACCTTGGATCCTCCTTCTAACCCTTAAACCCCTTCTGAACCTTAGAACTCCTTCTGAACCCTAGAACCTCTTCTAAACCTTAGACCCTCTTCTAAACCTTGGAACCTCTTCTAAACCCTAGAACCTTCTTCTAACTCTTAAAACTCCTCCTAAACCCTTCAACCTCCAAGGAATGAAAAATCCTTCATTACCCTAATTATGATGATACACGATCCTTTCACACATGCATGCAATGTTTGCTTACCACACTTAAGCCTATGTCTCTCACCAAAATGTGACTCGAGGTCCTAAGATACAATTATATTACAAACAATGACACCGATATATCTATAGGTGACAAAAGGCCTTGGAACCTTGCATACTAAGGATACCCTATTCTTCCTATGGAAGCCATGGGAAAGAGCCAACATTTGGTGCAGTTTCAAGGAGACTAGCGTCTCAAGTAACAAGTAAACATACGCAAGTATTTGTGAAGAACAAACTACTGTGGGAAAGAGCTAACATTTGGCGCAGTTGCCAGGGAGGCTAGCATCTCAAGTAAACATATGCAAGTATTTGTAAAGAAAACACTACCACAAAGTATCACAAACATATTACTCGAGGGCTTGTAGCCAAAAATATCAACCCCAAGCATCAACCTTGGGTTACTACCTTAAGATTTTTTTTAATTTTCTTAAAATGAAGCTACTTGAAGAGAAATCAGGCTATCTAATGGACACCAATGTGTAGAGCTCATAATTTCAAACATTTCACCTTTTTACAGAAGAGCGATCCAAGCTAACCATGGAAAGTTATGGCCTGGGAAGAGATTAGGGTTTAACCCTAACCCTAAACCCATTCCTATAGAGGTAGTCAAAAAGCCGAGCAGCTTGAAGTGAGCCAATCAAAAAGGCGAGCTGCCAAAAGCAAGGCAATACCAAGTTGCCCAGGCTAATAGTGTATTATTTAAGTCCTCCATCATCGAGGACCAATGCATCCTGTGTTCTTTTTCTCGGGTACCATTTCTTCCTCACATTTTGTGTTACCATTTCGGAATGATCCAAAAACTGTTTGTTCTCCATTTCAAAGATATTTTCTTTGGTCCCTTAATCTAATTGAGGAAGGAAGACATCTATTAGTGAACAATGTTGTTTATGTTTATCTTGTGTGCTACGTATGGCTATGGCATCAGCTACCTTAGAGTGGGTCGAGGCATTTTCAAGTTTCCTGCTTCTCTCTACTCCTTGCACTAGTAGCTTCTTAATTTGGAGAATGCTCTTTGCACTAGTAACTTCAAGTTTCCCATTTCTCTCTACTCCTTGCACTAGTAACTTCTCAGTTGGAAGCATGTTCTTTGCATGATTTTGGACCACGTATTAACACATAATCCAAAAGCATGCAAAGAGCATGCTTTTGGAGAATAAAATAGTTCATAGTGTATGATTTGGGGATTTGAAGTGCAAAATTTTAGAAGCATTTTGTGACCCCTAAAAATTAAAATAGGATTTGTTCTTACTTTAGTTTATAAGATTTAGAGGTTTTTGAATTTTATATTTAGAGATAAAAGTGTGTGTATGTGTGTGTACACTTGAAAACTATAAGTGTTCAAAGCTGCCTTGCACAAGATGGTCACATATAGCGACTACATTCATTCACATCTGGCCACATTCATTCACATATAGTGACTACATTCATTCACATGTGACCACATATAACAAATATCAATCACATCTAGATAGCATAATGTGCATCCTCACTCTACATGGGAGATGATCTATAATTTAAGTTTATCCTTCCATTATACTTCTCCATTTGACTTGCGATGTCAATGATGATGTAGTTTTGGGCAATGTTTTTTCTTAAATTAGGCCACAAATGCATTCGGACTGCCCCAAAACCCTCCAAAATATTTAACAAAAAGTTGGTGTATATTATATATTTTTTTACATCACCAACACGTTTGGAGTGCCCCAAAACCCCCGAAATGACTTTTGAATCACCAAACCTAGACTCCGGGAGATGACATGCTTAAAAGATGCCTAGAGGTCACTGCGTGTTCCTTTTGTTAACACATGGTCCTTTTGTGGCATGTTTAAGCCATTATTTGAAGTGGAGGATGAGCATGCCAAATCATGCTCAAAACATTCTTAAAGGTCCACAAAAGGACCGTGTGTTAACACGCACTCCATTTGTGGATGTTTAGGCATCTTTAAGCATGCCATTTCTCTCTCATCTGGAGTCCAATTTTGGTAATTCAAAAGTCATTTTCGGGGTTTTCATGCATTCTAAACTCATTAGTGATGTCAAAATTCACAAATTCTACACCAATTTTTTGTTACATGTTTTGGGGAGGTCTTCTCCATAGACATTCAAGCAATTGACTTCCTTGGATTTCATCACTCGATTTTCCTGCTTGGCTTGCTTTTCACAACTCTCGCTCTTGGCTCGCTTTTTGGTAATCCTCCTATAAAAGCCCACTCCACCCCCTCACTCTTCTTCTTCCACACCTAGCCTCCATCCTTAACCACCATCCTACCCTCATCCTCATCGTCAAGCTGCTTCGAAACGATAACCTAGCCATCCACCCAGTGTCCATTCACCCTCAACAATCATGTTACATCAAGAAAGAATTCGGAGAGCGTTCAAGGGGATCCTCTCCTCCCCCCTTTGAATTTTCGTCAAGATTTTCATCCGTCAAGTTTCCACCACCTCGCCCCCCCTCCAACCCCCCCCCTCTCTCCAATCCCCCCCCCTCCACCCCCCTCTCCCCCCACCCCCTTCCACTCCACCACCCTCCCTTTCCTCCCTCCCCCCTCTACAACCCCTCCACCCCCCACCCCCTCCACCACCACCACCCCCTCCACCCACCCACCCTCTCCAACACCACCACTCACCCTCCACACACACACCCCTCGCCCCCCCCCCCTCCCTCCAACCCCCCCTCTCTCCAACCCCCCCGTCCCCCCTCGCCCCCCCCCTCCACCCCACCCCACACAATAAGATGAAGGGCCAAAAACCTCACCACCACCGATCGCCCACGGCGATGCTATGTCATCTCACCCGATCAATTTTCGTCGAATATTTGTTGCTGGAAATTTTTTGCCATATATTTTCACCAGAACGTTTTTTGCCCAAAATTTTTCACCGGCACTTTTTGCTCGAAAAATTTCTGCTGTCACCTCCACCCCCTCCCTCTCTCTTTTGTTTTTTTTTTTTCAAGTTTTGTTAAAGACCTAAACTAATTGTAGTTAGATTAACCCCCTACATAAGGTTATCATAGCTAGGTAAGGTTAGACTAATTGGGGTTATCTTAGGTGAGCCTTAGGTTAGATTAGCCTTAATTGTAGTTATTCATCTAACGGTACTACTAGACTTATTGTAGCTAGTTAGGTCCAATCAGTTAGGTTAGTTGAACTAAATCAGTTAGAGGAATTGAACTAGTATCAATTAGTTAACTAAGTCATATCTTTAAACTAAAGGCTATTCACACCACACTTAAAGCCAAAGACCCCCCGCCCTCCAAAAGGCCTAATTTTGCCCCTAATTCACCACAACTTTCTAAGACCGCCGTAACTCACTCATTTTGAACCTAAACTAGACCTCGTATGATCACACACCGAAACACCACACTACAAGGAATTTTTCCAGCCCATTCCACACCATTTTGGCATCCCTAGAACTCATTAATTTGTGCACACGTGTGGGTCCCTTTTCACACTAATTCGCTTATAAATTTCCTTCGTGACCTTCGATTGATGATCTATCTATACCGGCACATTTCCCCTCTCACATGGGACAATCCTAGGCACATTATTAACACAAAAGTACTTACTACACTAACACATCTGTAATCCCCCTACGATACCTTCACCAACACTCGCACTTGCTAAAGAGGCACCCCTCCACCTCTTAACAAATCTGCATGCAACTACGCTATGGCCACCCTGAATTCCCCCTTGAAATTTAGCCAATAAATTTGACTCCTCCAAGTCACAGCATGGCAGATTGCCATCATGATGATGGTGACCTTGAACTAGAAGCAGATGGGGATAATTTCTTTAATCCTTGCAACAATTTTGGTGGCAACAATAACAATCAAGGCAGGAGACCCCTAGGCAAACTTGATCTACCCAAATACAGTGATTGGTGTTAACATCCACAAGGTACAGTCGTCGAATGCAAGGTAATCAGTGATTAGAGGTGATTAGGTTTCATGATTTACTTCAACGGATAAGCTTAGGGAGTTTGATCATCAAATGCCCCAAGGCCAATGATTGCAAGCAGCGTGTACATTCTGATCTACTTCAATGAAAACAACCATGGAAGGTATACAACACAAGCTTGGGGAGTTTGAGCCCCAAATAGCCTAAGCCTTGGGGGCGCGAGGCTAACACAAGCACTATTTGAGAGTCGAACACCTCCTAATGCCAGGCTTGTCCCAAGCACTCTTATATAGTTAACATGTGTTGTTTCTTAGTAGGAGAGATGGAAAGAATAGAAATAAATATGCCTTGGCACCCTATGGGCCCAAGAGCCTTTTATTTTATAAAGAGAGGGAGAGTGCTAAAAGAAAAAGGGTTGGCCCTCCCTTCAAAAGTTGACTTGTATAAAAGGCCAAATGGTTGACTTTGGTCTTCATTGTTGTTTGCAAAAGTTTGAATACAAGCTCCCTCTTCTCTTCCAAGAGAGTGTTTTGGGTGTTCCCTTTTGTTCATTGTAGTGACCTTGTGGGCCGAATCCAATTCACCACCATTCACAAGCCCGAGGTGGAAAGACCAGCAAGAGCCTTGCAATGGTTAACGCAAGTAAAGCACATGGACCACCATCAGTCCGTTGTGCCCAATATCTTGATGCGCTTGGTGGAGCCCCATGCCATAAATTGGGCATACTATTTCTGCAGCTAGTGGGATGACCTTAAGTCACACACGAGGAAGTAATCAACAATCCAATGCTCTACATGCCGATTCTCTACTACTTGCTGAAGCAGCATCCACCAGTCGGCTTCGGGTTGGCCAAAAAATATACCATAGGGCCAGCACATACAAAACCAGAAGAGACAAAGGTCAAGCCCAAGCGAGCAAGGGCAACACCAAGCACCACTCCGGTCGGCCATGTGCAACCGCAATTGCTCGCACAATATGAGGAATGCCAGATGTAAGAATTCATGAGCCGACAACTGCGACTCTAGCAGGCAGAACCTCAAAACAGTGTCAAATGGGTTCAATAGGAGGCCATACTAATCGAAGACCTCCCAGGTGATGAAACAGTCACCATTGGCCCCCATCCAAGAGCCCAAGCCATGCCAACTACTCCTGCTACGCCCTATGTCTCAATCTCCACAACAGCCTGGGAGACCGCATCCTTCACCACCACTGACACCTCCTCCTCTCCATGGGCAAGCCTAGCAGAGGCTCTGTTATGAGAAAGTATTTCTCAAAGCTCTTGTTCGAAATGACATAAGGTATTTATAGGATCGCACCAGACGTGGCAGGGGTTCTATTTAAATGCTTGGATTTAGTCAGGGATGCCTAACTAAATGTGTGCCATTAATAAGTATCATGGGTGATGCCATTTAGAAATACTCACATTAATGGATTGTTGTTTGTAAAGACCATTACTTAGCATGATTGGCTAATCATATGATGTATATCATTGCGCTAAGTATTCAAGACTAATGGTGGATTGGTTTATTGAGTACAAGAAATGACATGGACGGATGGGAGTAAACACGCTTGAGGGAATAAAGGCTAAATGCCATGGTTTTATGCTAGTGCTATGTGATGTATTAAATGGCCAGTGGTCACTACATTTTGGATAAGGGAGAGTGCTTAAAAGCCTTCCACTTTTGACATGTAAATTTGGATGAGTATGTGAGAAAAGGAGTGACATAGAGAAAAGTAAGGTAAAAGGATGCTCAAGAGAAAAGTATGGAAAAGGGATGATCAAGAGATGAATACGTGACTTTGTATCTATGGCTCATGTGCGTATTGAAATATTATAAATACTCTTGGTGTGGGATCACAAGCCACACACCTCTAGAGGGGGGAGATTGTACCTAGTGATTGCCTCTTGTCTTTCATGAGTTTCTGTGCATATTCAATTTTTGGTGCTATTGTATGTGTTTGAATTGTATTTGTGTTTCAGTGGTATCAGAGCTCTTGCTATGCTCCACAGGAAAAAGAGAATGTTGCTGTATATGTTGAGAGATTTTGGCAATCTCTCATTCAACTTTAAACCATAGATAGGATCTCTGAGAAAGAGCAAAAGAGAAGATTTGTATCTGGTCTTAGGGCTAAAATAAAAGCCAACATCAACATGTTTCATCCTCATTCTTTGAGTTCAGCCATATCACTTGCTACAAGTTGTGAAAGAAAGAACAGGATACCCAAGGACGGAGAAAAAAGTAAACCTTTTGTTCCTTTTCATAAGAGGGACAAGAAGTTTAAGTTCAAGACGTATTCTCACTTTACGCCATCGATTACATCTTCGAATGACCGTGACAAATGAAAAGAAGAAAAGAAGACCGACTTGAAGAAGGGAACTTGTTTCAACTGCCACAAAGAGGGACATTATGCAAATAATTATCCAAAAAAGAAGAAGATATCAACGGCAAAGATTAATGTGATTGACAAAGTCAAGCAAGAGGGTAACACTTCTGACTCAAGTAAATCAGGGAAGTTTTCTCCTTATGCATTGCTTAAAATGAAGGGGGAAATAAAGGAGAAAGAAATTGTTATTCTACATGATGATGGAAGCACACACGATTTTATTTTTGAATGATTAGTAAAAGCAATGAATCTTAAAGTTTCACCAACACAGTACAAGGTTAAAGCTGCTTTTACTAAAACTAGATATAATTTCTTGAATGAAGTGAAAGATTTGGAACTCGCGATTGATCCATATAAAGAAAAGATAAATTTCTCAGTGGCTCCTCTAAGTGGAAAAGATATAATTTTGGGAATGCCGTGGTGACATCAATTTAATCCTGATGTTGATTATAACACTTACCAAATGTGGATCACACACAAGGATAGTCGAGTTTGTTTAAAAGGACAAATAAAGAGTGAAATAAATCTTTGTTGAATCACACACAAGCTAAAAGGGCTTTTAGGAAAGGTGAAAAATCATTTCTGGTTTTGGTTAATTCGATTACGACCATGCAAATTAAATCGAATGACAATTATAAAGATTTTATCTTGCAATTTTCGGATTGTTTCTTGGACGAATTACCCCCAGGTTTAGACCTGAAGATCATCACATAGAGATTTTACCTGGAAATTCACCTCCTTGTAGAGAGCTCCATATCGAGTAAACATCTTAGAAAGAAAAGAGATTTAAAGACAAATTGAAGAATTGCTGGAAAGAAAATTGATTAGACCAAGTAGCTCCCCGTATGGTGCTCCAGTTCTTTTGGTGAAAAAGAAAAATGGCACATTTAGGATCTGTGTGGATTATAGAGCACTTAACAAACTTATAGTCAAGAATCAATATCCAATTCCAAGAGTAGATGATTTACTTGACAAGTTGAGCTAAAGTCTTTAGCAAGATTGATCTTAAATCTGGTTATCATCAAGTTAGAATGACGGAAGAAATGTTTACAAAACTTCTTTCAAAACGCAAATGGGTCATTATGAGTTTTTGGTTATGCCATTTGGTTTGACCAACACTCTAGCTACTTTTAGTAGAATGATGAACCGAATCTTTCTAAAGCATCAAGATTGTGTCGTAGTATTCTTTGATGACATATTGGTTTTTAGCAAAAATACTAAAGATCACAAGGAACATTTGAAATTGAATTTTTCTCTTTTAAAAGAAAACCAATTATACATCAATTCTAAGAAGAGTCTATTCTTTCAAGATCGCATTGAATACTTGGGTCATATCGTTTCAAGCAAAGGTATTCAAGTAGACCCAAAGAAAGTGGAATGTATAGAAACCTAGCCAAAGCCTAAAGATATACATGAGTTAAGATCATTTTTAGGCTTATGTAATTACTACAGGAAATTCATTAGAAACTTTTCTTTCTTAGCAAATCCACTGACCTATCTCTTAAAAAAAACTACAAAGTTCATTTGGACTTCCAGCCATGAAAATTCATTTCAAGTTTTAAAAGAAGCTTTAGTCAAATCCCCAGTACTTCAGTTACAGGACTTTTCACAACCTTTCTTTGTTGTTGTAACTGATGCTAGTGGAACTAGAATTGGAGCTATGCTTATGCAAGATAATCATCTGATAGCATTTGAAAGTAGAAAGCTTAATCCAGCAGAGTTCAATTATAGCACCTTTGACAAAGAATTGATAGCAGTTGTACATGCCCTAAGGATTTGGAAGCATTATTTAATGGGCTCAGAATTTTTTATCAAGACTGATCAACAAAGCATTAAGCACATTTTGACGCAACCATTGATTTCTGATAGACATATCAAATGGGCTTTTTTTATTCAAAGTTTTCAACCAATGATTCAATATCAGCTCAGAAAAGAAAATACGGTTGCAGATGCATTAAGTTGAAGACCAGAAATCAAAAACATTTCAGTAATTGAAATATAGCCATTTGAGGCAATGAAAAATTCTTACCATGATGACTCTGATTTCTTTGATATATGGACTAAGCTTGAACAAAACAATTGGAGTCCTATATCTAGCTATTCAATGAATGATGGATATCTTCTTTATGAGAAAATACTTTGTGTCACCAGTCCATTTAGATTACAAGTAATGGAGGAAATTCATTAACCTCCTTATGTGGGACATCGAGGGGTGACTACAACTTATCAAAGTATTGTCAAAGAATTTCATTGGCCTTTAATGAAGAAAGGCATCTCTAAGTATGTTGCTGAATGTTTGATTTGCCAAAAGATTAAAAGTTTTAAGGGGAAAACACCAGGACTATTAATGCCTTTGCCTATTCCTTCACAGTCTTGGGAACAAATATCTATGGATTTTATTACTGGATTTCCTTTGACTTTTAATCAAAATAACATGATTTGGACTATCATGGATCGCTTTAGCAAGCAAGCATATTTCTTGCCTTGCAAAAAGACATTATCTGCACCTCAAGCGGCACACATGTATTTGAAGTATGTTTTTCCACAGCATGGATTTAGATGTGCCTATAGACGCGCACCACAGAACAGACAGATGCGCATTTACACGCCTTTAGACATGCCACTTCGACCTCCAGACTCTAGCCGCCCATCCTATCCTTCTCAATTTCTAGGCTTGGTGCTGCATCATCACGGAGTCCCTTAATTACCCAATGGACGATGAAGTGATGTAAATCGCAAAGCCCGAGGAACTCACGCCGTGGGTCTACACCCCCAAAAGTCTACAAGCAAACATTAATTAGATGTAGACCTACGACCGAGCCTCCACAATCCAATCTCAAGGGTACCTTGTGGCATTCTTGTTCACCACCTACAACCCCCTCGACATAATAATCCTCTTCAACAGGGTACTACAAGTTCTCCAAGACACTTGAGTCCTTGGTGAGCAATTTTGAAACAATTCATACAGCATACCCCAAGGAATTCACCGAGGAAGAAGGCCAAGAAGCCATCACCCTCTCTAAAATATACCACCCCTCCCACCAAAATTCCACCACCACCTCCTCTGGATCCTGCCCAACCTAGCCAACAAGCCACCCAACCTCCCCTCCCTTGGACAACATTGGCTGAGTATTCTTCTAATGCCTCTAACACCACCATCACACAACACGGGACCTCCCAGTCCATCTCCTCTACAACTCCAATCGACCTTTTAGACGAGGCCTTCAACACGCTGCTCAAAGCAGCCCATTTTGTCCAAGCGGCTAAAGAAACAAAGCCAATAGGCACTGCAGAGTCAGAACCCATGCCCATTGCAGATGATGAGGCTCCGCCAGCTCCTCTTGCCTCCCCCCTGAAGATGTCCAATGGCTCCCCAACTTGCAATCATTTCAAGAGCTACGAGATAGTGCGCTTATGCATCATTGGAAGTGCCAACTCGAGGGCTCCCACCTCCATCTATACAAAATCCTAGAGGTGTGCCCCCTCACATAATTCATTACCCAGTCCTTCAATGACCTGCAACGTGTGCATCCAAAGTGCATAAGAGGAGAATACAACCTCACCCCCAATGCTCCAGTCCCAACGATCGATGCAGATGTCGGCCTGCACCCACGATGGCACCTCCCCTTCTTGAAGCTGGAGAAATTTTGGCGATACTACTGTAATGCCCACATCCATCACTAAATCCACCCCCTATATATGCCCATGGAACGACGATGGACTTGGGCCGAATTCAAAGAACTCCAGTAAAAAGTCCCCAACATGTACAACTTTCCAAAGTACAACCTCCCCAAAGAGATTACTCAAGAGGGATTTTTCTTCCACCTCCAGTCATTCAATGACACATATGGCTCAGTTCCCAATCCTGCCATTGTAATAGAGATCCACTTCAACCACCTCCTCCACGATCTCCCCACCCACAATCAACGATCTCTTACACACAATCTGACACAACAGATTATCTTCAATCCCGATATTGGCCCTACACAATTCCAAGACATTCGCCTATACCTCCATGTCTGCAATCTCCATAGACACCACATCCGAACGTATGAGGATATGCATGCCACCCTTTTTTGGAAGTATCGTTCGTACCTCACTCGCCTCACTCCATGATAGCTGGACCACTATGCAGTCCTACAAATAGCTCTCACCACACACCTCCTCTAGTGCAGTTGATCGAGGGGGCAAATCAGCAACAGGAAGGGGGGCATGTTAACATCCACAAGGTACAGTCATCAAATGTAGGGTAATCAATGATTAGAGGTGATTAGGTTTCATTATATACTTCAACAGGCAAGCTCAAAGAGTTTGATCCCCAAATGCCCCAAGGCCAACGATTGCAGGCAACATGCACATTCTGATCTACTTCAATGACAACAATTGTGGAAGGAGTACAGCACAAGCTCGAGGAGTTTGAGTCTCAAATAGCCTAAGCCTTAGACGCACGAGGCTAACACAAGCACTATTTGGGAGCCTAGGAACACCTCCTAATGCTAAGCTTGTCCCAAGCACTCTTATATGGTTAACATAAGCACTATTTCTACTACTAGTAGGGAGACATGGAAAGAATAGCAATATGCCTTGGCACCCTACAGGCTCAAGAGCCTTTTATTGTAGAGAGAGGGAGAGAGCTAAAAGGAAAAGGTTTGGGCCTCCCTTCAAAAGGTAACTTGTATAAAAGGCCAAATGGTTGACTTTGTTCTTCATTGTTGTTTGCACAAGTTTGAATACAAGCTCCCTCTTCTCTTCCAAGAGAGTGTTTTGGGTGTCCCCTTGTTTCCATCGTAGTGCCCTTGTGTTTGCCACTCCATTTCCTTTCACTCTTTTCTTCCCTTCTCCTTCTCCCTCTTCCTCCCTTCTCCCCTCTCTTCTCCCCTCTCCCCCTTCCCTCTCTCTCTTTCTCTCGTGGAAACACATTGCAAAAATCCGGAGGTCACTTGAGTGACACTTGCGGATGGCTCATGCCTTGCATTTCTCTCACAAGGAGTAGCTTGGAGTGGAGTCTCCATCGACATCTCTTCAACATCCCCATGACATGTGAGTCACCAACGAGACCCACACAGCCAGGGAGATCCAGCAAGAATTCTCTTGCATTTTGATGCTGCATGCCAAGTTGGAGGAGATCAATCCCCATGAAACCAAGGTCACATGGCTCCCAATGGCCTTAAGCCATGAAGCCTCAGAATGGTACCTAGACCTCCTAGTGGAAGAAAGAGCCACATGGGAGCTGTTGCAAACTGAATTCAAGAGGCGCTTTCAAATGAAGAGACTACAAGATGATCCCGCTCTCCAACTAAGCAAGCTCAACAAGGTCGGTGAGAAGATGTAATCATATACTTGGGCAAGATGAAATGCTTAGTTGCCAAACGTGACCCATGCCCCAATTATAAGTACCTCACAGCTTAGTTCATTGTAGGCTAAAGGAAGAAAAATGCAAAGACATGAAAAAGATTAGCATAGTTACAAAACATTCAATGCTGCTCATGCAACAGCCATTGACATTGAGGATGGCATGACGGACTCTGACACCAGTAGTGATCATGGAAGAGCAAGTGTGTCAGATAAGCACTCTAAAAAGGGCAAAGCCAAGTCAGATATAGAAACATCTAATGAAGATTGCCTAGAGCCATGACCATGAAGCTAAGAGAAGAAATGATGCAGGCCATGGAACAAAAGTTTCACGTCTCAACCGCCACCTCAAACTTATCCAAGGCGAGAAAATGTATGGTGTCCCCATTGCATGGCTAATCACACAAAATGAATTCCCCATCCTAAGAGACAAAATCAATGCACAAGCCAATCCACCACCAAGCTTGTGGTGCCACATCTGTGCAATCCGCGGGCATGACAAAAATAGTTGCATCTTCAACATGCGCAACAACTTGCCCTGACCTCAACAACACCAACTGGCACCCATCCCAATGTACAGGCAACCAACACTTCCACAAGCAACCCCAACTCTGAGGTTGAATCCTATTCCCATCTAGACCCAAGTCCTATAATTACTCAGGAATCCAAATCCGTAATCATATTCAAGAGAGCCAACTCAGCTCCTCTGGTAGTTTCAATACAACAACTTCAAGCCAAGGAAGTGGATTCGTAATTTGATTATGAAGTTGAGTACCTGATGTACTATGTGGAAGGAGCAGAAGGTTTAATCACTGTCTATGTGAATCAAGTTTGGCCCAACACATGAGTGCCAATCAAGTGCTATGGTTGTGGAGAGAATCACCAGATCGTAGAATGCCCTCATCGTGGTAGCCCTACCACTTTCTAACCACTCTACAGAGATTGTGGCATTGGCCATGCTTGTATGAATTAGCCCATGAAAATAAAATGAGGCTAAGCCTGACGTCCAAATTGGCATTATTAGGGTGGACTAGGGCCGACAAGCATACTATCACAACCTGTGAATGTAATAGATGCTAGGAAAAAGAGGCCACCAAGGGAGACCTCTTTAAAAGAAAGCACAAGTGCCTATACCTCCACCAAGCTCATCCACATCAGCTCCCGATCCTCAAATAAAAGAAGCTATGTACCCTAATGCAAAAGTGGAGAAGGCTTGATTTTAAGCACTCCAACAATGAATGGAAAAAGAGCAAGCTCAATTTGAGGGTAAGAAGAAAGCACAAGAACCAAGGCCCCATCGAGTATTGACATTATATTTGAGCCTCTGTTCTAGCAACAAGATCCACAACATAATGTACTACCATGCCAACTTGAAGGTGCCTCACTCTCCAGCATTCTAAGTTGCCCTGTGTCAATTCCCATTGGAATCCTCTTACGAAATTGTCCCAATATTTGGGAGAGTTTCAAAGGATAGATTGAATTACCGAATCCCCCTCCACCTATGGAAGACATAGAAGATATCCTTGTGCAGATGGGTGAGATACATGACATACACAACATCACCATACCTTTGACCCATTAAGCATATGATGAAGTCCAAGCCATGGCAGATGGTGGAGTAGGTCTGAATGTCCTATCCAAGGATCTATATGATGAATGGGGTCTCCCACCGATGCAAAAGGCTAATTTCAACATATGCCTTGTAGATGATTCACATGCAAAGCCCTTGCAAATAGTGAATGGAGTGTCCACAAAAGTCGTAGGAGCCCGCTTTTCTCTTAGATACACAATCTTGGATCTCCCCAAGAAATCTTATCAAATCTTTCTTGGACATCCTCGGTTGCATGAAGCATCAGTCCTCCATGATTGGGGAACTGATAGATTAACAATCCAAAATCCTGACACCATAGTAAGAGTCAATGTGGGGACAAGTGCAATAAAATCAATTGTGCCGAGAGTGTTGGATGAAACCTCTTCAACAACGATATCAAGCAAATCAGCCCCCCTACAACAACATGCCTTAGCAAGAGATACACAAAGCAATGTCAACAATTGGATCCAAGCATTGGCGACCATTAACAACTGCCATACACTAGATCTAATCTTCTTGCAAATTGATGCTAAGGTCATGCAGAGTTAAAACCTCCAATCACACATGAAGAACCAATAGATCCAAAAGTATCATTCTTTACGGTTGACCTTGAATGGAATAGTGATCCTAAAGAAGCTATCCATGACAATAAGGACTCGAATTTTCCTTAACAAAGGCCAAAAATGCTCAATTTGATGACCATGTCTTTGACAATGATTTATCCATTCTCCATGCCCTAATGGAGGGCAACTTCCCAAATTTAAAACTCTAAAGTTGAATAATAGCAAAAGATCCCGCAAGAAAGCTGAAGGAGGACATTGCCGCTGCAAAGCCAAGGCCGACCACTTCAGTGAGTTCAAACGAGTCCAAATGAGGATCATAGAGTTGTATCTTACCAAGCCAACTCTCCCAAAATCTGAGCCACCTCCTCTTGAATGGTCCCCTAATAGACTTTAAGGAGTATGCACAGTAAAGGAACCATTACTTGGGAATACTTTTCCAGTAGAAAATTTACCCCACAGTTCCCAACATAAAAAGTTTTGGAAGTTTAAGCCACATGTGCGGATGAACATTGATAATGAGATAGTAGAAAAAGAAAGTCCACAACATCCTCCCACACTGGTTAATGATACTATGTCACCCAATGCCCTTAGCCCATGCACGGCTAGTTCAACACCATCAAAGGTTGAGATCTTAGTGAAGTATCAAAGTACTTGAAGAAATACACTAGTGGGAGTGTCCCCATAGCAATGCCAAGGCCAATAAGAGAATATGAAGTGCAAGAAACCCATAACATTGGAGAGACTCCAATCTATGAGGGACCAGCTAAAACTCGCACAATAAACCTAGCCCTTGAAGGGAAGGAAGATAAATTGGTATTCATTAGGAAACAGCTCACATAAGAAGAGGAAAAAAATCTAAAATCACTCCTAGTGGAATACCGAGACTACCTAGCATGGTCATATAAGGAAATGAAGGGAATTTCACCAGAAGTGGCAGTACACACGATACCTATTAAGGAAGGTGCCCACCCTAAGGTATGTGGACCTTATCGAACAAATACAAAATATGGCACCATGGTTTATGACAAACTGGAAAAACTCTTGGATGCAAGATTCATCTCTATGAGATAGAGCACACTGATTGGGTTTCACCCATCTTCATTGTGCCTAAACATAACAAGAAGCTAAGGATATGTGTTAACTTAAAGAATGTGAATGCCACCATAATCAGGGATCACTATCCCCTACCCTTGACAAAAACAATGTTAGAAAAGGTGGTTGGATAATGTGAGACTATTCAACTAGGGAAAGTTAATTTTTTGGTATTATCTCCTGTTATGTATAGAAAGGTTTTTTTTGTATGCTGGCAGCCCTCATTAAAGGTGAACCTTTCTATCTTTTCTTTGACAACATTGTACAAATGAACACAATATAAATAAAAACTTTTCTTTGCCCAAAAAAAAAAGAAAAGAAAAGGTGGTTAGGGATCAGAGATATACAGCTTCTTGGATCGCTTAAGTGACTATAACCAAGTGCGAATTCCCCCTACCATTCAATCCAAAATAGAATTTGCTATAGAATGGGGCATATTTGCCTATAGAGTCATGTCATTTGGCCTTTGTAATGTCCCGGCCACATTCCAGAGAGTCATGTTCACCGCTTTCAAGTCATTTCTGAATAAGTTCCTACATGATAGTACATGTGTTCTTGGATGACTTGTGCATCCATTCAAACATGAAAGACCACTTAAAATGTCTTGGAATACTTCTAATCAAATGCAGACAGTATGGCATCTCCCTAAATCCAACAAAATGCCAGTTCATGGTCACCCACAGAGTTGTTTTAAGACATATCGTTTTTGAACATGGGATTGCAACTGACATGGAAAAAATCAAAATCATCATGGAATTGCCTCCTCCTACAAATTCCAAAGGTGTACAGATCTTTATGGGACATGCTGGCTACTATAGAAGATTTATCTTGCAGTATGCCATGATAGCCAAACCACTTTACAAATTGTTGGTGGAATTGTTATGGACTAAAGAGTGCAACCAAGCCTTTGAGATTTTTAAGTGGCACCTAATCATAGCACCCATCCTTATATCTCCCAATTGGTATATTGATTTTCATGTTCATACTAATAGCTCCAAGTATGCAATTGTGAGGGTTCTTTGCCAACCTGGTGAACATAAGAAAGACTACCCATTCTTCTTTTCCAGTCGACAACTCAATGATGTAGAGATCAACTATACCACTGTGACATAAAGAGAAGCCCTCGCAATGGTGTATAGTGTTAAGAAGTTTCGACTCTATTTATTGGTGGAAAATGATTTTTTCTTCTACATCAACCATCAAGCATTGCTTTATCTTGTGAACCATCCATGTATAACAAAAATAGTAACCAGATGACTCCTCTTGCTTCAATAATTCAATTTCAAAATAGTGGTCTGCAAAGGTGCCCAACACTACATTGCCAATCGTATGTCTCGTGTCAAGTGGGAAGAAGAAGCCACTAGAGTAGAAGATGACTTGCCAGATACCACACTATTTCAAGTAGATGTTGTTCTAAATTGGTGTGCAAATATCATTGGGTACTTAATGGCAGGAAGACCACCCCTTGAAATGAAAGCAATGGATGCCAGAAAACTAATTTTAAAATATACACCCTATCAACTCATTGCAAAACAACTATACAAGATGGGCAATGACCAAGTCTTAAGGAGATGTGTAATGCCATATGAGATCAAGCCAATCCTCAGTGAATTCCATGAAGGCATTACAAGAGGACACTTCCAAGGGTGAGTAAGAGCAAGAAAAGTCCTCCTTGTAGGATACTGGTGGCCAACCCTTTGGGCAGATGCCTATGAATATGTCAAAAGATGTGATGTGTGCCAACAGACTACTAAACCACAACACAAGGACTTTAATCCCCTAACAGCAGTCATCGCACAAAACCCATTTGAAAAATGGGGGATTGATTTTGTGAGTCCCATCCATCCAGCAACAAAGGGAACACAGGCACACTACATCATTGTGGCCACTTATTACTTGGTATTACTTTACCAAATGGGCTGAAGGTAAAGCAATCAGAAAGGCAGATGCCAGAAGCACAGCAAGGTTCTTATATGAGAATAGGACAAGAATAATCACTCAATTCGGATGTCCCATTGAAATTGTGTTGAATAGAGGCATGCATTTTGTCAATGAGGTTATCCAAGAACTCTTGTCTAAGTTTATGGTGATCCATAGAAAAGCACTCCCTAATACCCCCAAGGGAATGCATTATCCTCACCAAGGTAGTAGAACCAAAGCGTTTTGATTAGGCAGAGAAACTAAATGCAGACTTATGCACATACCAAACCACACTCAAGGTCAGTACAAGAATACACCTTTTCAATAGGTGTACAACCTTGAAGCTGTGGTCCCACTAGAATTTGTCATACTAAGCCTATGCATAGTAGTACACAAATGCGTGGGAGATCATGCATCCCTGGACTCAATCAATTGGAGAAGCATACAGAGACCAGATTAGTCACCTACCATGCCATGACAATAGAAAAATGTAAAAGAAAGGCATGGTTTGACAGAAACCTTAAAGCCAACAACATCAAGGAAGGTGACTTGGTTTTGCTATACAATGCCAAAGTCCACAAGGGCAAACTCAAATATCTAGGTCAATGACCTTATAGAGTTTTAAAAAATGAATCCCATCGGAGCTATGCTATTAGAAACATTGGATGGAGTCCAATTCAACACAACCATATTTCTAAACCCTAGAACCTTCTTAAGTTTACAAAACCAACACTTCTGTTTGAACACAAAACTATCTAGATTATACATTGGCACATGATGAGATGTCAAAATGAATGATTTTATAAATAGGTTGTCATTTTTCAATTGGTCGCACATCGTGACAATTTCATCGACATTGTATGCATACAATTTGGTCAAAAGAAAGTCCATTGTTATCATGTCCCTAGCTTCATTCTTGCATAGAAGTGCTTTGTAATCCCACAATAGCTTGATTGCATAAGCTAAATACATTTGATTATCCAACAAAGTAGCTCTACATCCTATAAGAAAGTTTTCTATTTTGCCAATTAACCAGCCGAAAACATAGCAATCTAAGCTACCGACCGTGCACCATTTGTTTGGGGATGTGCATCGTTCCTTGCATATAGCTCTGGAGCAAACTAGTGAAATATTACCCAAGGAGAAAGCACCTCAACTTGCTCGTGCTTGCTCTCAGTACTATGCAGACACCTTCCCAAGTCCATCTGCATAGATTTCCCATCTTGTGTGAAATCCAACATGTAGTTGCACACATTTAAATTGATGTGTCTAAACCCCTGCTCATGTACTACTTTCATTGCACTAGCAATAGCAGCATAAATCGCCAAAGCATTCTCATAGAACAAGCATGATCGTGTCTAGCTCCACACATCATGCCACTCATGGTAGGGTTGGTCATGGGGGTTTCCTTGATGTGCCCAATTGGGATGATCATGATACATGGAAGGTAGGCACATGAACATGTCATGAATACTACCTCCATTGAAGAAAGGGTTGATCAACTAGAGATCATGGTCATGCGTATAACCAATTTCTTGACACATGGCCCTATGCATGACAATCATAGCAAGCTTTGTCTTTAATGATGCATGGGCACATGCAGTATCATGTCTCAATTTCTTGCTAGCATAAAATGGTGTTGGTTTGAAACCTGGCACACCCTCTATCTTGACGCGATACACGTTTCCTTCTACACCCCACCCAATTCTTCAAGAGGTATCAATGCAGTTAGTGGAAAGTGCATCGTGGTAGAGCACATGTCCACAAACATGGTGCATAGATTTATATGTGCCTTGCCATCGCGGCTTTTCCGATTAATCTTTTTTGAAGACCCACTGGAAATCTAAGTATAATGGTGCAGGGTGATATTAGATGCTCTACCTATTGCCCCTCTCTCCTTTTGGTTTTTTTTGTGAATAGTGGCACGAGATTCTTTCCATTCCATGAGACATCTCTCCAGCTTTGATTTTGCATCATCTTTCAAGGGATGTGATTGCTTTACCATTTCCCATTAGACACCTATATCACCCAACAACCTAGGTAAGAAGGTCAGTATGGACTCTTTCAACTCCAACTGCTCCATTTCTCCACACCTTGTCTAGATGCATTGAAATTGGGTAAATATTGGTTCCTTCATTTTGGCCAACAAACATTTGGTGTGGGGGATCTCTCTAATTTTTCACTCTATCCGAGAACATGTTGGACACACACCACATGGTCAAGGTTTTGCCAATCGTTTCTCTCTCTCTCTCTCTCTCTCTCTCTCTCTCTCTCTCTCTCTCTCTCTCTCTCTCTCTATCTATCTATCTATCTATCTATCTATCTATCTATCTATCTCTTGCAGACGTCAAACCCCTAATAGATACTTATAATCTAATTAAAACAATATTGTGGACTCGACAAACAATCGAGGCTGAATCAAAGCATGCAAGACATACATAAACCATAATTGGTCAAGAAGACCCTATCAAAGGGAAATAGGCTATAGAAGATGAAACAAGAGACATATAGCAGCATCACAAAACTAAGATGATCTAGATCAATGATTGTGCAATCATACATCTGGTTGGGAAGGTCATCATCGAGATGAATGCAGCCGACCGAAGGAAGCCATCATCTAGACAACAATCGGCTCTATTGGCACCTATAAACAATATATATAAGTATGCAATACTAGACCAAAGCGACGTGAATCCGACCGGCCAAAACAAGCCATCACCTTGGCCTCAACCATCATACTATCTAAACATGTCACTTAGGGTGAGATGAACTTCCGATTGGCTGAAGCAACTCATTAACCAGCCCTAGGTGGTAAACATCTCACACACACACACACACACAAGAAAACATACACACATCTCCCTCTCTTGCATTCTCTCTCTCACTCCCTCTGTCACTTTCTGTCTCTTAGCTGGAGCGAGGTGAATCCAACCAGTCGAATCAAGCCGTCACTCGACCTTGACTGAAAAAAGAAAAGTAGAAAATTCACCAAAAGGAGGTAGTGATGGCTTCAGGAGAAACCAATAGTGGGGAGAAAGTGGAAAAAATGGAAGGTCTCCACCCTTTTATAGACTCTGCCTATATACACCACTCAATGTAGCAGTACACCATGCATTGTAATTAAGCGAGTCAATTTGCACCACATGGCATGCATGCAGTAGTCAAGGATACACTACATGGTATCCATTGACACCGCATGGTATAATCAGGAACATCATGCAGTGCTCTTTTGCATCACACTATATATGTACACCATGCAGTGTATCTTAACACTACCACCGCTTTGCTATGACTCTCGACTCTCCTCAGCTCTCTCTCTTCATGGTTGCACTTCCCTTTCAAGTGATCCTGCTACCTACCTCGATGCTCCTCCTTGCAAAAGGCTCTCTTGAGTTGCTACTAATGCACTTGAATAGCATCAATCTAGAGAATTAATATGTTCATGAGTTTCGCGAAGCTGTCGACCTTGACAAGCAAACGGATCTCTTTATAGAATCACCTTGCGTGTGCAACATTAGCGACTCGAATGCCAACTTGCAGCGCCTAGCTATGACTCCCCAACTCGAGCAAAAAGTATGCAAGTTGCATGTCCTATTGATCGTTCAGACGAGCCATACATATACATAGGGAGTGTGAGAGATCTGGTCACTCTTCCCATCTACTCGCCCGTCCTGAATGTCGCAATTTGGGATCCTCATGAACGCTACAAAAACATTGTCTTCAAGTAGGTGGGTGGGTGCCAATCCCTGAAATGTGGAGTGGAGAGGACCAATTGATTGGATAAGCATCAAAAAGAAGTGGAGGATGCTTTCTGACCACCCAGTTTAATGATCGCACATGCTACTTTGGTGAGTGCAAGGCGCCCTGTAGTTGTTTCACGTACTCCAAGTACTAGTTTCTTGGTAGTGAGACTAGAAACTACTGAGGGTTTTCTCCTAAGGAGTTTTGTATCAACTAGGCTAAGTATTTCACAAGAGAGAGATGTTACGTTATGGGCCGTAGGAATCCACTTCTGAGCTATGGGAGAATATGCACCCACCGAATGATTGGATACCCATGCATTGTCTATGTAAATCCGTGCATGCATTACTTGAAGAAAGTTGAATGAAGTTGATCCGTAGACATGGAGAAAAGACACAAGTTGTCAAGGGCCTTGCCCCTGGGATTAAGGCAGTCAATATTAAAGAGAGGAAGGCTATAGAGTGTGGATTCAAGAGCTGGGGATGCATGAAAGAAAAGTGGAAGAAGGTGATGGGCCGGCTACTACATGTAAATTGGCCATGAATGCAAAATAATTACAACAAGGGCCTATTATGTACAGATTCTACGAAAGTCGAGCAATAAGAAAGTTGGTAATGGGAATAGAGACGGAAATGACAAGGGAGAAAGCCGATGGATTCTTGGGAAGAGGGAAGCAAGAAGGAGGCCAAGATCGTCAACTATGGTGACAAGGAGGGAGATGAAATGATCTGGAGTAGGGAGCAACAAAAATAAGCCTATGGCAAGGAGGAAGGTGGCTATGGCAATAAGGACATGGCGGGGAGGAAGCTGCCAAATTTGGGAGGAGTAGGTTCCAAATCTACTAGGAACCATGTGGACTTTGCCCAGAGTTGGCACCTTTGATATAGAGAGGTACTAGTCATAATTGCAAATGTGACCACCATTCAAAGCCACATTGAAAACAAAACGGTGAGCCAATAAGAAAACAAGTACTGATTTTCAAAAATTATTGTTTTTTTGGCATCTATGACCCCCCCCTCCCCCCCCCCCCCCTGGAGTGAAAGTCCCAAAGCTACATGGAGTTTTCTTTGGATGAACCTCATGCTATGTTGTCACATAGAAGCTTCAAGGCATTCATATCATGATATTTGCATCGATATCGAAACAAGAGCAAACCAATGGTAGTTGGGAAGAGCATTCAAAAATGAATATGGATAAAAAATTACAAAGTTTTCTCTTACTTTACCAATATGTGTTTGAGTAATTTCATGTTTTTTCCCCTTTTTTTCATGCGCCTTTTTAATCTATCTTCTACTAACCTTTGAGGAATGATGGAGCACACTCTTTGGATTCCCTAGCAGCCTTCTATAAAACTCCTCTCCTCTTATACTTCCATGGTCTAGAGATTCCATATCCACTTGTAAAACTAAAGGTAGGTTCTATATTGGCATAGGTTATGCCCCCTTTCCACAAAGATAATGAAAAAGGGTAGCATCCTTGACAAAGATCATGACATCCATAGAGAATTTTGTCCTTTCAACCCTTTATCTCTCTGGTAGTTGCATTATTTTGAAGTGTGTGATTGTAAAGGTCACATAAGGCAATTAAACATCCTTTTGTTTTTGGAATCAAGAAGATTGCCATTTAAAATGATTAGCCTTAGTTTCTATCTTGTTTGCTCTAAGGAGCCATTTTTATCCCCTTTCAGGATATGTGTTCTCATGCTTGCATGATGTATTTCTGCCTTGAGCTTGCTCTCGTGGGCTTTTTTCATACTTAATAGAAGTCTCTTTCTTGGGACAAAAAAAATAATGCATACATTCATCGAGTCATGATATTGCTCAAGGTAGCCATAAGTGGATCCTACTAATGTTTTATGTTGCCTCTATATTAGCACTAGTCGTTTGATGTTTTGGCAAAAAAATCTCAGCTTGACCTAGATTCTTTTTTTAAGGATTCCCCCTCTTGATCTTAAGGTACAATCATTAATAATTTTTATAAAAATATAAGGAAAATAAAAAAGCATCACACATGATTACAAACTGCCACATAATATATAGTAACATAGTTTTTCATTAGCCAAGAATCAAAACAAGTTTCATAGCAAGTCTCACATTTATAGTTTTGAAGTATACTTAAGTGTTCTACATATAAGTATTTTTTTATGGTATCACGCATTCATGAATAGAGACACTCCATAAGTATAATTTAGACCTTTGAAGGATCCTATGATATCTTAATCTTTGTATCTTGAAATGAGCATTAATTGAAGCATAACCAACATCAAAATAAGGTTTGAATTTGATGTTGTACATGACATTTAGGTGCCCTAAAAACTCATGGTACACCATAAAGTCATATTAAAGATATATGCAAAAATGGTTGAGTTTAGAACGTGACACATGTCAAAGAATGTTTAAAAGATCAGGTTTGCCTAACTGTCAGCATTTAAAAAGAGTTCATAAATCATAGTAAGTATGATTGTCTAACTCTAAAATTAATCCAAACATATGTATCATAGTCATTATTAGACTATGCGACTTAAAAACTATGAAAAGCTCATTCTCATAAAGAAGTATGGCCATTTTATCTAAAAGTTGAGAAAATAGCTTGAGATTTCGCTTGACTACTCCCGCTTGAAGCTTTATGTAAAACTCAAAGTCATAGGTATGAGTTCCAATCCATAATGATTCCAAGTTTTATTCAGCACAAGCTAATGTGTTCAATAATGAAAACCCCAAAATATCATATTAATGCCTTAGAATAATTCTAGAAGTGACCAATTTAATAGGACATAAATGTATCCTAGGACATTTTTATTTCTTGTTACAAAACCACTGCTAAGACCAATGGCTAGTCTCACATTTCTTACCTCCACAAGAAATATTTAGCCTATTTTCCCATTCATGCATCATCTTTTGGTTGGTTTTTCTTGAGATATTAAATATAAAGTGAATAATTACCTCCACTAAAGATCTATTTCCACGTCCACTTCTAAGCTGGAGGGAAACATATATGCATACAAAATGAAAGTAATTTCCAGTGGGATAATTGGTATGCAAGACATCAATTCAATATTTCTTGAAGATTAACCATGACAAATTTACACTCAAATTGCAACCCGAGCTTGTGATTTGAATCACAAGTAGGTATTGGATATTATTGTAGTAATGTAGAGCAATAAGAACAAAATTCAATGATGCTCTCCCATGTTAAATGCCATTTCATTAAAACATTGTTATTAAAAGCTCCAGCCTTTGTGATGTACTAACATATAGTTTAGAGGACTGATACTCTATACGGCCATTCAAAATACATATTCTTCTTACATTATGTAGCATGAAGGCCTCCCATATAAACCAAAGTTTCATTGATAAAGGAAAACCACATCTTCTAATACAAGGCCATGTAAAATTAAACCCATATAAACCTTAAAGAAAGGACACGGTGAAAAATGGGGGTCAAGTAAGTGGATTGAGAATTGATCCATGTGGAATCCACCACCTCTGCCTTTAAAAAGGATTACATAGTTGAAAAGTTGAGAAGTAAGGCATCCAATGATCCATGTTTTGACCCTTTTTTGACCTAGTGAACAAGTCTTGGGATACATCAATCTTGAGCATGCCACAAAGATGGCATGGAAACACTACTAGACTTAATTTCCAACATATATTTTAGCTAAAATTACATGAAAATGACCAAATATGCCTCAGGTGGGTATAAGCATATCACATGGGTTCAATGGAAGGGATTTAAAAATCCTTTTTCTAGCACATTTTTTATGTACATAAGGGTATCATTTAAATGGGGTATTCACAAATTGAATAGAAAAAGGGTGTGTTTTATTCAAGAAAAATTCATAGATAAGGGGTTTTAAAATGAGGCCTTGAATGCATGTGATATAGAGGGTTCATATATAGGATTCCCCACGAGAAATATGCAAGGTTAAATTTATTGATAATATAGTGTAATTTTAGCTGATGGATGGCTATCGTTCATATTGGCACTTTTTAAGAAATGTAGTGTTAATAGTTGATGCTTATATAAACAGTATGACAATCAAGAATCTTGATCTACGAGGGCACTAAGGCTAATCCATGCCTATTGCATCTTACATAACTTGGCATTAGAAAATGACAAGGAGAGAGCAAATATTGATAGAGAAAATGGTGGTAGGATATGGTGTGGAAGAGGATGCACCAAAGGTAGTGGGCATAAGTGATGCTCTTGAGCTTTTGATGGAATCCTTGCATCTAGGGTAACCCTATGTAGGCTATAGTACATAGTGTGTGCATCTTTTTTTTAAAACACCAATTCTATTGGGTCATTCTAAATGCTTGAGGAATTTGTAAGAGATGTAGGTGTGCACAGGAAGACATCCCGCACCTCTTTGCAGGCACTCCAAAACCTTGTGGTCCTCAGTGCAACTCTAGCATGCCAGACTACCACTCAACTATGCTTACCTTCTACTGGGCGACACGCCTAGTAGAGAACCCCCAACTAGAATGTTATATGTTAGTCTACACTATGGTCAATTTGGTTTTCTCGATGTGCAAAAGTGTTTAATGACAATATTGTTGATGCTACTACTTTCTAAATCTATGTATGCAACTAGGAATGAAGTGATATTCTCTAGAAAATCCTCACAACCCAGACGAAAATACAGGTGTTCGTCCAGAAAGAGGACAACCTGGCCAAAGAAGAGAACAACTTGCTCACTCAACTACGAGATCATGAAGAGAGAGAAGCAAATGAAAGAGAGCAAATGATACGCCAAGAGCAGAGCAACCCAAGTCCTCAAGGAATGCAACCGCTCTACCCTAATAAGGGTGCTACCCCTCCCCTTATCTTTATTGTCCCTGTCACCACTGTACAGGTTACTCCTTCCCATTCTCCAAAAGAGAGCGCTACGATGCAAAGTGTGCTATCCACACAAGCTCAGGAAATTACCACCCCCACTAGACCATAGAGAGCCTCACCAAGTCCACCCCCTTTCAAAAGACTAGTTTCATGTGCGGATCCGAAGAGCGCCACTACTAAAGTATGCAAAGAAAGTATGTCAAGAGAACAATTCATTCAATCCCTATAGCAACCAGTCAGAGAACTCTCAGGGGAAAGCCCGAAAGCACAGGCGCACGTGCCCTTACATGCATATCCTGACCATGGTTGTTATCAAAGTTGTCTCCCACATTGTACCAAAGGATGAAATAAACTAAATTACCTATAAATCTGCCTCAGCTTGACCACCTTTGGATAGATGTCTCTGCACACAGCTTTGTCTTCCCCCGTTTAGTGGCAGAAACATTTTGATGTAAAAATGTTTGTCTATTTTTTGGACTTGATAATATAAACCTGCATTTTATTTTATTTAAAAAAAACAACAATCAAATCCCATTATTTGCATCTGAAACAAAAAAAATATGGAGTAGGACATATCGGAAATAAAATCTATGTCATCATGTAATGAGTGAGCAGATACCAAGGCAATCCACCATGTCTTTTTAGCTCCGCATCCTGGCAATTCTAACCTTCACAATGAAATGCTAAACAAGCATTCAAGCTAAGTGACTACTCTAAACAACATGCTACAAAAAAGTGAAGCTTCAGTTACATACTATAAAGCAAACACCACACCATAGAACTTTAACTTAACACCAACAGGCACACCACAAAACTTCAAATTTACCTGTTCCATCTCTTCAGGAGTAAATTTGGATGCAAAAAAAGAGTCATTAGCTTCATCCAATTTCCTAACTGAGTACAAAACATCGTTCAACTAAATAGCCATCAGAAGTGAATGTGGATTTCAATGTAGATCATCTTGGGCTGACCTGTCTCACGCCATCATGAATATAAATTCGGTACAAAGGAATAAATGGAGGTGGAGTCCCTCTCATTATCCTAAGTTAATCCATAGTTTGTGCTAGTAATTCCACTTGAAATTATCATTTTCATAGAGAGCTTATGTAATGATCTGGTCATCACCATTCTAAAATACTTTTTAATAGTTCTGAAATAGTCCAAATAGAACTCTTAATTTAATGCTTGAATCAAATTAAAGATAACAAATTTTGGAAGCTCCCGTCCAATTAAAAAAACATTTTAAGTATTCTTAGTAAGACCAGTTTGATTAAAGCATGACAAACTCCATATAGAATAGAAAAAGAAACCTTTAAATTTAGTAACCTCTCTCTTATTCTCTCTCTTTCCTTTCTCTCCTTTCTCCCTCTCTTTCTATCTGACCAAATTTCCACTCCTTTAAAAAATTGGCCCACCAAACATAGCTCGCCGACGAGCTATGCCGATGAAGCTCAAAATTTATATAGTAGACATATTTTTCCATCCCCTCTGACATACCTCGTCGACAAGCTATATTGACGGGGGTCAACATTTTTACAATAGATACTTTTTTCCTTTGTCCTCCGACATAGCTCGCAAGCGAGCTATGCAAGAGGGGGTCAATTTTGTTATAATGGATGCTTTTTCCATCCTCCTTCCACTGAGATTGCCGATGAGGTATGCCAGAGGGGATGGAAAAAGAAACCTTTAATTTAGTAACCTCTCTCTTATTCTCTCTCTTTCCTTTCTCTCCTCTCTCCCTCTCTTTCTATCTGACCAAATTTCCACTCCTTTAAAAAATTGCCCCACCAGACATAGCTCGCCGGCAAGCTATGCCAATGAAGCTCAAAATTTATATAGTAGACATATTTTTCCATCCCCTTTGACATACCTCGCCGACGAGCTATACCGACGGCGGTCAACATTTTTACAATAGATACTTTTTTCCTTTGTCCTCCGACATAGCTCGCAGGCGGGCTATGCAAGAGGGGGTCAATTTTGTTATAGTGGATGCCTTTTTCCATCCTCCTTCCACTTAGATTGCCGATGAGGTATGCGGGAGGGGATCAAATGTTTATAATGAACATATTTTTCCACCGCCCTCTAACATAGCTCGCCGGCAAGCTATGCTAGAGGTGGTCTAAAATTATAGGCCCATAACCCAACTACATGATAAGAAGACTATGTGCTTGAAGTATCAAGGAAGTATCAGCCAAAAAAATCATGCTAACAAGACCTTGCTCAATTCTAAGAGCAACTTGGAGACCACGATCGATCTAAACTGTAACCTAGTCATGAAACATAGCTTCCCATAGTGACAATAATTGTCCCACTATCTTTTCATAGAGGTGATCCACCCGATGGAATTTTAGAGAGGGACATTGAATTCAATAAATTTTTCACAAGAGGAAGCAAATGTTTTTGACGTCTTCCAACATAGCTCACGGATGAGCTATGTTGCGAGGGGCAATATTTTCTAAATTCATTAAACATAGTTCGCCACACTATGACCTCCGATGACACATGCTGACATAATTCTTCCCCTTCCCAATCCTGTTGACCAGGCTCTTGCTCTTCCATTTGCAAGTGACTGCGAACATTCTTCCTCCAACCCGAAGTGAATAGCTAGGGAGGCAATGCTAATTCACTGGCCAAAAAGACATCCTCCACAATGACTATTTTTGCTTGTTATGAAATAAGGCCAGCTATATTTTTTTACCCCTTAGCTCGCCGACGAGCTATGCTGAGAGACGGCAAATCTTTTGTCATTCTATAAAAATAATGAGCCCATCTGACATAGCTCGCCAGCGAGCTATGCCAAGAGGGTGCCTTAAAACATTGCAAATGCTACTTACTAGGAGGGTCTCGTTGGGCTACCAGAGTTTCAAGCGGGCAAAGTCTAGCTATCAAAGTCGACCAGCAGTTCCTGATGAGCGAGCATGAAACAGCGGCCAAATAACTTAGAGCTGGAGAAGAGAGTCACAAAGACATACGAGCTTGGGTGGTGGCCGACGGCATAAAGCTATGTACGCAGCACATATCTCTTTGAGCTGGAGAAGAGCTCGAATATGCTACATCAGCCCAAATAGTAGAGGAGCTTGGACGTGCTACAAGCAGGGGTGTCTGTCTCGCAAAGCGACTATAGAGGTAAAGAAAGCTCTAGCTAGAGATGGAGTAGCTCTGTGTGAAGCTGCAAATAGAGAAAAAGGAGGAGATGAGGAGATGCACAGGAAAGGAAGAGCTCGGGCGGTCGAGGTAGAGATGGGTTAGTGGAGGAGACGTTTGTGAGGAAGTGAGGGAGCGGGCGGAGGCACAAACAGGTTTGTACGAGGCACGGAAGAGAGGCGGCATTACAGAGAGGTGGAAGGGTAGAGAGAGGCGGCGCAAGAGTAGAGAGGGGTATTGACAGGCACAATGGTGAAGTGCCAAGGAAGAGAGGTACAAGAGAAGAGAGAGGTGGCCCAAGTGGAAGAGAGGAGGAATAGCAGAGAGAGGCGGCACAAGCGAAAGAGAGGGTAGCTTAATGAGCAGAAGAGAGGGTTGAACATGAAAGGCGAGAGCAAAATGGCGAGAGGTGAGAGAAGTAGAATGGCGAGAGGCGAGAGGGTGCAGAATGGTGAGAGTCAAGAGGGTGCAGTTAGCAGAATGGCGAGAGGATGCAGCGAGCACAATGGCAAGAGGCAAGAGAAAAGCCTGAGAGATAGAGCGTGAGAGGCGAGAGAAGGTCGTGAGAGAGGTAGATAAGAAAGGAAGGCATTTGAGTAAAGAGTCTAGAAAACATCTTCTAGACTGCATGTATTCCATGCTGGAGATCTTGACGAATATCCCATCAACCCTTCCCCACAGCAAGGAAGCTATATCTATCAGGGGCATTGTTGCGTGGCCATGGAGGAAGCTTGAACAAGCTCTCCTTCAAAAACGGCACCTTGCGCATTCCCAGAATTTATGTGAGCAACGACACTAAAAAATACTTTAGGAGAGCTGCCATAAGACTTACACGGTGGACATTCTCTCTCTATCTCCATTTCATGGATTTTCTCATAGATACTCCAAAAGACGGGTTGCTAAGAACACAGGCAGCAACAAAATGGTTGCTAAGATGTGGAATGGGCTGTGCAGAAACATAATCTGCATTTTCTAGCACAAATACAAAATTGCTGCAGATAACACAAGGAAGTATTGCAAGTCAATAGATGTAGTCAGGAGAAGGTCGTGAGAGAAGTTCATGAGGGAGAAGGAAGCTTGAGAGCGTAAGAGATAGGGAGAGACGTTGAGAGTAAGAGAGAGGCATAGAGCAAAGAGAGATTAAAAGATAGAGCATAAGAGATAGGGAGAAAAGGACAAACATAAGAGATAGAAAGAAATAGAAAGAGAGAGCATAATAGATAGGGAGCATAAGAGAGAAAGAGATGGCGTAAAAGGTAGAGACAGTGTAAGAGATAGGGAGCATAAGAGCAAAAGATAGGGAGATAGGGAGAAATAAGGAGAGAGAGAGGGAGAGAGAGAGAGAGAGAGAGGGAGGAAGAGATAGGGAGATAGAGCAAAAGAGATATAGGGATATTAAGAGATAGGGAGATAGAGCGTATGAGAGAGATAAGAGGTAAAAGTCGATGAGAGCCAAGAGAGAGAGTGCCATGGACATATCTGAGAACCCTCTTTGCTGCATTCCAATGTGTGATCGTGGGACAATACATAAGCTAGCTGAAAAGCCCTGTGGCGTAGGCTATATCAGGCCGTGTGGAGCATAGATATATCAAACTACCAACCAACTGCCTGTACAATGTGCCATCAAACTTTTCAGCAACATCATGCTTACTCAGCTTGAGTCCCTTTTCCAATGGAGTAGCCACAGGCTTACACTTCTCCATCTTAAATTTCTGCAACAACCACTTTGAATACTTTGTCTGTGACATAGAAATCCCATCATGGGTCTGCCAAAACTCAATGCCAAGACAATAATGCAATAGGCCCAAATCTGTCATGTCAAAGTTGTGACATAAAAAGGACTGCACTGCTATAATTTGCTGCAAATCACTGCCAGTGAGTATGATGTCATCCACATATAGTACCAACATGACCAATTATGATTTTTGCTGCAGAACATACAGATTTGGCTCTGTATGAGTGTTTACGAAGCCCTGTGACATCAAAAATTGGTGTATCTTCTGATACCACGTACGAGGTGCTTGCTTCAGCCCATATAGAGCCTTCCTAAGCTTGCATACCTTGTGCTCTTATCCTTTCACCTCAAAACCTTGGGCTAATATACATAGACCTCCTCTTAAGATCTCCATTGAGGAAAGCAGTCTTGACATTCATCTGGTACACTGACCAACCATAAAATGCAGCAAGAGAGATGACAAAACGAATGGTGGTCATCTTGGCCACTAGAGCAAAAGTCTCCTCATAATCTATCCCCTCATCTTGTGCATACCCCTTGGCAACCAAACGGGTTTTGTATTTCTCAACTGTGCCATAATGGGCGCATCAACTAAGTCCCATGTGGCATTCTTCTCAATGGATTTAATTTTAGCTTCCATAGCTTTCTGCCATGCCAGATTATGTTGAGCATCCTTGAAGCTCTGAGGCTAATTTTCAACTTCCATCACTGAGGTCATCAAAGCAAAATTGACCTTTTTTTTATTTTTTTGAGTGTTGGCCCTGGTTTTCCCCAAAGTAGGTTGATCCTTAGCATCTTGAATGGTCAACCTTGCCCAACATGGATAGATTTCTCTGCTGTACCACTCGGGGCTACATCAACATCTTTAGTCGCCTCACGGCGTTGATAATGTTTCCAAACATGAGGCTGTCTATTCTCAATAATTGGCTGCAAATTTGAAACATTTGAGGGAGAGCCATCCTCAACATGTAGCAAGCCATCTAAACTATGAGAAGTAGAAGGGGAAGCATCAAGAGACTCCATCTGATCATCCTCAAACTGGATGATGTCCAAAGGGGTGTCATCATATGGTGGCAAGTCTGCACTAGCGGGCTGCATGCACTCATTCTCAGCAAAGAGAACATCTCTGCTGATTATTACCTTCCTAGTAGCAAGATTACAAAGCCTAAATCCCCTGCTTTCAGTGCTATACCCCACGAAAATGCATTTGACACTCTTGTCATCAAGCTTTGTCTAATGTGCATCTGAAACCAAAGCATATGCCACTAAGCCAAAAACTCTGAAATGACTAACCTTTGGCTTAAAGCCATACAAAGCTTCAAATGGAGTCACATTAACCAAAGCTTTGGTAGGGCATCTGTTCTGAATGTAAGTGGCTGTCACAACTGCTTCTCCCCAAAAAGCCTTTGAGACTCTCTTGAATTTCAGCATGCATCTCGTCATCTCCATGAGAGTACAATTCTTCCTCTCAAAGAGTGGATTATGCTGTGGTGTGCAAGGGCATGTCAAGTGATGTTTAATCCTCTATCTGAGTTGAGTATTCCAATTCTAGAATTGGTTTGGTTCTCAGCCATAGCTTTGAACTCCTGAATTCAATAGAACACCTCGAATTTTTCCTTCATGAGAAACTAGAGTTGCTGGGACACACTCGGAGAGGCTGGAGCTGAAAAGAGTCTAGATCTAAGCAAAAACGTTGAAAAATAGCCAAAAACTACTTGAAATCACCTTCCGACAAGTCGTACGGACTCCCAGCATTGTCGCGCAACTGTACAAACAGATCTGTATGAAAGTTAAAAAAATCGCCTGAAATGGTGCGGGACAGGTTTGTTTGTATGCAGGCAACTCATAAGTTTCAAAAAACCGAAATCGGACCTCAAAAGGTCAAAAAACAGCCGCTAGACTGTTGGAGCTACCTCAAACGAAAGCTGGAGAGCTGAATGTGAGAACCAGGAATGCGCTCTAGAGCACCAAGCTTGCGGGAGTCTGGAAGCAACCGCGAGAATGAGCTCTAGAGACAGAAGCACTCTGATACCAAATGTAGGAACAAAGTGGAGACATGTGAACACAAGTGAGTAAGAGTGCACACACAAGAAAGCTCCAATAGAAATGTTCAAATGAAACAATGCAAGTACTTGGTATATATAGTACCCAAGAACTACTGGTCAACCATAGGGTTGCCTTTATGCCTACAACAACATATCTTTGTAACATCTTACACGGAATGCGGCATTGACGGTGGCATGAAAAGTGTACCAGGTTGATGCTGGCGTGGGCATTGTCGTCTTAAGGGAGCCAAACAATCGACAGTAGAGCTGTGAAGTGGGTTTTGAGCTTCTAGGAGAACCTCCCCGTGTTGCCTCTAGTGCTGCAATCTCTAGCAGAATCTCTAGCAGGTTACCCAGCCAGCATTTCCAGAAACACAGCCTCGTGAAGGCCCATTGTCTTCTTGAAGGTTTCTTTAATGCAGGTTACAACTGGTTGCAGTCTGTCACAGCCAATCCCACAGACAGTGGAGAAGGTTTCTTTAATGCAACTAACAGTTGGTTGTAGTCTGTCGCAGCCAATCCCACAACCAGTGGAGTTTTTGGGCCAATGAGAAGCTTTGGGCATTGCAAGGCTGAGCCAGAGTCATGAAATTTCAGGACGCTGAGCTAGAGCCTAACATTCTCACCCATCCCTAGCCCTATGGGGCTGTGAGACTTGCCTGCTAGTGGGGCTCAGACAACCACACTAGCATGCGCGGGGAAGTCCTCTAAGATGCCATCCCCATATGCTGGCTAGGTAGGGATGGATAAATGTGCAGGGTCCTGCTCTCACCATCCATCCCCATAGGAGGACAAACCTCCCAGCTATAGCCATTGATGTAATCTGCCAGCTCAATTAATTTTGCCATCAATTTCTATGGGTGGGGTTGAGTGCATTGTGCATCTTGGGGGGTACCCCAGGCCCCTCAGTGCAGCCTGAGAGGATGCCTACGGGGACGCTCCCGTAAACCCCAAACCCGGCGCTCTGGAGTGGGTATGGGGACGGAGCCTCTAAGTTTTCAAACTCTCATCCTTATTAACTAAGGCCTCGTCTACTTATAAACTGCTACACTCTCTGTGACTCGTGAGTAAATGTCCCAAGAACGTCCTTGCATGCACCAGGCAATCCCCTGCGATGGAGCTCCTGGGGTTAGACCGTACAAGTTGGCTAACCTCCATCATTTATAAAAAAATCCCGGTCTTTACAGGAGTAAACCTCTCCCGGGACAATTTGGGCGATCGTCAATCTAACAAGGCTGAAGGTAATCCTGAAATCGAATTTACAGGAGTAAACCTCTCTCGAGACAATTTGGGCGATCGTCGATCTAACAAGGCCGAAAGTAATCCTGAAATCGAATCGATGCAAGAAATTGGGCGACCGGAAGGTGTTAGTCTGGGCGTGCTACAGGATGGACGAGTAAACTTTGCTTATTTTGCCTCGCTCTTGGAATGTCATGGTAAGGCTAGGGCTCTTCTCGAGGGCAAGCGGGTGCATGACCATATCAACAGATGTGGATATGATGGCAACGTATTTCTGGGTAACTGTCTGGTGCAAATGTATGGCCGGTGTGGGATGCTGGAGGATGCACGAGCTGTGTTCGACAATATGAATAACCCAAACTTGCACTCATGGAGTATATTGATGAAAGCATATTCCCAGAATAAGAGGCTCGATGAGGCAAAGAGCGTTTTCATCGGAATGCCAAAACGAGACCGTGTATGTTGGACAGGAATGATTACTGCTTGTGCTCAGAATGGTCGTAGCATGGAAGCCCTCGAACTCTTCTGGCAGATGCAGCGAGAAGGCATAAATCCAGATGAGGTCTCCTTCATTTCTGCCCTTGATGCTTGTACTAACAGCACGGCTCTAGAGAATGGTCAGAAGATTCATGCTGGCATTGTTAATAAAGGATTTGAGACCAGTGTCGTTGTAGGGAACGCACTAGTTAATATGTATGGCAAGTGCAGAAGTTTAAACAATGCACGGATCATTTTTTGCAAAATGCCTCAACAGGATGTCATATCGTGGAACGCAATGATGTCAGCATGTTCTCATAATGGAGATGAAAAGGAAGCTTTGGAAGTCTTTGGTCATATGCAGCACAAAGGCATCACATTAACCAATGTCACCTTTCTTTGTACCCTTGATGCATGTGCCAACCTGGCATCTCTAGAAGAAGGTCAGGGTATACATGCCTGCATCATTGACAATGGATTTGATTTGGATGTCGTTGTAGGGAATGCCCTAATTAATATGTATAGTAAATGTGGAAATCTGGATTATGCAAGAATTGCCTTTTGCAAGGTTCACAGCTGGGATGTGGTCACATGGACAAGTATGATAACAGCATATGCCCAGCAGGGGTATGGCAAGGAAGCCATACAACTCTTTCATCAGATGCAGCTTGGCGGAGTCTTGCCAAGCAAGGTAACCTTTGTTAGCATCCTGGATGCTTGCACCTCCCTCTTAACCCCTCTAGAGGGCCAAAGTGTCCATGCTCATATCGCTGGTAATGGTTTTGAATGTGATACTGTTGTCGGGAACGCCCTTGTCAATATGTACGGCAAATGTGGAAGTCTAAATCGTGCTAGGAGTGTATTTTGCAAGATGCCTCAGCGGGATGTTGTTTCTTGGAGTGCCATGATAAGTGCTTGTGTGGAGAATGGGGATGGCAAGGAGGCCATTGACCTGTTTCAGCAGATGCAGTTAGAAGGTGTAAGACCAGACATGGTAACCTTCATTTGTGTTCTAGATGCATGTGCTAGCCTTGCAGCTGTAGAAGCGGGTCAAAAGGTCCATGCTGATATCATTGACGCTGGACTTGAATCTGATGCTGCTATAGGGAGTGCGCTCATCTGTATGTATGGCAAGTGTAGTTGCCTTGGCAGTGCAAGGACAATCTTTTGCAAAATTCCTCAGCGTAATATGCTGTCCTGGAACACCATGATCACAGTATGTAATCAGAATGGGTTGATCAGTGAGGCCTTAAAAGTTTTCAATCAAATGTTCCTAGGAGGGGTCAAGCCAGATAGGATCACTTTCATCTGTGCGCTTGATGCGTGTGCCAGCTTAGTAGCCTTGAAAGATGGTCAGGAGATCCATTCTGGCATTATTTACAATGAACTAGAGTCAAATCTTTTTGTTGGAAATGCCCTTATCAACATGTATGGAAAATGTGGTAGTCCTGATGATGCAAGGAGTGTATTTGACAGAATGCCAGAGCGGGATCTGGTTTCCTGGAATGCCATAGTCATGGGGTCTTCTACGAATGCTTATGACATGGAAGCATTGGAATTGTACCATCAGATGGAGTCTGAAGGCTTTAAGCCTGATGAGATCACCTTCATCAGCGTTCTTGCTGCATGCAGCCATGCAGGACACGTGGATGATGGCAGGAAATACTTTATATCTATGAACAAAGATTATGGCTTAACACACATGGTAGAGCATTATGGATGCATGATCGATCTTCTTGGACGGGCAGGACAATTGGACGAGGCAGAAAACTTGAAAAGCAAAATGTCTTTTGATCATGCTCCATCCGTGTCATTAAGTTTACTTGGTGCTTGCAGGATCCATCATGATGTACAGAGGGGAGTAGATATTGCAAATCACGTTTTCGAATTTGATGAAGAGCATTCTGCAGCATATGTACTGTTGTCAAACATTCATGCTGCTGATGGCAAGTGTGTTCATGTTGCCAAGTTGAAGGGGGCAACATAAAGAAGTATTCCTTCCTGGTGACCATGCTGCATCATCAGGAGACATGTGCAGGCCTTAAAGAGGTTGATAACCAAATGGAGAAGGCAGTCAAACGCTGCAACAAGACTCTGCTGCAGGCCGCAGAGGAAGAAGGGAAGCCCTTGTATTTGATCATGGGGAGAAACTTGTCAAGGCTTGTGGGCCCAGGTTTACTTGTGTCTCCAGATGTTGAACCTATGGTGAGGATATCTGAGAATGTTCCTATGCTCCCAAGTCCAGTTCTTAAATTTTCTGGTAACCATGTGAGTTGCATGTGGGTTGAAGACTTACGTACCGGAGAGGTGCAGACCCTACAAGGTTGACCAGATGGCAGGCATCTGGTTAGGACAAGGCTATGGTGCAGGCTGCAGAGGAAGAATGAAGGGCAGAAGCTGGGCAAGATTTATAGGCCTTTAGTGGCGCTTGGCCACAGTTTTTGGCTTACTAATGCTGTACCTGGCATGTGAGCTAACTACTGTCTTACTAGCTTCTAGGACTCTCTCTCTAGAGCAGAGAGCTAAGGAGGCTGAAGGCTCTTCTGCTGCTGATGAGGAATACCAGGGGGGAGGACTCCTATAGGCTGCGATCAGCCCTCAAGTATGACTGATCAGGGTTGCTGACCAGTCAGTCTGGGACTGTCCTGGGTTGCTGCTGTCCAGGCCAGATATGACTCTGATCCGTGCTGATGTGGCAGTCAGCCATGTGTCCTGCAGTTGGACCTGCTCTTGGAAGTTGATGCTGTCCTTGCAGTACCTTTTCCGTGTCCAGATGTGGCAGCCTGCATGGTTGCCATGTGGACCTCTGATCTGCATGTTCTGCGTGGTGCTTCTGCAGCCTGCTGCTATTGACATGGATGGGCCATGTGGCCTTGTGGATTGCTGGCCAACTGCTAGGTGTTCTGTCTTGGGCCTCAATAGCCCATGGCATAGCTGCCTTTGTTAGCAGCTCTGCAGCACTGCAGCCATAGTTACCCCTCAACCAGGAGCAGTCCCAGCCCCGGCAGGCAGTGCCTTGGCCCCCAGCACAGGGAAGCGGGAGCAGACACCCATTCTGTATGTTTGATTTCATATATGAATCCTATGTCAATGAGCTTTTGAATCTCTTCTCTAACAACCAAGGCATATTTAGGATTCACTGTCACTTAATCCATCATAGGGAGAGAATGTTTTACCACTTCAGGCGATACACCTTTCATGTCGGAATACAGATGTGCAGTTTTCCCTCTCTCCATCAGAAATCAGCTCTTTTGGAGACATTAGCTCCAACATCAGAAAGAAACCTGGGAACAGCTAGCCAAGTAAAGAGAACTGGACAATGAAGGATGGACTTGGAGGCCTGGACCAGGTAAAGGAGAATTGTTGTTTCTATTGTCATGTGTAGGGCCTCATAAAAAGGATTGCCTGCACAAGCAAAGATGGTCCTGCAAAAAATATTTTCACTGTGATTAAGGAGATTGAAGATCAGCAAAAGGGGAAAACCTCACATGTTTTAGTTTTACAGCAAAATTCTGGACCTCTCAGGATGGGTAGACAACTGGCCAAATAGGTGTCGAGAGTTGTGGTGCCATGAGGACAAAATTGCGGCAAGATATGAGTAAAGATTATGAAGGCACGAGCATGTTGAAACATGGCATGGGGGCTTTACCCCACATGTAACCAAGCAAATGCAAGTAATGTATCCACTTCTCTAAAGGGAGGTCATTTTCATGCAATGGCATAATGCAAGCTTTCCTATAAAACTCAGAGCATGATCATTGAGTTTTTTCAGTTAGACAGTATGAACCAGCAAGCCCCAAAGAGATGGTGCGTTCGAGGACCAGAGCTAGACATGATAGACTTGCTAGCAAGTTGAGGCATAGATCAAACTTGGGGACCTTCTCAACATGCTCACCAGATCTGAGGCACGGCCAACGGGGGTGACAATGGTGCTTGTCTGATGCAGGACCAGCCATTGCGGACCACACATACCTACCGTTGCCAACGCTTTGTCACCAGTTTTATGCCCCAGCCTCGTACATTGCTGGGCTTTCTCTTGGCTTGACCCCACGACAGCTTTTGAATGATCATTACAGGGATGCCACATCACACCTTGGAGGACTCTTAATAAACTCTCTCTCTCTCTCAAGTGTCTTTACAAGTCCCTCTCATGTGAAGTCTGTGCCTACTTTGTTTAGCTCATGCACTTAGGTTGCATACACCTTAGATTAATATTGTCATTAGTATAGGATTAGTAGTCATTCAAGCAGTCCTCTCATTAGGAGAGCTTGATCAGCTCTCCCAGTTTTTTTCTAGATCCTTGAGAGTCCTTTGTGAGCATTCTCATAGAGTTACCTACCCTACCCCTTCTTGTTTTATTGTGAGATTGGGCTTGCTTCCTTGTGACTGTGAGAGATGGTTTGACTTGTGTTAGTGAAGGTTTGGTGAGAGATCTTTTGAGTGCACCATTGAGGGTTCTTCATCTCGTTTCATATTGCTGTATTTTATGAAGTCTTTTCTAGGTCCAAGCAGTCCTACTTAGCCTATGCGCCTAGTCTAGCTTTCTACTATGACACAAAGAGCAGTGCCGGTAAGACTTATCAACAACTCAAAAGACAAAGTTCCATTCTCTGACATGTTAAACTCCAGGCTATTTTGTTGAATCAAGACAATGCCTAAGCAACATCATGTGGCAGACGCAAACAAAAGCTCTACAAGCATTCAGTGGACTAAACAGCAGATGGACACCTACAAAGCTCTACAAGCATTCAATGGACTAAACAGCAGACGGACACCTACAAAGATCTATGAGACAAAAGTCAAAGCTAGAACGACATCTTGGCCTACTCTAATGCAAGCAGTCTAGACGCGGACTAAAATAGCCCCCAGTGTCATGACGATAGCTTACCAGTAGACAACGGACAACACAAACCAGTGACAACAAATTGAACCCTACAAGTAGACTAAAGACAGCACAGTCAAAACAGAGTGGCACAATGTAATGAAGCCAAGATTGGGCCAAGTTTGTCAGGGTTAGGGCTAATTTGGCTTGGCAAGGAGATATAGCGAGGGGGAACTATATAACCCACCCTTTGTACTCACCATGTGACATCTAATCCTATCATACTCCCTCCTTCCTCCTACTTGCCCACTCTCTCTCTCTCTCTCTCTCTCTCTCTCTCTCTCTCTCTATATATATATATATATATATATAAGCCCTATTTGGGCACCATTTCAAAGCTTCTTCACCTACCTTCTTCCAAGCATCTCCATCACATTTTGAGCTGTGAGACAGGAAGGAATTGACTCCATAGGCATTTGACTCTCCCATGGTGTGTAATAAAGCTTTGGTGTCCCACTGTACCAAATGCAGCAGCATGTCACTAGTTTTGGGTAGCTTATATAGGGTTTTGGGTAGCATGCAAAAAGCTTAGGGCAGCTTCAACGTGAGGAAGAGTCACAGCCCAATGGAATCCTTTGGATTACCATCCACAATCTGTTGTATCCCACTACATTGGATGTGTTGCATCAAGTATTTTCTCCTTTTTGTCTTTTTAAGAGGATTGTCATGCTGTCTCCAAGCAGAAACAATCTTTGCCTCACAGGCAAATGCATTGCAAGCACGAAACACCTTGCAAGGTTGGGGTATATATGATGGTTGTTGGACCTTACATATTTAACTCTTAGAACTGACAAACATGTCATTCTATGCTAAATGTGGCATAGAGCAGTCACGTGTTGTTGGAGCTATGATGCGTGGAGGAGTGATGACAAAGGCTAGGCAAACCTATAAAAATAGACACCAACATCTTAGGAGAATGCACTTATGCGAATGCTGGTAATGCAGCCAATGCAGCTCAGCCATGCTACGCATCTTCCTAATCCGTGGCCAAATCATGCTTCAAAGCCATGGAAGATGCCTCAGTATGCAGGACAAAAATCTGGTTATTTTCAAGCGATTATAGCTCCAAATACAAAAGGATTTTGTGGGAGTAGCTGCACAAATAGAAATTGCAGCCCACATGATGGAAACAAATATGGATGGCAAGAGAAAGAGGGTTGTTATATCAGTTTAGAGGAATAATACATGGCCCTAGATGATGCCCTGACAGTTCAACATATTAATAGAAGAAAGACCTGTCTGCAGGGTGATGGAATGAACCTGACAATGATTATGCCCTAGCAGTTCAGCATATTAACAAGAGAGATACATGTATGCAGGGTGATGGAACAAGCATAACAGTGATAATGAAGCAGTCCTGATTGGTGAAACGATAGATGATGAGCCAAGCAATGATGAGCAAAGATATGATGGAGATGTTGACCAACAAGGTAAGAATTTGGATTCGCTTACAATTATTACTTTTAGGCATGCAAACCTTGAGGACAGTTTTTTGAGGAGGAGGTAAGTATCGAGTAATGTATGGTCTCCATAAAGGAATAAAATATAGAAGACCACACAGATGATAGCAAATGATGCCAAAGTAATATTAATTCTAAAGCTACATCAGAGCACATTCAGGAGCATGACAGTGGGGAGCATGGCTAGAACTTTAACATAATTAATGCCCTTCACTATTGCTCACTAGGTGAGTATAACTCCAAGTTTTAGCCGCCATAATGAAAAGGATGGGATCTCATGAGAGTTGTAAATGCAAGGGCAGAACTTTGGAAGGGTGTCCTCGTGCTGAATACAGCACATGATAAATATTGCTGCCATATATTCGCACTTGCAAAGGCAAACCCATGTGCACATGATGACGTTGCACAAAACTATGAGGGTGATGTCGGGACTATTAGTTATAGCTCATCAAAGCTTCACTACTAGAAACATGGAGATATCACTAGCCTATGAGCTAGAAATTCAGAAATGTGTTAAAAAGTTCTTTGACTACTAGAAACATGTAGATATCACTAGCCTATGAGCTAGAAATTTAGAAATGTGTTAAAAAGTTATTTGTCCAGAAACTTGCAGACATAAGCCCTTAGCCAGCAAGGCAAGCCTCGAGATTCAGCTGTTATGATTGCACTCCTAATACGGTGTGGTGTTGAGGTTTTTAGGCCACAAATTTCTGCATATCTATCATCAAGGTAGTATGCATCTTTATACATGTAGTTATACCAGCTTGTCAACGACTTAGGAGCCATTGTCCATTCTCCCTTCAAGAAGCTTTGGAAAATTTAGTTGAGTTTCTTTGAGCATCACTTACCAATTCCATGGCTGGTGTAGCTTTCGCCTTAGATAGAGTGGAAGATTTCAATTTCCCTTTTGCCTTCTTTCATCTTGAAACCCCTTTTCTTTTTTGTCTTCTTGGCGACATCAACTTTCATCAAGTCTGCCTTAGCCTTGCACTGAGTACATTTAAGATCAAACTCATTTTGCTTCTTATGCTTGGAGATGCTATTGTTCTTGGACATGACGATTGAACTCAACTCTATAATATTGCCTTAAAAAAAGAAGTTCCAATGGGTTCCCAAATTACACCATCTTAGCTTATCCAAGATGCTGCCAACATTCTCTTAGCTTTGACACTAGCTTGTGCGGCTACTTTTGATCACGAGGATTGGAGGGAGTTTTGCAGTAAGCATACGTATACTTCCCAATGCTCATAACATGTAGTGTCTCAGTTCTCTTATTGAATAGAGCTAGTTGGCAGCTTACTTTTTTTGGATCCATTCCTCTAGGCTTATAGTTTTTCTATCCTTTTAATGCAGGTTTCCCCTTTGAAACCAAACAATTCAAAAGCCACTAAACTGGAACTGGAGGCTGCTTAACACGGATTTAGAAAAATGACTAAAGAAACACCAGAAATGGTAAGGCATTGACAAGCATCAGGAAGTGGTAAGGCATTGACAGATGCTTGTCAATGTCTTACTAGTTCCTGCGTTCTTCACTTTCTTTAGTCATTTTTTTGAATCTATTTTAAGCAGCCTCTAGCTGCAATGGGGAGGCTTCCAGAGTTTTTGGTTTCATAAGGGACACCTGTATTGAAAAGATAGAAAAACTATAAGCCTAGAGATCACATGTCACGTTTGATGATAGGAAAAGATCCTAATAGAGTAGTAGAAGATGACTTGCCAGATACAGCATTGTTTCAAATTGATGTTGTCCCTGACTAGCGCGCAGACATAATTGGAAGACCACCCTTTGAATTGAAACCAACGGAAGCTAGAAAGTTGATCCTAAAATCTGCCCTTCAAATTGATGTCGTCCCTAACTAGTGCACAGACATAATCGGAAGACCACCACTTGAATTGAAACTAGCAGAAGCTAGAAAGTTGATCCTAAACGTTGCCGCTACCAATTGATAGTGGGCCAACTCTATAAGATGGGTAGAGATCAAACACTAAGAAGATGTGTTATGCCTCATGAAATCATGCCAATCATTAGAGAAGCCCATGAAGGCATAGCAGGAGGTCACTTTGCCAGTGAAGCAACTTCAAGGAAAATCCTCTTGGTAGGATATTGGTGGCTTTTGAGAAACATTTCCAACAAAACTTTTCTCCAAAATGATGCAGACACAACAATAAAAAATAATAAGCGCTCCATAAACTTCATATAGTAAATGTTGAGAATGAAATTTCAACCTAGGAAATTTTCCTTTCTTCAAAGAAATATGAACTCACCACCATGCAATGGTGGGAGAACAAACCTTGACGGATTGGAATTTACACTAGTTGAAGCATGATGGTCTATAAACAAAAGAATGCAAGAACCTCAGTATTTCTCATGTTCTCATAGATCCCACTACAACTGGCATCCTAGGCAATGATACATCCAACATACCTATCATCAACATAATCTCTCCATAATCTATCTTCATCTAAAGAAGCTTGCCAACCTTGTCATGCATCCTACTTCAAACTTTGAAGTTTTTCCAACCTTGCCAATCATGCGTCACCTAAACAGAATGTTGGCAACGACGTTGCACCTCAGACATCATGAGCTACGTGCATGAGCTACGTGCATTACGACATATTGAAGCCGATTGTTTGAGCTCCCACTACCAGCCTTAACAGCCTTCTTCATTGCATCCCTCATTCCTGCTACTCTTCCTCTCATTTCCTCTATAGCCTGCCCTTCCATAAACTCTTGCATCACTCTCTCTACCTCCCTTTTGTTCATCTTGTTTTCCTCATCCCTCCCCAGCTGTAGTCCTATCTTCCATTTTGTATATCATCCAATAGCTTGTCACATGATCAAATATATGCGGCCATCCAAACAACATAACCCCTCGCTTGTGCTCTCCAATGTCAAGCTCCAACCACAGTGTGAGAAGAAGCCCGACACCACTGGATGTGCAACACCACCACTTGTGGTGGCCAGTTGATCATCTTTCCTCAATGTCCTATTTGGTCCACAAATCCTTTCGGGAATGCTTCCAAGACATTTCATCCGAGGCTAGGGACGAAACCTACCCTAATTACCCATAGAAAATGTTGCTCGCTAGCTATGAGGCCGAAATCGATCACTTGGACTTGTTCAATTGACTAGAGGTGTGTGATTGGTATTTTTAGCTCAGACATTATGAGCTACTTGCATGGGTCATGTTGGAGGGGTTAACTAGAGAGTAATACGGTGGCAAAGGTGGCGATTCAACATTAATGAGAGGCATTCCCACAAATCCTTTCGGTAATGCTTCCAAGACATTTCATCTGAGGCCAGGGACGGCGGAACCTACTCTAATTACCCATAGAAAATGTTGCTCGCTAGCTATGAGGCCGAAATCGATTACTTGGACTTGTTCAATTGCTTGGAGGTGTGTGATTGGTAGTTTTAGCTCAGACATTATGAGCTACTTGCATGGGTCATGTTGGAGGGGTTAACTGAGTAATACGGTGGCAAAGGTGGCGATTCAAAATGAGAGGCATTCCCACACAAGAGGCATGGTGCGACATGGACCGCTTCTTTACTTAGAAGAGGACTCCCCCTCATCCTCCACATGGCAACCTCTCCTTGAGAAATAGAATACATAGAAGTAGAAGAGTAGATATTATAACGGTGTGTGAAATGTCAAGATAGGTGCCAAGAAAAAGAACCAATATGGAAAGGGATAGGGGATACAAAACACAAAAGAAACCCAATTGGCATCCTTAGCTCTGCCCTAAACATGTGGCTGGCCTTCATTTATATAACTTGCATCTATTACATTATACTGGCAACTTGCCAGGTACCTAACACTACATAGAGATCCACAACCCCTTAGTTGCACACATCTTCTCTCTTCTCCTTTAGGCTTGCACACATCTTCTATTTTCCTCTTTCAGCTTCACAATGTGTCCTTACTATGCCATGTCACGGTATAGAGTAGAAGTAGTGCCTTCTAGGATTTTGTAGGTTCTTTGAGCCAACCAAAAAGAAGATTGAATTTTTGGACCAATGAGAGGGATTGGTCACTGGACACTGTACCATTGAGATTTCATCCCTCCTAGTTCTAGCACAAGCATGGGAAGTTGCAAAAGCATTACTAGTGGGGTTGTCCCAGCCCCACTAGCATGCGTGGGGAGGACCCCTGAATTGCCACCTCCCCCCTACCCCCTACTACATACCCTCAGATATCTTTTTCCTCAGTTGCTTTCTCTCTGGGAGCTCTCTGGTTTCCCCTTCCTTTTTTACTATTGATCACCCTCCAATTGGTGGAGGTTTTGTTTCTTCTCTCCCTCTCATTGGTGGAGATGTTCCTCCCTTTGGGTTTCTAGTAGCTCAGCATGGCTCTCTAGATCTGGGCTTTCAATCCCAGTGTTTTTTGGCTCTACAATCCTAAACATCTATGCTTACAGTCTTTCATCGCTCCAATTACACAGAAAGGTTTGGGGCACAGACAAATATACTATATAGACGTTGTCTAATCTTCTTGTAGAGGTTTCGACTCACCTCCTGCTACTAGTCAGTCCAGCTTCTTTGCAAGAGCTTACCATCTTTTCAACTCACAGGCATACTAGCAAGATGGACAAGGTGCTTGCAATGCTCTTCACAGTTCAGTTTCCATGGAAGCATTCAACAATAGCGCTCAGATTTTTAAAATCAAGTAGGTGGAGAAGGTTTAGATGGTGCTATATAGGGTTTGCCTATTCTTTCTCTTCATTAAAAGGGGACTCAAAATTGAAGTAAGGCCGCAATGGTTATAATTGATGAAGATATCCTCTACAAATCAGGTCAATAGCTTGAGACACGTTCAATTATTGGATTTGTGCATGGTCCTTGAACACCTTCCTTATTTTTGGATTTAAAACTAGATTAGATTGAATTAGGTCAAGAAGGGTGGGAAAGTTAAAACTATTCAATATCTTAAGAATGGCTATCTTGCCTTTCTTTTTTAGAAGCCTGAAATGGCCTTGGAAGTCAAGAATCATCCCTTCAAATGATTAGAAATTAACTTTTGTATTTGGAAAGCTCGATACCTTCCTTTGACCCTAAAGCTTCCTGAGTATTCAAAGCTCTGGCATTGGTTGAGTATTTGAATCTACCTTTTTCCTTTTGCATCCAGGAAGCAAGGCGATATGTTCAAGTTTGGGGAAGGTAATACGGGTTGAGAAGAAACAATTCATCAACCCAAGGGCTCACCTGCAAGCTTGTGTTGTCGTGGAGGAGTTCCCGGGCAAGCTATTGTTATATTCCAAGTCCGCTCCTCAACCAACAACCTCCTATTTATACAAACTTACCGCATTAGTGTTTTGTGTAAGGGATATTAGGACACATGGTAAAAGAGTATCCAAATAGGAATGATTCTAAGGAACAATAAAAAACTGTCCAAACAAGAATGGTTCTAAGGCATGATTAAAAACTATCCAAATAGGAAAGGTTCTAAGGCACGATTAAAAACTACCCAAATGGGACCGGTCCTAAGGCACAATATTCAAATGTTCCTACATCTTCTAAGCCAATCTCTCTTGCTTCTCACAAATGGAAAACGTTAGAAAGCTTGTAAACCCATTTTCTACTTCTTATGGGACTAATCAAGAGAAGACTTTGATGAATGGGAGAACATCTATTATCTTTTGCAGACTGTTACCACACATGCAAGCAAGAGGGGTTGTTGTTAGAGGAGATTCTGAATTTAAAAAAATCAAAATTGAAGAGTAAAGGGATTACAAAAGGTGAGTAGACTACTCACATTCCTCTTCTCAAAAACTTCAAGGTACTTTAATAGTTAGAGAAGGAAGAATCAACTACCATTGTGCACAAGGATGACTCTGTGACCATGTAGGTTGGAGTGGAGTCAAAGAACAAGTTCAAGGTAGAGCTTGCTCCTCTTGATATAGGTACACTTGGAAACTTGGAGGATGACCAAGCTTTGCAGACAAAGGGGTCAAGACTGAAGCGCTTGATATACAGGATGGGGATTTTGTGGATGAAGACATAATGGCCACCATCAATCTAAGAAACAAGCCAGTAACATCAAGAGTAGGCCCTCAAAGATCCCTGTGAAACAAGTGACAAATGATTTAGGTCATGAGGAAGTGTTAATAAGAAAAAGTGTAGCAAACAAGGTCGATAGTAAAACTTAAGAGAGGAATAGTATCTTTCGGAGACAGGTGGCTCATTGAGTTGTATCTTTTGTGATGATATAAATAAAACCCGCAATTCTCCCCCTCCAAAAAGAAAATATTTCTTTTTAGTTAAGTTTTGTCTCTCTCTTCAAAAGGATTCTCCTCAAGAAGTCTCTCTTGTCTCAGTACATAAGTACCTTGAAGTACTTCTCTTCTTTCAAAAGTCCCTTGTTTATTTCATAAGAATTCGTGTCTTCTTCTATAGGTTAGTTTTGTAAACTATCTCTTTAGGGGCTCTCTCTTTCCCCAATGGAATGACCCTTTGATTCTTTTAAATCCTTACCAAGGGTCCTCAAGATTGTCTCTTTGATTCTAATAAGAGAAATAACATCATTCTTTCGAGGAAAATCATAGTTATTAAACAAGAGTATTTTGAAATACTCCCTTAAAATCTTCTTTGCCATCAAAGGTAAACCCTGGTGTGATCTACAAATCAAACACACAAGGTCTTTGAATGTAGGAGAAAATAAAATTTTAAAAATGCAAAAATTCATGGAAAATAAAACATTAGACATGCAAAATTCATATTTATTAGAAATAACATAGGAGAAGATTAAATATTAGAAATGCAAAATTTCACTGAAATTTATGAGAACTTGTGCAAATCAATCAATAAAGCATAATCATTCCATTTATTGTATTTATTGAACCTAGGTCATATAGATGTGAAATTGCTTGTTATCTTCCCGCTAGGCATCCCTCACGGGCAAGGATAGTAATCAAAAGTAGCCACCATTGCACCTTCCCATCCTTGTACAATCATACTAATAGAAAATACAAGACTCAACCCAAATTCTTATACATGTATGCACCCAAATATATAAATACAGCGCATAAACCACATATGTATGCTATTTTACAAAAGCTTGGTCTCAAGCATAGTCCTCTCACCCAAGCACCAAGGGGACCTAGTTGTCACTAAGCCAAATGGAAGGAGGGATTGTGAGAGGAGGCTCCAAGAGAGGAGAACAACTCAATAGTGGAGGTGGACAAGAGAGAGGGGGAGAGTAGAGAGGAAGGATGGGGTGGTGGTGGATGAGAGAAGAGGGCTTCTAAAGGGATGAGGGGAGCTAAGAGCTTGACAAGGAAGAGAAGCAGTATGGAAGTAGAGGTAGTATGGAAGTGCAGGCTTGTTAATGTGAGGCTTGATGTGAAATTCATGAGATGACCTCGTCTATAAGATTTGGAAGTACATCCTATGTGGAAGACACCAACCTAGTATGGTCATCTCATGTGGTGATTGGCTCGTTGACATGCATGTCCCTTTGAGTTGGGTGATGCACATTGAGATGCCTTTATGGATATCTATGTTAAGTGTAGACTCGGCTCACCCTTATCTATCCCTACCTCATATTATATCTCTTACCTAGCGAATCATACCAGTGGTCTCATATGCTTTAGCCATTCAAACCCTGCTTATATTTATGCAACTAATTGTGTAGGACTAAGGTAGTAAGGATTCATTGATTCCCCACCTCATTTTAAGGCATATATGCATACTCCCATAGTCAATCCTTATATTTAGAGATCACCCTCTTATCTATCCCTACCTTATGGTACATCTCTTACCATGGGAAATAGATTCTAACATAGGACATACTCACACAACAGCAGCAACTCAATCTATTTTTTTAAAGAAGCTACATGGGTTTGTCAAAGCAAGGAGGAAATATTGGTCTTTTGCTCCATTGGAAAGCCATTGCAGTTGTAAATGAGCATTTTTTATGCAGTTTAATTTGATAGCTAGAGACACATGCATTGATTTGTTTCTTGCACGGTCCAAGACCCTTGCTTGTTTTCTTAATAAGATCGTATTGAAGTGGATAGAAAGAGTATGGATTGTCGAATCTATTAGATATATGAGGAAGGGACATCGAGCATTTCTATTTGAAAAACTAGAAATGGCTCTAGCTATTAAAAGTCACACTTTGTGGCCAGTTCAAAACTAGCCTCTCTATCTCAACCACTAGTCCTCTTCCTATGACCCAAAACCTCCCTGAGATACAAATTCCCCCATTACAAATCTCCCTCTACCTTTCTATAGCTAGATACCAAATTTCCAAATCTCCCTCTAGCTTTCTGCAGCAAGACAAAGAAGTTGTGCTCAAGCATTAGCAAGGTGTTAGTGGTTGAAAAGGAGCATACCATCAATCCTAGAGCTCACCCTTAGTTCTATGTTGAGGTTTCTTTAGAATCCAAATATATGATTCACCCTCAAAGTATCCTTGAGCCTTCAGTAGATCCTTTCGTACCCATATTTGCTTGGTTTCCTTTTGTCTTTATCTTCTTCCTTGGTGGCGTCCTTGTCGAGGTTGAGAAGTGGAAGTGGACGTTGAAGTTGATGCTTGAATGTTGGTCCGGTTGGTAGGTCTTAGCACATCTTGTTGGTTTGACAACCCTTTGTGAGTGTCTTGCATCCAATTTTTACCAAGAATTGCAGTTGCCGTCAAGGTGCCTATAGGAACTACAAAAAACTTGCAAGGCACAATGTAATTATCCAAGGAAACATTCAATGTTAAAGAACCAATAACATTAATTGAAGTACCTCCTATGGATTGAATTTCAAAATCACAAACTTGAAGGAGTACCTACTACCTAGCCGAGATGTTTTAATGTTTCCCAAGAGATGAGGTTATTGCTTGCTCGCCAATCTACCATGGCCTATATTCAGCATGTTGCACCTACTGATGTCAACTCTACCCAATGAAGAGATGGAGTCATATCTATCTCGTTAGGGTCAATAACATTATCAACTGCAGGTTCATCTTGATTAGGTAGCACCACTCTTATGGTGTAAAAAGGTGTAATGGTAGTAGGTTGATCATTATCAAGGTGCATTGTCTGAGTGCCTTTAGTAGTTGGTAGATCAATTGTTACCAGTGTATGAACCCCATTTAGTGAGTCTTCTAGTTTGGGTAAAGGATCACACCAAGAGTCTTCAAGACCAAAGTATTGGCCCAGTTTGTTGACTTACACACTTGGAAGATCTTGAGCTTGATTGGGAGATTCAACATTCTCAGGATGGACTGGGGTGTCATTATTTTCCCATTCATCCAATCTGAGAGGTCTCTCCATAGAGTAGGATTACCCGTAATAGCATCACTATGGACATCTTCATCTCAGTAGATAGGAATGAGGTTGATCTTGTAATGTCTCAAGGACCAATCATAGCTTCCCTGCCTATTGATTCCAACTCTTCTAAGCCATATAAGGACATATTGTGATCCTCCTTAGTTGTTGCAAGGCAAGGTCTTCTTCAAACATCTGTTGCACTAGGGTGGATCCCTCTACTGAAGGTCATGATGCACCTTCTTCATCTACCCTTTCAGTAATTTTCAAGGCTTTTGAGGCTTGAGTGGTTATCTCATGTCTTAGATGAATTGTATCAGCACTCTTGCTTGCCTTGAGCCTCTTAGCACTTGCGTACCAATTTTTGCTCCTCGGTGAGACATTGTTTCCCCACCCATGGGTTGGGATATTCCCTGTGACCCTTAAGTGTTGTAGCTTGGCCATGGGATGAGGTCCTTATCATTCCCTCATTTGCCTCATGTAGGTGCTATTGTGCTACTACTGTTTGAGAAAGTACCACCAGAGGAAGATGATGTTGCTAGGGAGGCCACGTCTTCATTTGACCCATCTTGGATAATGACCTTATTATGTCCCTTCCCAATCTTTGCTGCACCCTTGGTGCTTACTCGTGCTAACTCAATTGCCTCCCTAGGCTATGACGTGCTAGCTTTATCCCTTTTGGCTTGTTTTCGAATCTCTTTATTAAGGTATTTGGCTTGCAACCTTGTGATTACATTCAAGGATATTGATGACACGTGGTCTCTCTCAATGCTTAACAAGTTAAAGCTTGTGGATTTAGATGGCCTTCTCATCGAGAAATTCTTAAAAAGCTGGTCCACACCACACCCAGTGCACAATGGCAGTGGTGTATTAAGCACTGGTGCAGATGTGATTGGTTGATTAGATTGCCCCTTATATGGACACTTATTAGGTGTGGCCCTTAACACATATAGCATTGAATGGGTTATGCCTTGGTCCAATTGTTTCTATATCCCATTGTTTGAGAAATCGGTGCCGTTTGGTAGACCAGAATGTATTGGTTATCTTGTATAATGTAGTGACTTGGAATGTTGGACTGATTTGCATTGTCACCATATTGGGGATGGTTGTTTCCACCAAAGGTAGGTTTGGGGTCTCCCCAATCACTAGGTAGCTCTTCCACCAATACTTGATTCAGGAGAGTAATTCGTGGTGGTGGTGGTTGAGGTCCGATTACTGGTAGGGGTAATGGAATATTTTGAGCCCTAAATTGCCCTTGATTGGCTTACCACTCTCTTTCCTCATTCTTTTACAACGACCATCTTGGGCCTAATTTGGATCCAATGCACAATCCTAGCTCTATGGACTTGCCACTATCCATCAAATGACATCACTAACCAGCAGTGGCATATTGTTAACCAATCGGTTAACAGAGATGTGAATAGAGAGGTCAAGTGGAATTGTGAGAGTATTTCAAAGTCTCGCTCCTTGCATTTCATGGTCACAACCCAATGAGATCCAACTACCCTGGCACCTAGATCATCGGACTTAAATACTAGTGTATGATAGCCTTGGATGTGCTAATTAATAGTGTGACACTGTTTGATGTATGGTAGTAAGTAGTGCTAACAGACTAAATGAATCTTTTATATTAATTTTCTTTAACAATGTGATAGTGATCCATACTCCAACAATGTGCTAGTGACTAGTTTTACAAAGGCTAGCAACAGTTGTGACAGACGGAGATCTAAATACCTAGAAAGTAGATCTCCACAGCTATAGATCAATATGACATGTTAACATCATGCTAATTAATAGTGTATGGCAGTTGAATACTTGTAACAGTTTGTCAATATGGCCCTTGAGGGAGCAATGTTAGTATGTTTGTCAACATGCCCTTGCCCCTAAAGGAGAACCCTCAAGGGCCATATTGATAAACATTTATCTCTAGTGTTAAATGTTTATCAATGTGGCCCTTGAGGGGTCCCCTTTAGGGGCAAGGGTCATATTGAAAAACTTATTGACAACATTTATCTCTGGAGCATAATTTTTATCTCTGCTCTAGCGACTTACCCCTAGATATTAAAGCCTTGCATACAAGTAATGATTTTGTGGAAGTTAAAAAATGGTGAAATTTTTAATAGAAAAGTAGGCATGTGTGCTCTCAGATAAAACACTTGCATTTCCTTGTCTGAACAGGGCATACTCTTATAGTCACCCTATCGATGGTTAATCTTTGTAGGCAAAGGGAAACATATTGGTAAATACTTGATCATTGATCTGACTTACACTCAGGGTCAATGCAAGGAAGCTATGGACATCATTTCCATATAGGAAAATGTCATTGTTTGGATTCAGCAGTTTGCAATCAGGTTCTTAAATTAAAATTCATTTCTTTTTCAATGTTCTCGAGGGATGTCTTATCATATGAGAGCATACAAATCACAAACTAGTTCTGAATTACAAGTTTTAGCCAATTTCAAAAAACATATTGATTTACAAGGCACTACATTGGTGGTTTGGGTTTGACTAATAAGACCAATAGACAGGTGACAAAATGCTTGATCAAAAATATTTATATTACAAATATTAAATCAACATTGTGATGAACTCTACATCCCTCATGGTGATCATAAGAAATTCAGACCCCTTGGTCTCTTGCTTGTCTCATCAAAGGAACTTTCACTTTCCAGTTACCTTTCGTTTTACCATGTGAAACACAATAAGGCTCTCTAGGTCCAACTCCGTGTTTAATCACTTTTGAAATGAATGTGTTTTTTTGCAATCTACAAGCAGTCATTGCCAAAGCCAATCTCGTCACTCAAGAACCCATTGATTTGTGATGCTGGTAGGTTTGCAAGCTTTGGAATGATTACACAGCAGCACGATCCAGATTCTTGAAACACTTGTAAGCTGAATCATCAACTACACTAAACACTCTATTCTCACTCCAGAATTAGTCTAGACACTTGTGCTTGTCAGTTCCTGGTATTGTTTCTGAAGCCTCTATTTGGCAATGCTCCTGGATAATAATATGGCCTTTTAATTTGGATGCTTGATATGGAAATCTACCTCTCCTAGGCGCTTGACTTTCTCCTATCGTGCACAACTCCAATTGTAAACCATGAAATTATCCAAGCACCATTGCAAGAACGTAGTTGCATCCTTTTAGATCCATACACACTCACAGTTGTCATGTTGCACCTTTGTCATCCAAGCTGTGTACCTTGGAAGTAGGGCACCTATCCTTAAACAACACAATAGCACACCCCTCAAATATGGTATGATAGCTCGGTGATAATTCTCCTCTTTAACTGGCACAATATTAATATCCCTAACAACACGTTCCAAGGAAGGTGGCACTCGCAATACCTCTTCCATTTCTTCTTCGGGTGGCATTGGTATTTCTTGTAGTGGCATTTTTATTTCCTCTCATGGCCTAGGAGACAACAATGTGGATAACTATTCAACACATATTATGATCGATATGTGTAGACGTTGAAGCCAATTCTGATGAATGATTGCTTTGAAGTACACCAAACACAATATTTGAGGTACCCAAACAATATGCATTAAACCCCTTGCTAACCAGTCAACTACAATACATAAAAACAAAGGTAGCCACTTAACTTACAACCAGCAAGAGCAAAGCATCCTGCAAGCAAAGTTTATCAACCCTGTTTAACAATACTTTATCTATGGATTTGATTAAGTAAAATCCAATATACTTAAACACAAAAATAAAACATTGGAAATAATGCATAAAAAAGAGAAGGGAGATCTTCCATTTATATCCGGTTTACAATAATACAAAATAAAAACTCATACATGAAAAGGAAAGGGAGATCTTTCATTATAAATCCGGTTTACAAAATAGAGTTTCAAGATGATTGTGGTAGATGGGGTTTGTCCAAATTGAAGAGCTAGAAGAGGGGCAAAAGAATAGCTATTATGCAAGAAACTATGAACCTTATAGTATCTTGCATGCATGAGGTTTGGGGGATTTGGGGTTCGGGGTGGTTGTTGCACCTACTATGCAGTTCGCTTTCATTGCAAGAGATTCTCGATTCAAGTGATCATGCCCCTTCTTCCTCGGCAACCCTTTCAGCAGGTGCCCCAAGGTCATCTTGGAAATCCACGTCAATAATATCCTCTAGGCGATATCCTACAGCTGATGCTGTGAGATCTTTCACAAGGTTATCGACCATTTTAGTCTCCTTTGTACTTGTCGGGATTTCTGGGCGAGTGACTTTTGGAACACTTGCTAAGGTGCTACTATTTTATGCAAACATAATGTCTCTAGCAGTAACCTAAAGCATGGTAACAATGTTGTCTTCTAGGTGAAGATCTTTCGTCTCGGAAGCCCCAAGTGTTTCAAGAGTAGTTTTCATATTGTCAATAATCGTCTCAAGCACAAATCGCATCCTGTCAACAACATCAACATTCATTGGTAGAAAGTGAAATTCCTCATGTGCTTCTTTCTACCTCTTTCTTAGCGTCGTGATAGCTAGGCTCACCCTATCACTGCTAGCCTTTGCTATCTTTGTAGCCTCTAATTCACGTTACTACTCAGTTATAAGCTCCTGCTCAAGAGTCCCCTAGCATGAAGGATAGTTGTCTTTATTATGTCCAGATCATTAGCGTCAACAAATGATGGTCAGGGCCTTATAGACCAACGATGGCAGACTAGTACCTTTCATCTTGAAGGGTTCACAAGGTGTTTCACGAGAAGGGGTTGCGGCTTTCACAATGGTGGTAGCCATGCCATCAGATGGTACAGACTCCTCATAACCCACTAGGTCCTCAAACAACTTTTTTGTTGCCAGCAAGTCCTCATTATGTATCCTCCATCTCTTGAAATTCTATCATAGTATCCCTTATCTCGCAGGTCTTCCAAATACTAAGCAGCAAATGTTGCCCAAGTTAAAATGCATGGCCGACCCACTCAAAAGCTGTATGGACAAACTCCTTCACATATCCCTTTGCAAATGCTATAGTGATCTCCATGTTTGCAGGAGGGCTATTCTAGTAGAATTTGTGATAAAACACATGACCTACTCATACACCTCCCTCCGAACTGCTACATCCTAACTAGGATCCTTCACGTGACTAAAAACACTCAACCACTCTAAGTCAGTCAACCGTTCCCACTGCAACTATTTAGGATCGGAACCTTCTGAGGCCATATTCTATATTGAATTCCTCCACTGTATGACAGATGTTGCACTACCTTGGATGAAGCATCTTGGTAGGTCTCCATCGGCATGCATACAAGCAACATGAGGACTTATCAAAGGTGAAAATTAAAAGATGGGGATGGACACACACACACACACTACCAGAGCCTCCTGAAGAGCTCCTTCCATTCCTTGAAGTACACCTCATGCCTATCTCCAAAGGAGAGTCAAATTTCACCCTTGCTTGTAGTGGAGAAGATCCATAGCCAGTCAATCCTGTATGCTACTTGGTGTGCACCCTTTTTCCTAGTGGGGAAGAGCGAGAGTTAGCTATTTGAGTCAAAACCTTATTTGTTCCTATTGCATGCTTAGCTTGCTTGATGTCACTAGATTTCATCCTTTTCCATGGCAATGATGAGCCAAAGTTTCTCTGAGTATCTAATCTTTTTTTAGTGTGATGTTGAGGCATAGACGCGTCTTCCCCCACCTTCCCCACTCCCCTCTACTTGTGGACCCCACATGCTTCATGACTCCAACCATGCTTGTTTGCAAAATGGAAACTTCGTTGTCATGAAACTGAAAGTTGTTGTAGAATAACCTTGAATTGGATAAGGAAGGTATGCACAGACTACAACTTTTGCATGATTTCAATTTGCATGTGCATGTGCTTTCATGATTACAATATCTAATTTCAAAGACAACATCTATTCTTCTTCAAATGCTAGTAGGATATGCTATTTGGTACATGCTAACAACCTTAAAAAGCGTAGCATGTTAACATGCTCCAGCCTAGTAGAGTGGAACTATCAAGAGTAGCATCTACAAGCAGAACAACCAACATTGTGGAGACTGCCACCATAACAACAAGAGGCAAATGCGCAACCATCCTCAAATGAAGTAGAAAAAACTAAAGGACACAAATCTCACACGAGGAGTTTTGCAAACCATTCAATGAATAGGTTGGAGTAGACAAAGTACATTTCCTCCATGAGACTTGATAAAAAATCAATTGAGTGCATTAGGAAAATATTATGTTCAATTGTAAAGAGCATCGAATCAACACAAAGCCATATTATATTCTATTACAAAGCATTGAATTTATATAAAGTCAACATTCCAATAATTATACATTAAGATATGATAACGAATTAACGTAGGGAAGAATAACAACACAAAATATTAGATACGCATCAAATATATGACATTTTATTTGTCATTATATTCAATGTACATTTGTCCTTAGCTAAGTGACTTTCATAGATACTTGGGGGGTTCACCTCACAAAAATTTAGTGTACCAAGTGCATTCAAAAGGAGCAAGTATTTTAATTCAACTTTTGGGAAAAATTTTACATGATTACAATATTAGGAGGGGTTTTTAATTCAATTTTGAAAAAAATCCATTAGTTCATAGTAAAGAGGGGTGATTTTATTGGGGGAAATATTTTAGTTGAGGGGTTTTTTTAATACCCCTTGAATACATGTGATACATTGGGTTTCTTAGTAGTGCACCCCCCAAGCATCTCTCTCTCTCTCTCTCTCTCTCTCTCTCTCTCTCATGTTTGTTCCAATCAACTTGATTTTGTACATGGTATCACCCATGAAAACACATAATTTGGAATCCTTGTTTCTATACAGTTTTTAAAATCACTCTTATTGTGTGTCATATAGGTACTTGCTCGTGAATAAAACCATCAAGTTGTCAAAGTGAGGGGGCGTCACACACAGGCACGTAGACACACACAAGGGTGAGAGAAGGGTAAGAGACAAGCTTGATTACAATTTAGTTAGTGATATACACACATATGCATACGCACACATTGATGGAGGCATGGATAAGGGGCAGAGGTGAGGATTAATGTTTTAAAAGGTTTGGTGGGCCTACCCTGAATGTATGACATTGGGTATATTATATGTATATGAAGGAATCCACCCCCCATTTACTCCTTATCTTCAAAATTAATGTTTTAAAACGTTTGGTGGGCCTACCCTGAATGTATGACATTGGGTATATTAAATGTTTATGAAGGAATCCACCCCACATTTACTCCTTATCCTCCTCACTCTGCCTCATTAATGGCCTCCTCTCCCCTTGAATTTAATGGGACTCATTTCCCCATTTACTCCTCATCCTCCTCACTTTCCATCATTAATGAGTCCATGTCCCCTTACTTGAATTACCTTTCCTCCTCTGTACTCAATGGGCCCTTCCCCCCTTAAATGAATGGCTCCACTCCCACCCTTTGCATCCCTCTCCTCTCCTTCCATTTCACGCCTCTCCTCTACCCTGTCAATAATTAATGGAGGATTGAATTTGACTTTATCAAGGTTTTAGGATACAAAAACTCAATGGGAACATTAAAATTACAAGGAGTTTAAGGTGGTTGTGGTATCACCCTCTTGCTTTCGTGAGATCTTTATCATAATTTTGGGATGCCAATGTGTTTAGCTAGGTCATAGAAATGGAGAGTGTCGTGTCATCTTGTTGTCCCACTTAGAATATCACTGTGCAATGGGGCTATGAATTGTAATATAGGTATCAATTAGTGATTAGATTGTGAGTTAGGTTGGAGTAAAGGGATTTAGGCTTTGGTGGGGCTTTATTAAGTGTATGAAGGGGTATAGCATTTACCCCTTGGTCCTTAAGTTTCACCCATCTCCCTTTTTGACCCATCCTTCCCCCTCCAGTGCCTTTTCATTAATGGGTTTTGCCAGCTTGTTGAAACAGAGAACTACGAATTGCTCTTGAGGTCTCCCTTTTCATTAGTGGGTTTTGCCACCTTGTTGAAAAGCAATTTCTTGTGAAAGGGGCAGAATGCATGCACCTCAAGTCAATGGGAATGAGACAAAGAGACATTTGGTGAAGCAATTGAAAAGCACATTGTTAATAAGAGAAAAGAGTCTAGAAACGAACGAATATTCGACTATCCCCCAGGTCTCTTGGGAGATACCATACAAGCTTACGTAAAGCTTGCTGAAGAGAAAATGAAGTGCTTCATTCCACCAAAGAGCTTCCGCTTCAGCAGCTTCAGCTCTTCATTGTCCATTTTTTGAGGTAAACGTTCAAATCGTTTTCTCGATTCTTCTGCATGTGACTCTTCTGTGCATCGGCGCAATAGCTCTTCATTTGTTTAGATAAACGTTCAATTCATTGCCTTGATTCTTCTCTTCCAAATCATTGTCTTGATTCTCCTTCTTCATGCGATTTTTCTGTGCATCGGAAAATTTCCCTTGTAAATGATGCTTCGTCATCCAGACCGCTAGACGTCATGTGCATTGTGCACTTCATGCACGCTGCATTCGATTCTAAATTAAGCTTCTTTTACGTTAACGCTTCAACGCATGTGTTTTGGCAGCAATTTCTACTTCTGTTTTGAACAATATTCACGGGATTGCCATGCGATTCGTGACGAGCATAGGAGATACGACCGATGATATTTGCAATTTCTGGCTGTACAATGATTTGCAGGTGTTCGATCAGCACCTGGACGACGCCTGATGCTAGCACCATGACTGACGACGATCGCAATGAAAAAACTTTGCCAGGTAGCGAGGTGCTCACTATTATTAACGGTCACTTTCCTCGGGAGAACGCGATTGTAGCGTCAGATTCGAATGGCAACTACGGACGATCGCTTGAAGAACGCGCAAATGAACATGTAGGAGCAGCTCTTAGTTTTAGGCTGCATCTTTTTATCGGCTATAATTGTTGAATAGCTGATTTAATGCTTCGTCGAAGGACTAAATGTATGGTTTTTCCCTGCCGCACACTGTTTGTCGATCTTGAACTAAATTTCGGCTTTCTTCTTTAGAATGTTTGTTGACCGTGAATAAACTTTCACCGAAGTAAATGCTCTGGTAAAATGCTTTTTCATTTCTTCTTTCCATGCCCTGAGTGCGGGGCAAAAGATCAAGTACCTAGGCTTTAGCACCTAAGGTCAAAACTAAAAAAAGGAACACTGCAAAAGAATCAATTAGCCTGGGCTGCAGAGCCCCCCCCCATCCCGAAGAAAAATTAAAAATAAGGTGACACTTCGACCGTGGCGGGAACAACCAAGCTATCAAAGCAAAATACTGCAAGGATAAAGAAAGGAACATCGAGTCCGTAACGTCTATCTTGTTTGCCCGTCTAAGTACATAATGCTTCCAAATTTAAGAGCAAGTAATTACTATGCATATATACGTGTAGCATTTTTAAGCCTTCGGCTGTCATATGCTACCGTAAAGCCTTCTTAGTGTAGCACTGGACCCAACGGCTCAGGGCACTGGGCAAGCCCTCCAAATATGCCAGGCGACCACACTAAAGAGAGATGATTCTTATGCAAATCCAAGCCGCTGTCTCTCTCAAAAGCCTTGCCTCAGCCAACGCGCTGAAGGCTTTCCTCAAGGCAAGATTAAAATAGGATGATGACTATTTAATCAATAGTCTTGATCCTTTCCCATACAAGAAAGCTTCCAATAAGCAGTGGTGTCACATCTCCGCCTCCTGACAACATTGCAGACAATATTTTGATACCCATGACTGCACCTTCATGGGAGAGCAACCTATATAATAAGATTTGCCCAGCTGTCTATGTTCTCAAGTAACAATTGTTGTGCCAAATATTGAACAGAATTCAACATGCAAGTCGGATGGGGGAGTTGTGGATTTAGATGTGTATTCAGCTCCCTTCATTGACGGGAGCCTTCAGTTGTATTTAGTGGCTCATTGGTGATTGCCAAGGCCAAACGAAATAAACATAGCAATTACCTTAAACTCTCAGTGCAACAGTTATGAGTAAGATGTGATATCTTATGCATGTCCATAGTATCCCTCTAGTTAAATTTCACGCTTATGCACCCAATAGTTAGTACGGGCATGACTAATGAGAGATTGATGTAAGCTTCATGTGGTGTTACATCGGTACTATAACATCAATTGAAACCTTTTGTTCTCTATGTTTGTGAGAAGTAGTAGGTAGGGTAGGGAGTGGAAGTAGGACACCTCGGGTGTCCTCTTCCTCTTGTAGCCTCTCCACGACTCCCATCGTTCCTTCAGTCTCGGTGGGATGCTTGATCTAGTAGGACCAAGCAAATGTCCTACTCCCGGCAAGTTCAACATGAGTATAGAGATGCTAGACAATCCTATTGAAGATGACGAGGTGGTGTCCACACCTGAAGAGTCCATTACACCAACTGGTTTGCTAGCTTTTTTGCAAGCAATGATTCCGATGCAGGCACAAGAGTTAGAGGCTTCTCATGAGAAGGTCTTACAGCACCAGGAAGCCCGTGCCACAAAAGAGTGCCAGATAGAGAGGTCAGAGAACAACAGGACCATGCAGCTAGAGACAGGATCGTGCATAGAGATTGATGTAAGCTTCATGTGTTTTACACTATACCAAAGCATCAAACCATTTCTTCCTTGTGTTTGTGGACAATAGCAGGGAGGGTAGGGAGTGGGATTAGGACACCTCGGGTGTCTTCTTACTCAGGTAGCCTCGCCATGTCTAGCCATGTCTCCCCTCCATTCTTTGGTCTCGGTGGGAAATCCACTAGATTTAGCAAGACGAAGTAGTGTGTGGTGATGACCCGCTCACATGAGTATAGAGATTCTAGACAATGGAATTGATGATGAGGAGGTGGTGTCCACACCTGAAGCATCCATTACACCACCTGGTTTGCTAGCCATTATGCAAGCAACCGATGCAGGCACAACAGTTAGAGGCTCTCTCATGAGGGTATAGAGAAGCCAAAGAAGAATAGCAGCTAGGGGACAAGATCGGGGGAGGCAAGCATTGATCTTGTCTTTTCTATAGGCTAGGCTAATAGAGCCCACCTAATCAGCTCGTCATCTAGTAGTCCTCATACCCCGGAAGCTCAATTTCTACAGGTATAAGTGGAAAATAGAACATTTGTTACTCTCGTCTTAGCTCAACCATTTTGAGACTTATTTTTTCGTTGTGCAGGAATAGAACAATGAAAATTGCATCCTCATTCCATGCACTTGACAAGAGAAGCCATCACTTGGTGGCACAAGTGCTGCACTATGCATTTTGACGTGGAGCTGGACATGGCCAAGTATGATTCGAAGTTCAGTTCCCACTACATGGACCATCTTCATGCCCAGTTCTTTGAGGTAACACAAGGGGCCACGGAGGTGGCCAATCACTGCGTGAATCGATTTGTGCAACCAACTATACAGTAGTAGATAGCATAAGAGGACTAGACCATCAAATTTCTTCATGGTCTCCTTTCAAATGTCTAGTTGTATGTCCAAAACTTCAGGCTGAAGACATACAACACCAGTTTGAGCTCGCCCCCCCGCTCCTTATCCCCCTCCGCCCCCACCTCCTCCAGACCCCCCCCCCAAATTGCTATGAGTGAACATATGTATGAGGGAGGGGCCCGGCCAAGGGTGTTGCAGGCTAGCCAGCGATTAGGGCATCAATGAAAGTGAGGGGAGGGGTCGTAAAGTTTAGGAAATGAGGAGGGGTGAGGGCGCAAGGAGCTAATGAGGGGAGGTGAGCTATAGTGAGAGAGGACTGAACGATGGATCGAGGGAGGGAGGCACATGAGGGAGCGAGGGAATTCATCAACTAAGCACTTGATGGCCCTCTTTTTTGAAGAACTTGCTTGATGCCTGCAAACCTTTACACTTTGCAACCGCCGGTTGACCAATAGTCCCAAACGTCAGGCCCAAATGGTGGCCTTCTAGTCTTGTGTACTCCCCTAATTCCTTGTACAAATTCCATGTCTCAGAGTACACCAATGACTTCTTATGCTTGGTGCTCCACTATTGCATGTGGTACTCTCAAGTGCTCTAGCGTAATAAGGAGGAGATGATTTGATAATAAACCTCAACCCTCACAACTACCACATAGCTTATCTAATGAAGCTAGAACATGCACATCGAAGAGTCTCATGTATATCACGCAAGTGCATGCTCTTCTACCTGAAGGCACATGGTGGAGAAGGGAGAGAGAAAGGGTAGGCTAGGGAGAGAGATAGTGATACTCAAAGAGAGACATAATGAACTGGAAATGAAATGACTAAGCAATGAACAAAATAAGAGTACTCACATGTAGACCAAAGCGCTTGTACCTTGATACTTGACTAATTTGACACTAGACAAGTATAGCTCTTATATAAGAGTGCACACACACATATGAACACCTATGCATATGGGATAGCTCCCAATGTGACACGTGGCATCCATGGGGCACACTAGACTAGAACTCACACTAGAACACACCAAACTGACTCAACTTGGCTTCATATTCTAACACCTCCCCATGGGTGACAGACTACTGAAATGGAACCAAGGACACAACATGACAGTGACAGGACTACTAAACTGTGCAATGTCTGAACTAGACATGGCTCCCATGCCAACTCAGAGGCTGAAGTCTGAGCATGGTTCAGAGGTCGGACTGAACACTCACATGGCTTTACGTTCCAAACATGACTCAGAGGCTCATGTCTCAGCATGGATGCATGAACAACACAAAGGTTTAGAAGACCAATGCACCAACATCCTGGAACTCATATGCCAAGCCTAATAACTAGATTCTATCAATGCCAATACATGGCTCCCACAGTACATCCCCCTCTTGACTCCAGGGACTAACTAGAAACATGGAGTCACACACCATAAAAGAAATACATCATTTTAGGAGGACAATCCAAGGCAGAGGACCTTTATTGACTCAACACACATTATTTATTGCATTCATTTTTGGAAAACATCCCTATTCAGAGTACCCAAATATTCCTAACCATTACCTATCACTTCAGATAGATCATGTAAAACAATAGATAAAGCTCATTTGTGAAGTCCAGTAGATGTAGCGTGAACCTTCTCGAACTTAGCTTTGATCTCCGTGGCGGAAGCAGTGAGGTCAAAGTGATGGAGCAATATGTTGTCCAACCTCACACCGATACGGGTAAGTGCTTTCTCCCTGGATAATGTGACTTCTCCAGGAGGACGAGGCTCCATGTTATCAACCTTGAAGTAGCTAATTAAGTAGGCTGAAAAGAATAACCAGCTTGCAATAGCTCATGCAATTGGAAAGGCAATGAGCAGGAGCAATGGTGTGTAGGCAGCTGCAAATGGTTTCGAGGGCAAAAGGGCAGCTGCAAATAATGCAGCAGAGAGGGCAAAGGTAGCAGATAATTGCAAGCTATGGCAAAGTCATGAGGTTTTGGTGTGGATTTCGACGACAGGTGCGTGAGCAGCAGCCCCAAGGGTAGCATCTCCAAGGCGGACGGGCAGGTAGGCTGTACGGGCAGGCGGACAGGCAGGCTGGTACGGCGGACCAGCAGGCTTCTTGTACAGCACACCAGTCCATACAGTCCGTACGTCTGTATGGCTGATTTGCAGCTGCTAAAGGAGCGGCCGATGGTGAGGCATAGGTCCAGGCTGAAGGGGTAGCTGATGGAAATGGGCTGATGGTCGATGTAGATCACCTCCTCCAAAAGCTCTAAACAATGGTGAGGCTAAGGATTGGAAGGGAGCTCTACCTTTGAGGAGAGGGGAGCTTCCATTTGCGGGCTTCTCTCATCCTCTAGGTAGAGTGAGAAGAAGGGGAAAGTGGAAACGAGGCTCTGATACCACATGAAGGCACATGGTGGAGAAGGGAGAGAGAAAGGGTAGGCTAGGGAGAGAGATAGTGATACTCAAAGAGAGACATAATGAACTGGAAATCAAATGACTAAGCAATGAACAAAATAAGAGTACTCACAAAGAGAGACATAATGAACTGGAAATCAAATGACTAAGCAATGAACAAAATAAGAGTACTCACATGTAGACCAAAGAGCTTGTACCTTGATACTTGATTGATTTGATACTAGACAAGTACAGCTCTTATATAAGAGCACACACACACATATGAACACCTGTGCATATGGGATAACTAAAGAGACATGGAAGCTAGTTAGGAACGGAATGGAATGGAAATATGGAAAGCATAATGAAAGGCAGGATGGAAAGGAAAGAAAGTACAAGTGCAAGGCGATAACCAAAATACTCACAATGTATTGATAGCTTGATGTTGACTGTTGTAATAGACAATAGACAAGTACAACACTATATAGTGTGACACTAGACTCTAGAAAGTCACAATGTATAGATGGGATATCTTCCAAAATGACACGTGGCACTCTAGGACTCACTAGACTATAAAACACCACCTAGAACACACATTTTTGACTCACTTTGGCTTCATATTCCAACAATAACTCCCAATGTGACACGCAGCATCCATAGGACACTAGACTAGAACTCACACTAAAACACACCAAACTGACTCAACTTGGCTTCATATTCTAACACTACCAATAGTCTGCACCTTTCTAGTTCCACACTTGAGCTCCAAGCCCATCCCATCGAATAGTGTTGGGCTCACATGCCTATGTACTTGGTGCACTAGCAGATGCAACAAATAGACAATTCGTGTAGGAACAAGAATGGAGAAGAGTTGTGAACACAAGAGAACAAGAAGTGAACACAAGTGAACTTCAACTGAAATATTCAAATGAAACAATACAAGTACTTGGTATATATAGTATCCAAGTATTGGTCAACCATATAGTTGACTTATGGCCTACAACACCATATCATTGTAGATATCTCTACAAATCCCCCCTCAATGATATGGCTGAAGTACTCTAGAGTCTAGCCTCAGTAGTACCTAAAGTAGCTAAAGTACCATGGTTGCAAAAATGCATGCACATGTGGATATAGCAACCTATGGGAGTACAAAAGAAAACAATGTCATTTTACAACCCCCCTTGAGATTGTTTGTATGTCTCGTATCCCCAAGCCATGTCAATGTCGTGTGAAAAGAGGCGCTGATAGGCTTTTAGTGAAGATATCAGCCACATTGTCCTCAATGGAACAAGATGTGAGGTCAATGAAGCCATCTGTAATACAATCCTACACATAATGATAGTGATTCTCAATGTGTTTTATGCGAGCATGAAATATAGGATTGTTTCCAATAGCAATGCAACTCTGGCTGTCATAGAAGATCTAAGTTGTGTCACCATCCTGAGCATGATGCAAGTCGTGCAGAAGCTTCCTCAACCATATACATTCCATAGTGGCTAAATTCGCAGCTTTGTACTCTACTTCACTGCTGGAGAGAGACACTCGGTCTTGCGTTTTACTAAACCATGAGATACATGCTGAGCCCAATGAGAAGCAATAACCAAAAGTGGACCTGCGATCATCTATGTCCTCTGACCAATGTGAGTCTATAAAGCCACTCATAGAAATGTCACCATTTGGAGCATAATGCAGCCCATGTACCATGTACATAACGGAGTACCCTCTTTGCTGCATTCCAATGCGTGACTGAGATAGAAGCCTTGTGGCATAGGCAATGTCTAGCCGCATAGATCATAAGTAAATCAAACTACCAACCAGCTGCCTGTACAAAGTACCATCAAACTTTTCAGCCTCATCATGCTTACTCAGCTTGAGTCCTTTTTCCCAATGGAGCGGCCACAAGCTTACTATTAAATTTCTGCAACAACCCCTTAGCATATTTGGTCTGTGACATAGAAATCCCCCCTTGGGTTTGCCAAAATTCAATGCCAAGACAGTAGTGTAAGAGACCCAGATCTGTCAAGTCAAATGTCTGACAAAGAACTAGACTGCACTACTGCAATTTGCTGAGAATTATTGCCAGTGAGTATGATGTCATCAACATAAAGAACCAGCAAGACCAGATCTGATTTCTGTTGCAGAACATATAAAATTGGCTTTGTGTGAGTGTTCACAAAGCCCTGGGACAGCAAGAACTGTTGTATCTTATGATACCTTGCACAAGGCACTTGCTTCAGCCCATACAAGGATTCCCTGAGCTTGCATACCTTGCGCTCTTGTCCCTGAAGAACAACACCCTGGGGCTGAGGCACATAGACCCTTGAGATCCCCATCAAGGAAGGCGGTCTTGACATCCATCTGGTACACTGGCCATCCATAAAACGCAGCAAGAGAGATGACAGAGCGAATGGTGGTCATCTTCGCCATTGGAGCAAAAGTCTCCTCATAATCTATCCCCTCTTCTTGTGCATACCCCTTGGCAACTAAACGGGCTTTGTAATTCTCAATTGTACCATCTGCATGATACTTTATTTTGTAGATCCATTTGGTGCCAACCACATTCTTGCCAATGGACACATCAACCCAGTCCCATGTAGCATTCTTTTGAATGGATCTAATCTCAGCTTCCATGGCTTTCAGCCATTCCGGATTGCCCTAAGCATCCTTAAAGCACTGAGGCTCAGTTTCAGCTTCCATCACTTGGGTCATGAGAGCAAAATTCACCTGCTTCTTGGCATTCTAAGTGCTGGCATCAGAAGGTATTGGCTGTAGCAAACACTTCCCAGGCTGATTTATGGCATGCCAGGTTTGGACATGTCCATCACAGGGCATTGTCCTACTTGTACAACAATAATATGACTCAAGAAATGCCAAAATTGCAGCAACCAGCAAATGAAGTGTGTGAGGGGTGTGCACTAGGCAAATTGCATCGCTTGCCATTCAGTAAACAAGGCAAGAATTCGGTCAAGGCAACCAGAGTGTTGCAGATAGTGCACAGTGATGTATGTGTTAGAAAATCGAGTGAATTTGAGTGACTTTTAGTGTGTTCTAGAGTAGTACTATACTACTTTATATCCTAGAGTGCCACGTGTCACTATGGGACTTATCCCATATACATTTGACACTCAGAGTGTATGTGCCTATCCTATAAAAGCATTATACTTTCTTATGTCAGATTATCAAGCCTCAAGCCTTTCTTGATCATGTAAGTACTTTGCTTGGTTGTACATTTCTTTCTAGCATTCTTTCATTTCCATTATGTTTGCCTAGTCTTGCTTTTCTACTTTCCTTTCCATTCCATGTCTTGCATCTGTATTTGGTATCAGAGCTAGGCTATCTTCCAAGAGGTTGAGGTAAGAGATTGAGGACATTGAAGCCTCTCTCCCTCATTCCCCTTGAAGGAATGCCTTTTCCATTTCCAACTTGAGCTCAACCTCTCTCTTCCACCTTGAGCCTCACCATTGGAGAGCTTCATCAACAAGAGATCGTGCTTCAGCTCGTGCCTCAGCTCGCCATTCAGCCCAAGCTGCTGCTGCACCATGCAACAAAGCTGTACAAACAGCCTGTACTAGCCGTACAACTGTACGGACTGTTGCGCCGTACAACAGGCCTGCAAACAGCCCGTACAGCCTGCCCGTACACCCACTCTTGATCTGCCCGCTCCTTTTCTCTGCCTGCTGCTATTCTGTCCACCACCTACAGCTCCATTGTGCCCTCCATCTCTTCCTCTGCTCGCTGGTGCCCGCCATCTACTCATTCTGTCCGCTCTTTCTCTTCTACACTCACTCTTCTCTCTCCTAGCTGCCAGCTTTATGGGTTCGATTTCCACCAACTCTCTTCTTGTGGAAAAATTCAAGGGGGACGGATTCCCCACATGGCAAACAGAGGTGCAACTCCTTCTCATGAAGGAGAATGTTTGGGATGCTATCGAAGATGATGAAGCACTTGAGGCATCAACGGAGCCTCAAACACGCAAGATTTGAAAGCAACACAATTCGAGAGCCATTGCAATCATCGGGCTTTGCCTAGATGATTCATTGATTCATCACATGGACTTCAGGTCCAAGGCAAAGGAGATTTGGGCACGCCTCGAGAATATATTTGGTGACAAGATCACCAACTCAAGGGTATTTCTGAAAATGCAATTTTATAAGTTAAAAATGGAAGAGTCTAATACATTGAGTGCACATATAGTAAAAATTCAGTCTTTAGTTCAACAACTCTCCAACTTGAAGTGTTGCCCGAATGATGAGGACAAAATGGCTATCCCCATGACAAGTATGGAAAGGATTTCTCGCTTTGAGAATGCCCTTGAAGTACTTCGCATTGTATCAACTACCTTCAAAGATATGGTATCTCTTTTTCTTGAAAAGGATTGCCGCAACAAAGAATCTCCATCCTACTCAGTGGATACTACATAGGCTCTTGCCTCCACCAGCAAATGGAGACCTAGGCCATCGTGACACATCCCAGCACTCCTGAAACCCCTGTTCTGCAAAATAACCACACACAACATCAGAACTGAGCAGGCTGCTCACCACCCAACCGTGACATCTACGGGATGTGATCCCGAATCAGAAGATGTCCCCCCGAGCCACGAGCTGAGCTACCGGCACGAACTCCCAATCAGATCCAAACCAGCCTGGTGTCCCATACCACCAGGTGGCGCTGTGAAGCCCTGGATCTGCCACTGGGCCTTGGGCTACGCTAAGATGCAGGCGCGCGTCCGCGACACAATCCAGGATCAGACCTAGCACCTGGGAACGAGACTTGCTCCCAACTGCTCACTGAGAACTGAACCCCCTGGGCCTCTTTTATAGACTCGGGCCCCGGCGCCAAAAATAGCGAAGACCTATAAATAGTTCGTACCCTTGCCACTCAACCCGAGAATCAAGCCTGCCTAGCTCTAAGCCTCCCCAGGCTAACCTGAGCTAGTTCTGTGTAACTAGTACACGTCAGATACCAATCCGTGCACATGACATACTCCCCCTCCTCTAAGAACTCACTCCTGAGTTCACTAAGAAATCGGGAAATGTTCTTTGGAGGTTTTGTAATGTCTCCCATGTTGCATCCTCCTCAACACAATCCTTCCACTTAATCTTGTATTCCGTGATAGTACGATTTCGAATCTGTCTTTCACGAAATTCAAGAATTGATTCAGGTTCGTGAGGAATAAAAGTCAAATCTGTAACTTCTATAATCTCATGAGGAGAAACAAGTTGATCATCTGCACCCAACACTTCTTTCAGTCTACTGACATGAAAGACTGGATGTACTTTAACATCAGGAGGCAATTCTAGTCGATATGCAACTGGTCCAATTCTTTTAATGACCTTGAATGGGCCACAGTATCTGGGGGATAATTTCGGAACCAAACCAGTACTTAGGCTCTTGGATTCCTTAGGAATTCTCAAATATACCATCGTTCCTTCAGAGAACTCTCTAGGTGAACGATGTCTATTAGCATAAAATCTGTCCCGATCTTGGGCACTTCTAATAGACTCCTTGGCAAACTGCAACATTTCCTGCATGTCTTGCAAGAAGTTCTTAGCAGCATCATTTTGAATCCCTTTTAATCCAACCATAACTGGTGACTTAGGTTGAAACCCGTACATAAGCATAAAAGGACTATAACCTGTACTAGAATGCTTTGCACTGTTGTAAGCAAATTCAATCATGGGTAGATAATCTTCCCATGAAGACTGTCTCTTAGATACATATGCCCGAAGCATGTCTTCAACCAACTGGTTGACCTTTTCTGTACTGCCATCAGATTGTGCATGATCTAAGGAACTCATACTTAGAGTAGTTTCCAACTTCTCAAATACAAGTGTCCAAAAGTTACTTGTAAACTTTGAGTCCCTGTCACTGACTATGTCAGATGGCAAACCATACAGCTTGAACAAGTGCTCCACAAACTCGTGAGCCAACTGAACAGCTGAAATAGTTGTTCTTGTAGGTAAGAATCTAGCCATTTTTGTCAAACGGTCAACTATGACCCAAATAGAGTCATGACCCTTGCGCGTTCGAGGTAAACCAGTAATAAAATCCATGGAAATACTCTCCCATTTATTACCTGGAATCTGTAAAGGCTGTAATAAGCCCGCGCTCCTAAGGCGTTCAGCCTTAGTAACCTGACAAACTCGGCAACCTACCACATAGTTCTCTATAAATGCACGCATCTTAGGCCAATAAAAGGTATGCTTCACAAGAGACAGAGTCCTATGTATACCTGGATGTCCCGCACTAGGAGCATCATGACACTCCCAGAGAATCTTGGATTTAAGGTCCAGAACATCAGGCACACAAATCTTTTCATTCCGGAACAGCAAGCCGTTCCTAATCATCCACTGACCTCCCGCCGCCTGTATCCTAGGTGGCACAATCCCTGAGTCCTGGTCAACCATGGAGCTCCCATCCTGGACTCTCTGCCAATAAGAACTGAAATGACTATCAGTTGTGTATAGCCCTCTCAAGGATTGAAATAGGTCTGAGGATATTTCCGTAAATGACAAAGCATTTACAAACTTAACTCGACTTAAGGCATCCGCCACACTATTCAACGAACCCTTACGATAACGTATTTCGAAATCAAAATCCTGCATTAGCTCTGCCCATCTGGCTTTCCTTCCTCTCAAGTCTGATCCATCACACACATACTTAATTGACTGGTGATCAGTCAATACAAGGAACTTTGAACCATACAAGTAGTGTCTCCAAACCTTGAGAGCATACACTACAGCATAAAGTTCCTTCTCAAGTGTGGGCCAACGATACTGAGTGTCGTCTAGCTTCTTACTCTCAAAAGCTACAGGTCTGCCCTCTTGGAATAAAGCTGCCCCAATTGCATAATCACTCGCATCGGCCTCTAAAACATAAGGCCGGGTAGGATCGGGTAATGCAAGAACGGGTGCTTCCTTGATAGATAACTTCAAGGTTTCAAAAGCCTTGTTCATTGCATCATTCCAAGGGATCGGTTGAGTAGACCTGCGTCCACGACCTTTCAATATGTTGGTCAAGGGTACCGTGATTTGTGAATAATCACGAACTGACTTCCGAAGAAATACCGTAAATCCTAGGAAAGAGCGAAGTTGTTTCACAGTCTGAGGGATAGGCCATTCTAAAACCTTCTGGATACGATCCAGATCAATGCTAATACCTTCAGAAGAAATCTTGTGTCCTAAGTAAATGATCTCCTTCATAAAGAAGTCACATTTACTCATCTTGGCATAAAGCTTATGCTGTCTTAGAACAAGTAAGACAACCCGGAGGTGTCCTATATGATCCTCAAGCGTTTTACTATATACCAAGATATCATCTAAGAACACGACAACAAATTTGCCCAGATAATCTCTGAACAAATCGTTCATCATCTGCTGAAAAGTAGCAGGAGCATTGGTCAAACCAAAAGGTAATACGAGGAACTCGTAATGACCATACCTAGTCCGGAATGCGGTCCTATCTATGTGTTTAGCATAGATACGGATTTGGTAATAACCCGTACGCAAATCAATCTTAGTGAAATACTTCGCTCCGGCCAAACGGTCTATCAAATCATCAGAACGAGGTAAAGGATAGCGGTTCTTAATTGTAACTTTATTGAGCCGTTTATAATCTATACACATTCTCCAGGAAGAATCTTTCTTCTTTCTTAAGAGGACAGGTGCACCCCAAGGTGATTTACTTGGGTGGATATAGCCCATATTCAGGTAATCCTGAAGCTGGATAGCTAACTCATCCTCCTCTACCTGGCTCATCCTATACGGTGGTACACTGATAGGTTGAGCCCCTGGGACTAAGTCTATGCGATGATCTACTGCCCTTTCTGGAGGTAAACCTTCCGACAGTTGAGCTGGGAATACGTCCTTAAAATTATCTAACAACATTCTCAATTCTCGGTGTTCAAACACACTTAATTCATTTTTGTTAATTACCGAAACAATAAATGAAGATAGTGGAATCAAAACACACTGATAGACATCATAATGAGAAGTGTTCAATATATTCCGAAGCTGCATCGCAGATACAATAGGCCCCTGAGAAGGGATAATCTTATCACACTGAATACAAAATTGGGTGCCTTTGTCTACAAAAGAAAGTGTATGCTCCGTCCATCCAATCTGGATATTGTGGGTTTTAAACCACTCTATCCCGATCAGCAAGTCTACATGCTCTAAATGCATAACATAACATGTGAGAGCTCCCGTGTAGGCTTGAATCCGGATGGGAAGCGCTTCAACCTTGCGATCCCAAAACTGCTTCCCGGCTGGAAGCTGCACCTCGTAGGTGTGGTCGCTAGGTACTGTGGACAGCCCCATCTTCTGCACAAATTTGTAATTAACAAAATTGTGAGAGCTGCCCGGATCAAAGAGAATGTGAACCTGTTGGTCCCTAACTTCTCCATAAACTCGGAAAAGATCATGGGAACCAAACAACGAAGTATTAAAGGTATAATTACAAGAAAGGGGGCAGGTAATGACATTTACTGAAATACCTGTCATCGTGACTTGGTTGGCTCCCTTGGCTGCGGTACGTGGACCCGCCTGGAGCTTCGGTCCTAGCACCAATTTTTGGTTCTTCCGCTTAGGACACTCATTCTTTGTGTGGCCCCGCTCCTCGCAATAAAAACACCGGCCTTCTTTCTTGAGCCTGAGAGTGCGAAGGAAACGGGCCTTACCATTTTTCACAGGAGTTAAGCTTTTCCTGGAGGCGTTGTCCGTAGACTTCGTCTCCCCAATACCAGTCGCATGCTGAAAGAACTTGCGTTTGTTCTTTCCGCTGGTCTCGGTAACTGTGGTTGCCTTGGTACCGGCCATGGTATCATCATATATGCGCACATATGTCATGGCCTCCTGCAATGTTGTGCACTTGTTATTCTTAATCTGTAACTTATAGGAGTCTGGCAAACCATCCACGAAAAAACCTAACAAGGTTACAGGATCCATTTTAGTGGCCCTGGTTTGCAGATCCCTAAATCTTTGAAGATAAACTTCAAAAGTTAAATTTAATTTTGACATATCGAGGGCCTTGAGCTTGCCGACGATATCGTAGTCATCTTCCTTCTTCAGGAACTCCTTCTTGAAGATACCCTCAAATTCTGTCCAAGTATCAGGCTTAGGCTGAAGTTCTTTCCACCAAAGCAAGGCTTTACCTGACATAAACCCTGCTGCTAGCTGAATCTTTTTCTCGTCTGGATAGGGGTGAAATTGGAAGTGTACTTGCCACTTGTGCAACCAAGTGTCAACCACCTCCTTTGTTCTTGATTTCTGGTCACCTGGAAAGGGATCCGGAGTGATATTCGGGCCTAGCACGGAGGCCATGGCATCCACATGCGTGAGTGCCTGAACTGTGCTAGCCAGAAGAGTCAAAGTGGCTTGTATCCCTTGGAGTTGCTGTGTCAACCCCGATTGATTAGCGTTGACCTGCTCAAATTTACCATCCAGAGCAGTCGTGAACTCACTGAAGGCTTTCTTAGTTATCAGGTCGTCGTAGAGACCCTGATCATCCTCTCCTACTGGAGTGTAATCTAAGTCTTGCTCTCCCATAGCGAACTCGGGATTCGGAGCATCAGACATGGCTGAATCTGATTTGATTACAAACGGAGAGAAATAACTGACTGAAACGAAGCACGGAGGGAGATGGAGCAGAAGAAAACCGTCCCAGATAAATCTGACAGAAGAGATGCTGAAATCTGGAAGACCACGAGTCCTGGTGCCTCCCTGAATCTGCTAACCGGATGCGCAGTCTGCAATAGGAGCTGTGCGGACTGCTGACGGGGCCTGTACGGCTGCTGACGCAGGCCGTACGGTGGCTGCTGGTGCTGACGCAGCTGCTGTTCGGTACAGCAGCAAATACAAAAACAGGCAGGACAGTCCGTACAGGCTGTACGGCTGTCGCTGGAGCTGTACGGGCTGGTACGGCAGCTTCGGGAGTTGCGCAGGGCTATCGCAGGCAAGGGCGGATGCAGGAAAGCTGTTCGAACAGGGCGCAGGCTGAAGGGCGAGGCTGGCTGGCACAAATTTCGAGGTAGCTTCTCGAATCTTGGGGCTGCTTGTGGGTTGCCTAGCACCCAGCCCCCACCTATATAGGGTGCAGGGCTGCCTGATTTGGAAGCTAGGCTTCCAAAAAAAAGGCTAAGCCCCTCCAGCTTTGGAGGGGTGCTTTTTCGAAAAAAGCACCTGAGCCCCTCCAACTTTGGAGGGGTGCTTTTTCGAAAAAAGCACCCTGTTTCAGCGCAGGCTGCTCGCAGCCCTAGGCGCAGGCTGTTCGCAGCCTGTTGCGCTGGCTGTGGACAGCCTTTTACACAGGCTGTCCCGCCACACTGCCTCGCCTACAGCGCCCCTTCCTAAGCTCCGCATCCCCTACTCCCTGGCTGTCTATTTCCTGCACTTCTCTCCTTCTTTTCTGCTCTCCTTCTCCTCCCTCAAAACTTCTCTCCGTAGCCTTCAGAAATTTCGATTCTATTTCACTCCTCTTCTTCTTCCTTTTCCAAATATTTCTTCACCCCTTCTACCCCAGGTAGACAGCAAAAACGCAGCAGGAAATCTCGAATTTTAGGGCATACCTGGAAGAGAAATCCGTCAAATTTCTCGCATCAGAAGTTCCTACCTCAGGAGTTGGCTCTGATACCAACTGACACATCCCAGCACTCCTGAAACCCCCGTTCTGCAAAATAACCACACACAACATCAGAACTGAGAGGCTGCTCACCACCCAAGCGTGACATCTACGGGATGTGATCCCGAATCAGAAGATGTCTCCCCGAGCCACGAGCTGAGCTACCGGCACGAACTCCCAATCAGATCCAAACCAGCCTGGTGTCCCATACCACCAGGTGGCGCTGTGAAGCCCTGGATCTGCCACTGGGCCTTGGGCTACGCTAAGATGCAGGCGCGCGTCCGCGACACAATCCAGGATCAGACCTAGCACCTGGGAACGAGACTTGCTCCCAACTGCTCACTGAGAACTGAACCCCCTGGGCCTCTTTTATAGACTCGGGCCCCGGCGCCAAAAATAGCGAAGACCTATAAATAGTTCGTACCCTTGCCACACTCAACCCGAGAATCAAGCCTGCCTAGCTCTAAGCCTCCCCAGGCTAACCTGAGCTAGTTCTGTGTAACTAGTACACGTCAGATACCAATCCGTGCACATGACACATCGACTCCACCAGCATGAGGAAAGACATTCAAGCCATTCAAGTGCACATATTGCAACAAGCTCGGTCATACGGAGGGCAGGTGCTACCAGAAGCTTGCTCAACAACAATTGAAGGATCATGCCAATTGGGTGGCATCCGCCACTAGTGATGATGCAGACGAAGATGACCAGCCGACACAGGATCATGCTCTTACTGTCTGTCTCCACCAGCATCTAGAGGATGATGGAGATCATGATTTTACTTTCTAAGCATGACATATTTGGGTACTCTGCCCTGGGGGTGTTTCCCAAAAATGAATGCAATAAATCATATGTGGTGAGTCAATAAAGGTACTCTGCCTTGGATAGTCCTCCTAAAATGATGCATTTCTTTTCTATTTTTAGTGTGTGGCTCCATGTTCCTCATTAGTCTTTGGAGCCAGGAGGGGATGTATTGTGGGAGCCATATGTTTTGGCTTTGATAGGTCTATTTGTTGGTGCATTGGTCTCCTAGACCTCTAAGTTGATCATACATCAATGCATGATAAGCCTCTGAGCCATGCTAGATGAGATTTCTATGTTATGCTTACTAGCCTCTGAGCCATGCTCACTTGCCTCTGAGATTGTGTGGGAGCCATGTCTAGTTCTAGACCGGCATGCACAGTTTTTGATGACCGTCATGTTTTGTTCTTGGTTCCACTCCAATAGTCCCTCACGTTTCCTCCATGGGGGGGTGTTAGGAAATGGAGTCAATTTGAGTGACTTTTAGTATGTTCTAGAGTAGTACTCTATACTACTTTATATCCTAGAGTGCCAGTGTCACTATGGTACATTTGACACTTACAGTGTGTGTGCCTATCCTATAAAGGCATTGTATTTTCTCATGTCAAATTATCAAGCCTCAAGTCTTTCTTGATCATGTAAGTACTTTGCTTGGTTGTACTTGCCTTATTGTTATACCAATGGCGAGCATGGCGCTAATACCATATCAACAAAGATGCTACTAATTGTTGTACCAATGAAAAGCATGGAGCTAATACCATACCAACAAAGATGCTATTCCAGAAACACGGAAGAGAGCTGACGTGAGAGCAATGATAAGACTGAGAGGAGATGAGTATAGACACATAAGCTACTCTACAATGCTCTACCACGTTATGCATTCTCGATAACATTTATGTATAAGTACCAAGACTAATCTAGCATTAGTCTTACTAATTAAGATTAATCATTATCCACATTAAAGTACATAGCTTATACACATATGTGAGCGCAAGCATGCATTAATTATCAACGCTTTTTAAGTAGGCTTTTTAAGTAGAATGTTTGAGTCTAACTAAAGAAGATTAATCACTTTTCTCATTAAAGTACATAGCTTCTACACAAATGTAAGTGCAAGCAAGCCAAACATATGTGATTAGCCCAATTATTTGGGATTTTGCTCCATTTATCAAAATTAATTCAGATTGACGTCATCTACTCAACACTGGTCACTCTCAGCCCGACATTTTGAGAGTCATGCTGTAATTACCTCACGCAGCTGCTCCTATGGGCTTCATCAACTCATTCTTCGAGGGCATTCATGCTGGGATCTTCATCGACACTCGGATTATGGATGTGCATACACTTGTATGCAGCAACTGTGCGGAAGACATCTCTCATTTCGAGAGATCTTTTATTCCTTTATTTCCTTTGGGTATTATGTACTGTGGGAGCCATGTATTGGATTTGATGGGTGTTCTGCCTGGGTTGTCCCCCAAAATGAATGTAATGAAGGGTTGTTGAGTGTTATTGAATCAATAAAGGTTCTCAGCCTTGGATTGTTCTCCTAAAATGATGTAATCTTTTCTATTTTTCATGTCTGACTCCCTGCCATTCTGTTCTGGAGTCAGGAGGGGGATGTACTGTGGGAGCCATGTATTGGCTTTGATGGATCTTTTTATCAGGCCTGGCATATGAGTTCCAGGATGTTGGTGCATTGGTTTCCTAGACCTCTGAGTTGGTCATGCATCCATGTTGAGACATGAGCCTCTGAGTTATGTTGGGACGTAAAGCCATGAGAGTGCTCAGTCCGACCTCTGAACCATGCTCAAACTTCAGCCTCTGAGTTGGCATGGCAGCCATGTCGAGTTCAGACATTGCACAGATTAGCAGACTCCGTTATTGTCATGTTCTGTTCTTGGTTCCATTCCAGTAGTCCCTCGCCTTTCCTTCATGGGGGGGTGTTAGAACATGAAGTCAAGTGTGAGGGTGTCCTAGAGTCCTAGGGTATCCTACAGTTGTGTGGGTGTGAATGTGTCTAGTAGGTGAGCAATTAGTGCCACCTCCTAGAGTTAGGTGAGTTAGGTGTGTGAGGTGGAGGCTAGTGATCTCACCTGTGATGTCAGAAGATGAGGCTTCCCAGACTATAAAATGGGTATTGTACTTCATGTTATCTATCAATCACATCAAGTTGTTATGTGTCCCATATCTGTTTCCATCATGTGATTGCTCCCTGGTTCCTTCATTTCTATGGTGTGTGGCTCCATGTCCCTCATTAGTCCGTGGAGCGAGGAGAGGGATGTACCTTGGGAGCCATGTATTGGCTTTGATAGGTCTATTTATCAGGTCTGGCATGTGAGTTCCAAGATGTTGGTGCATTGGTCTCCTAGACCTCTGAGTTGGTCATACATGCATGCATGATGAGCCTTTGAGCCATATTAGTTGAGCCTCTGAGTCTATACCATGCTCGCTAGTCTCTGAGCCATGCTCACTTGCCTTTGAGTTAGCATGGGAGCCATGTCTAGTTCTGGACCGTCATTGCACAGTTCGATGACCATCATTGTCATGTTCTTGGTTCCATTCTAGTAGTCACTCACCTTTCCTCCATGAAGGGGTGTTAGGAAATGGAGTCAAGTTTGTCAATTTTGGTATGTTCTAGTGAGTCCTAGTGTGAGTTTTATAGTACTAGGTGTCTAGGAGTGCCACGTGTCATATTGGGAGCTATCCCATTTACATTTGGTACTAAGTATGTGTGTCTATCCTATAAAGGCATTGTACTTTCACTTGTTAAATCAATCAAAGCGTCAAGCCTCTTTGGTTATGTAAGTAATTTCCTTTGGTTGTTCATTTCTTTCTAGCATTTCATTTCCTTTTGCTTTCCATTTCCATTTCATTATGTTTGCTATCTAGCCTAGCCTAGTATGCCTCCTATCTAGTTCCATCATGGGTATCCTCTAAAATAAATGGTTTTCTTGAGTCAATAAAGGTTCTCTACCTTGGATAGTCCTCTTAAAATGATGTATTCATTTGTTTATTTTCTTGTGTGTGGCTCCATGCCCGTCATTAGTCCCTGGAGTCAAGGGGGGATGTATTGAGGGAACCTACTCTATATTGGTCTTAGATGGGTCTACCTATCAGGCCTGGCATTTGAGTTTCAGGATGTTGGTGCTCTGATTTTCTAGACCTCTGAGTTGGTCATGCATCCACGCTAAGACATAAGTCTCTGAGTCATGTTTGGGATGTAAAGCCATGAGAATGCCCAATCCGACCTCTGAACCATGCTTATACTTTAGCCTCTGAGATTGCATGGGAGCCATGTGTAGTTTTGCCCTTGCACAGTCTGATGACCATCATAGATCTTGTTCTGGGTTCCATTCCAGTAGTCGCTCACCTTTCTTTCATGGGGGGGTGTTAGGAAATGGAGTCAAGTTGAGTAAGTTTCGGTGTGTTCTAGTGAGTCCTAGTGTGAGTTCTATAGTACTAGGTGTCTAGGAGTGCCATGTGTCATATTGGGAGTTATCCCATATACATTTGGTACTTAGTATGTATGTGCCTATCCTCTAAAGGCATTGTACTTGTCACTTGTCAAATCACTCCACTCATTCAAGTACAAGCTACTTTGGTCTACATGTCAATACTAGTCATTGCTTTCATTTCCTTTCCATTTTATTTCCATTTCATTATGTTTGCTATCTTTCCTTTTCGTTCCTAGTATTAGCTTGCTTCTCTTCCTACCACTATGTTACTTCAGGTAGTCCCCCAAAAATGATTGTATTGTCTTTTACTTTGGTATGATTCTATTGCCAACCCAATTCAGAGTAAGGGGGGTGAGGACGAGTGCCCTTGCCGGTTGCAAGCTGACTTAGAAGTCACTATCACACGGGAGATGTTGGATAGTTGGGCTTGCTCTTTGCAGTATTGCGGTGGAGGGGGGATCGGTTTACTCCTTGCATGTGTTGGGTCTCCAACACTCTTTGCATGTTGGAGAAATCATAGTCAAAGAGTGTGTTGTAGTGTGTGCTAGAAACTAGTTTTATGAGTCTGTGTGAGAGAGTGCCATGTGGCATATTGGGAGTTATCCCATATACATATGGTACTTGAGTGTGTGTGTCCACTCTATATGAGTGATGTACCTTCACTTCTCACATCAATCAATCTAGTCAAGCTATCTTGGTCTACATGTGAGTATTTGTTCATGCTTTCATTTCCTTTCCATTTCCATTTCATTATGTTTGCCATCTTTTCTTTCCATTCCTAGAGTTAGCTTGCTCCTCTCCCTACCACAGTTCCAATACAATCTCCATTATAGAGTGCAGCTAAAAATTTAGGCATTTTGGAACAGCTAACACAACAAAGAATTTTCTTACAATGAAGAAACAAAATACAAAATTGAATGGTCATACCGTTTTCATAAGTTGAAGGTAGATATAGTGGCTAATATAGCTCTCATGTTTTCAACTTTCTAGGACTAGAATACTTTCTTGTGGAATATGTTGTTCTTTTCAAACCTGATGATGTTATTGTTCTTGACAGATTCTTGTCGAAGAGAGAAATTTCATCAAGATTATTAGAATTAATAGGCCACAAGTACGGAATTCACTTACGACATCCATGGTATGACATTACCAAAAGAGAATTCATGTGTGCTTATGTGTGTGCACACATGCATTTGTGTGTGTGTGTGTGTGTGTGTGTGTGTGTGTGTGTGTGTGTGTTGTGGTGTGTCCACCTAGGCAGAATGGGAATTCATATCAGTTTTGCATATTGTGGGATACAGATGTTCCTATGCCTGAATCGTACTCTATTACAGTGAATAATGTGGCAATGAGAAGTGCATTTTACAAGCTCAAATGGGGTCTCTTTGCAAGGAACATGTTTTGAATGCAAGAAAATTGGTCACATGGCCTCGGAATGTCCATTGGCCTTACATAAAATGCCTCCTATAGCAATACATGCTTCTGTACAAAATAAGGATATTCCTAGACCTTCTGGAGTTCAATAAAATTAACAAGCCGGCCCCTGCTGTCTAGGATATAGGCAAGGCTAAATTTTTCGTGCTAGTAATGGTAACTCTCAAATGCCCTCTGCAACTCAAATAAAAGAAAAAGACAATTCCTCTAATGAAGGTTGGCAAACCCCAAGGAAAATTGTCATGGCGAGGAGGGTCCCTCCTCTTCGTACTTGGACGGTTCAATCTTCTAATGGCCACACCCCTGCTGAGAACACTGTTATGGGCATTAGTTGGGCTGCAGTGAGACTGCGAGCCCACACTATTTCCAGAGGAAGAAGTTGCTTTCTTGTCTTCAGGACTCCAGGATCAAGCATCGGATCCTTAATTTTGATATGCAATTTTGATTGCCTAACATATTTTGGCATTATACAGCATGTATATACCTGTAAAACTGTATATATGCAGTCACAGATAAAATGCCTAACCTACAATGTACAAGGAATGTGTGACTTAAATAAATGGAAAATTATATGGGCTGATATCAATAAGATGCAGCTTGACAAAGTTGCTTTGCAATAACATAATCAACATGCTTTTGCTAGCCGCACTGGCCATTTTGCGGGTTATGATATCTTCTATGCAGGTGATAATTCCTTTTCTGAAAGTTGTCATGCTGGTCAAGCATGAATATTAGCCGCTCGTGGCGTTCAATGATCCGCAAGGGCGGTGGATTGTCATTCAATGTTCACCATTTGGAGAAATCTTTGACTTTGCTTTGGTTTATGCTCCACAATCATCGCACATGATAGCTGCTGTCTGGCAAGAAATGCAAACCTATCTTTGGAGGAAAAATGTGTTTTTGTCTGGGGAGTTGAATAATGCGCCTCAGCCCAATGATAACACCTCGGACAAAACACATGTGCTTGCACTGGAAAGAATGCAGTGGACTCATTTGCTTTCTCAGCATACACTTGTTGATATTTGGAAAATTATGCAGCCCGTCTCCCGGGATATACTTTTCAACATAATGCTTGCTCTACCTATCGGGCCCGCTTGGATCACTGGTACATACGTAATGCTCAGCAATATACTGCATTTACCTGCATGATGTGGGCAGACTAGGATTTTCCTCACTCTTTTTTTTTTCCAGAGAAAAGAAATTCTATTGATGCTTGTAAAAAATGATCATACAAGTAGGCAAATACCATAAAGGTGCCAACCATGATACAAGTTAAGGAAACCAACCTTACACCCTCCAATCAAGAGAATAATCCATTGAGCTCTAGAGGGAATAATGACTCCGTGTCCAACAACCAAGGGGAGAACAGACTGCAAAACTGAAATAGAAGTGCCCCCCCTGGTGCCCAAGGCAGGCGACCAAAAAGTATGACCAGAAAGTAGTTTTCCAGACTTAGAGCAATCACTGGCATCCAACTTGTGTTCCTGGATAAAAAGGATATCAATAGCACCTCCAATGACACCTGGATGAAGCTGATTCCGGATCAGCTACCTACGACGACGGTGTGGAACTCCGCCTAGGCCCTGTATGTTCCAGCTGACTATCCGCATGGACAGGAGCATGCTGGATGGAAAGGCTTACCCGACCTAGTAGAGGAGACCAGCTTCCCCTTGGTCGAAACACTCCTACTGAGGGCAGGAAACTCAACAGGTGAAAGGATCCCTACACCTGCTGAGGGAGAGGCCCTGTCAAAAGGAATCCCAATGACCGGGACCCCTAAGGTGGAGGGCACAAACTCCTCCTCATCCATGAAAGTCGCCGAATCAGCCAATGTTGCAAAAGAGTTCCTGAGAAGCAAGTCTTGCCGAGGAGTGCGAAGAAGACCTACACTCGTGGAGGAAGGAGGAGAAGGACCTACCAGGCCTCTATCAGCAGATGTGGAGCTAGGAGCTAAGAAGGCTTGTGGCTGGGCTGAAGAAGGATCTGTAGTCCTCATCTGTGCAAACACTCCCTCAGTTGTGGCATGAACAGTCTGAGGGGAAGAAGCATCGGTATCCCCCTCGTGATCAGAAACGAAAATGACTGGGGCTGGTGCATCTGAAGTCCCCTCCTGATGTGGAACTATAGTATCTGGGGCTGCAACAGTATCCCCCTCTGGAGTCTGGATGGCATCTGTCTGAACCGGATCAAGGGTCTCCTCCTAAGGTAAAGGAGCCACTCTGACCGCTCTCCAATGTGGTACTGGGAGTGCTGCAAGCTTTGGGCGCCCTGCTACCCCTGGTGCTCCTGGGGTGCACAAAGCAGGGTGCCCTGCTGCTCCTGGTAGTCCTGCAGTCCGTGGTACAGGCTGCAGGGGAGGTGCAGACGGGGTTGTATGTGAAGGAGCCACACTAGAAGACCTCTTGGGTCTTTTTCTCTTCCTTGGGCAATCTCTAGCAAAGTGCCCAAGGGTCCTGCAAATCCTACACTGATCCTGTCTACATGCAATCTCGATTCTCTGTCGAAAGAGAGAGCCATTTGGATGCTGAATCGTGATGTGGTGATCTAAGATGTTAGGGTCAGAGACAATGACCCTAACTTGAGGCACCCCGTCCTCTCTGACTGCCTCTGCTGAGGAAGAAGGCATGCCAGGAAGGGGGGGAATCTCAGTGACCACTCCGAAAGTGGCGCCGATAGTGGCAAGAAGTCAATGGTAAACCTGAGGAAGACTAGGAAACCTGATAAACAATGATGTGACCTGACTGTCCTCCTCGATCGGCGGATCCAAGCCCAAGGTGTAGGGCAAAAGAAAAATCCTCCTCGAACCCAAAGCCAGGGGATTAGCTTTGAGAACAAGGGTTGTGGACTCGTGGGAGTCAAAAATCACTTGGAAGAATCCTCGTCCCAGAAGTCGACTATCCCTGAGGTGTGGGGCGAGATCTCCTGGTAACGCTGCCAACATCCAGTCTCTAGCCTATGATCTGGAAGGATGTGACCCAAAGATGCGGGCGAAAAGTTATGTGGAGCCCTCATATTCCACGTCTTTCTTGAGCTGCTGCAACTCGTCTTCTGAAAAATGACAGTTCTCGCGGCCGGTGGAAGTGGACGAAGATTGGTTGAATGGGGATCCATTCGCCAATCGAAGTGAAAAGGCCGATTCCAACACTGTTGAAGCTCCGTCCATGAAACTACTGCCCAAGACGCCTTGAAGCGGGCGTAGGAAGGAGGAGAAAAGGAGAGGGTAGGAGAGAGGGGGAGGGACGGAGAGGAGAAGCGGAGGGGAGCTGAGCAGAGAGGACGGAGAGGACGGAGAGGAGGGGAGCTGAGCGGAGAGGACGTAGAGGGCTGATGGGAAAGGAGAGGGTAGGAGACGGAAAGGAAAAGACGGGGGGGGGGGGGGGGGGGGGGGGTAGGAGGGAGGGAGGGGGAAGGTTAGCAGGGAGGAAGGGGACTGAAGGTGGGGAGGGAGAAGGAGGGCGGGGGAGAGGAAGGGAGGGGGCAGGAAAGGAAGGGAGGGGGTGGGGGGGGTTAGAGGAAGGGTGGGGGAAGGGGTGGGGGAGAGAGGGGGCGGGGGAGGGGAGGGAGGAGGCGGGAGAAAGAGGGGGTGGGGAGGAAGAGGGGGGGGCGGGGGGGGCAGCAGGGGGGGGGAGAGAGGGAGGGCGGGGAAGGCTCTCCCACACATTTCCATAAGGCATATTTTTAAAATTTCCCCATGATTCTCACACCTGCAATCTACCACAAATCTCTTACTCAAATCCACCAATCTTCCTCAATCGAAAATTTCTCACCACACTTCTTTGTGTTTCTATAGAACCAAAAAATGGCTTAAACATATCGCCTATCCCCTTCCATACGTCATCTTTTTTTAAACCGTTTTACTCAAGCTGCATCTTAGTCCATCTAAGCTCTTGTTTGGATATCACCCATCTGCATCTACAATCATGATGCTTCAGCGTTCCTTACACATGATTGCATGTTCCTTGAGTAATCCATCCATCTATTGCCTCCATATTCTTGCTTTATTCATAATTCATGAGTCTGATGCTCAATATTGATTCATCATCATTAGCACCTCGTGCTCCACATCTCATGTGCCACCTTCCATTTTTTCTTGAATATCTTCCCTTTGTTTATATTCGCCACCACGTACCTTAGCTTCTCCTGCAATGTTTCCTAACTCTCCGTTGTTGACTATTGCTCTAGCCTCTTCTATTATCTACATAGTCATCAATTTTGAAAACATAGCCTTCTAATCTAGTATTTACTATTGCCCAAAGATGTCATCATGCCTCCATGCTCACCACACCAAAATGTGACGTGATTAAAGATTTAGAGATCTGCAACTGTGTCACCAAATTTGTGAGCTAGGGTGAAGAAGGAAGAGGCCATGGAGTCCAACAAAACACAGATCTTTTTATTCATATACCACCGAAAAAACCTTTGAACACCCTGCTACTCTCCTCCTTTTTTTCAAGATCCACCCATCCTCCCTCTCGAACTCTCCCAAAATCCAAAATTCCTAGATCCTTTCCCAATCTTCCCTTTTCAAAAAGTCCTATTTTTTTCACAACTAATACTCCTTCATGAAAACACGATCCTGCACAACACATTCTTTGATGACTGCTATCCTAAAATATTGGGCCAGCTTCAGGATTACTCTTTGGATAGTCCCCCCTTCCTCTTGGGAATGGGTCGATAGAAAGCCGGTCATGTGGAATGAGAGTATCATCAACGATCATGGCAGACCAGAATTCAGCTGATTGATATGTACTTGGATTGGGTTTACGTAGGTGACATGCCTTGCTCTGTATCTACTTGGCTATGGGCATCTACAAGAACAGGGATCCAACTTCAGGTCATGGGATTTCGACGATAAGACAAGAATGCCTTGATTTATTATGTTCATTCTAGGAGTAGGTTGTCCAGGTCTGCAGATGGTATACTTGGACATATTTCTTTTCAACTTGTCAGGTTTATAGGTTATGTGAGACATGTTGGAACTAGATGGGAGGCAAGGTAGATAGGCTAAGACATGAAAGCAAACATAATGGAAATGGAATGCTAGAAAGAAATGAATAACCAAAGGAAAGTACTTACATAACCAAAAGAGGCTTGAGGCTTGATTGATTTGACAAGTGAAAGTACAATGCCTTTATAGGATAGACACACACACACACACTTAGTACCAAATGTATATGGGATAACTCCCAATATGACACATGGCACTCCTAGACACCCAGTACTGTAAAACTCGCACTAAGACTAACTAGAACAAACCAAAAGTGACTCAACTTGACTCCATTCCTAACACCCCCCCATGGAGGAAAGGTGAGTGACTAGTCGAATGGAATCAAGAATAAAACATGACAATGACAGTCATCGGACTGTGTGATGAAGGTCTAGAACTAGACATGGCTTCCATGCCAACTCAAAGGCAAGTGGGCATGGCTTAGAGGCTAGTGAACATGGTATAGACTCAGAGGCTCACCTAGCATAGCTCAGAGGCTCATCCTGCATGGATTCATGACCAACTTAGAGGTCTAGGAGACCAATGCACCAACATCCTAGGAACTCACATGCCAAACCTGATAAATAGATCTATCAAAGCCAATACATGGCTCCCACAGTACATCCCCCTCCTGGCTCCAAGGCCTAATGAGAGACATGGAGCCACAAACCACAGAAAACCCATACATCATTTTAGGAGGACTATCCAAGGCAAAGAACCTTTATTGACTGAACACACATGATTTAGTGCATTCATTTTTTGGGAAACACCCCCAGGGCAGAGTACCCAAATACAAACATGCTTAGAAAAAAAATGGATCATCATCTCCATCGTCCTTTGGAGGGCGAGAGATGTGTCGGATTTGAGCAGTGAGAGCATGAACTTGTGTCGGAGGGTCGTCATCTTCATTGTCACTAGTGGTGGATGCAACCCAACTGGCATGGTTCTTAGTTTGCTGTTTGGCAAGCTTTCGGTAGCATCTGTCCTCCGTATAACCAAGCTTGTTACAAAAGGTGCACTTGAGAGGTAAAGCGTGACTCCTTCCATACTGTTCATGAGGATAGCCATTATGTCCTTGTTATCCGGGGAACACTTCAAGCTGGAAAGTTGTTAAGCAAGAGATTGCATTTTTTATAAATGTGCTCTCACGGTATCACTATCCTCCATTTTTAACTTATAAAATTGCAACCTCAAGAAAGCCTTTGTGATTTTGTTACCAAAAAGATTCTCGAGACGCGCCCAAATCGCTTTGGCCGTCGATTTGAAGTCGACATGATGAATCAAAGTATCATCGAGGCAATAGCCTGTGTTGCTTCCAATTCTTGAGTTGTTGAGAATCCGTTGTTGTAACGTAGTCTTGATCATCCTCAATAACATATCATACATTTTCTTTCATGAGGAGTTGCACCTTAGTTTGCCAAGTAGGTTTCATGAGGAGGAGGTGCACCTTTAGTTTGCCAAGTAGGGAATCCTCCCCCTTGGAAGGCTGCTCTCTTCTCTCCTTTCTTGAGCTCTCTTCTCCACGCCATGATCTACCACCTCTCTTCTCCTTCCTTCAGCTATATCTTTTGGTGACTTGCGGACGATGTGACGCTTCTATCCGAATCTAGAAGCAGAATCACGGCTTTGTGTCTTTAGCAAAGTTGTAGAGAACCTTGAGTACTACAAATTTTGTTTTTACATCATTGCAATCCGAGTTTTCTGTGAAAAGTTACAGCCCTTGCAAGAAGTGATGAAATTTGTTTCGGCGCGCGAATTTTATTCTGGAGCTCAATGATTTGACAGCCCAAGCATGATGCAGCCAGCTCAACATGGAGCTGTCCATCCTCTTCATCGTTGACCTCTGCTCCAGTGCGCCATTTGCTCCTTTTGCCCGACATTCTCTTGGAGCTGCTGCCCGCAAGTTGGTGCCCGTATTCTGCCCGCCATTCTACTCCACGTAGCTCTGCTGCACACGCATCTGTGAGCTCTTGACATTACATTGCGGTGACTCTTTCACGTGACTATTCTAAACTTTGGTGAAAACTTCCCGAGCTAAATGTGAGTTCTCCAATACTACTCCGACACACTCCACTAGAGTGATCTCTCTGATTAGTGCATTACATCGAGCTTGATGTAGACCACTCTACATCAACAAGTGACTTCTTCAACATTGCTTATTCGATCGGTGCTTGAGGTACTTCGCATTGATTGACTTCCCAATCGGTCGTGGTACCTGAGGCTTCTACTTCAACATTGGTGACTCTGCTTCCTACATTTTGAGAGTCATCATGTAATTGCTCCATGTAGCTACCCATGGACTTCACCGACACATATTTTGGGGCATTCCTGCCTAGCGCTTCATCGACATCGTCATCAACTCGCAGGGATGTACACACATGTGCATTAGCTACTTGGAGGACATCTCTTTCACAAAGAGATATTTTTGTTTATTACTACACGCTTGATGTATTTTGGGATCCTCTGCCCTGGGTAGTCCCCCTAAAATGATATGTATCGAGTGTTTGGTTTTCATTGAGTCTAAAGGTCCTCTGCCTTGGATAGTCCTTCTAAAAAGATGTATTGGTTTTTCTATTTTGGTGTGTGGCTTCCTAACATATCTTGTTATGAAGCCAAGGGGGGATGTATTGTGGGAGCCATGTATTGGCTTTGATAGGTTTAGAGGGGGATGTATTGTGGGAGCCATGTATTGGCTTTGATAGGTCTCGTTTATCAGGCTTGGCCAAGTTCCAGGATGTTGGTGTATTCCTAGACCTATGAGCTGGTCATGTAGCCATGCTATAACGTGAGCCTCTAAGCATGTTGAGTCTCAAACCATGAGAGTGCTTGGATCATGCCACGTGTTATACATCAATAAACATCACGGTTTATATCATGTGAGTATTTTGGTTATCATTGCCTAGCACTTGTTCTTTCATTTTCCTTTCCATTTTTCTTTTCATTATGCTTTCCACATTTCCATTCCGTTCCTAGCTAGCTACTAGATCTCTTCATAGGGATGGAGCAAAAATGGCAGGAAGATTGGAGTAGAAAACGGGTAGAATGGCATGGAGAGAAAGTCAGGGCTGCAGCTGAAGTCTCCAACGTTTGTTAGGTCGGCCTTGAAGAATCCATGGTTGGAGAAGCCACAATGTCGTTAGAGAGCTCATTGTTGGAGAAGCCAATTGTCGGGGAAGATGGGTTGAAGGGGAAGGGAGCTCTATCTTGGAGGAGAGGATAGCTTCCATTTGCAAGCCTCCCTCATCCTCTAGATTGAGCATGGAGAGTAGGGAAAGGGCTAGACTCAATGCTTTGATACCACATGTTGGAACTAGATGGGAGGCAAGGTAGTCTAGGCTAAGACATGAAAGACTAGTCTAGATAGCAAACATAATGGAAAGGGAAATGGAAATGAAATGCTAGAAAGAAATGAATAACCAAAGGAAAGTACTTACATAGCCAAAAGAGGCTCCAGGATGATATTTAGATCCTAACCCAAATCACATTCCCTTGGGTTCATGGAGGCTTTGGCACTATGGAGACGTCCCCATATCCTAGGTAGTGGGAATGGATTGATGCAGGGCACTGAGAGAAGAGTCTTCCCTTCTTTTGCTACATGGGTAGTCATACAAAAAGTTTCTGCTCAGCCTTATAGGCTAACAGCCCAGCAGAGCTCCTCATTGGGAGAATTTTCAAGTTTTGCTAACTTGTAAAATTCCCTTTGGAAGAGACTCTGGAAATCCCTCCAGAATAGAAAAAGTCACTATTTTCTTTTGGCTTTCTATTCATTGAGGGAGCGCAATGAACCAGTGGAGGTCTAGGTTCATGCTAGTTTGTACTTGTACTGGTTGCCCTTTTGCTGAGGAAATTATTCAGCTTTGCTTATGGGACTGCAAATAGGCATCGATCATCTAGAATGGGACTACTAGGCTTTTAACCAACTTTATGTTTGCTCCATTTTTCAAGACTTGGGGCTTGGTAGCTTGGCTCTCCTTTCTCTCTCTCGGGGCCTTAGGTGTTCTATGAGAGACATTACTCTTCTTGGGCTCTTTTGTTTCAAGATGACATTTTGTTGAGTCATATTCTCTAGACGACTCCTTATAGACATGCACATGCCTCCGTGGATACTTGATGGGATATTCTAGCAAGCATATTAGCCTGGCATATATGGAGACCGAGATGCACAGAGGCCTTAGATGGTACTCAGGTCTACCCTTCACACATTGGTCAGGATTTGGATAGATATTGTACACACCTTGGTGGCCACATTTGGGGGAGCATGCAGGGGTCTTCTTGAGCAGCATCTACCAGGAGGACTATATTCCTCAAGGAGTGGAGTGGCTCCCGTTCTTCTGGGAGTCCTCCGCAAGATTGAGGTGGCACTTTCAGCCTCAACCTTAGGTTTTTTACAAGAGCTATATTCTATCCCATCCGGGTGTTTTATTTTTCATGCTTTGCACGATATATTCCTCCCTTCAGCTTTGCTCTTGGAGTTTCTTTCATACTTAATAGAAGTCTTTTCTGAAATGATAGAAAATAAAAAATATATGGAGGTTTTGGATCTTTACCGATTTGGTATCAACGGAATCAAAGAAAGGAACAACTTCCCCCTTTGTGGATAACCCTAATTTCCAGGGATGGAGGGCCCATACCCTTCCCTAGAGCTCGGTGACTACAAGGACTGGGCCCACCAGCCCCACTCCCTATAAATACCCAAATCATGGGCTGTGTGCGCAGCAGTTGGCCTCACCTTCTTAGCCTATAGCCTCTCCCATCACCTTTGCAACCTCATCAGCCCTCTCTTTGCCCCCTAACACCCTCATCTACACGTTGCTAAGCTTCATGTGCAGCCTCATCCTCTTTAAAAAAGTATCCAAACCAATCAATTGAAGAACCTCGTTTTTTTTTTCAGCCTGAATGAGGAAAGTGGTTTTTCAGCCTCTACACTCAGAATCAGTCCCCCTTTTTTCTCCATTTTTAGCACCAGAATGCTGCTGAAATGCTTCTCCATTGCAAGACAGCCCTTCCTACATGGGAAAATGGAGGATTATATGGTGAAATTCTTTAAGTTTTCACGACATGCATCTTTTATAGACAAAAAGAGCAGGGATTGCTGAAGATGCAAGACATGGAATGGAATGGAAAGGAAAAGCAAGACTAGGAAAGCATAATTGAAATGAAATAATGCGAGAAAGAAATATACAACTAAGCAAAGTACTTACATGATCAAGAAAGGCATGAGGCTTGATGAAAATGACAATGAAAGTGCAATGCCTTTATAGGATAGGCACACACAAGTGTCAAATGTATATGGGATAAGTCCCATAGTGACACATGGCACTCTAGGATATAAACTAGTTAGTACTACTCTAGAACACACTAAAAGTCACTCAAATTGACTCCATTTCCTAACACCCCGGAAAGGTGAGGGACTACTGGAATGGAACCAAGAATAGAGCATGACAATGATGGTCATTAAAACTGTGCATGCCGGTCTAGAACTAGACATGGCTCCCACATAATCTCAGAGGCAAGTGAGCATGGCTCAGAGGCTAGTGAGCATAACATAGAAATATCATCTAGCATGGCTCAGAGGCTCATCATGCATGGATGCATGATCAACTCAGAGATCTAGGAGACCAATGCACCAACAAATAGACCTATCAAAGCCAAAAACACATGGCTCCCACAGTACATCCCCACCTGGCTCCAAAGACTAATGACGAACATGGAGCCACACACCAAAAATATAAAAGAAATACATCATTTCAAAAGGACTATCCAAGGCAGAGGACCTTTATTGACTCAACACACATGATTTATTGCATTCATTTTTTGGAAACACCCCCAGGGCAGAGTACCCGAATATATTATGCTTTAGAAAGCAAAATCATGATCTCCATCATCCTCTAGATGCGGGAGACAGACTGTAAGAGCATGATCCTGTGTCGGCGGGTCATCTTCGTCTGCATCATCACTAGTGGCGGATGCCACCCAACTGGCATGATCCTTCGATTGTTGTTGAGCAAGCTTCTGGCAACACCTATCCTCCGTATGACCGAGCTTGTTGCAATAAGTGCACTTGAATGGCTTGAATGTCTTTCCTCGTGCTGGTGGAGTCAATGGCCTAGGTCTCCATTTGTTGGTGGAGGCAAGTGCATGTGTAGTATCCGCTGAATAGGATGGAGATTCTTTGTTGCGGCAATCCTTTTTAAGCAAAAGAGACACCATATCTTCGAATGTAGTCGATGCAATGTGAAGTACTTTAAGGGCATTCTCAAAGCAAGAAATCCCTTTCATACTTGTCATCAGGACAGCCATTTTGTCCTCGTCATACGGGCAACACTTCAAATTGGAGAGTTGTTGAACTAAAGATTGAATTTTTGCTATATGCGCACTCTCGGACTCTTCCATTTTCAGCTTATAAAATTGCATTTTCAGAAATACCTTGGAGTTGGTGATCTTGTTACCAAATATATTCTCAAGGCGTGCCCAAATCTCCTTTGCCTTGGACTTGAAGTTGATGTGATGAATCAATGAATCATCTAGGCAAAGCCCGATGATTGCGATGGCCCTCGAATTGTGTTGCTTCCAAATCTTTCGTGTTTGAAGCTCTGTTGATGCCTCAAGTGCTTCATCATCTTCGATGGCATCCCAAACATTCTCCTTCATGAGAAGGAGTTGCACTTTTGTTTGCCATGTGGGAAATCCGTCCCCCTTGAATTTGTCCACAAGGAGAGAGTTGGTGAAAAGCGAACTCATAAAGCTGGTAGCTAGGAGAGAGAAGAGTGATGGATAGAATGAAGGACACAAGCGAGTTGAGGGAGAAATGGCGGGCAGAATACGGGCACTAACTTGCGGGCAGCAGCTCCAAGAGAATGTCAGGCAAAAGGAGCAAATGGTGGGCTGGAGCAGAGGTCAACAATGAAGAGGATGGACAGCTCCACGTTGAGCTGTGTTACCTTATCGCACGACCACCTGTCGACAGGCGTTGACCACATGACGACATCTGTTGACCACATGTTGACCATGTGTCAACACAAGTTAGCCACGCGATCACACGGGCTCATCCAGGAGTACTGTCCGAGGCTGTCAACCACAGGTCGACACATGTCAACCACAGGTCAACCAGGAGTATCGTGTCCAAAGTGATCTCATCAAGAGCTGCGCACATGGAGAGTGAGCTTAGCACATGGAGCAGTCAGGAGTATTTATATTTACACAGTGGTTCAGTGATACAGTGGTGCAGTGGTGCGGTGAACCAGCTCACCTGCACATGGAGAATTTACACCATCAGGCTGGCGAGTCAGGGAGTCAGGAAGTCACCGAAGCCATCAAGAGATGCGGTGAACCAGCTCACCTGCACATGGAGAATTTACACCATCAGGCTGGAGAGTCAGGGAGTCAGAAAGTCGCCGAAGCCATCAAGAGAGACAGCGGCGCAACGGCTATCCTCAACAGCTAAGGAGATAAGAGGATGACCAATGGGAAGAAAGGGGTGGGATTCTCAGCGAAGAAGGGACCCTCCAAGGCGGGGGATGAGGATGAAGGAGAAGGGAGAGAGAAAAAGGGGGCATTGGGCATTCGGCGGGGGAGCGAAAGAGAGGAGAGTGAGGAGAGATAGAGGCTAGAGCTACGAGCTCGCCAAGGAGAGAATGTGGAGAGACTTGTGTGTACCCTTTGTCTACTATGGGGATAGACCTGTGTATTCTTGTGATTTGCGACTTGTGTATTGTTGTGACTTGCGACTTGTGACCTGGGGACACGTCCAGTGATATGTACATAGGCCAACTCGGTCACTTTCTCATCTCTCTTGTCTCTTCCTGATATGGGGATTGTTCATCAGTGTAGGATTTTCTTATTTTGCTTATGTTGTGGAGTTCACCGGTGATTGTCATTTAGCATAGTGCACTCGTACGTCGTCGTTCACTGCAGTATAGCATACGACACTCGCACACTACTGCACGGTGCGCTCTGCACGATCCATTGCATTAGAGCATTGCAAAACTCATGCTTCTCACGCTAGTGGCCTTTGGCGTCCGGTAACACCTCCGGAAGGATAGGAACCCCTCCCCTCAAACAGTTTATGGCGATCACAGTGGGACACTGCTGGTATTGAGTAGCACGAGTGAAGTGGTGATCTAGGGTCCTAGAGAGAGGTCTTATGCCGAGTAGTTCTGAAACCTTTGAAGGACCTAGTGAGAGAACTAGGAGGTACTTGAGGAGAGTGGAGAAAAGACTTCCGGCAGACCAAACTAGGTACAAGAAGCATTACGTGCGACGTAAGTTTGCGAAGCCCTCAACTCGAGCACAAAGTGAGCCCACTGGAGCAGTAGCCAGAGCAAGTAACTTCATCGACACTCTCATTGACTTGGATCAACAGGAACCCTGGTGGTCTGATCCAGACTCCGGAGAAGAAGAAGTGCAAAGCGGAGAACAGGTGAAAGAAGAGGGTACTAAGGACGAGGGCTCCTCAAGGACTCATCAAGGTCAAGGCAGCCCCTCTCCTCCTCCTGCAACGATGTCTTCATCAACCACCTCTTCTACCGGAGTGGTGACTCCATCTACTCCCGCCTCGACCTCTTGTGGACAAGCTGCTACCTCATCTGTTATGCATAGCTCTGGGCTCCTAGCTAATCCTTCTTCTACATCTATCCCATTGGGGGATACTTTTGCTCCAGCCATGCCTTTACCTGCCATGATGGTTTCATCTCCCTTTTCATCCACACCGGTGTTGCCTTTTCCACCACCTCCTTCCTTCCCTTCTGCCTACTCATCCATGACTTCAGCTCCGTCTCTCTCTTTCCCAAATGCTCTCCCATCCTCTTTCACCCCCACATCTTCCATGTTCTCACCCTTTCCCTCTGCAACACCGAGACCCCCCACTTACGCGCTACCATCTGGGTACACTTCCTCTATGACTACATCAGTAGTGACTTCCCCATTGTGGTCCGCCACAGGAGGAGTTGTCGGGGTGGTGGTCTCCTCCTTGGGAACACCAACACTCATTACAGCCCCATCGGGACTCCCTCCAACTCTTGCATCTTCTCCAACCTCTCGGGTGGGGATGGCCGTTCTCAGTCCCCCAGACAGAGCTAGACTTCTTGAGCTACTCAACAATGTTCACGTGAAGACTCAAAAGTTCAAAGGCCACCTCCATGAGGATGCGGAAGCTCATGTGAGGAAGTTCCTCACAGCATGTAGAGCTAAAGGTGTGGAGAATGAGCATGCGTTCCTTCACATCTTTCCCTCGTCATTGGAGGATGCCGCGGATGTATGGTACAGTCAATTTCCTCCGGACCACTTCCAGACGTGGACAGACCTAAGGGAGGAATTCTTACGTACTTTCAAGTTGGAAAAATTCGAACACATGATTGTCCAAGAGTTATCCACTGACACCATGAAGCCTGGAGAAAGCATCTCTGAGATGTACACAAGGATGAGGGTCTTGGCGGCAAAGATGTCTGTGCCACCTAATGATGCTGTCATGAAGGGATGGTTTTTGAAAGCATTACCCCCTTCCATTGCTATAAGGTTGGTGGATAAACTCCCTGAACATGCCTCACTTCAAGACTTCCTAAAAGAAGCTGTCAAGATGGAACGGTCACAGTTAAGCTTTGCCTCATCAACGAATACGACCACCCAACTCCCAAGAGAGGAGGGATCATCCGCATGGCAGCAACTCAAGAAGGAGTTAGAAGAAATTAAAGAAGGCCTGAAAGATAGAATAAAGGTGGATGGCCAATCGTCCTTTGAGGCCCAAATTCGAAGTGGCCTTTGGTGCACCGAATGCAAGGGTTCTAACCATGGTTACTGGGAGTGCCCCTCCAAGCGAAAGGTACCTACTTCTACCTCATTTTGTACATTTTGTGAGATCCATGGACATGATGCCTCTGAGTGTAGGTACCTCAAAGGATTAAGGAAGCTTCTTCCAGAGTATACCTCGGGGGAACCTCTAGTTGCTGCAGTCAACAGAACGGTACCCATAACTTCTTGTCCAGCAGAAGTATCTCCTGCTCCCCCTCTTGCACGAGCATCTGAGCCACCTCCTCCTCCTGTCATGCCACCTCCATTGCTTCCGACTCCCCCTTTGCTCCAAGCTCCTGCCCCCAATTCAATTGGTTCCCCTTATTTCTATCCTCAGCCATACTATGCCCCGTACCAACCACCTATGTCAGGAGGTGGCTATGGATCCTCTTATCAACGTGGTTGAAGGGGTGGTTTCAGAGGTGGATGCGGAGGTGCAAGCAGAGGTACAAACTTTAGAAGACCCATCATGTGTTACAGATGTGGCGAGTACGGCCACCACCAAGATGATTGTACACAGCCATTCGGGGGACCCTCTTGTACACAGTGCAACACAAACGACCACTACACCAGAGATTGTCCCAATAGAAGAGTGGAACCCGCATCCCAAGTGAATATGGTTGATTAGTAGTGGCGGGGGAGGGAAACAATCCCCATTTGATTGGTGCAGTGTTGGGCGCTGTGACACGGTCACATACAAAAGGTGACAAATGTAAGGGTGATTCAGAGTCAGCACTGGAGACCTCAGCACCAATGAGTTCGACAAGTGTTCCCCCACCGAGGTCATTCTCCTCCTCCAAGGTACACAGTACGCCCAGGAATAGACCACCCATGCTGGCTTCTGATAGTGATTCTGAAACAAACTTGAAGGGCCCACAGCCATTAAGGTCAACCACTAACTCTGGGAGTGCCTCATCCTCGGGTGATCACTCTATGCCTTTGAGGTATCAGGAGGTAGTAAAGGGTGTCACGAGAGATCTTCAAACAAGTTCTGAAGATGAAGGTAGCACACCTGAGCTTCCATCCCGCAAGTCCAGAACTGTGAGGTTTGCAACAGAAGTGACAACCCTCGGACAGTACCGGGATAAGGAGGCACGAGTAGGTCCTCCCACTTTGTCCCCAATAGCACTCAACAGAGAAGAGGCTATGGGGACAAGACCTAGTCCTGCCCAGGAAAAAGGGAAAGGAGTAATGGAAGAGAAACCACTGGAGACAATGACTCACAGTTCAGACCTACATCCACATCCTCGTGTAAGCTTCGACCCTCGGCCAGAGGCTAGGAGGATGAGGTTGCAGAAGGCTAATGCTAGTGTCCACCACTACTCCCTATTTGAAGATCTTATGAGTTTCAAACCCAACCTCACTCTACGACAACTTTGTCTATTGTCCCCCCAAATCAAGCATCAGACTATTACATTTCTGAATCGCCTCCCAGGAGGTCGACACAAGGGATCTACTTCGAGTGGGCCAACACCAGAGACATTACCGGCTCAGCATGGGTCTACACCGGACCACTTCTCTGCCTACGCTGCCCTCACTTGTGAACAAAGTCCCAAGCTCACCGTGGAGATCCATGGAGTGGAGCTGAAGGACGTCTTCCTCGATGGTGGGGCGGCTGTGAACATTATGCCGAAAGGTACACTCCAAAAACTAGGGTTGAAGTTGACAAGTGATGTTCACTTTCAGGTACGCATGGCTGATCAACGCAGAGTAAAACCAATGGGTGCAGTCAAAGGTGTTCACATGAAGATTGGCGGAGTAACTTTTCTCTCCAATTTTGTTGTCCTTGATATGACCGAAAATGAACAAACTTACCCTCTACTTCTTGGTAGGCCATGGTTGCGGTCTTCAAAAGCCATATTTAGGATTGGTCAACTGATGAAGTTCGATTGCCCCTGGGATCGACATCCCTCGAAATAGATATGGTCACAGGGCAGGCAAGGCACATACCAATAGAACTAGGAGAGGAGGATTTTGAAGAACAAGCCGGAGTCGAAGAGGAGCATTGGGCCTGTGGGGACTGGCCCAGGGGTGGTGACCAAGATATCAATGAGGAGACAACCCTAGAAGGATTTGAAAGTTTGGCCTACTTGTTGGATCGGGCTGATCAAGAAGACGAGGAGGCTGTCATTTTGGATTGGATGGGAGCCCTGGGCTCCTTAGCGGTCAACATGGTGGAACTATGCCAACAAGAAGATCAAGGAGAACACCTACTTGCAATATCAGAAATCCACCCAGAACGACAGGGTCTGGCTGAACTAGTTTACGAAAGGATGCCCTTTGGACTTTGCAATAGTCCACACATGTATAAGAGAATGGTCACTAGGGGTACTACAGTGGACACCACAGATGGTACTGAGGACAATGATGGTACTACAGTAAACATTGAGGATCGTCCAGTGGCCGACATGGAGGACATTGGTCAAAATGATGCTGACAATACTATAGGATACAATGAAGGATCTACTGGGGACGAGGCTAGTACTGCACAACCCACCAATGGTACTCCAGAGTACAATCATGGTATTACGGTGCACAACCATGGTACTACGGTGTACAAGCATGGTACTGCTGAGTGCAATGATGGTCATAGAGAACACAGAAACACTAATGAAGAAGAGACTGATGGTGATAGTGATTCAGAAGAACGTGACATAGACATTGCTGAACTCGAGGAGAATCACCACCAACAGCTTGAGGTCTTGGGCGGACCCAGGGTGTATACCGGATACAGAGGTGAGGACATGGCCGATCTCACTTTGCTTGACCTTTTCTTATCAGAAGCCGACCACCCCTCAATTCAAGACCTTCCGGAAACCACTTATGAGGTGGAAGGCTTACCTTACCGGGGCATGCTGAAACAGTCACCGAGGCATCGAAGGCACACAACATCTGCAACATCAACTGATTCTACATCTCAGTCAATGCCTGAGAACCCCCCAGTTACTTACCCCCCATCTTGGTTGAGAGAAGTGGAGGGGGACTTTCCCCTTGAAGATACTCCAGCACATACAGGACTGAGAATGGGTGAACCAAGTACCTCAACATCCCAATGCATTGCCCTTGTTGATGAGGCACGGAACTGGCGGTATCTCAACATTGGAAGTGAGGACCAACCCAGGCATTTGAAGTTAGCCACTTGGGTCTGGGAACATGACTATCTTCTAGCTGCAGTCACCGACCTTTTTAAAGAATTTGTGGATGTCTTTGCTTGGTCCTACAAGGATCTGAAGGGGTGCCCGGCCGCTGATTTCATGGAGCATAGCATCGACTTATATCCCGATGCAGACCCTGTGATTAAAGGTCCATACCGCATGAATCCCAACTACGGCAAGGCAGTCCAAACAGATATACAAAAAATGGAGCAAGCAGGATTAATCTACCCAGTGGATTACTCCGATTGGGTCAGCGGAATTGTCGTTGTACCCAAAAGAGAGACCGGCAAACTTAGAATATGTGTTGACTATCGGAGTTTGAATGCTGCAACACGACGTGATAGGTTCCCCCTTCCCTTCACAGATAGAGTGTTGGAGACAGTGGCAGGACATGCTTTATACTCATTTATGGATGGATATAGCGGGTACAACCAAGTCCGAGTGAAAGAACAGGATCAGCCCAAGACTACCTTTGTCACTCAATGGGGAACATACGCCTACCGAATGATGCCCTTTGGACTATGTAATGCCCCGGCAACCTTTCAACGACTTGTAACCAAACTCTTTCAAGAGAATATCGGCAAGTTTCTTGAGGTATTTCTAGATGACTTCTCTGTTTTTAATGGTAAATCGGCCTCCCATCTTGATCCGGCCATACAAAATGATCATCTACATAAGTTGAGATGGGTCTTTGATAAGTGCAGAGAAGTGCGCTTGTGTTTGAACCCTGACAAATGTTTCTTTCTCGCACTCCGAGGTGTTCTCCTTGGTCATATTGTTTCTGCTGAGGGCATGACCACGGATCCCGCAAAGGTAGAGGTGATCATCTCATTGCCCATCCCTCGTACACCCAAAGAGGTGAAGTCCTTCTTAGGGCATGTAGGATATTACCGAAGGTTCATACGTTTCTATGCCGACGTTGCTATTGCACTGACAGAACTCCTACATCAAGACCGATCTTTTGTTTGGGCCACCCCACAACAACTAGCCTTTGATGATCTGAAGCATCGCCTCATGAAGGCCCCCATCCTCAGGCAGCCCGATTGGGATGTAATTTTTCATGTCCATGTGGGTGCTAGTGGGTGGGCAATAGGTGCTATACTAGCTCAAATACAGTACCACAGAAAGGGAGGGCCTCGGCATGGTTTATGCCATGACCAAGTATCGTCACTACCTCTTGGGCAACAAGTTTGTGATCATCATGTTGGAACACTGAAAGGAAAGAGTAGAGTGGACACAAAATCAGAATACTTGCTTATAGAATGAAGAAGAAAGAGGTCCTTAAGTAGGCACCTCATACAAGGTCACTGACATCACTGATGACCTCAAAGCTCCACAATCATCTCCTCAATCTGCTCCTAGATTCACTCAATCATCCTATGTGGCTTTTCCACCACCTAACTGTGCTTGTGGGCACCTAACTGTGCCTCTAGCACTCACACATAGAAACATAAGGTGTGCCTGAGGCATACACTTTGAGATATCCCAACAAACCCCCCCTCAAGGAAATGCCTCAGGCTATGTCATGGATACATCTAGTCTCATAGTTTCTCATGCCATCTCATGGTGGTCAAGGATTAATCTATGGCTAGGTTCTCATGCTAGCAAGGGTTCCCTTGGGTGTAAGGTAAACAAAAAGGGATACAAACAGACCTTCCAATGGTTATCTCCCCTGCATGTACATGCACACAATGTCTGCAGGAGGTACCATGGAACAAAACATACACATGGCCTACATCATAAGGTGACCAGAGGTGTTTACAAAACACACAAAACACAATAGTTTATTTTCATTCATTTTGGAGGACTATCCAGGCTGAGTACCTTGACATAAAAAGAGAGATCTGGAGCATACATAGAGATGATTTAAAAATGCATAATCTTCAAAGGATGCCTCATCTTGTGGAGGCAAAATATCCATGTCAAGGCAAGGTCTTACCACATGGGCAGTGTCTAGTGCCTTATAAGATGGTACTATGATAGAACAAGTGGATCTGAAAGTCATATCCTTCATGAGAACAATTATCTTGTCATCTCCATAGTTGTGTAGAGAAGCATATCTTAGGTGTCTGACCTTCATCTTTTTCTTGTACTTGGAGTCAAATAAAAGTGCCATGAGAGTGTAGATCTCTGTATTTGCTTCCTTTTTGGCAACCATTGTTTTGGCAATCTTCAACAAGGAAGTCAGGTTGGCATTTTCATCCTTTGTAGCATAACAAGACATTGCTTGATGTTTTGGCTTTTCACATATTTGGCATAAGCAAGCCATGAGAGGCTCTAACCCAAGTATTTGGGTAGTGTCTATCTCTCTTACAAGGCAAAAAGAACTGAAATACTTCCAAAGTATGGGCACTTGATGTAGCAAATAGTAGTGACTAGTTTTCAAACAATGATGCTACTTTTTGCATGCTTCATAGAAGTGAATGAAATAAACACTTTCCAATCACAACCAGGTCTAGCAAGTCAAAACAAAACTGAAGCAACACTTGTAGTGAAGTTATTGAAAACTTCAAAAGACCAGAAATGCTAGAGTAGCATTTTATGTAGCATCATTTTCAAAAGTATGTCAAAACTGTCAGAACTAGAGAGCTGAACTTGGAGGGCTCATATCACACTCTTCAAAGCAAAAGAAAGGGGGCTTTCTGAGGCAAAAGAAAGCTGGTATACCACAGTAGATCCTCTGGGAAGAAGAGGCGAAAATATGTGTCAGGTCGCCTTCACCTTCTTGAACAAAGTCGACTGGTTTTTCTCTGTTTTCTCCTTCAATATGCAGCCATTGCTGCTCAGATTTCAGCACAAGGTAGCTCTAGGTAAGGAGAAGCTTGCCCTGGAAGGAATTAGACAAAGACAGAGCAGGCGCAGAGAACTTGCAGGAAGAAGAATCGACGATTTTCGTGCAATGGCGACCAGCAGCGCGTTTTATTCCTCAATTCCTTCCAGCCCGAAACTCGCCCCAGCAAGAGGGATCTCCAGCAGAAAGGGCGTGGGAAATGGGTGAGAATCAGAGGGAGAACAAGCTCAAGCAAATTTTTGGAAGAAGAGGGAGAGATGGTGAAGAAGAAGAAGAGGAAGAAGATGATGATGTGGCAAAAATGGGCTCAAGGAGGATCAAATGGCTCTGATACCATGTTGGAACACTGAAAGGAAAGAGTAGAGTGGACACAAAATCAGAATACTTGCTTATAGAATGAAGAAGAAAGAGGTCCTTAAGTAGGCACCTCATACAAGGTCACTGACATCACTGATGACCTCAAAGCTCCACAATCATCTCCTCAATCTGCTCCTAGATTCACTCAATCATCCTATGTGGCTTTTCCACCACCTAACTGTGCTTGTGGGCACCTAACTGTGCCTCTAGCACTCACATATAGAAACATAAGGTGTGCCTGAGGCATACACCTTGAGATATCCCAACACATCACTGATCATCAAGCTCTTAAGTATTTATTGAATAAGCCTACTCTTGGTGGCCGGATAAGCAGATGGATTCTCCTTTTTCAAGAATTTGAATTCGACATTGTGGTGAGGGCTGGGAGATTGCATCAACCTGCAGACCACTTGTCCAGGTTACATTCCGGGGAACCAGCCAGTGGTATCACCGATGACTTACCCGATGCGGGCTTGTTCGGAATAACGGCACTACGTGATGAATGCCTATTTGCGGTGGACTGCTTCCCACCATGGTATGCCAACATAGTACACCTCTTGTCTACAGGTGGCTTTCCTCCAGGATTAACTCCAACAGAGAAACGCAAACGGATCCTTCAAGCTGCTCCTTTTAAGTTGATTGCAGGTCAAATTGTACAAGCTCGGGAAGGATTAGATCTTGAGACGGTGTGTGCTTCCGCACGAGACACAATCCATTCTTAAAGAGGCACATGCTGGCATAGGTGGAGGGCATATGGCCTCAGATGCTACTGCTCGTAAGATCATGCGAGCAGGGTTCTGGTGGCCCAAGCTCTTCCGCGACTGCCATGTTCATGTGACCAGATGTGATTCATGTCAACGAGCAGGCCCCAAGCCTACAAGGCGTGAGTACCTCCCTCTCAAACCATTCACTCCGATGCCTCCCTTCTATCGCTGGGGATTGGATTTCATTGGACCCATCTCTCCTGCCACACGCCGAGGGAACAAGTATGCTCTGCTTGCCACCGACTATGGAACCAAATGGGTCGAAGCCAAGGCAGTCAAGAACTGTACAGCCCAGGTAGTAGCCACACTTCTATATGACCAGATCATCTCTCGGTTTGGTTGTCCTGTTGAGTTGATAAGTGATAGAGGGTCTCACTTCCTAAATGACACCATTGCTGCACTAGTTCACCTGCTACAAATAGTTCACAAATTTTCATCTCCCTATTACCCACGTGCCAATGGTCTAGCTGAGAGCTCAAATCGCACAATGTGCGGGATCGTGCATCGACTTTGCCTAAATTCTTTAGGCGATTGGGACGACATACTTCCAGCTGCTTTATTCGCCTATTGAACGGCTTACAAGGCGAGTACTGGGTATTCACCCTTCGAGCTGGTCTATGGACTGGAGGCCGTTATGCCTTTTGAATTTCATCTTGACACTCACAGGATTCTTCCAGACAAAAATGACAACCTTGAAGCCTGCACAATGGAACGCTTGTGGGATTTGGAAGCACTGGCAGAGCATCGACGTGAAGTAGTTTTCGCTCAAGAAGTTTGGCAGAAGCGACAAAAAGCTTGGCATGACCGGAACCTCAGAAAAAGAAATTTCACAGTTGGAGATTTAGTACTCTTGTATTCCAGTAAGTTTCTCAAACACAAACCTAAGTTTGTGAGTGGTTGGACAGGTCCATTTTTCATTGCCAAGCTTATCCCAAGTGGCGGAGTCTACTTGGCCACTTTGGAAGGCAGACTCCTACCTGCACCGGTGAATGGGTCACGCATCAAGAGGTACCATGATCAATGAGAAAACACCCTCCTAGTCCTTCTCCTTCCTGGTGACATCTTCTCCCTCTGAGTGAGGGCCACTTTCTCTTTCTACAAGGGTCCTCCTCTCTGCCCCTAGTGTCACTTTCTCTCTCTACATGGCTCCTCCTCTCTCCCCTTGGTGCCAATTTTTCTCTCTAAATGGGTCCTTCTCTTTCCACCCGAGTGTCACTTTCTCTCTCTAAGTGAGCCCTCCATTTTTCACCCGAGCCACTTTCTCTCTCTAAGTGTGACACCCTTTTTTCATCCTGTGCCACTATCTCTCTCTAAATGACCACCCTTTAAATGCGGCTTCCCTTTTTCACTCTGTGTCACTTTCTCTCTCTAACTACGGCCTCCCCTTTTCATCCTGTTTTACAAACTCCTTCTCCTTCTACCTTCTCTCCAACTTCCACCTCCCTCTTACAAACACCTTCTCTTTTCACCCTCTGTCCAACTTCTACCTCTCTCTTACAAAAACCTTCTCTTTCCACCCTCTGTCCAACTTCTACCTCTCTCTTACAAAACCTTCTCTTTCCACCCCCTGTCCAACCCCTACCTCTCTCCTCCAAAACCCTTCTCTTTCCACCCTCTGTCCAACTCCCTACCTCTCTCTTACAAACACCTTCTCTTTCCACCCTCTGTCCAACTTCCACCTCCCTCTTACAAGCACCTTCTCTTTCCACCCTTTGTCCAACTTCCACCTCCCTCTTACAAACACCTTCTCTTTCCACCCTCTGTCCAACTTCCTACCTCTCTCTTACAAACACCTTCTCTTTCCACCCTCTGTCCCACTTCCACCTCTCTCTTACAAACACCTTCTCTTTCCACCCTCTGTCCAACTCCCCACCTTTCTCTTACAAACACCTTCTCTTTCCACCCTCTGTCCCACTTCCACCTCTCTCTTACAAACACCTTCTCTTTCCACCCTCTGTCCCACTTCCACCTCCCTCTTACAAACACCTTCTCTTTCCACCCTCTGTCCAACTTCCACCTCCCTTTTACAAACACCTTCTCTTTCCACCCTCTGTCCAACTCCTACCTCTCTCTTACAAACACCTTCTCTTTCCACCCTCTGTCCCACTTCCACCTCCCTCTTACAAACACCTTCTCTTTCCACCCTCTGTCCAACTTCCACCTCCCTCTTACAAACACCTTCTCTTTCCACCTCTGTCCAACTCCTACCTCTCTCTTACAAACACCTTCTCTTTCCACCCTTTGCCCAGCCCCCCCCCTCTCCCCCTTTACCCACCACCCTTCCCCTCTCCCCCTCTCCTGCGCAACAGCCCCCTCCCCCTCTCCTGCGCAACAGCCCCCCCCCTCTCTCCCCATTTTGCATTGGCATATTGTACTCATCCCCCCATTTTGCACCCAGGGGCGGTTTCCTTGCATCTAGTTTACTTTGTATTTAGGCTCAGATTTGACATTATGTACTTTCACTTGCATTGTATTGCGTAGCACTTAGATGATATTCGACGATGCCTCTTCTTTGTGGCACGTTGATTTTGTGCTATCTTGTATGCAAAGTTCTTGATGTCCCATGGGCCCATTTTGGCCTTTAGTGGACAATAATACACTTTCTTTCTTTCTTTCTTTCCCTCTACCCACCACCCTTCCCCTCTCCCCCTCTCCTGCGCAATAGCCCCCTCCCCCTCTCCTACGCAACAGGCCCCCCCCTCTTCCCCTTTACCCACCACCCTTCCCCCCTCCTCCTCTCCTGCGCAACAGGCCCCCCTCTCTCCCCCTTTACCCACCACCCTTCCCCCCTCCTCCTCTCCTGCGCAACAGCCCCCCCCCTCTCTCCCTCTACCCACCACCCTTCCCCTCTCCCCCTCTCCTGCGCAACAGCCCCGTCCCCCTCTCCTATGCAACAGGCTCCCCCCTCTTCCCCTTTACCCACCACCCTTCCCCCCTCCTCTCCTGCGCAACAGCCCCCCCCCTCTCCCCCTTTACCCACCACCCTTGCCCCCTCCCCCTCTCCTGCGCAACAGGCCCCCCCCCCTTCCCCTTTACCCACCACCCTTCCCCCCTCCTCCTCTCCTACGCAACAGCCCCCCCCCTCTCCCCCTTTACCCACCACCCTTGCCCCCTCCCCCTCTCCTACGCAACAGCCCCCCCCCTCTCCCCCTTTACCCACCACCCTTGCCCCCTCCCCCTCTCCTACGCAACAGCCCCCCCCCCTCTCCCCCTTTACCCACCACCCTTGCCCCCTCCTCCTCTCCTGCGCAACAGGCCCCCCCCTCTCCCCCTTTACCCACCACCCTTCCCCCCTCCCCCTCTCCCCCTCTCCTGCGTAACAGCCCCCTCCCCCTCTCCTGCGCAACAGGCCCCCCCCTCTTCCCCTTTACCCACCACCCTCCCCCCTCCTCCTCTCCTGCGCAACAGGCCCCCCCCTCTCCCCCTTTACCCACCACCCTTCCCCTCTCCCCCTCTCCTGCGCAATAGCCCCTCCCCGCTCTCCCTTTACCCACCACCCTTCCCCCCTTCTCCTCTCCTGCGCAACAGGCCCCCCCCTCTTCCCCTTTACCCACCACCCTTCCCCCCTCCCCCTCTCCTGCGCAACAGGCCCCCCCCTCTCCCCCTTTACCCACCACCCTTCCCCTCTCCCCCTCTCCTGCGCAACAGTCCCCTCCCCCTCTCCTGCGCAACAGCCCCCCCCCCTTCCCTTTCTTCCTCTACCCGCCACCCTGCCTTCCCCCTCTCACCTGCGCAACCTCTTCCCCCCTCTCCCTCTACCTGCCTCACCCTCTCCTGCGCAACAGCCCTCTCCCCCTCTCTTGCGCAACAGCCCCTCCCCGCTCTCCCTTTACCCACCACCCTGCCCCTCCTCCTCTCTCCTGCGCAGCCCCCCCCTCTATCTGCCTACGTCCCCCTCTCTGGAGCAACTCTCCCCCCTTTTCCTCTCTACACCCTCTGCATCACCCCCTCTCCCCTCCTTGCTCCAGCCCCCCTCCTCCCCCCTTGTCACCCCTCCTTCCCTATCAGTCTACATCCGTCCTTTTGCTCTCCCTTTCCACCGACACCCCTTCCTCACTCTTTTCCTCTCCATCGAAGCATGGGCCTGCACTGGTGGCTCTGCTAAGGAATTCTCTCGTAGCAGATTCCGGGCTTAACCTCGACATCAACACCTCCTCCTCCCTCCTTGCCTCTCCAGACCTCAACATCGACACCCCCTCCGTACTCTTTTCCTCTCCATACGACGCCATCGTTCATGCCTAACCGTGCCCCTCGCCACAAGTACAAACCCAGATTACCCCGCGATACTTTATTCGTTGACTTCCATCGGGCTCGGGCAGGCCACAAAACAGGATCGGGACCATCTTCCATGGCATCACTTGGCAAACGCACCACTGATGACCTGGGTGCCGGGTCTACACCACAGAGCACTTCGAAACGACCTCGAGCAGCTGCAGATTCACCTCCCTCCAACAGGATCACTATCATATCGGATGAGGAGCTATCCTCCTTTTCGAGTTCCTCTGATTCAGATCATGGAGGCTCTGGCTATCTGCCCCCCACAGGTACAATCAAAACACCATCCAAGGCATCCAGTGGGCATAGTGGTCACAGTAACGGTGGCGGTGATTTGGCCCCACAAAGTACAGCTTGTGATCTTCCACCCCCAGCTTCATCCTCCTCGATCATTCGGGTGGTTTTCAAACCTTTCCTCGATCCCACACTCAAGCTGTCTAGCATCTTGTCACCTGATGAGATAGCCCGCATGTCTCTCATGGAGTTTGATGATGTCACACTTCCCCAGGTGGACGTCCAAATGTGTACTGCGTTCATTCAGTCTTATGACTTTGCAACAGACACATTCGGATTCTTGAATTCCCGTCACATGTTCACTCCTAGTCTCGTATCCACATATCTCCGTCTTCCCACACTTCCCTTTTTGCCACCTCACACCGGCTCACCCACATTCATGTCCTTCTTGTCTACCTGTAAAACTCATCGCAGAGGACATGAGTGCAAGAAGGTTCTCGAGGGAAACAGTCGAGAGGCGCTACTAGCGAGGTATTTGTTCACACACTTCTACTCTGCCCCAGGCCACTTCTTCATCACCAAGGCGATCCATTCTGCCTTAGACTCCATTCTTTCGGTCACTCCCTATGATTTCGCCTCACTCTTCTACTCTGCCTTTCGTAACACAGTTCGCAAGCGTCGGGGCACATATACCTGTACTTGTGGGCCCCACCTCACCTTCTTACTTCAGCAGTGGAAGGCCAACCCTCCTCCCATTGTCACAGGTCGCCTCCCTTCATCATCTCTCTCCCCTCCTGTCACCCCCTCTTCCACATCGTTCACTGTCACTTCCAGTGTTCCTTCCCCCGGGACTGCCTCTTCTCCTCCTCCGCTCAGGAGGACACCTCGGCAAGCGCCACCTCATGAAGTCTGCACCGGAGCTTCTTCAGTATATTCTGTTACCGGTGCCACAGGGTTACGATCAGTGCCATGTCTTGTATCTCCATCAGTCGTGCCCGTGCCAGGACTTGCCTCTCCATCAGTCACACTTGTCCAGGCTTCTCCAGCGATCTCCAGACTTTCAATGGGAGGGATTACACCAGGTACACCTCCTGTTGTACCAGTTACGACGACTGTTGTACCCGGGACTTCCTCGACAGGTGTATTGTTACGAAGGACTGCAGCTGTTTCGTCTTCACTCCCTACCACTTTCACCGATGCAGTCATCACCACAGTTCAGGCGACCTCTGACCATGTTTTGGACCAGGTGTTGGACCTGAATCTTAGCCTAGGACCCGACTCCCACTCCCACGGGCTTTCTCAGGAGATGTCATCCCAGGGTGTACTTCACATTTCGGCCTCCCCAGGCAGAGACAGGACCAGAGACGGGAGTGGGAGCCCCTCTCGAGGAGATGCTCCATCGGCCACTTCAGCATCAGAGGAGGTATTTGAGGGAGGGATTCTGCCCCAATCTGTGGATTGCCCACCCCTTCATGAGAATGATATGTTCACAGCTTACATAGCTGCTTCATCGGGCCCACCTCTTTCAAATATTTCCCTGGTGGAAAAACAGAATGAAGATTACAGCCAACTACTATCTGTCCTTCACAAAAAACGCTCACCAGTATGTGGGAAAGAGGAGGATCTCAATCAAATCTTCACCATTCCCTTGCAGGACTGCCTCGCACAGAACAAAAAGATCTCCAGGGCCCCGACATGTTTTGTGCACTTGGACAAATTGGCACCTACAGGAAACCTGTCAACCGAGGAAGAGGGAGCTCTCCCTGACATGTTTGAGGAATTGGGGGACGTCATTAATTTGGCAGACAGGATGAATTACAGCGACAGGTATGCATGGATGAAAAGGTCCCTGCATCTTGCTCAGCGTATCATGGACGACACCTTCACGCAGCTTGGGACAGCGGTCTTCAATTCCACAGGTTATGCTCATAAGCTCCTCTCTCAACAGCAACATTTAAAGTTAGAATTCGAGAGAGCACAGGCAGCCCAGCAGCGCGCCACTAGCGTGACACTTTGACAACAGGAGGAAAGGTGGCAGAAAGAGAAGGACTCATCAATACATGAGCGTGACATCGCTTGGAATATTCAGAAGGCTGCCCTTGAGGATCGCCTCCATAATCACAGGCAGGAATGGGAAGCAGCAATGACAACTCTACGCAGCCAACATGCCGCAGCTCTGGCAACTTTGCACAGCCAGCATGTCACTGAGGTGACCAGATTTCACCAGGAGATTACCCAGTTAAAAGAGTCTTTGTCTTCCTCCGAGATTGCCAAAGAAAAATCAACATCCAGAGTGGCTGAATTGGAAAAGAAGCGTTCATCCATGGAGGAAGAATTCACAGCTCTTCGGATGCAGTTGGCCACCCTCCAGACTTCCCAGTCCACCTTGCAAGAGCAAAAGGATCATTACTACCGGCGATACCACCGATATAAAGACAAGTATGAAAATCTGAGAAATGTGATGGACACGCTTGAGTGTGAGGAGGAAGCACCCCATCCACAGATACCTATGACTGAGCCAGAGCAAAGGGATGCGCAAAAGGCCACAGAGCCAAATACGAAGGCGGAAGAGGAGAAGGCAGAGGAACAGGCTGCTTTTACCACCCTCAGTAATCTCATACAAGGGTTGATACATGGGTGTTGGTGTTTGGGTTTTTTTTGCACTGTTAGATTTTGCCAAGCTGTTTGGCCCTCATTGTAAATATCAGTGTTTTGCCTCAAGATGTACTCAGTTTTTTTTGCAATTTTCCATGCTGTCCCTTATCATGCAGCAGTTTATTTTTCACGTTTCAACTTAATACAAATCTTGGATTACTCCCACGGCCAACCACATGGTCTGTACTCTTTCCTTTTCCTACTCCATCACCATATCAATGGTTTGTAAGTTCATTTTTATTTTTCTTTGACGGATTCGTCCTCCATTTCTATTCACCGGGACAGTGAATGATCGTGGCGGGGGAAACTGTTACCTTATCACACGACCACCTGTCGACAGGCGTTGACCACATGACGACATCTGTTGACCACATGTTGACCATGTGTCAACACAAGTTAGCCACGCGATCACACGGGTTCATCCAGGAAAACTGTCCGAGGTTGTCAACCACAGGTCGACACATGTCAACCACAGGTCAACCAGGAGTATCGTGTCCAAAGTGATCTCATCAAGAGCTGCGCACATGGAGAGTGAGCTTAGCACATGGAGCAGTTAGGAGTATTTATATTTACACAGTGGTTCAGTGATACAGTGGTGCAGTGGTGCGGTAAACCAGCTCACCTGCACATGGAGAATTTACACCATCAGGCTGGCGAGTCAGGGAATCAGGAAGTCGCCGAAGCCATCAAGAGATGCGGTGAACCAGCTCACCTGCACATGGAGAATTTACACCATCAAGAAAGTCGCCGAAGCCATCAAGAGAGACAGCGGCGCAACGGCTATCCTCAACAGCTAAGGAGATAAGAGGATGACCAATGGGAAGAAAGGGAGGGGATTCTCAGCGAAGAAGGGACCCTCCAAGGCGGGGGATGAGGATGAAGGAGAAGGGAGAGAGAAAAAGGGGGCATTGGGCATTCGGCGGGGGAGCGAAAGAGAGGAGAGTGAGGAGAGATAGAGGCTAGAGCTACGAGCTCACCAAGGAGAGAATGTGGAGAGACTTGTGTGTACCCTTTGTCTACTATGGGCATAGACTTGTGTATTCTTGTGATTTGCGACTTGTGTATTCTTGTGACTTGCGACTTGTGACCTGGGGACACGTCCAGTGATATGTACATTGGCCAACTCGGTCACTTTCTCATCTCTCTTGTCTCTTCCTGATATGGGGATTGTTCACCAGTGTAGGATTTTCTTATTTTGCTTATGTTGTGGAGTTCACCGGTGATTGTCATTTAGCATAGTGCACTCGTACGTCGTCGTTCACTGCAGTATAGCATACGACACTCGCACACTACTGCACGGTGCGCTCTGCACGATCCATTGCATTAGAGCATTGCAAAACTCATGCTTCTCACGCCAGTGGCCTTTGGCCTCCGGTAACACCTCCGGAAGGATAGGAACCCCTCTCCTCAAACAAGCTGGCTGCATCTGCTTGGGCTCTCAAATCATTAAGCTCCATGACGAAATTCGCGCGCAGAAACAAATTTTATCACTTCTTGCAAGGGCTGTAAATTTTCACAGAAAACTCAGATTGCAATGATGTAAAAATGAAATTTGTAGTACTCAAGGTCCTCTACAACTTTTTTGAAGACACAAAGCCGTGATTCTACTTCTAGATTGGGATAGAAGCGTCATCCGCAGGTCACAGAAAGATGTAGCTGAAGGAAGGAGAAGAGAGGTGGCAGATCATGGCGTGAAGAAGAGAGCTCTAGATGGAATTGGAGAAGCCATTCCTCCAAGGGGAATGAGGGAGAGAGGCTTCAATGTCCTCAATCTCTTACCTCAACCTCTTGGAAGATAGTCCGCTTCGGGACTGTTTTTGGAGCCCATACTCTTGCACTCTCAGGTGCATTTGCAGATACTCTGCATTGTTGGGCGCATTTGCAGTTACTTTATAGTTGTGGATGCTTTTGAGCTCCGTTGGATGCATTTGAGCACTCCTGGGTGCGCTATTTCAGGTTTGGGTTGTGCATTTTCAGTTTGGGATTGCACTTCAGATTGCAGCAGAGTGCAGTGATTGGTTGATGCCATATTTGCAGTGACTACATTGTAGTGCAGCCAGTCGTACTTTGCATTTGCAGCCACTATTAGTTTGGGATTTGCAGGCACATTTGCATCCAGTTGCACTTTTGGGACTTGCAGTTCTTTTTGCAAGTACATTTGCAGCTTATGGGTATCCCATTTTGCATCATGTCGACTCTTTCAGACAGTTTTGGCAATTTGTCCGAGGGTGACAAGCTGGATGGACCAAACTATGCCTTGTGGTCATTCATGCTTAAGAACATCTTGGTTGGTAAGGGCTTGTGGAATATTGTTAGTGGGGATGAGGTGAGGCCAGCAGGCTCATCTACATCCAGCACGGCTTCTTCGGGTTAGACTACAGGCAGACAGCAGACTGCTAGTCCCATAGCATCGATGGAGAAGCAGAAGAAGTTCGATCGCCGAAGTGCCCAAGCGATGTTTTTGATTGCCACAAATGTGAAGAGGCACATTATAACGACTATCAAATCGTGCAAGGATGCAAAGGCAGCATGGGAAAGATTGGCAAACATGTATCATGTTAAGAATGAGGCAAGGGCCATTGCCTTGACAAATCAGCTTAAGGATCTCGAGATGCAGGAAGGCCAGGCCATCACTGATTGTATTGCCAAGATCACTGATCTACGTGATCAGCTCGCAAGTATTGATGAGGAAATAGAAGACAAGAAGCTAGTCTCTATTACTCTCAATAGCTTAGCGCCCTCATATGGCACATTCGTCACGTCATTGACCATTGTTCTCAGGGCAACCCCCACTCTCGTTCGATGAGTTAGTTGGGCTTTTGTTGCAGGAAAAGGAGAGATGCTCAAATTTTGCCAAAGCCTCTCGTTAGGGTGACCAAGCGCTTGCCATGGGTGGAAATGGCAAATTTTAGAAAAAGTTTGAGCCAAAACACAGCCATGCATTGCAGCATGGCACATTTGGAGAGCCAGATGCACTGAGGCTTTGGAGGGTTCTCAAGTTCACCCTTCTCAGATCTTGGCCAGTACTTGGATAGATACGGTACACACTCTGATGGCCAGTTGGGCGACCATGCAGGGATCATCTCGAGTAGCTTCCTCCAGGAGAGTTACTTTTCTCAGAGATTGGAGAGACTCTCCCTTCTTTGCTGAGACTTCTACAGGGTTGAGTTGGCATTTTCAGCCTCAGCCTTGGTTTCTTTCTACCTCATTCCTTTGATTTATTACATGCTTAGCATGTTGTATTTCCGCACAGAGCTTGCTCTAGCGAGTTTCTTTCTTACTTAATAGAAGTCTCTTTTTTGCAAAAAAAAAAAAAAACACAGCCATACAACTCAGCCCAAGGAGGGAATGCAAGCAGTTCAAGCAAAAATCAAAAAAAGGCAAATGCAATTATTGCAAGAAGCCAGGCCATTACATCGCAAAGTATCAGAAAAGGATTGCCAATGAAAAGGAGAGGCAAAGGGACAGCTCTAGCAGTAATTTTGTTGCCTCCACTGAAACGCGTGCTTCAGATGCACATGGTGAAGCTCATCTTGCCCAAGGTGATAGAGATTTTGTGGTTGTTGCATTTAATGAGAACATGAATGCCAGGGGGGATTTGAATGCTGAAAATCAATTAGGGGATGCTTCCCTTGTTGCAAGTGATACATGGTATATCGACAGTGGTGCTACTAAGCACATGACTCCTCGCCAGGAGTGGTTTGAGAGCATCACACCTGTTCATGGCAGACAGCTTACGTGTGCCAATGATGCTTCTCAAGACATCATCGGAGTTGGGCACATTCCTATTCAGCTTGATAATGGGAAAGTTAAGTATATCCGAGATGTTTGGTATGTTCCAGATTTGAGGCAAAATTTGATTTCAGTTTCAAACATTGCCCATGATCAACATATGTCGGTCAAATTTCAGGATAACCAATGCAGGATCAAGGATCCACAGAAAGGGTATGAGGTTGTAGCAACAGGCACATATGACAGAGGCTTATACAAGCTTGATGCTCAGCCTTATGATCAGAAGGTATTGGCTATAGCAAACACTTCCCAGGCTGATTTATGGCATGCCAGCAGGTTTGGACATGTCCATCACAGGGCATTGTCCTACTTGTACAACAATAATATGACTCCCTGAAAATTGCAGCAACCAGCAAATGAAGTGTGTGAGGGGTGTGCACTTGGCAAATTGCATCGCTTGCCATTCAGTAAACAAGGCAAGAATTGGGTCAAGGCAACCAAAGTGTTGCAGATAGTGCACAGTGATGTATGTGGCCCCATGACTATTCCCATGCATAGAGGAGCAAGGTACTTTGTGACCTTTATAGATGACTTCTCCAGGTTCACATGGCTTTTTCTCATGAAGGAAAAATCTGAGGTATTCTATTGGTTTCAGGAGTTCAAAGCTATGGCTGAGAACCATCCAAACCAATTCTAGAATTGGAACACTCAACTTGGATAGACGGGGAGAGTACATGTCACATGCATTGCAGGGATTTTTGAAGCAGCATGGGATTAAACATTATTTGACATGCCCTTACACACCACAGCGGAATCCACTCCTTGAGAGGAAGAATTGTAATTTCATGGAAATGACGAGATGCATGCTGAAATTCAAGAGTCTCAAAGGCTTTTTGGGAAGAAGCAGTTGTGACAGCCACTTATATTCAGAACACATGCTCTACCAAAGCTTTGGTTAATGTGACTCCATTTGAGGCTTTGTATGGCTTTAAGCCAAAGGTTAGTCATTTCAGAGTTTTTGGCTCAATGGCATATGCTTTGGTTCCAGATGCACATCGGACAAAGCTTGATAGCAGGACTGTCAAATGCATTTTCGTGGGGTATAGCACTAAAAGCAGGGGATTTAGGCTTTATAATCCCGCTACCAGGAAGATAATAATCAGCAGAGATGTTCTCTTTGCTGAGAATGAGTGCATGCAGCCCGCTAGTGCAGACTTGCCACCATACGATGAAACCCCTTGGGACATCATCCAGTTTGAGGATGATGAGACGGAGTCTCCTGATGCTTCCCCTTCTACTTCTCATAGTTCAGATGGCTTCCCACATGTTGAGGATGGCTCTCCCTCAAATGTTTTAGAGTTGCAGCCAATTAATGAGAATAGACAGCCTCATGTTTGGATGCATTATCAACGTCGTGAGGCCACTAAAGATGTTGATGCAGTTCCAAGTGGTACAGCAGAGAAATCTATTCCACATTGGGTAAGGTTGACCATTCAAGATGCTAGGATCAGCCTACTTTGGGGAAAATTACGACCAGCACTCAGAAAAATCAGCAAAAGGTCAATTTTGCTTTGATGACCTCAGTGATGGAAGCTGAAAATGAGCCTCACAGCTTCAAGGATGCTCAGCAAAATCCGGCATGGCAGAAAGCTATGGGAACTGAGATTAAATCCATTGAGAAGAATGCCACATGGGACTTGGTTGATGCGCCCATTGGGAAAAATGTGGTTGGCACAAAATGGATTTATAAGGTGAAATACCATTCAGATGGCACAGTTGAGAATTACAAAGCCCGTTTGGTCGCCAAGGGGTATGCACAAGAGGAGGGAATAGATTATGAGGAGACATTCGCTCCAGTGGCCAAGATGACCACCATTCGTTCTGTCATCTCTCTTGCTGTGTTTTATGGTTGGTCAGTGTACCAGATGGATGTCAAGACCGCTTTCCTCAATGGAGATCTTAAAGAGGAGGTCTATGTACATCAGCCCCAAGGTTTTGAGCTGAAGGGACAAGAGCACAAGGTATGCAAGCTCAGGAAGGCTCTCTATGGGCTGAAGCAAGCACCTCGTGCGTGGTATCAGAAGATACATCAGTTTTTTCTGTCCCAGGGCTTCGTAAACACTCATACAAAGCCAAATCTGTATGTTCTGCAGCAAAAATCAGAATTGGTCATGTTGGTACTCTATTTGGATGACATTATACTCACTGGCAGTGATTTGCAGCAAATTACAGCAGTGCAGTCCGCTTTATGTCACAACTTTGACATGACAGATTCGGGCCTATTGCACTATTGTCTTGGCATTGAGTTTTGGCAGACCCATGATGGGATCTCTATGTCACAGACAAAGTATTCGAAGGGGTTGTTGCAGAAATTTAAAATGGAGAACTGTAAGCCTGTGGCTACTCCATTGGAAAAGGGACTCAAGCTGAGTAAGCATGATACTGCTGAAAATTTTGATGGCACTTTGTACAGGCAGTTGGTTGGCAGTTTGATATATCTATGCTCCACACAACGTGATATTGCCTACGCCACAGGGCTTTTGAGCCAGTTCATGCATTGTCCCACGATCACACATTGGAATGCAGCAAAGAGGGTTCTCAGATATGTCCATGGCACTCGCTCTCTTGGCTTGCATTATGCTTCAGATTATGATCTAAAGTTGAGTGGTTTCACCGACTCAGATTGGTTAGGGGACATTGATGACAGATGGTGTGTGGATAAAAAAGAAAAAATGTTTTTCACCTGTTGCATGTTGCTGGGTGAGTGCATAGCTATGTACATAGCTTGTTGGAAGTGGAAATGAGCTCTGGACACCCTCATGACGGACTCCACACTGATGATATATTGTCTTGAGATGGAAGACACTTTTACAGAGGCTCTTGGGAAGTGATGAAAATGCAATATGGGGCACTAGACATTCCAGAATAAGGTTTTCCTGTGATGTGTATAATTTTGGGGGGAGAGAAGTCCCAAAATTTGAATTTGCTTGGGCCTGGTGTTATTGCATGTGATGTTTAAGAGAGTGGTAAAAGGCAAATGATGACGTGGCTGGAATCAAAGAAAGCATGCAAGGTGGCTACGTGATTCTTCTGGACTGAGAGCTGGAGCTACGTGAAGGTGACGGCTGGAAGCGGGTCTAGGGAGCTTGCTGGAAGGATCGATGGAGAGCAGGGAGCTTCTGAGATAGGAGGGGATTGCGCTGAGCTGAAGGAGGGATTGTGGGCACCCCGAGGATCGCAAACGAAAGGACGAAGGGGGCAGTTGCATCTCTTTCGGGAGAGCTGCAGAGAGCTGAGGAAGAGGGTGTCGCATATACGAAGGGGATCTCTCAGAGCAGGAGGGAGGTTGACGGTATCCTTTGTCGGTTGTTTTGCGAGTTGGGGGGTTGCTTCTTGAGTAAGGAGGAGGTGGTTGGAAGGATGGCAAAGCAGCCCTACATTGTTTGTTCGGAGAGCCATGGTCCTTGCCAGAGTCTTTGAAGGATGGCGACGTACGTTGCAGGGATGGCAAGCAGCTGTTGTGGGAGCTTACAGTAGTAGGAATTCCTTCGATAACCAAAAGGGAGGACCTTAGACGATAGAGGCTCGTAGGGGTGGTGAGAGAACCGTGAGCGACTGAAGGTCTTGAGGAGAAGCTTGTTCGGTGAGCAGGAGGACTACGGAAAAGAGAGCTACTTGGAAGGCCAACGCGACTGTGGGGAGGGTGTGTACATCAGGTCCAAGAGAGAAGACTGATCGGGCTGGAGGCCTTTTGATAGAAGAGGTGGTCGCATGGAAAGAAGACAGATTTGTATGCAAGGAAGGCGGCAGTGGTGACTGTGTTCACGTGATGGGAGTGGGATATCGATTGCAGAGGCTTGGAGAACTCGAACAATAGAGGATGTGTGTGTTAAGAGAGCAAGCTTGGAGAGGCTGCTAGCAGTTCGTGTACCGATTGAAAGAGTGGGCTGAGAGAATGGGGTGGACAATCACGTATAGAAGCTGGAGTACCTTGGTCTGAGAAAGCATGAGCTGCAACAAGAATGTGGTTGGGCTTGCATGAGATTAAAGAGACGAAGTCTTTGCTTGAGGTGTCTTTTGTGTGGGCTTGTATGTGGGTGACTATGAGCTATTGCTTAGTAAAATGGCGGGCTGCATCATTTCTGGTACTTGATGTTGATCTCGGGAAGACATGATAAGATTTCTGACCGTGGCCATTTTGTGGGTTGATGTCTTGAAGAGTCAAGAAGATAGTCTTCATGTGCATTGTGGGTTGGATGCATTTGAAGCTGAATGTTTTCTGAGTTATTGAAGGAAGAAGTCCACTTGTCTTGAACTGTGTAGTCCACTGGGTTTTTTTTTAGGTTGTCTGGCTTCCGGGGAAGTGTGGCCAGAGTGTGAGTTGTATCAGAAGGTATGTGTAGAGACAATGATGTTGAATGGATGCCTTTTGCTTTGTGATTGTGTTGTTCGGGTGTTTTAAATGTGGATGAGGGTGGCTGTGAAGGCGAATTGGGCTCTACTGCTTTTGTCCATCCAACGGTCCACTACTGGCTATTGCTTCTCATTGGGTTCAGCCTATATCTCATGGCTCAGTAAGAAGCAAGAGCGAGTCTCTCTTTCCTCCAGTGAAGCAGAGTACAAAGCTGAAAATTCAGCCACTACGGAGTTAATGTGGTTAAGGAAGCTTTTGCATGAGTTGCATCATGCACAGGATGGCGAAGCAAACTCTATCTTCTGTGACAGCCAGAGTTGCATTGCCATAGCCAACAATCCTGTCTTTCATGCTCGCATGAAACACATTGAAAATCATTATCGTTATGTACGGGATTGTATTTCTAACGGCTTCATTGATCCCATCTATTGTCCATCTGAGGACAATGTGGCGGATATCTTCACCAAAGTCCTGTCAACAGATCTTTTCTTACAACATCGACATGGCTTGGGGATCTGAGACATCCTCACATGTCAAGGGGGGTTGTGAAGTGATTCATAATGACATTGTTTTCATGTACTCCCATAGGTTGCATAGCCATCTGGATGAATTTATGCAACCATGGTACTTTAGGTACTGCAGGGTACACCTGAGATGTTGCTAGGGTACTTTCAGCCATATCTTTGAGGGGGGATTTGTAAGAGATTACAAAGATATGGTGTTGTAGGCATAAATTCAATCCTATGGTTGACTAGTAGTACTTGGGTACTATATATACCAAGTACCTGTATTGTTTCATTTAAACATTTCTATTGGAGCTTTCTTGTGTGTGCACTCTTGCTCACTTGTGTTCACAACCTATCTCCACTTTATTCCTACGAGTACAATGCCTTTATAGGATAGGCACACATACTTATAGGATAGGCACACACACTGTAAGTGTCAAATGTATATGGGATAAGTCCCATAGTGACACATGCCACTCTAGGATATAAAGTAGTATAGTACTACTCTAGAACATACTAAGAGTCACTCAAATTGACTCCATTTCCTAACAATTGCTGCTGTTGTTCCCCCCTAGGCCTCCCTAGTGCCCTCCCGCTTTAGTCAGCCAATCGCCGCTCTCCTTTTCCATACATCTCTATACGGTAGCCCATACAAGGCAGCCATACTGCATGCAATATGGCTTCGTGTAGGCCTCTTGCCCCCTTTCACATCATCTCTGCTCCACCCTCACCTTCGCTTCCTCGTCTCAGCCCACCCTCCCCCTGCGCCTTCTTCTCTGCTATAGGTCGTACGGAACTATATGGATGTATGGGCCCCTCCCCCTCCCCCCCTTTGCTTCACTCCTACCACTCCAATCCCCTCCCTGCCCAACTTTGCTCTCTGCCATCTTCCTCCCTAGCACCTTCTACAGGCTTCCCCTTTAGCTCCCCTATGCAAGCAGGCAGTTTAAAATAGTTTTTTCAGCTTCAAGTCGTCTTCCCACATTATGCAATGCATTGGAACATTCAAAGTCTGATCCGTAATTCTCTACATCTAGAGGTTTCAAATGGGCCCACTGATGTGATAATTTGAGGAAATCCCAAATCGTTTTCTTATTCCATTTCTGAAACGGACACTTTATTTTTGAAGTAAAGGCCTTCCACCTGCATGAATAGAAGGCTCAAAATTTGTAAACCCTTTGTTTTTCTTAGTAAAGCAAACTCACCAACTCATCAAAGGAAATAGTTGCCCTCATTAGTGTATACTCAACGAGGTCACATACACTAAGTAGGATGGAGGAAGACTATTGAGGGTGATGAAAGCAATGTTCTTTTCCCCAATGACCTCATCAATTCTGGCAAGCTGATCAACCAATCCTTTGATTTTGTTGATGTGCTCAATCAAAGCATCCCCATTTCATAGTTTTGGGATTTGAGCTGCTCCTCTCCCCGTGAGCTGCTGCCCCCCCCCCTCTCCCTCTCTCAGCCAGCCCCCTCTCCCTCTCTCTCCCTCCCCCTCACCCTTGCTGCCCGCCCTCTCCCTCCCCTTGCTTCTCCTCCTCTCCCTCCCCTTCGCCAGCCCCCTCTCCCTCCTCCCTCCCTTCCTCCTCCCCGCTCTCCCTCTCCCCCCCTGCCAGCCCACCCGCCCCCTCCCTCTCCCTCCTCGCCCTCGCTCTCCCCACCCGCTGCCCTCCCTCCCCCTCCCCCTCCCCCGCCCCCTCTCCCCCACCCGCTGCCCCCCCGCCCCCTTTCTCCCCCACCCTCCCTCTCCCACTCCCCCCCCGCCCCCTCCTCCTCCCCGCCCCTTCCCTCCCCTTCCCCCTCCCCGCCCTCCCTCTCCCCCCCCCCCCCCCCACTGCCCCCCCCCCCTTCCCCCCCGGCCCCTCTTTCCCCCTTCTCCTCCCTCCCCGCCCTGCCCCCTGCCTCCCCCGTCCCTTCCCCCACCCTTCCTCTAACCCCCCCACCCCCTCCCTTCCTAACCTGCCCCCTCCCTCCCCCGCCCACCTTCTCCCTCCCAAACCCTCTCCTTCCCCGTCAGCCCTCTCCCTTCTATCCTATCTCAGCTCCCCTCCACTTCTCCTCTCCGTCTCTTCCCCTCTCTCCTACCCTCTCCTTTTCCCCTCCTTCCTACGCCCGCCGTTTCAGCGCATCCTGGGCAGTAGTTTCACAGACAGAGCTTTAACAGTGTTGGAATCGGCCTTTTCACTTCGATTGGCGAATGGATTCCCATTCAGCCAATCTCTGTCCACTTTCACCGGCCGCGAGAACCATCATTTTTTCAGAAGACGAGTTGTAGCAGCTCAAGAAAGATGTGGAATTAGAGGGCTCCACATCACCTTTCGCCCGCATCTTTGGGTCACATCCTTCCAGATCACATGCTAGAGACTGGATGTTGGCGGCGTTACCAGGAGATCTCGCCCCACACCTTAGGGATATTCGACTTCTGGGACGTGGATTCTTCCAAGTGATTTTCGACTCCCACGAGTCCACACCCCTTGTTCTCAAAGCTAATCCCCTGGCTTTGGGTTTGAGGAGGATTTTTCTTTTGCCCTACACCTTGGGCTTCGATTTGGTCAAGGAGGACAGTCAGGTCACATCACTGTTCATTAGGTTTCCTGGTCTTCCTCAGGTTTACCATCAACTTCTTGCTACTATCTAAGCCACTTTCGGAGTGGTCACTGAGATTCCCCCCTTTCCTGGCATGCCTTCTTCCTCGGCAGAGGCAGTCAGAGCGGACGAGGTGCCTTGAGTTAGGGTCATTGTCTCTGACCCTAACATCTCAGATGACCACATCATGATTCAGCGTCCAGATGGCTCTCTCTTTCGACAGAGAATCGAGATTGCAGGTAGACAGGATCAGTGCAGGATTTGTAGGACCCTTGGGCACTTTGCTAGAGATTGCCCAAGGAAGAGAAAAAGACCCAAGAGGTCTTCTGGTGCGGCTCCTTCATGCACTACCCCATCTGCACCTCCCCTGCGGCTTGTACCACGCACGCCAAGACTACCAAGAGCAGCAGGGCGCCCTGATTCACGCACCCCAGGACCACCAGGGGCAGCAGGGCGCCCAAAGCCTACAGCACTCCCAGTACCATGTTGGAGAGCAGTCAGAGTGGCTCCTTTACCTCATGAGGAGACCCTTGATCCGGTTCAGACAGATGCCATCCAGACTCCAGAGGTGGATGCTGTTGCAGCCCCAGATACTACAGTTCCACATCAGGAGGAGACTTCAGATGCACCAGCCCCAGTCATTCTCGTTTCTGATCACGAGGGGGCTACTGATACTTCTCCCACTCAGACTGTTCATGCCATAGCTAAGGGACTGTTTGCACAGATGAGGACTACAGATCCTTCTTCATCCTAGCCACAGGCCTCCTCAGCTCCCAGCTCCAGATTTGCTAATAGAGGCCTGGCAGGTCCTTCTCCTCCTTCCTCCACGAGTGCAGGTCTTCTTCGCACTCCTCGGCCAGACTTGCTTCTCAGGAACTCTTTTTCGACACTGGCTGATTCGGCGACTTTCATGGATGAGGAGGAGTTTGTGCCCTCCACCTTAGGGGTCCCGGTCATTGGGATTCCTTTTGACAGAGCCTCCCCCTCAGCAGGTGTAGGGATCCTTTCACCTGTTGAGTTTCCTGCCCTCAGCAGGAGTGTTTCAGCCCAGGGGAAGCTGGTCTCCTCTACTAGGTCGGGTAAGCCTTTCCACCCAACATCCTCCTATCGATCAGGATAGTTAGCTCGAACATACAGGGCCTAGGCGGAGTTCCACACCGTCGCCGTAGGCAGCTGATCCGAAATCAGCTTCATCTAGGTGTCACTGGAGGTGCTATTGATATCCTTTTTCTCCAGGAACACAAGTTGGATGCCAGTGATTGCTCTAAGTCTGGCAAACTGCTTTCTGGTCATACTTTTTGGTCGCCTGCCTTGGGCACCACGGGGGGCACTTCTATTTCAGTTTCGCAGTCGGTTCTCCCCTTGGTTGTTGGACACGGAGTCATTATTCCCTCTAGAGGTCAGTGGATTATTCTCTTGATTGGAGGGTGTAAGGTTGGTTTCCTTAACCTATATGCCTCCAACATTAGAGGGGAATGTGTCTTTATGTGGAAGGATTTGCTCTCCTGGGCCCCCATTGCAGATTCATGGGTGATTGAAGGTGGCTTTAACATGGTTGAGCTACCATCAGACAAAAAAGGGGGTAGAGAAGGAGGACTTCACTCTTTGGAGAGAGCAGCTTGGGATGCCTTCCTTTTTCACTACTGTGGCAGAGATACTTGGTTGGATGATGCCTTTTTTATTCAGCCACAGTCCCTCATGTTCTCTTGGTCGAACAGGAGGCAGCAGATGCCTATTCATGCACGTATTTGTTGGTAAGCTGAAAGGAAAGCAAAGAGTTAACACAAACTCAGAATACTTGCATTATGGAATGAAGAAGAGTGAGATCCTTAAGTAGGCACCTCATACATGCTCACTGACATCACTAATGACTTTAGAGCTCCACAATCATCTCCTCAATCTGCTCCTAGATTCTCTCAATCATCCTATGTGGCTCTCCACCACCTAACTGTGCTTGTAGGCACCTAACTGTGCCTCTAGTACTCACACATAGAAATCAAGGTGTGCCTGAGGCATACACCTTGAGATATCCCATCAAACCCCCCCTCAAGGGAATGCCTCAGGCTATGTCAAGGATACATCTAATCTCATAGTTTCTCATGCCATCTCATGGTGGTCAAGGATAAATCTATGGCTAGGTTCTCATGCTAGCAAGGGTTCCCTTGGGTGTAAGGTAAACAAAAGGGATACAAAAAGACCTTCCAATGGTTATCTCCCCTGCATGTACATGCACACAATGTCTGCAGGAGGTACCATGGAGCAAAACATACACATGGCCTACATCATAAGGTGACCAGAGGTGTTTACAAAACACACAAAACACAATAGTTTATTTCATTCATTTTGGAGGACTATCCAGGCTGAGTACCTTGACATAAAAAGAGAGATCTGGAGCATACATAGAGATGATTTAAAATGCATAATCTTCAAAGGATGCCTCATCTTGTGGAGGCTCATCAACTGAAAGTAGATTTGCATTTTCTGTCTTTGCTTTGGCTCTGCAAAACTTCTTATGATGGTTGTTCTTGCCACAGTGCTTGCATGGATTAATTTTGAAGCAGTCCTTTGAAAGGTAATTTGTCTTTCCACAGTGATTGCAAGGGGTAAACTTGCCCTTCTGGACTTTTACAGCATAAACAGTGTCATTGCCTTTCCTGAGCTCCATATGCCTTTCTTCTTCTTGGAGAGCAGAGAGAATACCTTCAAGATTAGGATTAGGAAGATTTTTCAAAGTGGTAACTATGTGATCATAATCTTCAGGCATACTCTTAAGTAACACTGCCATAGCATCATCTAGAGTAATAGGAGAGTTGATAGAAGCTAATTGAGTCATAAGACTCCGCATATAGTTGACATGAGCTGCCAAAGTAGTACCACTAACCATCTTCAATTCAAAGAAAGAGATTTTAAGTGATAATTTAGAGATGTGAGAGCTAGCACCAAAAATCATGTCAAGCTTCTGCCAAGCTTCTGAAGGAGACTCTAAGTCAGAGATGTGAATAATATAATCATCTCCTAAAGCAAGAGCAATGATACCATATGCTTTCTCCTCTCTAGCGGGATCCCTTGCCGGGCGTGTCGGAGTTGAGGATTCTCCAACATTGGAGGCTGTAGAAGACGCGGTTGGAGTCGGTTTGACAAGTCCCCAGAGGTTCTCCCTCATCAATGCAAATTTCACCTTCATCTGCCATGTGTGGAAGCCCTTTCCATTGAACTTCTCTAGATTCAATAGGGTAGCCATGAGAGGGTCTAACCCAGATATTGGGCAGTGTCTTTCTCTCTTACAAGGCAAAAAATAACTGAAAGGCTTCCAAAATATAAGCACTTGATGTAGCAAAGACTAGTGACCAATATTCAATCAATGATGCTTCTTCTTACATGCTTCATAGAGGTGGCTAAAATGAATACTTTCCAATCAAAACCAGGTCTAGCAATTCAAAGAAAAACTGAAGCCACACTTGTATTGATGCTATTGAAAACTTCAAAAACTCAGAAGTGCTAGAGTAGCATTTTATGTAGCATCATCTTCAAAAACTTGTCCAAAACTGTCAAAACCAAAAGACTGAACTTGGAGGGCTTGTAGCTCACTCTTCAAAGCAAGGAAAAGAGGGCTTTCTGAAGCAAAAGAAAGCTCATATACCAGAGAGGATCCAGCACAAAGGTTGGACGAAATGGCGCGCGCTATTGCCCGGGGGAGTTGCTGCAGGCTGAACCTGAGTTTTGACGATTTATCCTTCGTTACTGAACCAAATGAGCTGAAAAATGACTCAAAATCTTCGTCTTGAGGTCACCCATCTACTCCTAAGAGGGCTCAAGCAATGGCGCAGCAGGCAGGGAGTATTGACCAATAGAAGAATGGCAAAAAAATGCGCTGTTTGGAGAATGGCAGCCAACAGAGACGTTTTTTTTTCAATTGCTTGCAGGTGGAAGTTCGCCCATACTAGAGGAGTTTACAGCTCAGAGGGTTTGGGCAATGGTCGTTTGTAGGCAGAGAACCAAGCTCTCAAAGATTTTGGGAAGAAGGAGGAAAATGGGGAAGAAGAAGATGATGTGGCAGAAATGGGCTCAAGGGGGATCAAAGGGCTCTGATACCATGTTGGTAAGCTGAAAGGAAAGCAAAGAGTGGACACAAACTCAGAATACTTGCATTATGGAACGAAGAAGAGTGAGGTCCTTAAGTAGGCACCTCATACATGCTCACTGACATCACTGATGACTTCAGAGCTCCACAATCATCTCCTCAATCTGCTCCTAGATTCTCTCAATCATCCTATGTGGCTCTCCACCACCTAACTGTGCTTGTAGGCACCTAACTGTGCCTCTAGCACTCACACATAGAAACCAAGGTGTGCCTGAGGCATACACCTTGAGATATCCCATCAGTATTGACAGATTCTATGTAGATGATTGGGCACTTGACAGAGGTGGATCGGTATGCATTGCTGCTGGGATTTCCACTTCAGACCACTTTCCTGTTGTGCTGGCTATCTCAGAGCCTCACTTGAGAGGCCGATCTGCCAGCATCAGGATTGCAGATGCCTTGTGCACAGAGGAGGACCTTACAGAGGCAGCCCTGCAGATATGGGTTTCTCATGTCCAGGGTGGGCAGCCATTGCCATCACAGGTAGTTGCTCCCCTTTCTAGTATTAGCGACTTCTACCTCTTAGTTGCTTGTACCACAAGACGAGATATTCTCAGACGTGAGATTGGTATTCGCCAGCAGTTGGCAGCTTTGTAGAGGGAAGAGCAGAAACGGTCTTCAGATGCTTGGATTCAGTAGTGCCTTGCTGCAGCAAGGGCTCATCAGCACGTATTGCTTGATCAAAGAGCAGAGTATGCCTTTCATGCACGGGAGTCCTTCTGGATTCAAATGGGTGGCAGAGTCAATAAACACTTTTTCTCTACTCTTGGCCCTAGACATAGTAGAGAGAGTGTATCCCAACTTATTGACTCACATGGGGTTTTACAGACAGATCCTGATGATGTCTTGCACATAGCCTCATATTTTTATGCCACCCTTCTTACTGCTGATCCTGAGACACAGGATAGACAGGATGCTAGACAGGTTATTTGGCAAAGCATCCCTTTGTTTGTGAAACTGGATATGCATGTTTTGCTTGATGCACCTTTCACCAACACAGAGTTCAGGATTGCACTTTTAGCCGTTCACAAGGGCAAGTGCCAAGGTTCGGATGGCCTTACCCCCTCTTTTTTCATTGCATTCTGGGATATGATTGGAGACTACATTACTTCAGCCCTGCAGGGTATTTGGGACTCTGGTGAGATGCCCGGGTCGCTTACAAAAGGTCTCATCCACCTTCTCCCGAAAGGAGGTTGTAGAAATCTAGTGTCCCAGTGGAGGCCTATCACACTTCTAGGGACTTGTTACAAAATTTTGGCCAAGGCAATCAGCCTCCAATTGCAGCCCCTTCTCCCAGATCTTATTCATGACACTCAGACGGGATTTGTGCATGGCACAAGCATTTTCGATATTATTTTCTCTTTCTAGGAAGCCTCAGAGTGGGACATGCAGAGCAGCTAGAATCTAGCCATTCTACTTTTGGATTTTGAGAAACTTATGACAGAGTAGATTGGGGTTTTTGGGAGGGCATCCTTCTACGTTTTGGCTTTACTGATGCTTGGATCAGAGGTGTTTCCTCCTTGTACAGATCAGCCCACAGCTAGGTACTTATTGGTGGGGTAAGGGGTGAGAGATTTCAGATTTCCAGATCAGTTCGTCAGGGATGCCCCCTTGCTCCTTTCCTTTTTTTGTTCGTGGCCTAAGCTATGAGTATCTATGTTAGATCTCAAGCTGACATCTTTGGGCTGAGACTTCCAATTAGAAGGGAAGAGGAGCTACTTGACAGTGAGTTGGCAGATGACACATCAATTTACTTGGATGGCACTCCACAGACGCTCACTTCTTTCAGGACAACATTGGATTTTTTTTGCTTGGCGGCGGGGGCGCACATAAATTGGCATAAATCCAATGGTTTTTGGATCAGTGGATTATTCTCTTGATTGGAGGGTGTAAGGTTGGTTTCCTTAACCTATATGCCTCCAACATTAGAGGGGAATGTGTCTTTATGTGGAAGGATTTGCTCTCCTGGGCCCCCATTGCAGATTCATGGGTGATTGAAGGTGGCTTTAACATGGTTGAGCTACCATCAGACAAAAAAGGGGGTAGAGAAGGAGGACTTCACTCTTTGGAGAGAGCAGCTTGGGATGCCTTCCTTTTTCACTACTGTGGCAGAGGTACTTGGTTGGATGATGCCTTTCTTATTCAGCCACAGTCCCTCATGTTCTCTTGGTCGAACAGGAGGCAGCAGATGCCTATTCATGCACGTATTGACAGATTCTATGTAGATGATTGGGCACTTGACAGAGGTGGATCGGTATGCATTGCTGCTGGGATTTCCACTTCAGACCACTTTCCTGTTGTGCTGGCTATCTCAGAGCCTCACTTGAGAGGCCGATCTGCCAGCATCAGGATTGCAGATGCCTTGTGCACAGAGGAGGACCTTACAGAGGCAGCCCTGCAGATATGGGTTTCTCATGTCCAGGGTGGGCAGCCATTGCCATCACAGGTAGTTGCTCCCCTTTCAATTATTAGCGACTTCTACCTCTTAGTTGCTTATACCAGGAGACGAGATATTCTCAGACATGAGATTGGTGTTCGCCAGCAGTTGGCAACTTTGTAGAGGGAAGAGCAGAAACGGCCTTCAGATGCTTGGATTCAGTAGTGCCTTGCTGCAACAAGGGCTCATCAGCACGTATTGCTTGATCAAAGAGCAGAGTATGCCTTTCATGCACGGGAGTCCTTCTGGATTCAAATGGGTGGCAGAGTCAATAAACTCTTTTTCTCTACTCTTGGCCCTAGACATAGTAGAGAGAGTGTATCCCAACTTATTGACTCACATGGGGTTTTACAGACAGATCCTGATGATGTCTTGCTCATAGCCTCAGATTTTTATGCCGCCCTTCTTACTACTGATCCTGAGACACGGGATAGACAGGATGCTAGACAGGTTATTTGGCAAAGCATCCTTTTGTTTGTGAAACCGGATATGCATGTTTTGCTTGATGCACCTTTCACCAACACACAGTTCAGGACTGCACTTTTAGCCGTTCACAAGGGCAAGTGCCAAGGTTCGGATGGCCTTACCCCCTCTTTTTTCATTGCATTCTAGGATATGATTGGAGACTACATTACTTCAGCCCTGCAGGGTATTTGGGACTCTGGTGAGATGCCCGGGTCACTTACAAAAGGTCTCATCCACCTTCTCCCGAAAGGAGGTTGTAGAAATCTAGTGTCCCAGTGGAGGCCTATCACACTTCTAGGGACTTGTTACAAAATTTTGGCCAAGGCATTCAGCCTCCGATTGCAACCTCTTCTCCCAGATCTTATTCATGACACTCAGACGGGATTTGTGCATGGCAGAAGCATTTTTTATAACATTTTCTCTTTCTGGGAAGCCTCAGTGTGGGCCATGCAGAGCAGCCAAAATCTAGCCATTCTACTTTTGGATTTTGTAAAAGCATATGATAGAGTAGATTGGGGTTTTTTGGAGGGCACCCTTCTACGTTTTGGCTTTAATGATGCTTGGATCAGAGGTGTTTCCTCCTTGTACAGATCAGCCCAAAGCCAGGTACTTATTGGTGGGGTAAGGGGTGAGAGATTTTAGATTTCTAGATCAGTCCGTCATGGATGCCCTCTTGCTCCTTTCCTTTTTTTGTTTGTGGCTGAAGCTATGAGTATCTATGTTAGATCTCAAGCTGACATCATTGGGCTGAGACTTCCCATTAGAAGGGAAGAGGAGTTACTTGATAGTCAGCTGGCGGATAACACAGCAGTTTACTTGGATGCCACTCCACAGACGCTCACTTCTTTCAGGACAGCATTGGCTTTATTTTGCTTGGCGGCGGGGGCGCAGATAAATTGGCACAAATCCAATGGCTTTTCGATGAGTGATGAGGACACTCCAATTTGGGGGCTTGACATAGGATTCACTTGGGTTCAGAGGGGTGTGCCTGTCAGGTATTTGGGCTGCCAGGTCGGCTTGGATATTTCTTCCACGCAGCAGTTTGCTCCCGTGTTGGAGAGCATCAGGAGGAAGCTCCTTTTTTGGAGCTCAGCCAAGCTGGATCTTGCCTCTAGAGTTGTGGTGGTCCACTAGGTCCTTTTGGCCACGGCCTGGTTTGTATGTTCTTGCTGGTGCTATTCTAGGGACTGCATCACTCAGCTCAGGAGACCGATCAGAAATTTTCTTTGGAGTGGGCTTGATGGCACAGCAGATACCTTAGCCAGGGTGGCTTGGGAGACCCTCATCCTCCCTACACAGGAAGGGGGTCTCAATACTATTGATCCAAATTTACAGTGCAGAGCTTTACTATGCAAGATGGTGGTGCGGGGACTTACGCCAGGGCAGGAACCGTGGAAGGCCTTTCTTATTAGCAACATACAGAGGTGCACACCTTATTCAGGAGGAGACTGGATGAGTAGTATTAGGTAGATCTTCACCACAACACACCTTAGATCACCTTCGTTCCCTCTCATGGTTGCCATTCTGAAAGCATGGGCCAGTTTCAGGAGCACTCTTCGGAGGATTCCTCCTTCCTCTCATGAAGAGATTGATAGGCAACCCATCATGTGGAATGACATTATTTTAGATGATCATGGCAGACCACTTGGTGCCTCACTCTACATGCAGTGGTCCAGGTGGGAGAGGGGACCTACATCATCTTTGGGGTCTTGGAAAGCTTTGCGTAGGCTTCCAGAGGAGACCAAGTCTCAGTTGACACGACATCTTAGAGGGAGTGTAGGGAGGATCTTGCAGATTGAGGCAGCCCTTCCAGAGGAGTGGGTAGACACAGATGAGATGCCACTCACTTGCTCCACTTGGGCAGGACTTTTTACGAGAGGCGGTGTTCCGCTTTAGGTTTTGGCCTTTCGAGATGCACAGGAGGACGCTTTAGTTTTTACTGTGCAAGATGGTGGCAGATTGCTCAGATCCACAGAGGACATCTTGCTTGAGTCTGCTTTTCAGCCTATCACGGTTGTAGGTCTTTTGGTGCAGGGATCAGCAGATTCAGAGTGGTTCCTCGACCCAGACCCCCGGCTACTCTCCACCGGGTCTTGGAGGCTTTGGCTCTAGGGGGGAGTTCCCATTAGGTATTTGCAATGGGACCCTAGAGAGTGGGAGTGGATTGACGCAGGGCATCGAGAGAAGAGCTACCCCTTCTTTCGTGACACGGTCAGTAATGCCAGGAGATTTCAGCTCAATAGTAGAGGTTGGAGACCTCCCAGAGTTCCTCATTGGGAGACATTTGATATCACTACGGATCTGCAGAGGCGCTTTTGGAGAAGACTCTAGAAATCCTACATGAATAGAAAGATCACTCTCTTCTTTTGGCTTTCTATCCATGGTGGGATTGCAGTGAACCTTTGGAGATCCAGGTTCGGAGCCGCGACCCTACTTGCCCTCGTTGCCTCTCTGCTTCGGAGACTATTCAACATTGTTTATGGGATTGCAGACAGGCGAGGATGATTTGGATGGGGGTACCCAGGATTTTCAGTCACTTTGCCCACTCCCCATTCTTTATGACATGGGGCTCAGTGGCTTAAATTTCTCTTACAGGGCCTCAGGTATTCTATGAGAGACTTGACTCCTCTCGGGCCAATTTGGTTCGACGGCATCAGATTGAGTCCTGTTCGTTGGATGTGGTACCACACCTTCCTTTTACAGATGTACATGCCTCTATGGATACTTCTTGGGAGATTTTAGCGAGCATAGCATCCTGGCATATCTGGAGAGCCAGATGCACAGAGGCTATGGAGGGCACTCAGGTTCATACCTCGCACACTTTGGCTAGTATCTGGACAGACACCGTACATACTTTGATGGCCGTATGGATGAGTATACAGGGAGACTCCCGTGCAGCCTCAGCTAGGAGGGCTTCTTTCTTCAGGAAATGGAAGGATTCTCCTTTCTTCTCTGAGACTCCTACAAGGTTGAGGTGGCACTTTGAGCCTCAGCCTTGGTTGTTTTCCACCTCACTTTGAGGGGGTTTTATTTATCCTCATGATTTCACGATGTTGTATTTCCGGTTAGAGCTTGGCTCTAGCGAGTTTCTTTCTTACTTAATAGAAGTCTCTTTTTTGCCCAAAAAAAAAAAAGCATCCCCATTTTGCACTTTCAACTGTGTCAATAGATTGCAAGGAGCAAGCACCCTTGCCTTGTTTTTCACTTGATACATTTGATCGCCTTTGGGCTACCTTGGCAGTCCTAATACTTGTCCAACAAGTGTCTTTTCACTAAAAGAGTAATCAAGGACAAAGCTTATGTATTCTACTTGTCATACTCCGATGGGCTTCCATGGGAGTGGTCTCAAGGATGGCTGCATCAATATCTCTCATCCGCTGCCTTGCCTCTTGGAGATTAGAGATGGCTCCCAGCCGCGCCTTTGCCTCTATGGGAAGCCTACTCCACGTCCCAAAATAGTTGGCTAGGCCACTGCCCTCATGTGCCCACCCTATGTGAGTCCGTTGTCCGAGCAAGAGACCACCATCCCTATCCCAAATCTCTGGGTGCCAAATAAGGGGATGACACTCGAACTCCTATGTGCAGTGAGGTCGATCCCAAATGAGTCCTCCTACTAGTCTTTGCCAAAGCTTGTACAGGCTTCGCATCAATGGGGAGCCCTTCCCAGTGAGAGTGGCCGCAAAAATTATTCAATGATGAAATTATCGACACTATCCACTTGTGCGTGGGTATCCCTAAGTAGCCCCCGCTATAGGAGGACCTCCAACGCTGTGCGTCTGGGGTGAGACAAGAGGGCTTTGCTTTGCATCTTCGGATCAATGATGCCCATGCCTCCTTGTGCTTGTGGCGGTGAGGCTAATTGTTATTATAGTCTGTTGAGAGGCTTATGAAATATAAATCCTCATACTTACATAGGTTTAGCAATGGGCTAACATACAAGGTATTGATTTTTCATGCATGAAGACTTCCAACTATGAGGAAATTTATGTCAATAAAATTACACACGCGTGGATGAAAATGTCCGTATACACCTTTTTTCAAATGCTTAGATTCACGATTGAAGGATTATATGTAATTGCTTGAAGTGAAGGTCTGATTGTGTCTAAGATATAGAATTATTACTACCTTCAGGTTGATCTCCTCTTGGATTTATTTGAAAAGTGGGAGAAAGATGACACTGTCGAACTTATACTTATGAAAGTAAGTTTTTACATTTCTTTATTTATTGTACTCGCTAATTTTTTGTTTATCCTTTAGTACTTTAGGAGTTCTAATCACTCTAAGGGATAGGAAATGTTAACGTACATATGTGCTAAACGTTCAAATGTAATACTGTTTATTCTAATGAATGAGTTGTCCTGAATTTGATAAAGTAGCTTGAAGGTAACCCACTTGATGGATCATATGTGCTAAAAGTTCAAATGTAATAGTGTTCATCATGTACCTCCTAATGAAATGATGTATCCTGAATTTGATAAAAGTAGCTTAAAGGTAAACCACACTAGAGGGATCATCTAGTGCAAACAAAAATATTTCTTGCTTGCAGCTATTTTATTTTTAGTGGTAAACATTTTATGTCTCTACTTCCAGATATAGTTGTAGATGTGCAAACCATGCACAAAGACCAATCAATGAATTGATTGTCATCATAGCTATCGATTCAATAATTAATTTTTTTGCTTTCCACAAGGGTCCATATGCAGTAAATTTGTGGGTGAAAACATAAATACAAAATGTTCTTATTAAGAATTATAAAAAAGGTGCCCTAATCAAGATTGAGATGCGTAGAACACACGGAGTATCTGAGTAATAGAAAAAACCTTATGTAAAGAAATCTCTAGAAACTGTGTGGGGAGATACTATCTCTTCAAAGCTGTTCGTAATATGACAATATCTAGAGTAGTTTGGAAGGCAAAAAAAATGGGATGAAGGAACAAATGGAGAAAGGTTGTGAAAACAAGTGAGCAACAAGTGGTCACACATAAAATCCAATAGCATACTCAATGAAAATGAGATACAAGTACGTGGTATATATACTACCAAAGTACTACACACCAAAATAGACTAAGTCCTAGTCTGTCCTACACCACCATATCATTGTATGTGTCTACAAATCCCCCCTCAATGATATGGCTGAAGTACTTTGGAATGATCTCAGAAGTACCTTTTGTACCTCAAGTACCATGGTTGCACAAATTTATCCATGTGTGGATATAGCAACCTATGGGAGTACAAAAGAAACAATGTCATTTTACAACCCCCCTTGACATTGTCTTGGATCCCCAAGCCATGTCGATGACGTGTGAAAAGAGGTGCTGACATGCTTTTGGTGAAGATATCTACCACATTGTCCTCAGTGGAACAATAGATAAGGTCAATGAAGCCATCTGAAATACAATCCCGTTTGTAGGGATAATGATTTTTAATGTGTTTCATGTGAGCATGAAAGATAGGATTGTTGCCAATGGCAACGAAACTCTGGCTGTCACAAAGGAGAGAGGTTGCCTCACCATCCTGTGCATGATGCAAGTCATGCAAAAGCTTCCTTATTCACATGCATTCCATAGTGGCTGCATTTGCTGCTATATACTCTGCTTCACTATAGGAAAGAGAGACTCGGTCTTGCTTCTTACTGAGCCAAGAGATACAAGCTGAACCCAATGAGAAGCAATAGCCGAAAGTGGATCTTCTATTATCAATGTCCCCTGCCAAACTGAGTCTGTGAAACCACTCAGAGAAATGTCACAAGCTGAAGCATAATGCTGAGGACTCTTTTGGCTACATTCCAACGTGTGACAATAGGACAATGCATAAACTAACACAGCAATCCTGTAGCATAGGCAATGTCTGGCCTAGTGGAGCATAAATAAATGAGACTACCAACCAGTTTCCTATAAACTGTGCCATCAAACTTTTCGGCCTCATCATGCTTAGTAAGTTTGAGTACCGAGTAGCCACAGGTTTTCTTTCTTCCATCTTAAATTTCTGCAAGAGACCTTTAGCATACTTTGTATGTGACATGCATATTCCCTCTTGGGTCTGCCAAAACGCAATGCCAAGAAAAAAATGCAATAAGCCCAAATCTGTCATGTCAAATGTCTGACATAAAGCGGACTGCACTGACGCAATTTTCTGTGTATTACTCCTCGTGAGTAGTATGTCATCTACATAAAGCACTAGAATGACCAAATCTGTGTTTTCTTGCAGAACATAAAGATTAGGCTCTGTATGTGTATTGACAAAGCTTTGGGACACTAGAAAATGATGTATCTTGTCATACCATGCATGGGGTGCTTGTTTGAGCCCATATAAATCTTTCCTAAGCTTGCACACCTTGTGCTCTTGTCCCTTTACCACAAATCCTTGGGGTTGCTGCACATAGACCTCTTCTTTGAGATCTCCATTCAAAAAGGCTAGCTTGACATCCATCTGATAGACTGACCAACCATACTTTGCAACAAGAGAAATGACACAACAGATGGTAGTCATTTTGGCTACTGAAGCAAAAGTCTCCTCATAGTCAATTCCCTCTTCTTGAGCATACCCCTTGGCAACAAGACGGGCCTTGTATTTTTCCACTGTACCATGGAATGATACTTAGCCTTATAGATCCATTTGGTGCCCACAATATTTTTACCAATGGGTGCATCAACCAAATCCCATGTGGCCTTCTTTTCAATGGACCTAATTTCAGATTCCATGGTCTTCTGCCATGAAGGATGTCCCTGTGCATCCTTAAACCTTTGAGTCTCAATTTCAGCTTCCATAACGGAGGTCATCAATGCAAAATTGACCTATCCATGAGCATTTTTTGTGCTTACCCTAGTTCTCCCCAAAGTAGACTGATCCTTTGCATCCTTAATGGTCAATCTTGCCCATTTTGGAATGGATTTCTCAGCTGTACCGCTGGCTTTACCACTTGGAGTTGTTTCCTGAGGTTGACTGACTCCACGATGGTGGTAATGTATCCAAACATTGGGCTGTTCTGACTCCACGATGGTGGTAATGTATCCAAACATTGGGCTGTTTTCCCTCACTAGCTGGCTGCTCATTTGGAACATTTGAAGGAGAATCACCCTCAACATGTGGAAGACTAGTTGAAGTATGAGAGGAAGGAGTGTCCTCTGGAGAAACCATATCATAATCCTCAAACTGAATTATATCCAAAGGAATATCATCATAAGGTGGCAAATCCACACTAGTGGGCTGCATGCATTAATTTTCAGCAAATGCAACATCTCTTCTGATAATATATCCAACAAAAGTGCATTTGATGCTTTTGTCATCAAGCTTTGATCTAAGTTGAGATGCAATCAAAGCATAAGCAACTGAGCCAAACACTCTGAAATGATGAACCTTTGGCGTTAAGCCATAAAACCTTTCAAAAGGTATCACATTAACCAATGCTTTTGTAGGGCATCTATTCTGTCTTTATGTGGCTGTAGTAATGGCCTCTCCCCAAAATGCCTTTGACACTTTCTTGCATTTCAGCCTGCATCTTGTCATTTCCATAAGTGTCCTATTTTTGCTCTCTGAAATCGGATTGTGCTGCGGTGTGTATTGCACGGTCTTGTGATACTTGATCCCATTTTTCTTCAAATACCCTTTAAAGTCATGTGATGTGTACTCACCCCCATTGTCTAAACAAAATGTTTGTATCCTGGAATTGGTTTGGCTCTTAGCCAAGACTTTGAACTCGTTGAACCAAAAAAACACTTCAAATTTAGTCTTCATGAGGAAAAGCCATGTGAATCTAGAATAGTCACATTAATGAAGGTAACAAAATACCTTGCCCCTCTATGGGTTGTCACATTCATGGGACCACATACATCACTGTGTATAATCTGCAAAACCCTAGTGGCTTTCACTGAACTTGAGCCATTCTTCTTGAAAGGAAGATGGTGCAATTTGCCAAGAGCACACCTCTCACACGCTTCATTATCTGGTGGCTTTAATTTTGGCATTTATCCACTTGCATTCTACCACATTTTTTCAAAGTGGAAGATCCACAAGGTTTCAATCATCATTTCTGACAATGGCATCCATTTCATATCCCATTCCATTCTTCCAATACACAAGTGTGTTTCCTTGAGTAAAACTTTGAGGGTCATGATCATCCAACAAATTCATCATGGGAGCTGCATTTGCACCCTCCCTTGGCTTGTATAATTCGATTGTTTGCCTCCTTTTGCTTCCCTTAAGAATATCTTGAATTTTGCATCCTCCATTGTCTTCACATACCATTTTGGTAATTTCTCAAGAGTTTTATTGGCTTTTGGGGCTACGAAAAGTGTTGCTGCTCTGCGAATTTTTCATTTGTCGGGGCAAGATATACTGCTGTGAATCCTCCTCTTCATCTATGGAGCCATAGAAAGTTCTGAACCAACCGTCGGAGCTGCCCAATGCACCCTCTGTGAAAACACCAGCAGGAGGCAATATACCAGGCCCTGGCAAGGAGGACCTAGTTTGCCACTAAGGCACGACCTGCTAGGGAGAGTTTGGCCAAGCTCCAGTAGAGAAGCTTGCGCCATACACTCTCAAGGACCGGGGTGATCTGTTGCTCTACTGTAATGTCAATACCGACCTGGCATCCGAGGCGGTATCCATCTGAAGCCAAAGTCACTCCCCCACTCACGGATCTCGTGTGTCTCCTCAGAGCCTGTGAAGAAACCCATGGACTTTGTCGAGTTGATCCGTGCACCCGAGGCCTCACAAGAGATAGCTAGGGCTCCCCTGACTCTCTGTGGTGCCCTCTACATACAAGGCTGTGTCATATGCAAACTCAGATTCGAGCAGCTCCTCCTCCTGCCTGATTGGGAGCCTCAACTCTGTGAGGCCAGCCACCCTTGATCTCAAGTAGTAGCCCAGAGCCTCTGCCACAAACAAGAAGAGAAAGGGAGAGAGGCAGCCCTGGAAGACTGAGCGAGAAAGAGGAAACGCTCACCCGTGTGTCCTCCGATAAGCATCTAGCTAGAGCTCCCCGCATAAAGCGCAAAAACTCCTCAGACCCATGTTTGAGGGGGGGGGGGGGGGGGTCCGAACACTTCCGGAAGTGTTACCAGGGCCTAACACTTGTCAAAATGTGCCCAAAAGGACATTTGATGGTGACCCATGTCCTTATGTCACCAAGGGGTGAAGGAATCTACTGGCTGAAAATGTAACAAGGTGAAGGAGAGTGAGAATTGCTCTATAAAAGAGACCTCTCTCCTCCCTCTCCATTCTCATTGTAGTTATGCCATCACTTGTATCTAACTTTGCCTATCTCTTCCCTTCTCCCTAGAGCATTAGGCTCTCACTTTGTATCCCTCTTCTTGCTTCTGATGTTTGAATAAATTTCATGCTTCTTTTTCCTCATCCTTCTTCCATCTCCTCTCTCCTCGCTCTAAAGCTTAGTGTACCCACATGAGTGAGTCATTTCTAGATCTGTTTTAAGGGTATTCTCTACTTCCCTGGGCGACCTCAATTTGCTATGTATCTTGGAAGCTACTTCTCTGATGAAGGAGATCGTTGCCCTTTCCATAACTGCAGTCGGGTATGGACAGTTTTAACAGTCTTCCGTAAAATGGTCATAACTTTATGTTCCAAGCTCCGTTTTGAATGAAACTGATATTAGAATCTTCGTCTTTTCGAGATCTATGTTTCATCCCAGCCGTCCCATTCAGCCAAATCAGCCCTATCAATTCACGCCTTTCACATCAATTCACATTGTGTTGAGTCAAAAGATGTTCTTCCAACAACGGCTCGCCCTTACTTTTAGGGCTGATCGATTAGCTCAAATTAATGCTTCCCCTTAGCCTTTCTTATTTCCAATGTTAGAGTACAACCTCACCTTTGACGTCTATATCTTTGTTTTGATCTGAGAAGATAGAGAGTGAGTGTCTCTTTAAGCTTCATCTAATGCCCAAATCTCTTCTCTCTTCTTCAATTTGTGGATTGAGACGTGACCAAAACCAAACCCCCAGTTTTGTGTCACAATACCACAGAAAGAGATAGGCTGGCAGAAGACCTAAGTGTACTTCAAGCCAACCATGATTGCCTAGCCACTTCACATTTTGCAGCAGAGTGGAGGATAGCTGAGTTGGAGTCTCAGCTTGAGACTCAAGAGAAGGACCTCAAGGAGATCAAGGAGCAGCACTCTACATTACGAGATACACATGCCACAATCAATGCAGAGCTACTATCCCTACATGCAGAGCATACTACTTTACAGTCCATGTAAAGATTGAAATATCAGTGATACAAATGGGAAATATGAGAATCTCCGGAATATGATGGACAGCGTTGAGGAAGAGAATGATCAAGTGTCTGGAGTCTCTGTAGCTCCATCTTAGGGCAGGGATGAATAGTGACATATGTTTCAGCAGGAGGATTTTGTATATAGTTAGCTTGTTTGCCTCCTCACTGTGGCATCTCTTGTTAGCATGTTGGCTTCTCCGTTGGTTTTGGAATTGGGTTAATTTGGTTCGTTTTTCAACTCAAGCAATTTGTACATAGTCAGCCTTCTCTGGGTGATTTTCTTGGATTTCAACACACTTTTGTAATGTGAGGAGGTCTTTTTATATGCCAATGGCTTCTGTAAAACAGTTTCTGTTAACTAATCAGCAAAATTTTGTAACCAGTGGTTTAATAAAGTTTCGGCGGGTTTTCTTTCAACTCCACTCTTGTGAAACACAATTGGTGATACATTTTCTTTTTTTTGCAAAAAAGAGACTTCTATTAAGTATTAAAGAAAACCGTTAGAGCAAGCTCCATACGGGAATATGGGATACACCATGCAATGCATGAAAAGCTCAAGAGCCAAAAAGAAAGGATTGGGGCTGATAGTGCCATCTCAATCCGGTAGCAACCTCCGAGAAAAAGGGAGAACCCCTTTAAACTCTAAGAAATACAGTCCTCCTAGAAGAGGCTGCCTGTGAAGGGCCCTGCATGCTAGCCCATATGGCTATCAAAGTATGAACCGTGTCACTCCAAATACCCGTGAACACCTGTGATGGGTGTATCTGGGTGAAGGCCTTTGTGCATCTGGCTCTCCAAATGTGCCAATAGGAAATGCTAGCCAAAATCTCCCAAAAGGTGTCCACTGAAACATGTAAAGCTCTGAAAGAAATATGTGGTACATCCTGAAGAGAGCAGGGCTCTATCACCTGACGGCGGATCGAGAGTGCCCAAGAAGAAGGCTCACCCTCATAAAACACTTGAATTGGTGATACATTTGAAAGTTGGGTGACTCATGTATGTTTTCGATAGGACTTTTTGCTTCACCTATAACGATTTCTGTATTTAGCAAAGGCATTCTTCCTGCACATCTTTCAACGTGACCTATTTACCGGAACGGTGAATGATAGTGGCAGGGGAATTGTTATACAGAGATCATGCAGGACCAGCCATGTACAATCACTTAGTGAGGGGATGACATGGTCACAAGGATGACACAAGTCATGGCAATGACATGGTCACAAGGATGACACAAGTCATGGCGATGACATGGTCACAGGATGACACAAGTCATGGAGAGGACATGGTCACCGAGATGGCATAGTCACATGGGGACATAGTCATCAGGAGGACATATCACCCAAGCACATGGTCATGCATCAAGGGTCTTCATGTCGCGCAGTCACGCTCTGCCAACCTCTCCAGACCTGACTCATTGGTGGCATAGATGTTTCATCTGGCAGTGCCTTTTCAGATACAGGGTGGCTGCAGGCGGAGTAGTTACAACGCACCGACTTGGTGCAAGCTGGCCATTGCAGGAGACATGAAGAGACTCAGCAGCGGGATGGCTAAGGATGAGGGGACCACCAATAGGAGAGGGAGGGGATTTCCCATCCGGAAGGCAAGGGTGAAGAGGGGAGATGAGGGGTATGGGGATTCATTCAGCATTGTACGGGATTGAGAGAGAGAAGGAGAGAGGCTAGAGCTACAAGCTTGCCTGTTGCATTGTTATGGTGTATTGCTATTGTGGATGAGTGATCTCTCATCTCTGTTTTAGAGAGACTAGTGTATGAGGATCCCTTCATTCTATCATACGCACTTGCTCGCGTTATGCTCTTGTCTACCACTTTCTCAGTTATCTGTTATTAGTGTTGTTCCTTCTTATCTCCTTTCTAGGTTTGTTCTAGCACTCAGCACTCCGTAGCACCTTCGACTAGTGTTGTGTCATAGGTTCACGCATCACGCAGTGTAGTACAGCTGAGGCAGAGTAGTGTCATAGGTCTACACATCACCCACTTCACCTTTCTCACATAGGCCTTAGGACTCCTCTGGAAGTGAGCGGACCTCCCCCTCGCATCAGTGGCCTTACGCCTCCGGTAACACCTTTGGAAGTGAGCGGACCTCCCCCTCAAACAACCAAGTTCCAAGATGTTGGTGTATTTCCAGGCCTATGAGCTGGTCATGTAGCCATGCTAAGACATGAGCCTCTGAGTCATGTTGAGTCTCAATCCATGAGAGTTCTTGAATCAACCTCTGAACATGCTCAAACATTAGCCTCTGAGTTTGGGGTGCACAGATTAGTAGTCCGTCATTGTCATGTTCTGTTCTTGGTTTCATTCCAGTAGTCCTTCACCTTTCCTTCATGGAGGGGTCTTAGAAGATGAAGTCAATTTGAGTGTGTTTTAGTGTGTTCTACTAGGAGTGCTAGTAAAGTATTATGTGTGAGTGCCACGTGTCATATTGGGAGATATCCCATACACAATTTGGTATTCTAGTATGTGTCTATCCTATATATGATTGTACTTGTGTGTCACATCAACATACATCAAGGAGTCTACATCAAGCTTATCAATGTGAGTCTTTCCATTTCGGTCTATTGCTCATTTTCATTTCCTTTCACTTTGATTATGTTTCCATCTGAGTATTATCTTCTCTCTCCCTAGCTTACCCTCTCCCTCTCCCTCTCCCTCTCCACCTTGTTCCTTCCATCCATAGCTCCTCATTGGTAGAGTTATCAGGTTTCGGCTGATTTGCAGAGTCTTTTGGAGGAGGCTCTGGAAATCCCGAACAAATAGAAAGATCACTTTATTTTTTTGGCTTTCTATACATGGACGGATTGCAGTGAGCAGATGGAGATCCAGGTTTGGGGCAAACTCCACTTGTCCTAGGTGCTTGTCTGCGGAGGAATGGGTTCATCATTGCTTATGGGACTGTAGACATGCGAGAGTCATATGGATAGGGGCTGCCAGGATTCTCAGCACTTTTTTTCCCTCTCATTTCTTCATGACTTTGGGATCAATGGCTTGGCTCTCTTTGTCAGGACCTCAGATCTTCTATGAGTTGCAAGATGCTTCCTGGGCCATCTCCATTCGACCTAGTCGAGCCTTGCTCTCTAGAGGATGTGCCTATCTCCCACTATAGACCAGTACATGCTGATGTGGATTCTGCTCGAGTGATATTGGCTAGTATTACTGCTTGGCAGATTTGGAGGGCCAGATGTACAAGGCCTTAGATGGATCACAGGTCCACCCTTCTCACACCATGGCTAGTATTTGGGCTGATACCATTCACACTCTAATGGCTAGTTGGGTGAGCATGCAGGGGTCCTCCCAGGAGCCTCTGCTAGGAGGGTTATATTCCTTACGAAGTGGAGGGGCTCCCCCTTTTGTTCAAACACCACAACAAGGTTAAGGTGGCATTTTCAGCCTCAACCTTGGTTTCTTTCCAGCTCATTCTGAGTTTTTATTTACTCTTCTAGAGTGTTTTTTCCTCATGCCCAACATGATGTATTTCCACTTCGAGCTTTCTCAAACAAGTTTCTTTCATACTTAATAGAAGTCTTTTTCATGGAAAAAAAGAAAGAAAGTTGATTTGGTTAACTAACAGTTTTATTATTTTTATTTTTGCTTTGCATTGGTAAAAGAGAAGTGTGGGGACGCCCACAAGGGACTAGGAAATGTTTTGTCAACATTTGTTCCACAATGTTCTTGATTTGACATCAATCTTCTAGTCAAGTTGTTGGCTTTTTTTTTCCGTAGGTATTAGAAAAAAAAGGGCTCACCCTTTTTTTCTCAGAGAATGGAGGGGCTAACCCTTCCAATCAGAGTCTATGGCAGGATTGAGATGGCACTTTCAGCCTTCTTCTTGGTTTCTTTCCAATTTGTATTGAGGTCTTCAGTTGATGCTCTCTGGGCGATTTTTGTTCATGCCATGCATGATGTATTTCCGCTCTGAGCTAGCTCATGCGGATTTTTTTCATCCTTAATAGAAGTCATTTTCATGAAAAAAAAGCGGCATATCATTTGTGGAATATTAATGGCTGAACCTTTTTCTTAGAATCTTTCTAATGAACAAAATGAGCTACTAACTGTCATTGCTTCCTATGTTAATCTTTTAAGTATTCTACACAATTTCAGGGTGACGAACATGCATTCTCTTCAGGGGGTGACCTGCGAGCATTCTACAATCTAACAAAAACAGGTTTGTTTTCTTTCTGAATGAATGGTGGAAGGAATTGCTATCGAATACAAAATTTTACAGTTTGCTGAAAAAGGCACTGAGAATCTCTGCATTCTACTTTTGCCTTAACCACCATGAATTTTGGGTCCTTGTTTTCATGCACCAAAAAAAAAACATATTGAATCAGAATGGTACTTAATATAAAGAGCTGAATAAGTTGGACACTCGAGGAATTTGTGGTAGAAAGCCTTCACAAAAACATGCTGCTCGACAGAGATAAGACTTGATCATAGTATGGTCTTCTGTGTTTAACTTACATTCTCCCATGTCTTCAAGGGTGGTAAAGAATTTTTCATATTATGTGAGCTGTTCAATTTGCCGTTATGACGTCTCATTACAAGTCTTTGTTATGTCGAATTTCTTTTCTTGAAAGGATCTCTAATGTGAAATTATATGTCCTAGAGAGAAGGGCTCGGTGAATGTCTTAATGCTTCTTACAAGTCAATATATTTTAGGTCTTAGCAATTCTTTAATTACATTACGAAGAAATCTTAAAGTCATGGTCGACAGGGTTTTACAATCCTCTTGCCTTAAATGAAGTGCATACTTTTAGTCAGCCTTGACCTTACACCGTTCAAGTATGAAGTGAGAAATAAATGATTGACAAATATTGAAGTATGATCTTAGTTGAATATGCACATTTGGGTGAGCATAATGGCCATTTGGGTGAGCATGCAAAGGATTTTCCTAGGCAGATTTTGCCAAGAGGACCGTTTACCTCAAGGAGTGGCGTCTCTCCCTTTTTTTCTCAAAGTCCACGATAGGGTTTTGGTGGCACTTTCAACCTCAACCTTGGTTCTTCTCTAGCTCTTTTTTATGAGTAGTTGTTTGCCCACTCTGGATGTTTGTTTCTCATGCTCTGCATGATGTATGTTTACCAAGAATATTTCTCTTCAGGTGTTTTTTGTACTTAATAGAAGTCTCTTCAATGAATTAAAAAAAACCTTAGTGAGTGCATTGGTAGATCCAACAAGCAATTTGTGTCTTCATCCTTAGCCATGATTAGCCTAGGTCCATGACCTTGCTCTTGTGGAGATTGTAAGAAATTTGTTTATATTCTGCTGCAATTTTTCTCTATGGAGGTGCTTCCCTTGTTTATTTTTACATCCCCAAAGGGACTAACTGCGGTCTAATCCAAGCTAGGATTAAGGCTTTTTTTTTTCAAAAAAGAGACTTCTATTAAGTATGAAAGAACCTCCCTAAGCAAAGCTCTAGGAAAAAATACATCACGCTAACATTTACACATACATCACGCTAACATGAAAAAACATAACCCAAAAAGGATAAAATCAAACTCCCGCAAGATGGGAAGGGAAATCCAAGGTTGGTTGGGTTGGAAATATTCGGGTGCTGCTCATTCCCGGCTCTCCCCTTGCTGCCCCTCCCTAGCTCTCCCCTCAGCGTCTAGCCCTAGCTCGAGATCACGCGAAGCTCGTGGGAGCTCAGGACAGCGAAAAGAGAAGTCGACCAGCAAGAACTAGCTTCTTCTCCGGGACAGAAGTGCAACAGGAGCACACGGGAGAACGGAAAAGCAAGTGAGAGGGCTGGAAGGACTATTAGCTCTGATACCACATGTAGGAACAAGAGTGGAGATGGATTGTGAACACAAGAGAACAAGAAGTGAACACAAGTAAACTCCAACTAAAATGTTCAACCAAATGAAGTACAAGTACTTGGTATATATAGTCCAAGTACTAGAGCAACTCCAAAATCGACTAAGTCCTAGTCTATCCTACACCACCATATCATTGTATATATCTATAGTATGTGGGTGGGTGGGTGAGAGTATAAGTTTTTTTTTCCTAAGAAAATTACTTCATTAAGTATGAATGAAACCACCAGAGCAAGCTCAAATGCGGGAGTACATCATGCAATGCATGAGGAAAAAACAGCTCAAAATGAGCTAATAAAAACGAAGGAGGAGGCTGAAAATGCCATCTCAACCTTGAGGGAGACTCAGAGAAGAAAGGAGATCCTCTCCAAACTCTGAAAAAAGTAACTCTTCTGGTAGTAGCTGCTCTGGAGGATCCCTACATGCTCGCCCATATGACCATGAGAGTGTGTACTGTGTCGGTCCAAATATTGGCCATAACTTGGGAAGGGTGAACCTGAATACCCTCCATCGCCTCTGTACACCTGACTCTCCAAATATGCCAAGCTGAAATGCTAGCAAGAATCTCCCAAGACGTATCTACTGAGGCATGAGTAGCTGTGAAAGGAGTGAAGGGAACATCCTGGAGGGAACAAGCTCCACTGAGTGTCGTCGTACAATGAGAGCTGGATCTGAATCATGTCCCTCGAAAAACACTTGAGGGCCAGTAAGAGATAACCAAGCCACTGAACCCCAGGTCATAAAGAAAGGTGTTGTATGAAAGATACTGAAAATCCTAGCAACACCTTTTCAGATTGTCCTCGCCTGTGGAGGTGGAGTAGGATTGGCTGACGGAGTATCCATCGCCAATCGAGGTGAGGAGGCGAAAACTATTACCTTTTCTAAAGACGAGTTGCAGCAGCTCAAGAAGGATGTAGAGATTGAATGCTCTACCACGTTGCTAGCACGCATCTTCGGCTCTCACCCCTCCAGATCCCAAGCCAGAGACTGGATGCTTGCGGCTCTCCCCCCAGACCTCACTCCACGATTGTTAGATGTTCGTCTTCTGGGACGAGGTTTTTTCCAGGTTGTTTTTGACACTCCAGAGGCTGCGAGCACACTGTGCTCAAGGCTGAGTTTTTACACCTCGGACACAGGAAGATCTTCTTTGAAGCCTTTCATATTGGTTTCGACCCAGTGGAGGCAGATAAGGAAATCTTTTCGCTCTTCATCAGATTCCCCGGGCTTCCCCAGGTTTACCATCGACTTCTTTCTGTTATTGGGGAGCATTTTGGCGCAGTTGCTGAGATCCCACCCCTCCCTGGGTTGCCATTGACTGCAGCAGAGGCAACCAAGGCTGATGGGGTACCTAGAGTTAGGGTCCTCTGTAAGGATCCTAACCTCAAGATGGATCATGTTATGATCCAGCGCCCGGAGGGTTCCTTTTTTCGCCAGAGAGTAGAGATTTCAGGCAGACAAGACCAGTGCAGGATATGCAGGACCATTGGACACTTTGCCAGGGATTGCCCCAGGAAGAAGAAAAGGCCCAAGAAGCCCTCTGGTACAGCTACCGCCCCATGGCCTCGACAGGGGGGACAGGGGGGTGGTACAGGTCCAGCACTTGCTCCTCGGCCTCGACGGAGGGGTGGTACAGGTCCAGCACCTGCTCCTCGACCTTCGCATGGCGGTCCTCCTCAGGATGGTGGTGGTACAGGTCCAGCACCTGCTCCTCGGCCTCGACAGGGGGGTGGTACAGGTCCATCACCTGCTCCTCGACCCCCACCTACCTCAGGGGCACGCGACGCTCTCCAGTGGGTTCCGGCACGTGTGCAGATCCCTCCTTCAGTTCACGAGGGTACATTAGTGGACTCTGCTTCACCTCGAGTTGTCCCTCCAGTCTCACCTCGCACAGTCCGAGACACTGAAGCTTCGACCTCCTCCCTGGTTGCAGCTTCTTCCCTAGATCCAGCGGTGCCAGGCGCTCTTCTTGAGGTAGTAGAGGTCTCTGCGGCTGGGCAGACACAGGATAGAGAGGAGTCCTCACTTCCTCCCTTGGATAGGGGGAAGGGGATGGTTTACACTATTGATCCTCTTCCCTCAGAAGGGATCCTTCGCACTCCGGTGTCTGGCTTACTTCACAGGAACTCGTTTTCAGCCCTGGCAGATGGTTCAGATTTCCCAGAGGAGGAGTTTGTGCCCGCTACTTTTGGGGGGCCAATGATTGGGTTTCCTGTTGACAGGGCTTCTTCTTCAAGTGGCAGGGTTCTTTCCCCTGTTGATTTTCCGCCACTTAGTTCCATCCCTCCCTCCTCGAGCAGGAGGTCTTCCCCTGTTGAGGGGTTTGTTTCCGCCACTAGGTCGGGTAAGGTGTTCCACTCTACATCCTTCCGTCGATGAGGATTATTAGTTGGAACATACAGGGCCTAGGTGGCATCCCACATCGCCGCCGTAGACAGCTGATCCAAGATCAGCTTCATCCAGGTGTTACTGGGGGTTCCATTGATATCTTATTTATTCAAGAGCACAAGCTAGAATCTAGAGATTGTGCCAAGTCAGGCAAGTTGCTTTCTGGCCATACTTTTTGGTCGCCTGCCTTGGGCACCAGGGGGGGCACTTCTATTTCAGTTTCGCAGTCGGTTCTCTCCCTAGTTGTTGGACACGGAGTCATTAGTCCCTCTAAAGCTCAGTGGATTATTCTTTTGATTGGAGGGCGTAAGGTTGGTTTCCTTCAAACATATGCCTCCAACATTAGAGGGGAACATGTCCTTATGTGGAAGACTTTACTCTCCTGGGCCCCCATTGTGGATTCATGGGTGATTGGAGGTGACTTTAACATGGTCGAGTTACCGTCAGACAAAAAAGGGGGTAGAAAAGGCGGACTTCACTCTTTGGAGAGAGCAGCTTGGGATGCCTTCCTTTTTCACTTCTATGGCAGAGATACTTGGTGGGATGATGCCTTTCTTATTCAGCCACAATCCCTCTTGTTCTCTTGGTCGAACAGGAGGCAGTAGATGCCTATTCATGCATGCATTGACAGATTCTATGTAGATGACTGGGCACTAGACAGAGGTGGATCGGTATGCATTGTTGCTGGGGTTTCCACTTCAAACCACTTTCCTGTTGTGCTAGCTATTTCAGAGCCTCACTTGAGAGGCCGGTCTGCCAACATCAGGATTCCAGATGCCTTTTACACAGAGGAGGACCTTACAGAGGCAGCCCTGCAGATATGGGTTTCTCATGTCCAGGGTGGGCAGCCATATCCATCACATGTAGCCGCTGCCCTTTTTGGTATTAGCGACTTCTACCGCTCAGTTGCTTGTACCAAGAGACGAGATATTCTCAGACGTGAGATGGGTGTTCGCTAGCAGTTGGCAGCTTTGCAGAGGGAAGAGCAGAAACGGCCTTCAGATGCTTGGATTCAGGAGCGCCTTGCTGCAGCAAGGGCTCATCATCAGAGAGCAGAGTATGCCTTTCATGCACGGGAGTCCTTCAGGGTTCAGAGTGGCGGTAGAGTCAATAAACACTTTTTCTCTACTCTTGGCCCTAGACATAGTAGAGAGAGTGTATCCCAGCTTATTGACTCACATGGGGTTTTACAGACAGAGCCTGATGATGTCTTACGTATAGCTTCAGATTTCTATGCCACCCTTCTTACGGCTGATCCTGAGACACATGATAGAGAGGATGCTAGACAGGCTATTTGGCAGAGCATCCTTGTGTTGGTGAATCCGGGTATGCATGTTCTACTCGATGCACCTTTCACCAACACAGAGTTCAGGACTGCACTTTCAGCCCTTCACAAGGGCAAGTGCCCAAGTTCGGATGGCCTCACCGCGTCTTTTTTAATTGCATTTTGGGATATGATTGGAGACTATATTACTTCAGCCCTGCAGGCCATTTGGGACTCTGGCGAGATGCCTGGGTCGCTTACAGAGGGTCTCATCCACCTTATCCCAAAAGGAGGTTGCAGAAATTTAGTGTCCTAGTGGAGGCCTATCACACTTCTGGGGACTTGTTACAAGATTCTGGCCAAGGCTATCAGCCGCCGATTGCAGCCCCTTCTCCCTGATCTTATTCATGACACTCAAACAGGATTTGTACATGGCAGAAGCACTTTTGATAACATTTTCTCTTTCTGGGAAGCTTCAGAGTGGGCCATGCAGAGTGGCCAGAATCTTGCCATTCTACTTTTGGATTTTGAAAAAGCTTATGACAGAGTAGATTGGGGTTTTTTGGAGGGCACCCTTCTACGCTTTGGCTTTTATGATGCTTGGATCAGAGGTGTTTCCTCTTTGTACAGATCAGCCCACAGCCAGGTACTTATTGGTGGGGTAAGGGGTGAGAGATTTCAGATTTCGAGATCAGCAGTCCGTCAGGGATGCCCCCTTGCTCCTTTCCTTTTTTTGTTCGTGGCCGAAGCTATGAGTATCTATGAGTATCTATGTTAGATCTCAAGCTGACATCTTTGGGCTGAGACTTCCCATCAGAAGGGAAGAGGAGCTACTTGACAGTGAGTTGGCAGATGACACAACAGTTTACTTGGATGCCACTCCACAGACGCTCACTTCTTTCAGGACAGCATTGGATTTATTTTGCTTGGCGGCAGGGGCGCAGATAAATTGGCATAAATCCAATGGCTTTTGGATCAGTGATGAGGACACTCCAGTTTGGGGGCTTGACATAGGATTCACTTGGGTTCAGAGGGGTGAGCCTATCAGGTATTTGGGCTGCCAGGTCGGCTTGGATATTTCTACCACGCAGCAGTTTGCTCCCGTTTTGGAGAGCATCAGAAGGAAGCTTCTTTTTTGGAGCTCAGCCAAGCTGGATCTTGCCTCTAGATTTGTGGTGGCCAACCAGGTCCTCTTGGCCACCGCCTGGTTTGTTTGTTCATGCTGATGCTGTTCTAGGGACTGCATCATTCAGCTCAGAAGACCGATCAGAAACTTTCTCTGGAGTGGGCTTGATGGCACAGCAGATGCCTTAGCCAGGGTGGCTTGGGAGACCCTCATCCTCCCTACACAGGAAGGGGGTCTCAATATTATTGATCCAGATTTACAGTGCAGAGCTTTACTTTGCAAGATGGTGGTGCGTGGACTTATGCCAGGGCAGGAACCGTGGAAGGACTTTCTTATCAGCAGCATACAGAGGTGCACACCTTCTTCAGGAGGAGACTGGATGAGCAGTGTTAGGTGGATCTTCACCACAGCACACCTCAGATCACCTTCGTCCCCTCTCATGGTTGCCATTCTGAAAGCTTGGGCCAATTTCAGAAGCACTCTTCGGAGGATTCCTCCTTCCTCTCGGGAAGAGATTGATAGGCAACCCATCATGTGGAATGACAGTATTTTAGATGATCATGGCAGACCACTGGGTGCCTCACTCTACATGCAGTGATCCAGGTGGGAGAGGGGACCTGCATCATCTATGGGGTCTTGGAAAGCTCTCCGCAGGCTTCCAGAGGAGACCAAATCAAGGTTGACAGGACATCTCAGAGGGAGCGTAGGGAGGATCTTGCAGATTGAGGCAGCCCTTCCAGAGGTTTGGGTAGACACAGATGATATGCCACTCACTTCCTCCACTTGGTCAGGTACTTTTACGAGAGGTGGTGTTCCGTTTCGAGTTTTGGCCTTTCGAGATGCACAGGAGGATGCTTTTGTTTTTAGTGTCCAGGATGGTGGCAGATTGCTCAGGTCCCCAGAGGAAATCTTGCTTGAGTTTGCTTTTCAGCCTATCAGGGTTGTAGGTCTTTTGGTGCAGGGATCAGATTCAGAGTGGTTCCTAGACCCAGACCCCCGGCTACTCTCCACCGGGTCTTGGAGGCTCTGGCTCTATGGGGGAGTTCCCATCAGGTATTTGCAGTGGGACCCCGGAGAGTGGGAATGGATTGACGCAGGGCATCGAGAGAAGAGCATACCCTTCTTTCGTTAAACGGTCAGTAATGCCAGGAGATATCAGCTCAGTAGTAGAGGTTGGAGACCTTCCAGAGTTCTTCATTGGGAGACATTTGATATCACTGCGGATCTGCAGAGGTGCTTCTGGAGGAGACTCTGGAAATCCCACAGGAATAGAAAGATCACTATCTTCTTTTGGCTTTCTATCCATGGTGGGATTGCAGTGAACCTTTGGAGGTCCAGGTTCGGAGCCGACCCTACTTGCCCTCGATGCCTCTCTGCTTCAGAGACTATTCAGCATTGCTTATGGGATTGCAGACAGGCGAGGATGATTTGGATGGGGGTAGCCAGGATTTTCAGTCACTTTGCCCACTCCCCATTTTTTATGACATGGGGCTCAGTGGCTTGGCTTTCTCTTACGAGACCTCAGGTTTTCTATGAGAGATTTGACTCCTCTCGGGCCATTTCGGTTCGACGTCATCGGACTGAGTCCTGTTCGTTGGATGTGGTACCACACCTTCCTTTTACAGCTGTACATGCCTCTGTGGATACTTCTTGGGAGATTCTAGCGAGCATAGCATCCTGGCATATCTGGAGAGCCAGATGCACAGAGGCTTTGGAGGGTACTTAGGTTCATCCCTCGCACACATTGGCTAGTATCTGGACAGACACCGTACATACTTTGATGGCCGTATGGACGAGTATGCAGGGAGACTCCCGTGCAGCCTCAGCTAGGAGGGCTTCTTTCTTCAGGGAATGGAAGGATTCTCCTTTCTTCTCTAAGACTACTAATGGGTTGAGGTGCAACTTTCAGCCTCAGTCTTGGTTGTTTTCCACCTCACTCTGAGGGGTTTTTTATTTATCTTCATGATTTCATGATGTATTCCGCTTTGAGCTTGCTCTCGCGGGTTTTTTCTCTTACTTAATAGAAGTCTCTTTCTTGGAAAAAAAAGATTGTCCTCGCCTGTCTGTACTCCCAAAGACAATGTTGTACTGACTCAACTGCAATGTAACAACGAGGACAAGTAGGGTCAGCCCCGAACTTGGATCTCCACAGGTTCATTGCAATCCCTCCATGAATAGAAAGCCAAAAGACAAGAGTGACCTTTCTATTCTTGGATTTCCAGAGCCTACGCCAAAAGTTTTTCCACACAACTGCGGAAATCTGAAAAGTATCCCAATACGGCGCTCTGGAGGGCCTCCAACCTCTACTGCTGAGCTGAAACCTCTGGGCATTTCTAACTGTATAGCAAAAGAAGGGGAAGCTCTTGTCTCCCTGCCCCTCATCAATCCATTCCCACTCCCCTGGGTCCCACTGCAAGAACCTAATAGGGGAACCACCATATAACCAGAGTCTCGAAGACCCCAGTGCAAGGAGAAGAGGATCGGGGTCAAGAAACTACAGTGAGTCCTTGCCCCACTCCATGAAACCTGCAATCCTGACAGGCTGAAAGGCAACCTCCAAAAGAATATCATCAGAAGATCTAATAAGTCTGCCTCCCGACTGAACATCAAAGACTAGGATATCCTCATGTGCATCCTGCAGGGCAATAATCTGTAATGGTATGCCCGCCTTCCCTGAAAACACTCCCCACCAAGTGGACTCTATGATCGACATGTCATCTGTATCAATCCACTTTGGCGGAATGCCTACCTGAATCTGCTATATCCTGACTGCACTCCCTCTGCTTCACGAGAGGTGGGTGGAACTCTACAAAGAGTGTTTCTGAAGCTTGGGGCTTTGAGAATAGCAGCCATGAGAGGGGAAGGGGGAGATTTGAGATGGGCTGAAGTAAAGATCCATCTGATGCTGTCCATCCAATCTCCCCCATGAGATGGGGTACAAGAATGAATGCTGCGTGAGAAAAAATCTTTCTAGGTCTCCTGTCCAAGCATCAATCCATGTACTACGAACTTGCAGAGCAAGGCCATACACTGCAAGTTCGGGTCAATGATATTGAGACCTCCTTCTCCTGTGGGGAGAATGAGGGTCTCCCAAGCCACCCTGGCTACAACGTTTGAGGTGCCATCTAAACCACTCCATAGGAAGTTCCTGATAGGTCTCATAAGTTTAGCAATACAACCTCTAGATTTGCACCAACAAGAGCAAACGAACCAGGCAGTGGCCAATAATACCTAGTTTACAACCACAACTCTGGATGCAAGGTCAAGTCTGGCAAAACTCCAAAAGATGAGTTTCCTCCTGATACTCTGCAACACGGGAGCAAACTGTTGTGCCGGAGAGATGCCCATCCCAACCCGGCATCCTAGATATCTGACGAAAACTCCCCTCAGAATCCAGGTGAACCCTATGTCGTTCCCCCAGTCTGGAGTATCCTCATCACTGATCCAAAAGCCATTGGATTTATTCAATTAATGTGTGCACCTGTTGCAATACAAAACAAAATCTAGTGCCGTCCTGAATGAAGTCAGTGTCTGTGGAGTGGCATCCAAAAAAGCAGCCGTATCATCTACCAACTCATTGTCTAAGAGCTCATCCTCCTACCTCAAAGGAAGCCTATCTAAGCCCTACAATACCAGCTTGAGCTTTAATGTAATAGCTCATAGCTTCAGCCACAAATAGGAACAGAAAGGGGGCTAAGGGGCAACCCTGGCGGACTGATCTTGTAATCTCAAACCTGTCCCTCCAGCTCCACCAATAAGAACTTGCTTGTGGGCTGATCTGTAGAGGGCTGACACCCCTCTGATCCATGCATCTGAGAAACCAAAGCGAGTAAGTGTGCCCTCCAAAAAGCCCCAATCTGCCCTATCATAAGCTTTCTCAAAGTCCAAGAGTAGAATGGCCATCCTGTGGCCACTATGTATGGCCCAATCCGAAGCCTCCCAAAATGAGAAAATGTTATCAAAGATGCTCCTACCATGCACAAAACCCGTCTGCGTATCATGGATAAGATCTGGGAGAAAGGGCTGTAGATGAAGGCTGATAGCTTTAGCTAGGATTTGATACAAGGTACCCAGCAAGGTAATCGGTCTCCACTGAGACACTAAATTCCTGCAACCCCCTCTCGTAATCAAATGAATGAGGCCCTCCATAAGTGAGTCTGGCATCGGTGAGAGTATAAAATTGAGTGTGAGGGATTTGTGATTATGGGTGTGAGAGTGATTTTGTGAGTGGGAGAATATGGGTAAAAGGAGAGATGAAATAGGGAAGAAGCAAAAGGTTAGGGGCAGAAGTAGAAGAGCAGAGAGAAGCCAAAGAGCAAGGGCTGAAGCAGGAAGGTAGAAGCATGGAGACTAAAATGTGAAAGCGGGAGGTATGGGAGTCAGTATGAGCTGTTAGGCAGAATTAGCACAGGCTGTTAGGCAAAATTACTCTAGGCGGCACCTGATCAAATCAGTACAAAAGTCAACGCAAAGTCAATACGGGCAGAAAGAGCGAGAATGGAGCAAGAGAAGGTGCAAGCAAAGTCCTCAAATGTTGACACTCATTGATTGAGTCCTCTGTCCTCTGATTGTTGTCGTCGATTGTATCAACCTAGCAGAGGACCATCGGTGAATGTTTCTACAAATGATCTTAAAATCATTAGACACTTAAAAATTTGAGAGAGAGAGAAAAATTGAGGGCCTTGCTGAGTACTAATCTATGCTAGCAAAATCATAATCATAATCATAACCATAACCAGTCAAGTATAAGCTGAATCAAGTTGATCTTTGAGATGGGACTCAGAAACCGAAGCCCGGCATAGTGATGGCTCTTTGGTGAGCTGTGAAAATATCTCATATTTGTGTCTGTCGAGTCATCTCGTGCTATGGCAGAGGGCACAGTCTCCTCGATCTCTGAACTCTCTGGGCTATGTCCAAGGTGATCCCTCGTCTCTGTCGGCGGTCCCCCCCGAGGAAAGCTGTGATCAATAGAGTGTACTCTGGTCACTCTCTATCTCGCATGTGATCTCTGCGTCCCTCTCTCAGTGGCACTGTATCGGCTCTCTCTGCTGATCCAGGCTGCCTCATCTCAACTAGCTCTTCCTCCTCTAGTCCACTGTATCCTGGAGCTACTCATATGTGTAGAAGTCCATGATGCGTTGTTGTGCTCAGTCAGCCTTCATGTCATGTGGTCTAGCCGCCTCCTACTGCTCTCTGATCCATCGCAGGAGTGTCTCCCTGTGCCAGCACATCTCCATTAGATAGAGCCCAACACAGACCTGGTCATGGAAATGGATCAGTCGTGATAGTGGACCGAAGCCACTCCCCTCTAGGTAGAGACAACCCCCGTATCTCATAATAGACTGGGCAAATATAGAGAAAATGCTTCTCTGTCTCAACCGCCCCCAATGTACATAGCATGCAAATCCTCTACTCTCTGGGTATACCTGTAGCTCTCCCTGCCTCAATCCTCGGCTGATGGGACGAAACGCGCATCTGTCCAATGGCAATCCTCAATGCATGTGAGACTCCTCTGTCCTCACGGTACTGGGGTCTGATGATGAATCACTCCTCCAACACTCTCAAGAAGTGGTGGCGATAGAACTGGGCCTTGGTGGGGAACTCTTGGTCCCCTCCCCAAGTCCGAGATGTGTGGAGCTGGAGGAGATCTAACCGTACGATACGGTTGATCTCATCTCGTGGGATCGACTCAAGAGGCACATTCATGCTGTACTGAAAGGGAGGAAGTCTGTCCATCTGGATACCGTGCGTGGCAAGCCAGGTGGATATACGTGCATACCATGTGTCTGCCCCGTCCTCTGCTAGTTGTTTGGATGACTCCAGGGCCAGCCTCGAAAGTCTCTAATGAGGTAAGTCCCAAACTCCGTGGATGAAAGTCATTGTCTGAAAGATGGCATCAACCTGGAGAGGTGTCATGTTGAACTTTGCTTGTACTGTCTCATGTGGGAGTGAGGGCTCACACGGAATCATATTGGACCCCATGATCACCTGTAGCCGCTCAAATTTCCTCCACTCTGCCTTCGGGAGATCGCATCCCCAGAAAGGCACTGCATACATGGCAATCGGCCACACTAGCGTATCGAAAAGCCAGCCCTTCGTCGGTGGATCCTGGAAATGTGCCTGGACGCGCTCTAGTCGAGCCAAAGCCTCCGCCCGCGTGTGAGTCATGCCTAGGCTGCATGGGTCATCATGAAAAGGGGTCCTATGAAGACTGCTCCCAAATGCGTGTAAGACTGCTCGCTGCGGTAAGTGAAGCTGAGTCGGCAGAGCACTGCCCATGAGGTGTTGAAGGCCATAACCTTGGTCTTCCCAAGGTTGATTGTCAAGTCTCTCTCTCTGCAAAACACCTCTAGGGCATCCAGATGTCCCTGCGACCCTTCCGCTGAAGATGATATAAGGACTATGTCATCAGTGAATAAAATAATATGTATCATGAGGTCTACCAGTAATGATCCCTCGCCTCCCAGGCGGTCGATGAAGGATGTGATCTCATCGATGTAAAGTCCGAAGAGAGTCGGTGAGAGCGGGCAACCCTGCTTCACCTTGATTGTGCTCTCAACCCAATCCGATAGACCACCTGGGGCACGAACTCTACCACAGAGGGAGAGATCGAAGATCTCTAGGCTAATTGGAAAGGGATGGCAATAATCCCCCAGAAGTTACGAAAGAATGCCGGAGTCAACAAGCCATCTTCATCAGGACACTTCTGGGTCAGAAGGACCTTGAGGGCTTCCCAAAGCTCCTCATCCGTGAGAGGCTCCTTCAGTCTCTTGCACAACTCCCTCAAGACTATTGTTGGAACCTGGTCCCAAACTAACTCTCGGGCCACAAGGCAAGCTGGAGTCACCCTCTCCGCCTGAAAGAGCTGGCCATAGAAATCCGTGTTCAACCTTAGAATCTTCTGTAGATCAGTGTGCAAGATGTCATGCAGATCTCGTAATCGCTGTAGTTGTGTGTCTGCCGATCGAAGTCAAGTGGTATGAAAAAACTGCTTCGTCCTTGTTGAACCCAGCAGGCTCGGGTGGAGTGGTAGGAAAACTCAGCCCGCCAAACCTCCGTGTCTGGAGCTCAAGGCGCACACTCTCATATCTATCACTAAGCCACTAGGATCCTGGGTCTTGTTCCCTGAGCCTCTCTATGGAGGCGAGGTCTCGTCACAGTGCACGGTCGCGCTCCTAAAGAGCCCTCCTCCGTCTAAGGGCGTGAGACTACAACTCCTCGCTGCTCCTCTGAATCGCATCTACCACCCACCTGGCCTAGCCCTCGCAGTACTGGCTCTGGATGTTGCCAAATATTTGCAATAACCAGTTAAATCTCCTCATCCTGTAGTAGGTCCTCTGTAATGCGGACCCCTTTTTGGGAAAGACCACGGTAGGATTGCTCTAGGTACAATACTACTGGGGAGTGTTCTGAAATCGTGGTGCCTGCTAGAATCCTTGTAGAACCACCTCTGTGGAGTGCCCAGTCCCTGACGTAGAAGCAATCCATCATGTCACCTCTAGCCGAATGAGAAGGCCGGCTGTGCTGCTGGCATCTCAGAAAGGAGGCACCCCCTACTTGTCCTCCCCAAACTTCAGGTTGTTGAAGTCTCCTCCAATGATCCAAGAGTCAATATCTGGTAGACACTCTGTCAATCTGCTCCAAAAGGCTGGACGGTGCTGTCTGCACACCGGGGCATACACATTCAGAATCCCAATCCTAGACTCTTCCATCTTGACTCCCATCCAAACTGACCACCCCGAGATAAGCTCACCATGATTGTAGACTTCTAGGGCCACTGCTTGGGAGACCGAAATGCAAACGACTCCGCTCTGTTCTACGGTAGGAGACCACACCTCCGAGCCTCTCCTTGGAAGAAGATGATGTCGCCGTCATATGTCCGATGCTGAGAACATGTGCTCCTGTATCAAAAGAAAGTCCACTGCTTGCCCTACCACTGCGCTCTGTAACTTCTGTCGAAGGATTAGGCACTGCGGCTAACTACGTTCTTGGAGCCCGTACACGTTCCAACTCACTATGGCCCAACTCGAGGAAGATCTCCTACTTCTAGTTGGCCTCCCATAGAGGCTCGCCCATAGGCCTGTGGTTGGAGCAGATGCGGGTGGAGTAGTGTCACTGCAGCTCTGCTAGAGTTCTGGAGACGATCCCTCACTACCTTTGGAGCTGTTGTAGCGCAGTGAGGATCTGGATGGGAGCCCTCAGGATTATGACCCGCATGCAGAGCCTTCAGAGGGACTACACCTGGGGGATGGTGGCCTGGTTGACTGAGGCAGGTCACGCGTTTCAGAGTGATGAGGTCTCTCCAGCTTACCGGATACATGGTCAGAGCATTCAAAGGATAGAGATCCATGAGGCAGTCCCTCTTGATAGCCCGGATCCTCATTCTCCTACGAAAAACAGCGTGTGGGAGGTAGTAGCCAGTATCACGGCATGGAACATTTGGGTTGCTCGCTGCAGTCTAGTGATGGGTGAGCATCTGGTTCCACCCTCGGCTACCTTGGTCGCCATCTGCCAGGATATCATCTACACCATGTGCTCCACCTGGAGCGTGGGATCTCGGGCTCTAGGGTGATTGTCGTGAGGCACGCATGTTTCTACAAGGCTTGGCCTGTAGGAGTTTTCTACATATTCACTCTGAGAGGGATTCGCTAGTTGTATAGTCCCCCCACCTGGCTGTTAACCCCTGTACTAGAGATTTCCTAGGCAGTGACTTGGGTTTTCTCTGGAACAGGCTGGTTTCTTCTTTCAGCCTTTATCAGTTTTTTCCATAATCAGCACCTTCGGGACTACTTGTATGACGTTTTTCAAGCATTAATAGAAGGTTCCTTTCTTTGCAAAAGAAAACTTTCAATGTTGGTATCAAACTCCTTAAGCCAAATGCCAATTATTAATGAATTGAGTTTTACTCAATTCTAGAATGATTTCCTTGAAAGGAAAATGGGAGTTTTTTTTTCAAGAAAATTACTTCATTAAGTATGGATGAAAACCGTGAGAGCAAGCTCAAATGCGGGTGTACATCATGCAATGCATGAGGAAAAAACAGCTCAAAGTGAGCTAATAAAGAACCAAGACGGAGGCTGAAAATGCCATCTCAACCCTGAAGGAAACTCAAAGAAGAAAGGAGATCCCCTAAACTCTGAAAAAAGTAACTCTCCTGGCAATGGTGGCTGCTCTGGAGGATCCCTGCATGCTCGCCCAAATGGCCATCAGAGTGTCTACTGTGTCAATCCAAATACTGGCCAGTTAGTGGCATTTCAGAGCAGCTAGTCTTACTTTGCATTTACAGCAAGCATTTGTTTAGGATTTGCAGGCACATTTGCAGCCAGTTGCACTTTTGGGACTTCCAGTTCTTTTTGCAGGTACAGCTTGTGGGTATCCCATTTTTCATCATGTCGACTCTTTTAAACAGTTTTGGCAATTTCTCCAAGGGTGACAAGCTGGATGGACGAAACTATGCCTTGTGGTCATTCATGCTTAAGAACATCTTGGTTGGTAAGGGCTTGTGGGATATTGTTAGTGGGGATGAGGCGAGGCCAGCAGGCTCATCTACATCCAACACATCTTCTTCGGATCAGACTACAGGTAGACAACAGACTGCTACAGTCCCTCCTGCTAGTTCCATAGCATCAACGGAGGAGGAGAAGAAGTTTGATCGCCGCAGTGCCCAAGCACATATATCATGTTAAGAATGAGGCAAGGGCCGTTGCCTTGACAAATCAGCTCAAGGATCTCGAGATGCAAGAAGTCCAGGCCATCACTAATCATTTTGTCAGGATCACTGATCTACGTGATCAGCTCGCAAGTATTGATGAGGAAATGAAAGACAAGAAGCTCGTCTCTATTACTCTCAATAGCTTAGCGCCCTCATATGGCACATTCGTCACTTCATTGACTATTGTTCTCAGGGCAGCCCCTCTCTCATTCGATGAGTTGGTTGGGCTTTTGTTGCACGAAGAGGAGAGATGCTCAAATTTTGCCAAAGCCTCTCGTCAGGGTGAGCAAGCGAATGCCATGGGTGGAAAGGGCAAATTTTACAAAAAGTTTGAGCCAAAACACAGCCATACAACTCAGCCCAAGGAGGGGAATGCAAGCAGTTCAAACAAAAATCAGAAAGAGGGCAAATGCAATTATTGCAAGAAGCCAAGGCATTACATCGCAGAGTGTCACAAAAGGATTGCCAATGAAAAGAAGAGGCAAAGAGACAACTCTAGCAGTAATTTTCTTGCCCCCACTGAAACTCGTGCTTCATATGCACATGGTGAAGCTCATCTTGCCCAAGGTGATAGAGATTTTGTGTTTGCTGCATTTAATGAGAAGATGGATGCCAAGGGGGATTTGAATGCTGAAAATCAATCAGGGGATGCTTCCCTTGTTGCAAGTGATACATGGTATATCGATAGTGGTGCTACTAAGCACATGACTCAAAGACTTTTTGGGGAGAAGCAGTTGTGACAGCCACTTATATTCAGAACAGATGCCCTACCAAAGCTTTGGTTAATGTGACTCCATTTGAGGCTTTGTATGGCTTTAAGCCAAAGGTTAGTCATTTCAAAGTTTTTGGCTCAGTGGCATATGCTTTGGTTCCAGATGCACATCGGACAAAGCTTGATGACAAGAGTGTCAAATGCATTTTCATGGGATATAGCACTGAAAGCAGGGGATTTAGGCTTTATAATCCCGCTACCAGAAAGGTAATAATCGGTAGAGATGTTCTCTTTGCTGAGAATGAGTGCATGCAGCCCGCTAGTGCAGACTTGCCACCATACGATGACACCCCTGTGGACATCATCCAGTTTGAGGATGATGAGATGGAGTCTCTTGATGCTTCCCCTTCTACTTCTCATAGTTCAGAAGGCTTGCTACATGTTGAGGATGGCTCTCCCTCAAATGTTTCAGATTTGCAGCCAATTAATGAGAATAGACAGCCTCATGTTTGGAGGCATTATCAACGTCGTGAGGCCACTAAAGATGTTGATGCAGCCCCGAGTGGTACAGAAGAGAAATCTATTCCACGTTGGGCAAGGTTGACCATAGAAGATGCTAAGGATCAGCCTACTTTGGGGAAAACCAGGGCCAGCACTCAGAAAAATCAGAAAAAGGTCAATTTTGCTTTGATGAGCTCAGTGATGGAAGCTGAAAATGAGCCTCACAGCTTCAAGGATGCTCAGCATAATCCGGCATGGCAGAAAGCTATGGAAGCTGAGATTAAATCCATTGAGAAGAATGCACATGGGACGTAGTTGATGCGCCCATTGGGAAAAATGTGGTTGGCACAAAATGGATTTATAAGGTGAAATACCATTCAGATGGCACAGTTGAGAATTACAAAGCCCGTTTGGTTGCCAAGGGGTATGCACAAGAGGAGGGGATAGATTATGAGGAGACTTTTGCTCCAGTGGCCAAGATGACCACCATTCGTTCTGTCATCTCTCTTGCTGCGTTTAATGGTTGATCAGTGTACCAAATGGATGTCAAGACCGCTTTCCGCAATGGAGATCTTAAAGAGCAGGTCTATGTACATCAGCCCCAAGGTTTTGAGGTGAAGGGACAAGAGCACAAGGTATGCAAGCTCAGGAAGGCTCTATATGGGCTGAAGCAAGCACCTCGTGCGTGGTATCAGAAGATACATCAGTTTTTGCTGTCCCAGGGCTTCGTAAACACTCATACAAAGCCAAATCTGTATGTTCTGCAGCAAAAATCAGAATTGGTCATGTTGGTACTCTATTTGGATGACATTATACTCAGTGGCAATGATTTGCAGCAAATTACACCAGTGCAGTCCGCTTTATGTCACAACTTTGACATGACAAATTTGGGCCTATTGCATTATTGTCTTGGCATTGAGTTTTGGCAGACCCATGATGGGATCTCTATGTCACAGACAAAGTATTCGAAGGGGTTGTTGCAGAAATTTAAGATGGAGAACTGTAAGCCTGTGGCTACTCCATTGGAAAAGGGACTCAAGCTGAGTAAGCATGATACTGCTGAAAATTTTGATGGCACTTTGTACAGGCAGTTGGTTGGCAGTTTGATATATCTATGCTCCACACGGCCTGATATTGCCTACGCCACAGGGCTTTTGAGCTAGTTCATGCATTGTCCCACGATCACACATTGGAATGCAGCAAAGAGGGTTCTCAGATATGTCCATGGCACTTTCTCTCTTGGCTTGCATTATGCTTCAAATTGTGATCTAAAGCTGAGTGGTTTCACCGACTCAGATTGGTCAGGGGACATTCACGACAGACGGTCCACTACTGGCTATTGCTTCTCATTGGGTTCAGCCTGTATCTCATGGCTTAGTAAGAAGCAAGAGCGAGTCTCTCTTTCCTCCAGTGAAGTAGAGTACAAAGCTGCAAATTCAGCCACTACGGAGTTAATGTGGTTAAGGAAGCTTTTGCATGACTTGCATCATGCATAGGATGGCGAAGCAAACTCTATCTTCTATGACAGCCAGAGTTGCATTGCCATAGCCAACAATCCTGTCTTTCATGCTGGCATGAAACACATTGAAATTCATTATCATTATGTATGGGATTATATTTCTGATGGCTTCACTGATCTCATCTCAGAGGACAATGTGGCAGATATCTTCACCAAAGCCCTGTCAATAGATCTTTTCTTATGACATCGACATGGCTTGGGGATCAGAGACATTCTCACAATGCCAAGGGGGGTTGTGAAGTGATTTACAATGACATTGTTTTCATGTACTCCCATAGGTTGCATATCCATCTGGATGAATTTATGCAACCATGGTACTTTAGGTATTGCATGGTACACCTGAGCTATTTCTAGGGTACTTTCAGCCATATCTTTGAGAGGGGATTTGTAAGAGATTACAAAGATATGGTGTTGTAGGCATAAAGTCAACCCTATGGTTGACCTATAGTACTTGGGTACTATATATACCAAGGACTTGTATTGTTTCATTCAAACATTTCTATTGGAGCTTTCTTGTGTATGCACTCTTGCTCACTTGTCTTCACAACCTGTCTCCACTTTGTTCCTACAAAAACCATACCTAGACCACCTAGAACACTCATTTTAGACTCACTTTGGCTTGATATTCCAACACCCCCCCATGAAGGCAACGTGAGAGACCACTGGAATGGAACCAAGAACAGAACATGACAATGACGGTCTAAGGTGAGGGACTATTGGAATGGAACCAAGAACAGAACATGACAATGACGGTCTAAGGTGAGGGACTATTGGAATGGAACCAAGAACAGAACATGACAATGACGGTCATCAAACTATGCATCCTATGTAACTCAGAGGCTAAGGTCTCACCGTGTTCAAAAATTGATCAAGCACTCTCATGGCTTGAGACTCAACATGCTCAGAGGCTCACGTTATAGCATGGCTACATGACCAGCTCATAGGTCTAGGAATACACCATCATCCTGGAACTCGGTCAAGCTTGATAACGAGACCTATCAAAGCCAATACATGGCTCTCACAATACATCCCCCTCTAAACCTATCAAAGCCAATACATGGCTCCCACAGTACATCCCCCCTTGGCTTAATAACAGGACATGTTAGGAAGCCACACACCAAAATACACAAAGTCATGATTCTGCTTCCAAATCTAGATAGAAGCGTCACATCGTCCGCATGTCATAGAGAGAGCAACAGAAACAATAGGACGTCTTTGTAGCTGAAGGAAGGAGAAGAGCTCACCAAGGAAAGGGAAGAGAGGTGGCATAAGCTAAGTTGGAGAAGACAACGTTGGAGGAGAATCCCAATGTTGATGAAGCCTTCAATGGAGAGGAGTAGGGAAGGGGAGCTCCTCCAAGAGAAGAGGGCAGCTTCTCTTTCCGGCCACCTTCTACCTCATGGAGGAAGCAAGGAGGAAGGGAAGTCGCTCTAATACCATATGAAGAGACATGGAGCTAACTAGGAATGGAATGGAAATATAGAAAGCATAATGGAAAGGCAAAAGGGAAAGCAAATGAAAGAACAAGTGCTAGGCAATCATAACCAAAATACTTACATGATATAAAGCTTAATGTTGACTGATATTTAAGACAATAGACAAGTACAACACTATATAGTATGCCACTACACTCTAGAAAGTCACAATGTTTATGGGATATCTCCCAATATGACACGTGGCATGTCTAGGACTCACTAGACTATAAAACCACACCTAGACTACCTAGAACACTCATTTTAGACTCACTTTGGCTTCATATTCCAACATGGCTGCCTTTGAATCTCTTCACGAGAAGTGGGTGGAACTCTACGAAGTGTGTTTCTGAAGCAGCCCCAAGCTTTGAGAATAGCAGCCATGAGAGGGGAAGGGAGGGATTTGAGATGGGCTGAAGTAAAGATCCATCTGCTGCTGTCCAACCAATCTCCTCCATTAGGAGGGGTGCAAGACTGAATGCTACGTGAGAAAAAATCCTTCCAAGGCTCTTGTCCAGGCATCAATCCACGTACTACAAACTTGCAGAGCAAGGCCATACACTGCAAGCTCAGGTCAATAATATTGAGACCCCCTTCTCCTGTGGGGAGGATGAGGGTCTCCCAAGCCACCCTGGCTATAGCATCTGAGGTGCCATCTAAACCGCTCCGGAAAATGTGAGTTTGATCCTCGCTTATCTAAAATATGGAAATCAATTATGAAGAGGAATCCAAACTAATCGAGGAGCTTTCACTGAGGATTCACATGAAAATGGTGACACACCACAAGTTGGTAGTAAAGGAATCAAGTGGAAAAAATATACTATTGAGCTACATGCTCTAAAGGGTAGAGTATGTGTCCCGGATAATAATGGCATTAGGTGTCATTCTTTTTTAGTGTCATGATAGTCCGAGTGCTGGACACCCGGGAATTCAGAAGACGCATGCGCTTCTGAAGAGGCAATTCTTTTGACTCGGAATAGATAAGGAAGTCCAAGATAATGTATTAAAGTGTAAAAAATGCCAGGTCACTAAGGTTGAACGCCTTAAGGTAGAAGGTCTACTACACCCATTGCAGATTTCATCTGACAAATGGAAAAGCATCTCCATGGATTTTATTATCGGATTATCTAGGACACAAAGGGGGCATGAATCTGTGTGGGTAATTGTGGATTGATTGACCAAGATGGCACATTTTATTCCAACCAATGAAGAGGTATAAATTTCAGAATTCGCTAGGCTATTTGTGGAGCATATTTATAATTGTATGGGCTACTAGCCGGTATTGTTAGTGACCAAGATAGCAAATTCGACATCCATTTATGAAGGGCCGTGTTTATGAGGTTGGAAACTTCTTTGAATATGAGGACCACATATCGTCCACAAACTAACGGTCAAACTAAAAGGGTGAATCAGGTCATTGAGGATATGCTTCGAGCATATGTAAGTAAATGGTAAACTAATTGAAAACAATATTTTTCCATATTAGAATTTGCATATAATAGTGCCAAGAATTAGCTACATGTTTTAGTCCATTCATGATGATGTATGGATTTCAACCTAGAGCCCCAGTTGTAGTGGGACTCCAAAAAGACAAGGTTCAAGTGATCTTTGCTTAAATTAGCTAAAGATAGCATCAGAAGAGCTTAAGATAGGGCAATAAGTTGCAAAACCCCACCTTAGAAGGTCGGAGTTTGAAGAAAATAAGAAATTCTATCTTAGGATACCTAAATCTTTAAAATCCCTAAAGACAAGTAGATGTCCAAAGCTTTCTCCTAGGTATTGTGAACCATTCATAATACTTAAGAGAATTAGAGACCTTGCTTATAAATTAGCCTTATCAGAAAGATGTAGAGTACATCCAGTTTTTCATGTGAGTAGGCTAAAAAAAAGTTAAGAGATGATGATAATATCATGGGAAATGAATTCCTAATTGAACTAATTGAACCTGCTACTTTACAACATGAACCAAAAAGGATTTTAGATAGATAGAAAAAAGAACAAGACATACGGTATATTAAGAATGTCTGGATAAGTGGAAAGATAGACCTAATGAGAGTTCAACATGGAAAAAAGTAAGCAATCTTCAGAGGAGGTTTATTTTCGAGGACGCAAATCATTCTTAAGGCGAAGGGAATGTTATGTCGGCCATAACAGAATCCCATAGGTTAGTTATGGCAAGGCAGGAAACTAGAGGGCTCGACAACACTTGCATTAATGGAGGCCTAAAGGGTTTAATTCTAAGGTAACACCTAGGCTTAGGCATTAGTGAGAGGGTGCGTAGGACAGCCCAAGGGAGGGCTAAAAAGGAACGTGTCCCTTTTGGGACATATGGCACCAAAATGATAGGGCCATTTGGCGAGTGCTGAATGCAAAAAGGACGACTCCAGAGAGCTCCACATCCCTTATACGAGGAAAGAGAGGTGCTTCAACGAGAGATACAGAGGGAGTAGGAGAGTCTACAGCTAGGTGGAGATTCACTTTGGGAGCCCTCTTTGCTTGATGTTGTTGCATCATTGTTGAATGCTTTTGGTTGAAGTTGGGTTACAAGGCGGGTGCCACTTGGACAGGGTGCACTCAAACAGGCCTCCAAGCATAGCTCAAACCGGCTGCTCGTTGATGAGATGCTTGCAAGGTGATGAGATGCTTGTAGACGGGTTGTTTTGCAAGATGGGTCATGGGCTTGAAAGTTAGATTCTAACCTAATGGAGATGGGCTTACAAGGCAGGATTTCAAACAGACATCTAATTAAACGAGTTGATCTCACAGGCTCCCTAGTTTCCATAGGTACTCTCATAGGCTACCTCTCCCCCATGGTGGTGATACACTCCAAGTCCTAAGAGCAATCAATGCTTTGATACCAGGTCCAGGCGAGAGAAGTGAATGCAACACGAACATAGGAGATCAATGAACCTAGTTGTACTTAGTTGAGATGAAAGTAAATGCACTGATGTTTATACCCAGGCTTTAGTGCATAGAAAAATGATAAAAACTATTATTTGTCCTACACATCCAGGGAGAGGTTCGTGACAGGGAGCGGCAACAACTTGCTCAAGAGTTCATGAAAGGCATTTTTCATATAAGTTTCATTTTGGAAGGGAGAGTTCAACTGCTCCCCATTATGGTCCCATTATGGGCCAATCATCAAGTTTCCACCATTCTCACTTCCTCTACAAATCTTCCTCACCCATCTTTATTTGTCTATGGTATGGTTGCTCAATTATCTACATCCTCATGTAGTTGTCCCTTGAACTTTTATGTCTTCATAATAACTTTGTTGAGTAGCTGAAGAAGTCATCCCTTATCTGTGAAACTGAGGGCCAGCATGGTGGACAAAATGCCTCCACCCCCTCCCTCTCTTGATCTTTAAGAACCACAGTATAATGGCTGCAATTTCAAGGAGCAAGGGTCAAGAAAGAGAATTCTAGATTGATTGGTGAAGGGAAGCAGCGACCAAGGGAGGATGCCATCACATGTAAAAGACATTAAGAACTTTTGATATGTAATGAGGTGACTCTTAATGATTGCTCGGTCTTTGTAATACCTTTAGAAAGATACGTGCTTTCTTATCTTGTTTGAAGTGATTTATCCATTCAAACTGTATTAGAAAAGTTTTTTCAAGGGAGAGGCATGCAATTAGATTGCATTATAGTCAGTTGTTTTCGCTTCTCAATCGGTGATGAATTTCACTTTTCTTGGCAGAATCATTAGTAAAACTAATGGAATAGCCTTGTTTTATTGATTTGCATTAAGATTTTCTTTTGAATTGCTTAAATAATTGGACACTAACAGATAATCTTCATTTCTTGGAATCAGAAAAGTTATGGAGAGATGTGGTCTTTACAAAGTACCAGCTTGATTATCGCATCCATTCCTACAATAAAACTACCGTATGCTCTCTCCCTTTATCATCTTATCTACATTGAAAGATATGAGGAAATTGCAGCTCTCTCTCTCTCTCTCACACAGACACACACACACACATTTTTTTTTTTGGTGAAAATTTTGATACTTTATATTACAGTTTGGCTATCCCAAAAAACGAGATATGCCAAATTACATCAAGATAAAATCTCACTATATGACAAGTATACATCATGCTCTATTTAATGAGTTTGCAGACACACATACATGTTGGAATATGAAGCCAAAGTGAGTCAAAAATGAGTGTACTAGGTGTCTAGGGGGTGTTTTATAGTCTAGTGAGTCATAGACATGCCACGTGTCATATTGGGAGTTATAACATATACACTATGGCTTTCTATAGACCATATAGTGTTGTACTTGTCTTGAGTCTTGAGATAACCGTCAACATCAAGCTTTATATCATGTGAGTATTTTGGTTATGATTGCCTAACACTTGTTCTTTCATTTGCTTTTCCTTTTGCCTTTCCATTATGCTTTCCATGTTTCCATTACGTTCCTAGTTAGCTCCATGTCTCTTCATATGGTATAAGAGCTACTTCCCTTCCTCCTTGCTTCCTCCATGAGGTAGAGGGTGGCTGGAAAGAGAAGCTGCCCTCTTCTCTTGGAGGAGCTCCCCTTCCCTACTCCTCTCCATTGAAGGCTTCATCAACATTGGGATTCTCCTCCAAAATTCTCCAACTTGAGCTTCTGCCACCTATCTTCCCTTTCCTTGGTGAGCTCTTCTCCTTCCTTCAGCTTCAAAGACGTCTTGCTGTTTTTGTTGCTCTCTTTGTGACATGCGGACGATGTGACGCTTCTATCTGGATTTGGAAGCAGAATCACGACTTTGTGTCTTCATGAAAGTTGTAGAGGACCTTGAGTACTACAATTATCGTTTTTACATCATTGCAATCTGAGTTTTCTATGAAAAGATATAGCTCCTGCAAAAAGTGACGAAAATTATTCCTGCACGCGGATTTTGTTCTTGAGCTCACTGGATGATAGTTTCCAGCCTACTGTCACTATCTTGATCTCCACCTCCATCTTTTACTGCTCCAGTTGGTGTCCACGAAGCTAAGCTAAGCTGCCCACGCTTTGCTGATCAATCTACCCATTCCGCTCAGCAAAAGGCCCGCCGTCTTCTGCAAATAGTTCGTCTGTGCTCTCTGCCCGCCATCTAGCAGCCCACGCAGCTCCTGCTTTCACTCACTTCAATAGCTCTACTCTCACTTACTGTCCACACTGCCTTTGTCTTCTCCGCCCGTCACTTGATGTGAGCTCTTGACATTACATTGCGGTGACTCCTTCACGTGACTACTCCAAAGTTTGGTGAAGACTTCCCAAGCTAGATGTGAGTTCTCCAATACTACTCCGACACACTCTACTACGGTGATCAGTCTGATTAGTGCATTACATCGAGCTTGATGTAGACCACTCTACATCAACAAGTGACTTCTTCAACATTGCTTATTCAGTGCCTGAGGTACTTCGCATTGATTGACTTCCCGATTGGTCGTGGTACCTGAGGCTTCTACTTCGACATTGGTGACTCTCCTTCCGGCATTTTGAGAGTCATCATGTGATTGCTCCTTGTAGCTACCCCATGGACTTCACCGACACATATTTTGGGGCATTCCTACCTAGTGCTTCATCGACATCGTCATCGACTCGCAGGGATTTGCACACATGTGCCTTAGCTACTTGGAGGACATCTCTTACTTCTAAGAGATCTATTTTTATTATTCCTACAGCTTGATGTATTTTAGGGTTCTCTGCCCTGGGTAGTCCCCCTAAAATGATATGTATTGAGTGTTTGGTTTTCATTGAGTCTAAAGGTCCTCTGCCTTGGATAGTCCTCCTAAAAAGATGTATTGGTTTTCCTATTTTGGTGTGTGGCTTCCTAACATGTCCTGTTATGAAGCCAAGGGGGGATGTACTGTGGGAGCCATATGTATTGGCTTTAATAGGTCTCGTTATCAGGCGTGGCCGAGTTCTGGGATGGTGGTGTATTCCTAGACCTATGAGCTGGTCATGTAGCCATGCTATAACGTGAGCCTCTGAGCATGTTGAGTCTCAAGCCATGAGAGTGCTTGGATTAACCTCTGAACACGCTCATACTTTAGCCTCTGAGTTACATAGGGTGCACAGTTTGATGACCATCATTGTCATGTTCTATTGTTGGTTTCATTCCAGTAGTCCCTCACCTTAGACCATCATTGTCATGTTCTGTTCTTGGTTCCATTCTAGTAGTCTCTCACCTTGCCTTCATGGGGGGGTGTTGGAATATGAAGCCAAAGTGAGTCAAAAATGAGTGTACTAGGTGTCTAGGGGGTGTTTTATAGTCTAGTGAGTCCTAAACATGCACGTGTCATATTGGGAGTTATCCCATATACACTATGGCTTTCTAGAGTCTAGTGTTACACTATATAGTATTATACTTGTCTTGAGTCTTGAGATAACAGTCAACATCAAGCTTTATATCATGTGAGTATTTTGGTTATGATTGCCTAGCACTTGTTCTTTCATTTGCTTTCCCTTTTGCCTTTCCATTATGCTTTCCATATTTCCATTCCGTTCCTAGTTAGCTCCATGTCTCTTCAATACACACACACACACAGAGACTTTTTTGTGTGTGTAAAAGAACCTTTCATTAAGAAGAATATACAATCATAGCCGTCCCAAAGTGAAACAACTACTACTCATAAACTATAAGAAGATGGAAAAAAGGGCAGTCATGGCTGCTCCAGTGAAGAGTATCTAGCACTCCAAAACTAACAACAATGGAAGAACACTTCTAGCTGGGCTAGAGGAAGATCTCCCATGAAATGCGTGTCCTAAAGGAAGCGATACACACAGAAACGAAAGAAATGATACATATCCACAAAGATGTCCATACAATTGAGAGTTATCTATCCCAAAGTGAAACAACTACCACTCATAAACTAGAAGAAGATGGAAAAAAGGGCAGTCATGGCTGCTCCAGTGAAGAGTATCAAGAGGAGTGATGAGCAAGAGGAGTGTAAACATACAAAACACATCATTAATATAGCAACTAGGAGGATTTGTGTACCAATAGTACAAGTAGTGGCAATTAGCATTTAAACTAGTCTTTTGTATGAGTGATTATGCTACACTTCATGAGTATCGAATCAAAGACAATTGTCCATGTTGGGTAAAAAACTATAAGGTCATTTCCATAATGCTATTTTTTTATTTTTTTTTGTGTGTGTGTGTGTGTGAAGACTCGACAAAACCCTGTTTCATAGTGAAATGAAAACAATTTTGGTAATAAAAACACAAGAGAAACAGCTATGAGACATTACAAAGAACTGAGAGGAGCACAATTTACGAAAGACTTATAGAATGCATGGCCATACAGACAAGTTCTGCTTTGATAAGTCATCATAAGTATCACTTGTATTAAAGAGGGGAGTATGCATACCTACCACCATCCAATGAGAAAAATGATAAGAACCATGTTTTAACTTAGTTGGGAAGGGATGTGTCATAAACACCCCTCCCTTGTTATCGGGATCACAATAAAAATAGTTGCTCACGCTATAGACTTATAAAGCTAATTTTTGATATTATGCTTTAAGTGTAAAAATGATTGGGGTGAGTTTAAGGAAAAGTAAATAAATGGTTATGTAAGGTGGAAAAACTTAGTGTACTTAGGTGTGTGAATGTAAAGATGGACTGCAATATCTGAAGACAAATATGTAATGGCCAGCTCAATAGAAAAAGGTAGGACATTTATGTCACTGGTATGGACATATAGACTGTCTGAATTTATTTATGTTATTTATACTTGCTTAGAATGCCCCAATTTAGATAATGCCCCTTTCAACTCTTCATTCGTGAATGGCAACTCCAACAAACCTATCTCATCCAGAGAGAATTGGATGGACATGGCAAAGAAAAGCATCCTTGGCCACAAGCTCAATAGAAAAAGGTAGGACATTTTTGTCACTGGTATGGACTTATAGGCCAGTCTGGATTTATTTATGTTATTTACACTTGCTCTTGTTATGTGACACTGTGGGTCCATATATATACCGAGTGGTCACTAGATGTACTATCACTCATATTGTGTTCATTCCTTATTCAGAGTTTACGTTGGTTCTCTCTCTCTCTCTCTCTCTCTCTCTCTCTCTCTCTTTTTGTGGGAAGAAATATTACATTCATAGTTACTTCAAAAACGAAGTAGCTACTACTCAACTAAAGATCTCAGTATAAGCTGTATACACATCCTGATCAATCAAACGAGTCTGAAAACAATCGTAGAATGATTGTTGCAGAGATCGTTTGAAAAAAAGAAAGGATGAAGAAAATAGTGGATCACCAAAGACTCTATGTTCTATCCATCCATAAAGTCCATAGGGTCCAATAGCGCACCCATACAAAAAATAAATCAAAACCCTGTCTCTGTGGATGAAAGCCAAACAACCAGAAAAATCTGCCAAAAGTAACAGTAGAAAATCGTTTTCAAAGCCTCTATCTGATGAGAGCAATGAGATCAGAAGTATTTGGACAGGACCAAAAGATGTGAAACACCGATTCAGTAGAGTGCTGGCATCTGTGACAAACAACTGAAGCAATATGTCTGTGTGCGAGTAACTATCCGGATGGAAAAATGCCAAGGAGAACTTACCATAGGAAAAGCTGTTGTCGAAGAGGGACTTTGTAATGCCAAAGGAGACGCAGCCTTTTTCTCCACCACTTCATTGGACGATCCATATGCCAAACAGTATTTGCTCTGTGGGAAATCCAAGGTGGAGGTAATAACACTTTATACAGTGATGACATTGTGATATGTGAGAGCTTCAAAGGACGGGCGTAAAATCCAATCCTCAAGCCGATTCTGAAGTTCCAAATGAGGTACAAGGAAGGAGAGCGTAAAATCCAATCCTCAAGCCGATTCTGAAGTTCCAAATGAGGTACCGGCAAGTACGGTTGGAGCATTGCTGAAATTCTATGCCATAAAGGACGATAATGAGCTCCCAAGCCATATTTGCGAGCAGCCATAGAAAAAGATAAAATTGTGCCATCATCCTGAAGTACATCCGCCGCAGATGAAATGCCTTTGAAGGAGAGAAAATAAGAACGTCGGGGTTCTTGTATGGCCAAAGGAGGGTGGAATACTTTAGACCAAAAAATATTCTCTACCCTTAAAGAGTTGCCCGAGAGAGAGTCCCTGCCATGCCATTCCAAGTGGGATAGAATGTGTTTCCAATCAAGAAGCAGACGAGAGACAAAAGGGCATCCTCTGATCTTGCCTTGGATAGAGCCAAATAAAAAATCCCACTGAGTAGGCTGCCAATTCCCAAAGGCAGATGTATGAAAATGTAATAAGAGAGAGCGGATCATGAAAGCCCAAGGCTGATCTCCTTGCATAAACTGTATCATCATTTTCCCTCTGTGAGCAAGTAAATGCATTTGAATGGTGAGAATGTTCAGACCCCCATGCATCTTTGGAGAACAGAGACGATGCATAGAGAGTAATCTGAGACTTTTCTTGCCATGTTTTGAACGCCAGAAAATTTCCATGATAGCTGACATAAATGAAACCAGATCTGCCTGAGTGAACATAGTGAGAGGGAGATAAAATTGTATGTATGCTATCAAAATGGATTGTGTAATTCGCAGACGAACATGTAATGGCCAAGTTGCAAGCTTCCAATATTCAAGTTTTGCCCTTAACTTTACTAGCACCCAATCAGTTTGTTGTGAACGGGTGAGTCCCCAGCCTAGAGGATAACCAAGATGTCGAATGAATTGAGAAGCGGGGACAATTTCCCCAGGCCACAGAAGGTTGTGCCATTCCTGTGCATGTAACGGCATCAATTTTGATTTCTGAAAATTTACCCGAAGGCCATCAGCCAATCCATATGTAGAAAGAGCATGCATAATCATGGACAGATCAGCCCGAGTATTTTTTGGAGTAAAGAATGAATCATCAGCATATGCCTGAGCAATCATGCTGCGACTACCAAGAATCTCCAAACCGTGCAACTGGTCAGTGTCCAAGAGGTGATCCAGATATTGAAGCAGTGGATGAGTGGCTATGGCAAAAAGTAAAGCACTCAGTGGACATCCTTGCCTGACAGAGCAAGCAAGAGTCCAGGATGGAGAAATATCTCTTGAAAGTATGCAGGCAGCTTCACTATCTTGATATAGCCAAGTGATAAGTTGCTGCATTTTTGTGCCAAAACCCAATGCCTGCATAGTCGATGAAATAAAATCCCACTGAACAGTATCAAGGCTTTGGCAATATCAACTTGCAATAACAAAACATCCTGCTGTGTGTATTTGGCATATTCAATTCCAATGTAGGCATTAGCAATGTTATCTGTGATATGCCTACGCGGGACAAAGCCATATTGAGCAGGATGCAACCCATCATGTAAAAACCCCTTTAGCCGATCAACAATCATTTTTGTAAATTACGGGCATAAGAGTGATAGGTCTCCAGTCTGCCAAAGACGACTCACAAATTTGTTTTTTGGGAAGGAGTTTAACAAGACCTCTCTTCCATGTGTCCGGCATTTTCTGATTTTGCCACGCAGCATTCACCATATATAGCAATGAATGCTTCAAAATAGGCCAGTATGCTAGAAAAAACTCGACTGTTAAACCATCCCATCCTGGGGATTTCCATCTGCCACATGATTTGATCGCATCTGACAGTTCCCTCTCAGTAAAGGGTTCCTCCAATTCCAAAGCTTGAGTAGGGGAAATGATTGGAGAAACATGTTGCAACAGTAAATTTCGTGCAAGCAAAATCTGTTGCGAGGGAGGAGCTGCAGAGCCAAATTGCTGAGAGAAATGATGCACACAAACAGAGGCAAGCTGTGACCGTGAAGTAGTCCATGATCCATCGGGCATAAGCACTCTGCAAATTTCTGTTTTGATTCTCCTCTGATGTAAACTTTTGAAAATTTCTTTGGAAGAGCAACCTTTATCTGTGAAGGCTCTTTGTCTTGCTCTAGTCTCCCATTTTGCCAGTTTCCTGTGATCATTTAGTTTAAGACAATGTCTGGCCTGGCATAGTGTTGTTTGCTCATGCATGGACAACGAACGATGATGACTGAGTTCAGTGAGGTCTTGACAAGTAGATTTGGCCTGAGCAATGGTTTCCCTCAGAGTCTTCATGTAAGACTTGCCATAAGCTCTAATCACCACTTGCATTTCAGAAATAAAAGAATCCTAGGCACCATCAACATGAAGATGGCTGCTAGAGGAAAGACAATGAGCTGCTTCAGTAACCATTGCCTTGAAATCAGCATGTTGCAAATAACTATTGTTTATGATTAGATGTTTTGTGGCAATCTATCATCTGGCATATTATGAAAAGATAACCGCAGCCATAGCGGTGCATGGTCTGAATGCACAAAGGCATAGTCAATCCACATTTTGCATGTGAAATCCCCATTTTGTTGGGGAGCGACACTATACCATCGATCCAGACGTGCCTGATAAGCGGAAAGAGCATTATGTTGAAAAGTGTAGCCCGGTGACAAAGGCTGCAATTCCTTCCAAAGGTCAACCAGATCCAAATGCAAAAGTAGTTGAGACCATGCATGCCTTTCAGAAGATAACATATGGTCATGTCTAGAGGTGTTATCTCCCTGTTGTGGAGCATTATTGAAATCCCCACATATGTAGGCATGATATCTCCACGGATATTGTTGCATGACATCCCAAATTGCAGTTCTTTCTCTAGAGGACTGAGGTGCATAAACTGAAGCAAATTCAAACACCTCTCCTCTAATAATGCATTGGAGAACAAGCCATCTACCTTTGTTGTCATTTAATGCAATGACTGGTTGAAGCTCATGTTTGATCAGAAGGACAACCCCTGAGAAAGAGTGCTTCCCAGCATAGAAAATATCATATCCACAGTAGTGTCCTGTCTTGCCTGCATAAATATGTTGGTTGTGCTCTTGTAATGCCACTATGTCAGGCTGAAATCTGTTGATGTACAGCCACACAGATTTCCATTTCCTACTGTCACACATGCCCTGGACATTGAGTGTAAAACATTTGATGTGAGCAGTCATATATACAGGTATTTATAGTAATGTAACAACTATGTACAGCAGCAAAATTTATGAGGTCAGCCTTGCATTTCTATCTCAGGGTCGAGGCCTTGCCCCTGAGAAGAAGTAGCCGCCTGAGAAGTAGACAGCAAAGCAGCAACCTCTTCTTCAGGGAGGAGTGTTCTGCTGGCTGTTACTGCAGCCCATGTAATCCCAATTCCTGTATTTATCTCTGGGGTATTTCCGCTAGAAGATGCACCATTCCAAGTGCGGGGGGGTGGAATTCTTCGAGCAGAAATAACTTTTCTTGGGCTTTGCCAGCCATCAGTTGAAAGTTGCTTTCCTTTGGTCGAGGATTGAATAGCAGGAGGTGAATGTGAAGTGAGATTCCCATTGGGAGCCACTGGAGCTTTGCCTTTATCCTGACTCCCAGAAGGCTGTCTACTTCTTTTATTTTTGTTGGCAACTGGAGTAGGAGCATCTTTAGTAGGCATGTGAACTGGCAAGGTGGCATGAGGCATTTTATGTTGATTCATTGGACACTGTGAGGCCATGTGTCCAAACTTTTTGCATTCAAAACAGGCCCCTGCAAATAAACCCATTTGAGTTTATAAAAAGCACTTCCCATGTTCACATTATTCACCGTGACTGAGTAAGAGTCCGGTGTGGGATTATCAGTATCCCAGAGAATGCAAAATCTGTTTGAGTTGCCATTTGGCCGTGGTGGGCAGACCACTTTACCTAAAGATGCTGCAATTTTAGGCAAAAGTGAGGCCATACATTGGGGGAAATCAACAACTTCAACCCAAACTGGGCATCTGTGTCGGATTAAAGCCTGAAAGTCCCTTGTGGGAGACCATGGCAAGACATGCACCATTTGCTGCCCAAAAAAGAGAGGTGAATGTTCCAAAAGCATTTGTCTGTGGATCTCATCCACCATGATAACCTCAAAAAGGCCCCTAGCTGCATAGTGTACTTTACGAACAAAAGAGCCAGCCAATGTGCGTGTCAGCCAATTGCCTATCTCTACAGCAGGTGGCATCCGGCCTGGAAAGAATAATATGACTGCATTCTTGGCATATTCTCTGACTGGATCCACAATTTCATCGACCTCAACCATGAGGCCAACTGAAGGAACCGAGTCTTTCCACTCTTTTCTCGTATCTTCATGCATTACATCATATACCAGTTGAGCCTCAAGAGTATCATGCATCGGGTCATGCTGACCCTCAACCTGCTTTTGCTTCTTGTAGGGAGCCGACCGCTCCTTTTGAAACGTTTTTTCATATGAATACTCTGCCATGACTTTGCAAGAAAGGGAGCTTGAGAATAAGTACCTGTAAAAGGGTAGTGAAAGCCAAAAAAACCAGTCCCAAAGAAATATCATAGGAAGCCCACAAGAGAGGAGAAGAAGAGTATAACTGGTAAGGAGAGAGCAGAGGGATAGGTGAGATTTTGGCGGAAGACATAGGACTGCTAGGGAAGACACCAGAGCAGAAAAACCCCAAAACTTGTACGGCAAGAGGTACCAAACTGTACGGACGATGATGAGCTGTCCTGTAGTATATACGGGCTGCACGGGGGGGGAGTCTGACTGTACGGGAAAGCTGAGCTGGTACGGAATCGTACAGACGTACGGACGCCGTACGACGACCGTACAGATGTACGGACAAAAGCTACGCAGGGTCCTGGCAAGAACAGGGATGCTGACGGAGGGCAGGCGAGCTGAACTGTACGGAGATGGTAGAAGTGTACGGAGGCACAAAAAAGGCTTCGGAAGGGAAAACGATGTCGACGCACACACATGCAGAGTTGGAGCGGGATTACACAGGTTGCGCAGGGGCAAGCAGACTGGTCGTACGGTCTGTCCGTACAGACGTACGGCACCTGTACGGCAGCCGTACAGGTGTACGGGCAGAAGGGGGAGCTGTACGGGGCTCTGTCTCGCGACCTGATCTCACACACACACACACTCACACACACACACACACACCTCCCCCACCCTCTCTCTCTCTCTCTCTCTCACACACACACACACACACACACACACACACACAGTATTTTTTTAGTGAAAGCCTCTCTCTCTCTCTCTCACACACACACACACACACACATTTTCTGTGTATGCTCATGCTCTGCTGTCGAGCTCTCTCCCTCAATTCATGTTTCTACATATGGTATCAGAGCGAGGTTGCCCAGGGTCGAGTGCTTGTGGAGGCAGGAAGGAAATGACTTCCTTGTCACTCGTGGATAAGTAAGAATAGCTATCAGCTAACGTGGGTTGCTTGCGAAGGACATTCAACGTGGGTGGAGAAAGGAAGAGAGGCATCAAATAGATTGCAGCTCTTTGTGAGGCTTCTGCGGGGAGAGCAATGTCGCATTAATTTTTCTAAGGTGTAATTCTCTAAGGTTGAGCTTACTTGTCGAGGATGTCTGTGCAAAAAGAAACTAGGCGACAAATTGTGCAATGGCGGTGGCCTGAGGCTTGGCTCAATTCTTGCTGGTCTACGGGCCGTGGAGAAAGGCATGTCCACTGATCTCTGCATTTGAAAGTGCACCACCCACGCTAAGGTACAAGTAATCCATCCAAGACCTTGGAGCAAGCCCCTCTCTCAATGTTGCCTGCAGAACATCGCGATCCATAGTTCTCCACCATGAACGTCGGCCAATGGTTGAGTACGAGATGTACCTCTGCACATTTCAATCCTATGCAATGACGACATTACTACGCCATTCTTAGCTTGAGCTTGTCCATGTAAAGAGTAAGCATAGCGTATAATCCCCAATAGAAGAGTCAGAAATTTCGTGGCATATTGGCCTGTGTGGGCTGTGCATCAACAATGAACAGATCTGAGTAATTCTACATACATTTTGTGGCATATTGATTTGGCAACAGCCTAAGAAATCATTTAAGCCAACACCCATGGCTAGTAAAAGCTAGATGGAGACACAGTCCAACTGATCCATTGGGTGGTGGATGGTGGATATAGTGGTGTGGGGAGAATTGGAGAGCGGCATTATGAAGGGAGCAAGTATCAAGGAGGCTCTATCCTCTAGTAGGAGGGCATCACCAATATCAACAAGCATAGCAGAGAGGCAAGCATCGTATGCGGGAGCTAATTTGTGATCAGATAAAGGGATTTGATACGTGGTGTATGTGCACATGAATGTGCTTGATGATGGGAGATGGATGGATGAGCTAAAAACAAGTAGTTTTGGTCGGCTTCATTTAGGGGTGGTGTGATGTAGAAATCTATGATGTGAGAGGCAAAAGTAGGGGATCCTATGAGGTAGTCAACTATAATTGAACCTCCTCCATGCAAAAAACAAGTAGTCCTGTCTGAAGAACGACATCTTTCCAGACATTGTAGATCATCAGATCATGCATCTTGTCCATATCTATGAAAGTGTGTCCATATGAGATGACCAAGGCTCACCGGTTTGTGGAAACCTCTGGAAATATACTTGCCTCATTTGAACCAATTCCTAGTGTTGAAGTTTCTAGGGAGAACTTTTCATTGGCTCAAGAAATCCATGTTGTCTAGGTATAGGACTGTATACAAAAACACTTCATCCTCCTCTGCGACCTCCATGGAAAAATGGGAGGTCTAACTATAAAGATGTCTCGCAAAGATGTGCTCTTGGTGCCGATCCATAGGAATTTGGCAGCGATCATCCCAATGAGAGATGATCATACCAAACTATGACACTGCTTGCCTATCTCTCTAATCTTGTCAATGAAGGTTGACTCCCATGTATATCCACATACAGATGGTAGCGAAGCTTTGGGCCCTGGTGAATCTGTGTGTAGAAGATCCTGTGTATGACTCGGAGAAGCTCCTAGGCTCTGACCACAAGGTTCCAAATGGTGTAGGTCACGGTGTCGGTCCTCTGAGTCTCATAGATGTCACCTCTTTAGGCTGATGTCAAAATGTACTCATCTAGGAGCAGTCAAGAGTTGTCCCTCCCATACAGTCCAATTTTCTCCTTAATGGTAGCATCCAATTGTTGTAAGAGAATCCGTCTCTCCTCTACTTGCAAGGCAGTAAGATCCTCATCTATATGGACTTATGGGTGATTCTAAAGAGCTGCAAGCTTGTGCAAATGCAGATAATCCTAGCTATCCCTGAATCATATCACTGGGGGCTGGGTCTCTAGTAGGGCCACGTCCTACGTACCACACCGCCCCTGCAATGCCATGCTCTAGTACTCCTATGATGGATGTCACAAAGGTATCAGCATCTATGACAAGAAGGGGTGTGGAAAATCCCATGGACTCTAATGTTGACAGTCTTAGTGACCCTTTGTTGCTGCTCAAGTAAGGTGGCTAAAACCATTACCTTTGTAGGTTATTGTTTCATGACATCCACCCACCTGGAGGCCTCCTTGATAGTAGCCTACATCCATGGCAATCAATTGGGCTGCTCCCTGGGGTCATCTTGATTATCCTCTGAGCTGAATGGTCACACACCGCCAGCATCAAAGTGGGTGTTCACCAAGCTGAGAATGAAATCGGAGTCCTAGAAGCTAGCCACGTGGCCACTGCATGTTTGATTCCTCATAGTCCATTCGATTTTGGTACATATATAGTTCATTTTTCCTTTGATGATGTTTGGCAAGCAAGATATTACATGATTCATGTCTAATATTTTCTGGCAGTCGAAGCATGGCCATAAGGACCTTAGGTTACTTTCCATAGAGTGCCTCTATTCGCCAAAGATCCATGGGGAATATCCTTAATATTCAATTTCACGTTGTGGCTCATAGGGGGGAAATGATGCTTGAGTTTATGCAAGGTGATCAGCTCTAGGGTGCTTGACCATTGATGCCTTTTGGCCACTAACGACGAATGCCATGGGATCTTCTTCTTGGACATCTTGATGGCAAGTTAAAGGATGCTCTTTTGTCACCCAAATGTTTTTGGACTAGAAAGAAATAATCTCTCATCTCAAGTGATATGTTTGGAACTCTCTTGACAGAAACTCATTGCATGCTAATAATTTACATTAGTCTATGTCTGAGGGGAGGGATTCCTATCCTTTCGAAGGTGTTACCGGAGGCCAAAGGCTATTGGTGTGAGAAGCATGAGTGTTGCAATGCTCTAATGCAGTGGATCGTGCGGAGAGCACCGTGCAGTGGTGTGTGGGTGTCGTAGGATGTACTGCAGTGAACAGCGACGTACTATGCTAAATGGTTGTCACATGAGAACTCCATAACATGAACATAAGAAGAAACATCGTCATACACTAGTGAACAATCCCCATATCAGAAAGAGCTAGGAAGAATGATAAAATAACCAAGTTGGCTGAAGTACATGTCACTGGACCAGCACCTACAAGTCACAAGTCACAAGTCACAAGAACACACAGGTCTATCCCCATAGTGGACAGAGGGGTACATACAGGTATCTCCACACTCTCCCCTTGGTGAGCTCGTAGCTCCAGCCTCTATCTCTCCTCACACTCTCCTCTCTCCCGCTCCAATGCCAAATGCCGAATGTTGGTAGTCTCATTATTTATGCTCCACTAGGCCAAACATTGCCTATGCTACAAGGTTGTTAAGTGTGTTTATGCGTTGTCCTACAGTCAAACATTTGAATGTAGCCAAAAGGGTTATCAGATATGTGCATGGCACTCTCTCTTATGGTTTGCATTATGCATCAGCTTGTGGCATTTCTTTGAGTGGTTTCATAGACTCAGATTGGTCAGGGGACATTGATGATAGAAGATCGGCTTCCGGCTATTGCTTCTCATTGGGTTCAGCTTGTATCTCTTGGCTCAGTAAGAAGCAAGCCGAGTCTCTGTTTCATCTAGTGAAGTAGAGTATAAAGCAACAAATGCAGCCACTATGGAATGCATGTGGTTAAGGAATCTTTTGCATGACTTGCATCATGCACAGAATGGTGAGGCAACCTCTCTCCTTTGTGTGATAGCCAGAGTTGCATTGCTATTGGCAACAATCCTGTCTTTCATGGTCGCATGAAACACATTGAAAATCATCATCACTACATACGGGATTGTATTTCAGATGGCTTCATTGACCTTATCTATTGTTTCATTGAGGACAATGTAGCTGATATATCTTCACCAAAAGCCTGTCAGCACCTCTTTTCACACGTCATCGACATGGCGGCTTGGGGATCAAAGGCATTAAAACAATGTCAAGGGAGGTTGTAAAAGGACATTGTTTCTTTTGTACTCCCATAGGTTGCTATATCCACACATGGATGAATTTGTGCAACCATGGTACTTTAGGTACACCAGGTACTTCTGAGATCATTCCAAAGTACTTCAGCCATATAATTGATGGGGGATTTGTAGACACATACAATGATAGGATGAATTTGTGCAACCATGGTACTTTAGGTACAACAGGTACTTCTAAAATCATTCCAGAGTACTTCAGCCATACACATACAATGATATGGTAGTGTAGCATAGACTAGGACTTAGTCTATTTTGGTGTGTAGTACTTGGGTACTATATATATATATGTTGGATCCCTTTGCGACACAATTGTTCCCCCTCCTCCTATCTATTTGCATGGTGATACCTTCTTGACTTGCAGTTATGTCAAGGAGATCTCTAGGTAGAGAATCATTATATTCCCATTCATATACCTTGCACAACTCTAAGAGACTATTCTGGAAACAGCTAGACAAGTTTGCTATCGAACTTGTTCTAACAAGTTGTTGTATTGTGAGCTACTGGTTAGAAGCTTGTAGCAATTGCAATGATTGTTGATATGTCTTCAAGCAATTACATCTTCTTTTCCTTTTGCCAAATTACTAACGTTAGGCATTGTTCATACACGTAACTACCGATCTTGAATAAAGATTATACAGTGTGAGAGTTAACTCAAACGAATTCAAGAGGGTCCTTTACTAGATTGGCAATCGAATATCCTAGAGCTTTATACCATAATTCTTTATCATTAAAAGGAAAAGTAATTTTGTTTGTAGATATCCATATTAAACGGGATTGTAATGGGAGGAGGAGCAGGCCTTGCAATACCATGCAAATTCAGAATTGTGACCGAAACAACAGTAAGAACTTTTGGTCCATTGAAGACAGTGTCTTGGTTTGGGGAAAGCATCTGATGGCTGATTTTTTTTTTCCACTGCTTTAATGGACAGGTGTTTGCTATGCCGGAAGTTGGTGTAGGTTTTCATACAGACTGCGGTGCATCTTATTTTCTATCCAGACTACCAGGATTTTTGGGTAAAGCTCTGACCACCAACTTGTCCCATTGTGTAGTTCTTGAATAGATGGGAGGCAACTAGATCTCATTTGGGTGTTTTGCAGAAATTATCTATTGTTGAATCATAGTCAAAGAGTGTATTCTAGTGTGTGCTAGAAACTAGTTTTATGACTCTTTGTGTGAGAGAGTGCCATGTGGCATATTGGGAGCTATCCCATATACATATGGCACTTGAGTGTGTGTGTCCACTCTATATGAGTGTTGTACCTTCACTTGTCACATCAATCAACTCAATGGTCATGTAAGTGATTTCATATTGGTTCTTGTCTCCTTCCTTCTTCTTCCAGTTCCTTCATGTGGTATCAAAGCCATGTCCCCTTTCTAGCTTTTCCTTCCTTGGGCAAACCTTAGGAGTGAGGTAGCACGGAAATGGAAGCTATCTTCTCCCAAAGGGCAGCCCTTCCCTATCTTCCCTTAGCCCCTCCATGTGCTGCTGATTCGTGAAGCTGCTGCTGCTGCTGATTTTTGGAGCTGCTGTTCGTGGAGCTGCTGCCTCAGAAATCCCACCTCATGCTGCTGCTTATTCCACCTGCTGCTGCTCGTTCTGCCTCCTACTGCTGCTATAGGAACAAAGTGGAGACAGGTTGTAAACACAAGTGAGCAAGAGTGCACACACAAGAAAGCTCCAATAGAAATGTTCAAATGAAACAATACAAGTACTTTGTATATATAGTACCCAAGTACTACTGGTCAACCACAGGGTTGACTTTATGCCTACAACACCATATCTTTGTAATCTCTTACAAATCCCCCCTCAAAGATATGGCTAAAAGTAACCTGGAAACATCTCAAGTGTACCCTGCAGTACCTAAAGTACCATGGTTGCACAAATTCATCCAGATGGATATGCAACCTATGGGAGTACATGAAAACAATGTCATTGTGAATCACTTCACAACCCCTTTTGACATTGTGAGAATGTCTCTGATCCCCAAGCCATGTCGATGTCGTAAGAAAAGATCTGTTGACAGGGCTTTGTCCTCAGATGGACAATAGATGAGATCAGTGAAGCCATCAGAAATACAATCCCGTACATAATGATAATGATTTTCAATGTGTTTCATGCCAGCATGAAAGACAGGATTGTTGGCTATGGCAATGCAACTCTGGCTGTCACAGAAGATAGAGTTTGCTTCACCATCCTGTGCATGATGCAAGTCATGCAAAAGCTTCCTTAACCATATTAACTCCGTAGTGGCTGAATTTGCAGCTTTGTACTCTACTTCACTGGAGGAAAGAGAGACTCGCTCTTGCTTCTTACTGAGCCATGAGATACAGGCTGAACCCAATGAGAAGCAATAGCCAGTAGTGGATTGTCTGTCGTCAATGTCCCCTGACCAATTTGAGTTTGTGAAACCACTCAGCTCTAGATCACAATCTGAAGCATAATGCAAGCCAAGAGAGAGAGTGCCATGGACATATCTGAGAGCCCTCTTTGCTGCATTCCAATGTGTGATCGTGGGACAATGCATGAACTAGCTCAAAAGCCCTGTGGCGTAGGCAATATCAAGCCGTGTGGAGCATAGATATATCAAACTGCCAACCAACTGCCTGTACAAAGTGCCATCAAGCTTTTCAGCATCATCATGCTTACTCAGCTTGAGTCCCTTTTCCAATGGAGTAGTCACAAGCTTACAATTCTCAATTTTTAATTTCTGTAACAACCCCTTCGAATACTTTGTCTGTGAGAAGTAGGGAGCTGAGCTGTTGAGCTCCCCGTCCGAGCTACTCCCTGCTGCTCCTCTGTCCTACACCCCTCTCCCCTCCCTTCCCTTCCCCTCCCTCCTCCTCTCCCTGCCAGCCCCTCCTCCCGGGCTGCTGCTCCCTCCCCCACTCCCCTCCCTCCCTCTCCTGCTGCTTCCACTCCCCTCCCTCCCTCTCCCTCTCCATCTCCCACTGCCCTCTCCCGCTCCCCTCCCTCCCTACCCCCCGCTTCCCCTCCCTCCCTACTCTCCGCTCCCCTTACCTGCCCCTCCCTCCCTACTCTCTGCTCCCCCTACCTGCCCCTACCTGCCTGCCCCCCGCTGCCCCTCCCTCCCTACTGTCCGCTACCTGCCTACCCCCTGCTGCCCCTCCCTCCCTACTGTCCACTCCCTACCTAGCCCCGCTGCCCCCCCCTCGCTCCCTACTCTCTGCTCCCCCTAGCCGCCCCTCCCTCCCTACCCCCAATTCCCCTTCCCCGCCTCTCCCTACCTCCCCGCTGCCCCTCCCTCCTTCCCCCTGGCTCCTCCTACTCCCGCTCCCCCCCTACCCCGCTTCCCTTCCCTTCCCCCGCCCCTTCCCCCCACCTCTCCCTCCCTTCCTCCGCCCCTTCCTCATCCCCTCCCCCGGCCTTAGCACCTCCCTCCTCCACTCCCCCTCCCCTCCTTCCCTACCCTGCCCCCTCCCCTCCACCCTCTTTAGCCCCCTCTAGGAAAAAGAGAGAGAATCTCTCTTCTCGGTAGTAGGTTTTCGGACGGACTGAGCATCTTCGTGTTTGCATCAGCCTTTCCACCTTGATTGACAAATTGGTTCCCATTCAGCGACCGCTTCCACCGGCCGCAAGAACGGTTACCTTTTCCAAAGACGAGCTTCAGTAACTCAAGACAAATTCAGAGCATGAGTACACTACCTCACTCTTTGCTCAATTCACGGTTCCCACCCTTCCAGGCTACAGGCTAGGAAGGCTAGGAATTGGATGCTTTCGGCTTTACCTGGAGACCTCGCAAGGCACCTCACCGATGTTCGTCTGCTTGGACGAGGGTTCTTCCAGGTGGTCTTTGATTCGTAGGTTTAATACTCAGGGCTAGTCCCTTGGCATTGAGCTCCAAGAGGATCTTTTTGACACCCTTCACTTTGGGTTTCGATCCGATAAAGGAAGATAGCAGGGTTACCTCACTTTTCATCAGATTCCCCGGCCTTCCTCAGGTTTACCATCGACTCTTACCTGATATTAGGCATCGGGGATCCTGATACTCTGAGACCGTCCTCTCAGATGGGGCTCTTAGATGGACAAAACAACCAGAAAATGGTTGGAAGTGAAAACACCAGGTGTAATGCAAACTGTCCCCCCTCTATCAAGAGCCCAGTCGTCCACATAGAATCTGTCAATCCGAGCATGGATAGGCATCTGCACCCTATGGTTCGACCATGAAAACAAAAGTGACTGAGACTGAACATGAAATGCATCATCTGACCAAACATCTCTGCCACTGAATCTGAACAAGAAGGCATCCCAAGCTTCTCTCTCGAGGGAATGAATACCACCTTCTCTGCCCCCTTGCTTATCAGAAGGTGCCTCAACCATGTTGAAGTCACCTCCAATAATCCACGAATCTGCAATGTCAGCCCACGAGAGCAACTCTTTCCAAAACAGAACACGGTCCCCTCTGTTGTTCGGAGCATAGAGGTTGAGGAAACCAACCTTACGTCCGTCAATCAGAAGTAAAACCCACTGGGCCCTGGAGGGGGTTATGGTACCGTGTCCAATGATCAGAGGGAGAATAGAATTTGAAACTGATATGCATGTACCTCCTCTGGTTCCCAAGGCAGGAAGCCAAAAAGTTCGGCCAGAAAGCAGCTTACCTGACTTGGAGCAATCTTTGACATCCAGTTTGTGTTCTTGAAGAAAAAGCATGTCTAGGGAACCACCCGAAACACCTGGATGGAGCTGATTCCTGATCAGCTGTCTGTGACGGTAATGAGGGATGCCCCCCAATCCCTATATATTCCAACTGGCTATCCTCATCGGCGGGAGGAAGTGGGTTGGAATACCTTACCCGACCTGGTGGCGGAAAAAGAACCCTCCACTGGAGTTGCCGTCCTGCCATACACACGAGGTCCAAGGGGAGGAAAGTCCACAGGTGAGAGAGAGAAAGATCTCTCAAAAGGGATGCCGATAGCTGGCTCTCCGAAAGTGGAAGGTACAAAACCATCATCTGGGAGGTCAGAGAGGTCCTCCAGAGCGGAAAAGGAGTTTCATTGAGCCAGTCCTGGGGAGGGGGTACGAAGGATTCCTACCGAAGCAGGGAGAGAATGTAAGACCCCCTTCCCTCTATCCACAGAGGGAGGCACCTGTACTGAGTCCTGATCAAGAAGTGCTGCGGATGAGGTGTCAAAAACTTGGGTTGCTGAGGAAGGTACAGCCTGATCCTGGGGTGGAGTCGAACAAAGCTCTTGAACACTAGTCTCCTCCCGAGGCTCCAAGGGAGTAGCCTCCGAAGTGGTGGAGGTGTGATCTGAAGTGAAGGGCCTAACCGTGACCGGAACCCACCGTAGGCCAAAGGTGGTGCGGGGTGCAAGAGGGACTTGAGTAGCCTTAGGAGGGGGGTGAGCCCGTGTCTAAGGCGGTGCCTGTGGAGCGGTAGGTCTTGCTCTTGCTCTCTGTCGTAAGCTAGTACGAGTTGGTTGCTTTCTCGGCCTCTTTTTCTTCTTTGGGCAATCTTTGGCGAAGTGCCCCGAGGATCTGCAAATCCTACACTGGTCCTGCCGACCTGCAACCTCAAATATTTGGCGGAAGAAAGACCCATCAGGTCGCTGTAGCATGAGGTGGTCATTTGAAATATTAGGGTCCTGGACAATGACCCTAACCCTAGGTACCCCATCCATCCTGGCCGCCTCAACAGCCAAAGAGGGGGGATCTTTGCTACCACACCAAACCTCTCGCCAATAACTGAAAGAAGCCGGTGATAAACTGAGGGGAGACCAGGGAACCTGATGAAAACAGAAGCTCCCTACTTGTCCTCTTCAACTGGGTCAAAGCCCAGTTGAAAGGGAAACAAAAAAATCCTCCTGTAGCCTAGAAATAGAAACCCGGCCTATAGCAGGTCTCTCGTGACATCCGGGGAATCTAGGCACACCTGAAAGAAACCTCGTCCCAACAAACGAACATCCTTAAGGTGGGGGGCGAGCTCCTAGGAAGCGCCGCAAGCATCCAATCTCTAGCTTGTAACCTGGAGGGGTGGGAGCCATGGATGCGTGCGAAGAGAGTCGTGGAACACTCATGCTCCAAATCCTTTTGCAACTGCTGTAGCTTGTCTTGCGACGGTTCTCGCGGCCGGTGTGGGCGGTAACGGATTGACTGAGTGGGAACCCATTCGTCAATCGAGGTGGGAAAGGCCGATTCAAACACAAAGAAAACTCCGTCTGCTTTCTTGAAGCTTAGGAGACCCCTAAAGGAGAATAGGGTACTCCAGATGAAGGGAGAGGGTGAAAGGAAGGTGGGAGAGAGAGGAATGAGCAAGGAGAGGAGTCGTCAGCAAAGAGAGAGGGGGGGCAGCAAGAGGAGAGGAGGAAGGGAGAGGAGGGGAGGATAGAGGAGAGGAGGAGTGGAGGAGAAGGGGGGGGGGGGGGAGCAAAGAAAGAGCGGGGAGGGGGGCGGGGGGAGCAGCAGCTAGGGGGGAGGGGAGGGAGGAGGCAGCGCGCGGGGGGGGGCTGCAGCAACAAGGGAGGGGAGTCGAGGGGGGGGGGGGGAGGGCGGGGGGAGCAGTAGGTAGGGGGGAGGGGAGGGAGGAGGCGGGGGGAGCAGCAGGTAGGGGGGAGGGGAGGGAGGAGCCAGCATGCGGGGGGGGGGGGGGGCGCTGCAGCAGTGAGGGAGGGGAGTCGGGGGGGAGCAGCAGGTAGGGGGGAGGGGAGGCGGCGGGGAGCAGCAGGTAGGGGGGAGGGGAGGGAGGGGGCAGCAAGGAGGGGAGCAGGAAGGAGGGCAGCAGGAGGAGTGGGCCCTTCTTCATGACCTGAGGATTAGTTACTTGGTTGTCACTCACTGGTCCACAGGCTTTCTTCGAGGGACATGACACGGACACAACTTTCTTTGTTCGACGACACCTTGTGGAGTCATGCTCCCTCCGGGATGTTCTGTTTACTCCATTCAGAGCTCCCCACGCTTCTGTACACACATCTTGAGAGATTCTGGCTAGTATTACAGCATGGCATATTTGGAGAGTCAGATGTATTGAGGCTTTGGAGGACTCCCAGGTTCACCCTTCTCAGACTATGGCCAGTATCTGGAAAAATGCTATACAAACTTTGATGGCCAATATCTGGGCAGATACTATACACACTTTGATGGTCATTTGGGCGAACACACAGGGGACCTCTAGGACTGCTACTGCTAGGAGGGTTGCTTTTCTCAAAGTCTGAAAGGGTTCTCCTTTCTTCTCTGACTCTCCTTCAGGGATGAGGTGGCATTTTCAGCCGCCACCTGGGATTTTCGTTTGCTAATTCTGAGCTATTTTTTCTCATGCCTGACATGATGTGCTCCTGCACTTGAGCTTGCTCTGCGGCTTTTATTCATACTTAATGAAGTACTTTTCTTGAAAAAAAATACTCTGTCTGTGACATAGAAATCCCATCATGGGTCTACCAAAACTCAATGCCAAGACAATAATGCAATGGGCCCAAATCTGTCATGTCAAACTTGTGACATAAAGTGGACTGCACTGCTCTAATTTGCTGCCGCAAATCACTGCCAGTGAGTATGATGTCATCCACATATAGTACCAACATGACCAATTCTGATTTTTGCTGCAAAACATACAGATTTGGCTCTGTATGAGTGTTTACAAAGCCCTAGACCTCAAAAACTGATGTATCTTCTGATACCACGCATGAGGTGCTTGCTTTTCAGCCCATATAGAGACTTCCTGAGCTTGCATACCTTATGCTCTCGTCCCTTCACCTCAAAACCTTGGGGCTGATGTACATAGACCTCCTCTTTAAGATCTCCATGGAGGAAAGCGGTCTTGACATCCATCTGGTACACAGACAAACCATAAAACGTAGCAAGAGAGATGACAGAACGAATGGTGGTCATCTTGGCCCCTGGAGCAAAAGTCTCCTCATAATCTATCCTCTCCTCTTGTGCATACCCCTTGGCAACCAAATGGGCTTTGTATTTCTTGAAAGATCATAGTGGTAGGAAGAGAAGCAAGCTAACACTAGGAATGGAAAGGAAAGATAACAAGCATAATGGAAATGAAATGGAAAGAAAATGAAAGCAATGGACAAGTACTCACATGATACCAAAGAGCTTGATGTTGACTGATGTAATAGAAAACAGACAAATACAACACTATATAGTGTGACACTGGACTCTAGAAAGCCATAGTGTATATGGGATAGCTCCCAATATGACACATGGCATGTCTAGGACTCACTAGACTATAAAACATACCTAGAACACTCATTTTCGACTCACTTTGGCTTCATATTCCAACACCCCCCCCAATGAAGGCAAGGTGAGAGACTACTGGATTGGAACAAGAACAGAACATGACAATGACAGTCATCAAACTATGCACCCCATGTAACTCAGAGGCTAAAATCTGAGCGTGTTAAGAGATTGATCCAAGCACTGTCATGGCTTGAGACTTGACATGCTTAGAGGCTCACGTTATAGCATGGCTACATGACCAGCTCATAGGTCTAGGAATACACCAACATCCTGGAACACGGCCAGGCCTGATAACGAGACCTATCAAAGCCAATACATATGGCTCCCACAGTACATCCCCCCTTGGCTTCATAACAGGACATGTTAGGAAGCCACACACCAAAAAATAGGAAAACCAATACGTCTTTTTAGAAGGACTATCCAAGGTAGAGGACCTTTAGACTCAATGAAAACCAAAAAATTCTTAATACATATCATTTTAGGGGGACTACCTAGGGCAGAGGACCCCAAAATAACATCAAGCATGTAGTAATAATAAAAATAGCTCTCTTAGAAGTAAGAGATGTCCTCCAAGTAGCTAAGGCACATGTGTGCACATCCTTGCGAGTCGATGACGATGTCGATGAAGCACTAGGTAGGAATTCCCCAAAATATGTGTCGGTGAAGTCCATGGGGTAGCTACATGGAGCAATCACATGATGACTCTCAAAATGCCGGAAGGAGAGTCACCAATGTCGAAGTAGAAGCCTCAGGTACCACGACCAATCGGGAAGTCAATCAATGCGAAGTACTTCAGACACCGATCGAATAAGCAATGTTGGAGAAGTCACTTGTTGATGTAGAGTGGTCTACATCAAGCTCGATGTAATGCACTAATCAGAGAGATCACTGTAGTGGAGTGCTTCAAAGTAGTATCTGAGAACTCGCATCTAGCTCGGGAAGTCTTCACCAAAGTTTGGAGTAGTCACGTGAAGAAGTCACCGCAATGTAATGTCACGAGCTCATATCATGTGACAAGCAGAGAAGACAGAGGCAATGTGGAACTTCTTCATGGCAGACAGAAGTAGAAGGATAATAACTCTAAGAGAAAGATGGCCAGAATACAAGCATCAACTTGCGGGCAGCAGCTCCAAGAGAATGTCGGGCAGAAAGAGCAAGTGGCGGGCTGGAGCAGAGGTCTACAATGAAGAGGATGGACAGCTCCACGTTGAGTTGGCTGCATCATGCTTGGGCTGTCAAATCATTGAGCTCCAGAACAAAATTTGCGCGTAGAAACAAATTTCGTCACTTCTTGCAAGGGCTGTAACTTTTCACAGAAAACTCAGATTGCAATGATGTAAAAACGAAATTTGTAGGACTCAAGGTCCTCTACAACTTTGCTGAAGACACAAAGCTGTGATTCTGCCTCTAGATCCGGATAGAAGTGTCACATTGTCCGCAAGTTACAGAAAGATGTAGCTAAAGAAAGGAGAAGAGAGGTGGCAAATCATGGTGTGGAGAAGAGAGCTCAAGGAAGAAGAAAAGAGGGCAGCCTTCCAAGGAGGAGGAGGTAGAGTAGCTTCATTGGCCTCCCTCACCTCAACCTCTTGGAAGGGAAAGGGAAAGAGAGAGCAGAGCTAGGAACATGGCTCTGATACCACATGAAAGATCATAGTGGTAGGGAGAGAAGCAAGCTAACACTAGGAATGGAAAGGAAAGATAACAAGCATAATGGAAATGAAATGGAAAGAAAATGAAAGCAATGGACAAGTACTCACATGATACCAAGAGCTTGATGTTGATTGATGTAATATACAGTAGATAAGTACAACACTGTATAGTGTGACACTAGACTCTAGAAAGCCATAGTGTATATGGGATAGCTCCCAATATGACACATGGCATGTCTAGGACTCACTAGACTATAAAACACACCTAGAACACTCATTTTAGACTCACTTTGGGTTCATATTCCAACATTTCTCAACTATGCCATTTGAATGGTATTTCACCTTATAAATCCATTTCGTGCCAACCACATTTTTTCCCAATGGGCGCATCAACCAAGTCCCATGTGGCGTTCTTCTCAATGGATTTAATCTCAGCTTCCATAGCTTTCTGCCATGCCGGATGTTAGGAAATGGAGTCAATTTGAGTGACTTTTAGTGTGTTTCTATTGAGTTCTAGAGTAGTACTATACTACGTTATATCCTAGAGTGCCACGTGTCACTATGGGACTTATCCCATATACATTTGACACTTAGAGTGTGTGTGCCTATCCTATAAAGGCATTGTACTTTCTCATGTCAAATCTATCAAGCCTCAAGCCCTGTTTAGTTGTACATTTCTTTCTAGCATTCTTTCATTTCCATTATGTTTGCCTAGTCTTGCTTTTCTACTTTCCTTTCCATTCCATGTCTTGTTTACTGAATGGCAAGCGATGCAATTTACCAAGTGCACACCCCTCACACACTTCATTTGCTGGTTGCCACAATTTTGGCATTCCCTGAGTCCTATTATTGTTGTACAAGTAGGACAATGCCCTGTGATGGACATGTCCAAACCTGGCATGCCATAAATCAGCCTGGGAAGTGTTTGCTACAGCCAATATCTTCTAATCATAAGGCTGAGCATCAAGCTTGTATAAGCCTCTGTCATAGGTGTCTATTGCTACAACCTCATACCCTTTCTTTGTATCCTTAATCCTGCATTGGTTATCCTGAAATTCGACCAACATATGTTGATCATGGGCAATGTTTGAAACTGAAATAAGATTTGCCTCAAATCTGGAACATACCACTCCAGTCAAAGACCCTCAACAACCCACTTCCTGCTCCCTCTCCCGCTTCTCAGGCAATACTCTCCTACTTCTAGGTTTTTGAGTTCTTTTCTTTTATTAGGGCTCACGATCTGAATGCTTTGGCAAAAAACTCCCCTTTACTCATCAAAACCCTCTCCTTCAATGATTGGATTAAACTTCTGAAATTCTCCCACTCTAAAACTGATGGCGCTCTAGCAAGACTTTAAGAGGGCGCTAAGCTATTGAGAGTAATAGGAGAGAGTGTGTGTGTGTGTGTGTGAGAGAGAGAGAAAGAGAGAGAGAGAATATGTTCAAATTTCAAAAAAAATCTCACTGCTCAGGTCGAATTCCATCAATCTGGGGATCTCAATTGGATGCTGTGAGACAGAGTTCGAGTGCTAGGGAGATACGGACCGGACTTTCAGACAGAAATCCACACGGCAGGAGGGAGTCAGAACAGAGGGGAGGCACACACATGTTGTCTGGAAAGAGATGAAACAGAGGGAAGGCGCGATGCACAAAGTCGATGAACAGAGGGGAGGCATGTCATGGAGGAGTTGGAGGATGGGTGTGAGCGGGGGTGGCAAAACTAGAGTCTCCTATAGAGAAGACCACCTGGGGTGTGCGTGCCCAGGTGGGTTGACACTCGCATTTAAGTTGGCCCTTGATGGCGGCACTAGATTGGACTACTCGCTCCCTCTCCTCTCCCTCACAGCCCGCCCCCTCCCTGCCTCTTCTTTCGCTTCTCCTCTCCCTCTCAGCCCACCCCCTCCCTGCCTCTCAGCCCGCCCCCTCCCCTCCTCTCATTCCGCTCCCTCTCCTCTCCTTCTCAGCCCGCCTCCTCCCTGCTTCTCAGCCCTCAGCCCACCCCCTCCCCTCTCATTCCGCTCCCTCTCCTCTCCCTCCCAGCCCCCCCCCCTCCCTTCCTCTCAGCCCGCCCCTCCCCTCCTCTCATTCTGCTCCCTCTCCTCTTCTTCTCAGCCCGCCCCCTCCTGCCTCTCAGCTCGCCCCCTCCCCTCTCATTCCGCTCCCTCTCAGCCCGGCCCCCTCCCTGCCTCTCAGCCCTTCCCTCCGTCTCTACCTGCCCCCTACTCCGCCCTCTTCCCTGCTCCCTTCCCTTCACCTTAGCCCCCTCCTCTTCCCCGCTCCCCCGCCTCTTCCTCCCTATCCTACCTTGCTCTCCTCTTCCCCCTTCTCTTCTACCCCACTCCCTACCCCCCGCCTCTGCCCTCTCCTCTCCAAAGCTCCCTACCCTCCTTCCTGTCTTCCCCCTCTTTCCTTCTCCCGCACCGATTTTTGGAGCGGACTGAGCCTCAAAAGTGTTTGAATCGGCTTCCTCACCTCGATTGGCGATCGATATTCCGTCATCCAATCCTATTCCACCTCCACCGGCCGTGAAAACTATTACATTTTCTGAAGACAAGTTGCAGCAGCTCAAGAAGAATGTAGAGATTGAATGCTCTACCACGTTGATCGCACGTATCTTCGGGTACCATCCCACGGCCTCGACAAGGGGGGTGGTACAGGTCCAGCACCTGCTCCTCGGCCTCGACAAGGGGTTGGTATAGGCCAGTACCTGCTCCTCGACCTTGACAACGTGGTCCTCCTCAGGGTGATGGTACAGCTTCTACTCGCCAGAGTGCTCCTCTTCGATTGAGCACTCCTTTGGTACCGCCTTTTGCCTCTAGTGCCTCACGACCTTCTGGGGCACCCGCCACATACCAGTGGGTTTCGGTTCATGTGCAGATTCCACCTTCAGTTCACGAGGATGCACTAGTGGACTCTCCTTCAGCTCGGGCTGTCCCTCCAGTCTCACTCACACAGTCTGAGACGCTTATGCTTCGACCTCCTCCCCGGTTGCAGCTTCTCCCCTGGACCCAGCGGTACCAAACACTCTCCGAGGCAAGAGAGGTCCCCGCGGCCGTGCAGACACAAGGTCGTCTTGAGCAGTCCTCAATTCCTCCCTTGGATAGGGAGAAGGGGATGGTTTAAACTATTGATCCTCTTCCCTCAGAAGGGATCCTTCGCACTCCGGTGTCGGGCCTAATTCACAGGAACTCGTTTTCAGCTTTGGCAGATGATTCAGATTTCCCAAAGGAGGAGTTTGTGCGCTCTAATTTTGGTGAGCCAATGATTGGAATCGTGGGAGATTATCCCATATGCATTGTGACTTTCTAGAGTCTAGAGGCTCACACTATATATCTTTTCATAGTTGTCAACATCAAGTTATCAATACATTGTGAGTATTTTGGTTATCATTGCCTTGCACTTTTACTTTCCATTTTCTGCCATTCCGTTCCTAGTGTTAGAGTGGTGCTCCCCTCTCCACATGTCCCTTCATGTGGTATCAGAGCCTCCCTTCCTAGCCTTTCCCTTTCTCCATAGCTCATTCTAGAGGATGAGGAAGGCGCGCAAATGGAAGGCTACTCTCTCCTCCGTGAATGAGCTCCCCTTCCCTCTCCTTAGCCTCACCATGGAATATTGCCTCATCTCTGACATGAAGACCTTGAGCTCCATCTACATCTTCATCAACATTGACTTCTCCAAGGTGGACTGATCGTCAGCTGCCCATTTTACCCGCAACATCTTCGTGGACTGATCGTGAGCTGCCCATTTTACCCGCCATATCTGCTCCACCATTTGCATCGCCTGTAGTGCCGCCATCTTGCTTGCCAAACCTGCCGCCAAGATCACCTCCCACTGCTCGCTATCTGAATAGGTGAGCCCGCAACACACAACAGTCACAGCTCTCGCTTCAACATTCCGCCTGTGAAGTAGGCCATTCTTCTGCCACCGGCTGTTGTAGAGGTCCTCCCACTTGCTGTGGTTACGTTGAGCTAATTTGGGTTAGCCACAACGGGGAACGGGGTGTCCTAACGGCGGATCTCCCAATTTGCAGCAAAAAGAAGCTTAATGTGAGCTGATGTGAGTCCCAGTTACTCCTTGACTTCTTCGATCACCTCTCCGAGTGCTCATGGTACACATTGATTGGCTCCTCGAAGTGCTCATGATACCTCCGGCATCTATCTCGACATCAGTGACCCGAGTCACCATGTGGAAACAAGAACAGAACATGACAATGATGGACTCTAAAACTGTGCATCCCATGTAACTTAGAGGCTAAAGTATGAGCGTGTTCGAAGGATGATCCAAGCACTCTCATGGATTGAGACCCAACATGACTTAAAGGCTCACATCTCAGCATGGCTACATGACCAACTCATAGGTCTAGGAATACACCAACATCCTGAAACTCAGCCAGGTCTGATAAAGAGACCCTATCAAAGCCAATACATGGCTCCCACAATACATCCCCCTCTAAAAGATCATAGTAGTAGGGAGAGAAGCAAGCTAACACTAGGAATGGAAACGAAAGATAACAAGCATAATGGAAATGAAATGGAAAGAAAGTGAAAGCAATGGACAAGTACTCACATGATACCAAAGAGCTTGATGTTGACTGATGTGATAGACAATAGACAAGTATAACACTATATAGTGTGACACTAGACTCTAGAAAGCCATAGTGTATATGGGATAACTCCCAATATGACACGTGACATGTCTAGGACTCACTAGACTATAAAACACACCTAGAACACTCATTTTAGACTCACTTTGGCTTCATATTCCAACACCCCTCCACGAAGGCAAAGTGAGAGACTACCGGGATGGAACCAAGAATAGAACATGACAATGACAGTCATCAAACTGTGCACCCCATCATGTAACTCAGAGGCTAAAGTCTGAGTGTGTTCAAAGGTTGATCCAAGCACTCTCATGGCTTGAGACTTAACATGCTCAGAGGCTCACGTTATAGCATGGCTATATGACCAGCTCATAGGTCTAGGAATACACCGACATCCTGGAACTCGGCCAGGCCTGATAACGAGACCTATCAAAGCCAATACATATGGCTCCCATAGTACATCCCCCCTTGGCTTCATAACAGGACATGTTAGAAAGCCACACACCAAAACATAGGAAAACCAATACATCTTTTTAGGAGGACTATCCAAGGCAGAGGACCTTTAAACTCGGTGAAATCCAAAAAATTCTTAATACATATCATTTTAGGGGGACTAGCTAGGGCAGAGAACCCCAAAATAACATCAAGCATGTTGTAATAAAAAATAAATCTCTTATGATAGGAGATGTCCTCCAAGTAGCCACTGCACATGTGTGCACATCCCTGCGAGACGATGACGATGTCGATGAAGCTCTAGGTAGGAATGCCCCAAAATATGTGTCGGTGAAGTCCATGGATAGCTACATGGAGCAATTACACGATGACTCTCAAAATGCCGGAAGGAGAGTCACCAATGTCAAAGTAGAAGCCTCAGGTACCACGACCAATCGGGAAGTCAATCAATGCGAAGCACCTCAGCCACCGATCGAATAAGCAATGTTGAAGAAGTCATTTGTTGATGTAGAGTGGTCCACATCAAGCTCGATGTAATGCACTACTGTAGTGGAGTGTGTCGGAGTAGTATCGGAGAACTCACATCTAGCTCGGGAAGTCTTCACCAAAGTTTGGAGTAGTCACATGAAGGAGTCACCGCAATGTAATGTCAAGAGCTCACATCAAGTGACGGGCAGAGAAGACAGAGGCAGCGTGGACAACAGCTCCAAGAGAATGTCGGGCTGAAGGAGCAGGGCTGGAGCAGAGGTCAACGATGAAGAGGATGGACAGCTCCACATTGAGCTGGCTGCATCATGCTTGGGGTTGTCAAATCATTGAGCTCTAGAACAAAATTTGTGCGCAGAAACAAATTTCGTCACTTCTTGCAAGGGCTGTAACGTTTTACAGAAAACTCGAACTGCAATGATGTAAAAACAAAATTCGTAGTACTTAAGGTCCTCTACAACTTTGCTAAAGACACAAAGCCGTGATTCTGCTTCTAGATCCGGATAGAAGCATCACATCGTCCGCAGGTCACAGAAAGATGTAGCTGAAGGAAGGAGAAGAGAGGTGGCAGAACATGGCGTGGAGAAGAGAGCTCAAGGAAGGAGAAAAGAGGAAAGTCTTCCAAGGAGAAGAAGGTAGAGTAGCTTCATTGGCCTCCCTCACCTCAACCTCTTGGAAGGGAAAGGGAAAGAGAGAGCGCAGGGCTAGGAACATGGCTCTGATACCACATGAAAGATCATAGTGGTAGGGAGAGAAGCAAGCTAACACTAGGAATGGAAAGGAAAGATAACAAGCATAATGGAAATGAAATGGAAAGAAAATGAAAGCAATGGACAAGTACTCACATGATACCAAAGAGCTTGATGTTGACTGATATGATAGACAATAGACAAGTACAACACTATATAGTGTGACACTAGACTCTAGGAAGCCATAGTGTATATGGGATAGCTCCCAATATGACACGTGGCATGTCTAGGACTCACTAGACTATAAACACACCTAGAACACTCATTTTAGACTCACTTTGGCTTGATATTCCAACACCCTCGTGGCTCCAAAATAGGGTGACATGGAGCCACATACCATAGATCACAAAACATCATTTTAGGAGAACTATCCAAGGCTGAGAACCTTTATTGACTCTAAGAGATTATTACATTCAATTTTGGGGGCCTACCGAGGGCAGAGTACCCATAAACATCAAGCTCCTGGGACATATTTTAGAAAACATATTCATCATCCTTGTCTATCTCCTGAGGAAAGAATAGATTTTGGAGATGAGTAGTGAAAGAAAAAGTTGTCGGAGTGTCATCTTCTTCTTCTTCACTAGTGGCAGCTACAGCCAAGTTAGCATGCTTCTTGGATTATTGTTTGACAAGCTTCTGAAAACAACGGTCCTCTGTATGGCCAAGCTTTTTACAGTATGTACATTTGAAAGGTTTGAAGGGCTTCTTACCCTTGGAATATAATGCATGCTCCTCATGGACATCTTTGTGCCTTCGTTCATGATCAAGAAGAATTGCAACCATTTCATCAAAGGACATATCCCGTGCTACTCAAAGCGCTGATATGATATTACAAAACTGAGCAAGTTGGGTGATGAGGGATTCCATATGATTCAAATGAGCATTAAGAGAATCTTCATGCTTCATATGCAGCTTAAAGAATTTCTGTCTGATAAACACTTTGGAATTGATAATTTTGTTGCTAAATAAGCGCTCTAGCTTCATGTGCATTGTCATCAAAATCCAAGTGATTGAATAACGTCATCAGACAAACCCAAACCAATGATAGAAAGACCTTTGTCATTGAGAGTTTCCCACACTAGAATTCTCTTTTCATTAGATTCAGGTTTCTTGTCTTTGCCACTGACCACCTTCCATACACCTTCCTTCATAAGCAAAAGCCTCAGCTTGGTTTGCCAAGTTGGAAAGTTCTTACCATAAAACTTTTCAATGACAATTCCCGCTTTGGAATACTCCACGTTTGCTTCAAATGTTGCAGCACTACGGGCTGGAGTGCAAGCTCGGAGCAAAGGCTAGAAGAGTATGGGATGTCGCTGCAGGTCAGCTTGCAGTCGGGGTAGAAAACGGCCAAGAAAAGGCATCGGACCAAGTGGAATAGCATAGGCAGCAACTCGTGTTGCAGTCGAGGAAGATTGCCGCATTCTTGAGTCGTAAATAGTAGTAAGAACAACACTCTTCAAGTTGGTCGTTCCTTCAAAAATGGGCTCCAAATGAGGTGGTTTTTAGGGCAACCAGTAGTAGAAACATCTCCACAACAGTAAGCAACTAATTGCTTCACAAAAACGCCCCAAAATAGCCAAAATGAGTTGTCTTTGAGCAAAAAACGAGTTGCTTTTGAGCTGTTTTTTTCCTCATGCATTGCATGATGTACTCTCGCATTTGAGCTTGATCTTGCAGTTTTCATTCATACTTGATGAAGTAATTTTCTTGGAAAGGAAAAAAAAAACGAGTTGCTTTTGAGCAAAAAACGAGCTGTCTTTTCCTCTACGAAGACGCCCACTGATGCCCACAAGAACGGTGACCAAGTTGCTCCAAATCCAAGCACCTATCTGCAGCAAACTCGAGGCTGATAGTCGCAGCAGAAATCCGTAGCAACTTATGTAGGAAATGAAGGCACATGGTGGAAAGGGAGAAAGGAAGAAAAAGAGAAAGTTTATTAAAGTCTTCGGAAGACCGATGGGTCTATGAGACTGTGAAACCCTAGTACAATCAAGCTGTGAGGGTGGAGCTACTAAACGAGCATCCACACCAATGCATAATGTAAAAATGATGCAGAATGATAGTTCTAAGTATTAAGTACAACATAGTCATGTCGGTGATCGAACTACAAATCAGTCACATCATCATCATCAGGACATCATAGGTAGATGAGGTACTAGAGGCAAGAAATCGGCTATAGAGTGCTGTCGGTCACTCGAGGATGACGTCTCCTGGTCATAGCTATACGCCTAACAAGGGCTACAGTAACCCTTGTCGGACGGGCTGCTCCGATGGTGAACATGGAGGCAATATCCCCGAGTGTAATCTGTGCGTCTACCCTCTGTCTAAGCTGTCGAGTCACTGGCTCAAAGTCTTGATCATGTCGAGGTTTCGTCTCAGGGGGGTCCAGGAGATCTGGTTGAAAGAACTCTGTGATAGAGCTCTAGGAGGGGTCTGCCAAGGAAGAAGTCTGCTCGTATCTTTGTGATTGAAGTATCCTCTCGCGGTGCCTAACTACCTCATGAATGAAGCCTACCAAGCATCTCTAGTCTGGATACGAGAGGAATCGGGACAAGGCCCCATAACTATCTCTGAAGAGATAGTAGAAACGCCTGTGGATCTCATAATAGATGGGACACCTGAAGATGAAGTGCTCCTCTGTCTCAACCTCCTGCATATCGCATAATGTGCATAAGCGCCTCTCCTGAGGTAGACGCTCTGTGCTGCCGCTCTCTATACGAAGTCTATGTGAAGAGACCCGAAACTGCCCAATAGAGATCCTCAATGAGTGGGGTAAGTGGATCCACGTGTACCCTAGTGGATCAATGAAACCCTTATCTGTGATATGTAAGCAGTGATCTTTGTAGAAGCTAAGCTGCACTATGAGGGAGCTTGGTGCCAACCAGGTAATCAACAACGCTAGAGCTACCCCCATGTGGGAAGCATGTGAAACCACCCGAGGTGGGCCATCTGTCGTGAGAGAGAGAGAGAGAGAGAGAGAGAGAGAGAGCGAGCTAGGGAGAGAGGAAGTGATACTCAAAGATATACATAATGAACTGGAAATGAAATGACTAGAGCAATGAACCAAAATGAAAGTACTCACATGTAGACCAAAGAGCTTGTAGCTTGATACTTGATTGATTTGACACTAGACAAGTACAACTCTTATATAGAGCACACATACACGTATGAATACCAATGCATATGGGATAACTCCTAATGTGACACGTGGCATCCATAGGACATACTAGACTAGAACTCACACTATACCTTTGTAGATTCAAGTTTTGGAGATGACTCTATTGTTCTTGCTGCCTCTCTGTTGTGGAGTCAGTTCAGCATTGCCTTTGGGACTGCAGACAGGCCAAGGGGGACAGCCAAGATTTTAATACCTTTATTCATCACCCCTTTTTCCCGACTTGGGGCTCATTTGCTTGGCTCTCTTTTCAGGGGCCCCAGGTCTTCTATGAGAGACATGACTCATCTTGGACTTTATCGATTCATCGCCATTTAGTTGAGCCATGCTCTCTAGATGATGTTTCGGCTTTACCTTTCAGAGTTGTACATGCGTCTCTGAACTTTTCTTGGGAGATACTAGTGAGTATTATAGCGTGGCATATTTAGAGAGCCAGATGCACAGAGGCTTTGGATGTCCCTTCTTATACCTTAGCTAGTATGTGGATAGATGGCCATCTAGGTGACCATGTAGGGGTTCTCACATGCAGCCTCCGCTAAGAGAGCTATACTTTTAGAAGAATGGGGGGGCTCCCCTTTCTTCTCTGAGACTACTATAGGGTTGAGATGACATTTTCGACCTCGACCTTGGTTGTTTTCTACCTCCTTTTGAGGGTGTTTCTCATGCACCGCATGATGTATTGCCACCTTGAGTTTTAACTCTCGTGGAATTTGTTCATACTTCATAGAAGTCTTTTTTATGAAAACAATTTCTTGCATTATTAGCATCCATCTAATCAACCTCGGTTTCATGATTGGTTTGTTGATCAGATAGAGTAATTCTTGTGGTACGCATAGAAGGCAAAATGATTGCCTGGAAGAAACACTATACACCATTCCTAGGGCTTCCCTTCTAGTGGTCAAATAATGCCTCAACATTGTGCCAATAGCCACTATTGATGCAATGACGGTAGTGATAGACATGATCGTGGATAATAAAGAGACAAGATAGCCTTTCCAAAGGGACTCACCAAAGACAAAGAGGGACACAGGCAGTCAAAGAAGAGCTGGCATACTGTAGCAGCCGAGTCAATGGCAGGCCAAATTACCAAAGGACAAGCCATCAAAGAAATCAATGTGGGTTTGCAAAAAGAAGACCCAAAGTTTATACATATTGACAAAGAACTTCCAATGACTTCCTAGAGCGAGCCCAAGAAGTATTTCAAGAGTATAAAGATGTATTGGCATGGGAATACAAGGACCTGAAGGGGGTAGCATTGAGTCTAATTCAACACTGAATCCTGTTGATTCCGGATGCAAATCCAATTTGGCCAAAAAGGGATCGAATGAAGCAGCCCAACTATGCCAAGTTGGTGAAGGCCAAAATAGATTAGCTACTACTAAGGGCTAGATTCATCTATGAGGTAGATAGAAGAGATTGGTTGCTTCCAAACGTAATTTTTGCCAAAGAAGAAGGGTGAGTTGAGAGTCTATCTAGACTACAGAAAGTTCATTGAACAAACAATCAAAGACCCATTTCCGCTACCATTCACGATGAATAACATTCTCGACAAAGTGGTGGGGCATGAGATGTATTCATCCATCGATGATATAGTGTGTACAACCAAATCACACCGGCCAAAGAAGACTGGGAAAAGATGACCTTCATCACTGAATGGAGGGAATACTCAAGCAAAGTAATGCCATTCGAGCTGAAGAATACACCAGCCACATTCAACACTTCATTTTGGAAACCTTCCCAGAATACATCGATGAATTAGCAGCTTTCCTTGATGATTTGTCCATCTACAACATGAAGCATACACACTTAGAATCCCACAAAAGGTGTTCCAAAAATGTCAAGAGACCCCAATCTCCCTTTATCCATACAAGTGTAAGTTTTATGTGTTCTCACGAGTCTTGTTGGGGTACACAATTTCAGGCAAAGGCATCATGACCGAAAAGTCTAAGATGGATGCCATTCAAAAAACAGAAAGAACCGAGCAATGTAAAGCACGTTCAATCATTTGTGGAAAAACCTGAGCTTCTATAGGCTTTTCATCAAAAATTTTGCAAACGTAGCCAAACCACTACATCAGCTCACAAGCTAGGTTACGCAATATGAACGAAACATAGACCCAATTGAATCGTTACAGATCTTGCAGGAGATGGTGGTAAAAGCGCCAAGACTCTGAAAGACAAATTGGAACAAGATCTTCCATGTGCATGTGGATGCACGGATGGCAATTGGGAATCATTCAGGATCCTATCTTCTATGTGAGCTAAATCTTCTCAATGGCAGCTTATTTTCTACATCCGAGGTGTACGCCTCTTCCACTTCTAGGCCCTCGATCTTGCATTCCTTCAGGATGATGCTCTTTGTCATTGGTATTCATACGTCTTTCCGGTCAAGTGCAGTCACCTCCCCAATCATGGACCACCATGGATCCCTTCGCCATGGTTTTCCCAACAACAGTGGGTAACTCCACTCATTTTTTATTTTTACCATGATGAATGTCACTGTGAAGTATGCACCATTGATCTTCATGCATACAACTTTGAGCATACCCACCTTTTGTAGCATGTCTAGCTGCTTCTTTCAGAGTGGGCGCTTGTGGCGACCTTCCTTGCTGCAGAAGTAACATGCCGTGTTGGTGGTGGATTCTTGCACGGCATTGCCCACTTATTTGGTAGGATGAACAGTGGCACTTGTCACATCACTTGGAGATTTGTGGCCTGGCTCACAAAGCTAGGTTCTCAGATGTTCTATGCGGGAGCAGATTCGGACAGGGCCATTTTCATTGCCAAAGGTAATCCCTCAACTTACCACTCTAGATGCAGTGCCTGTTTCATTGCCCAAGGAGCCCCTCAACTTATCACTCTAGATGCAGTGCCTGTTTCTCTGCATAGACCTCAATCTTCTATAGACTTGGCTTGGAGAGATCATTACCAATCTTATTGCATGGCATATTTGCAGATCCAAATGCAGAGAGGCCTAGATGGGACTTGAAACCTTTCCTTTCAGTCACTCTCAGTAATGTGGCAGGATATTGTACATGCTCTCATGGCCACGTGGGGAATATTCAGGGCTCCTCACATCCAACCGTGGCCAAGAGAGCTTCTTCTAGGACAGAATTAAATCACGGTTTATTCTTCACATATATACCTACAGGACCTTCATTGCACTTCCACTCTCCCGATTGGTTACAACAGCACCATACTTTATAGAAACAGTTGTCTATAACCAAAGGAGGATATTTGCCTTTAAGAAGTTCTGTTCTAAGTGAAGCAGAACCGTTGCATTTGATCTTGCTACCCTTTCCTCTGAAACCAATTTGTTCACGAGCTTGTACTTTTAATATGGATTGAGACTTTGCGAGAAGTTCAATTTCCATTATTTTTTACTGTATTGTTGAATGCTATTTGTTATAGGATGGAAATGAAAGTTTCTGAAGGTGCGTTGGCTTTGACAGGAACTCGCCTGAATGGAGCAGAAATGTTGCATTGTGGCCTCGCTTCACACTTCATTCCTTGTAAGGTACCGTCCATTATCAGCTTCTTCTTTTAGTGCTTTTGGAGATAGACATTACATATCTCATGCATATCACCTTTATGGCTTTCTTGACTATGCATCCTGCAAAATGATTGGTGCTCTCACACAGAGTTAAAAGAAAGGGATAGCTTTCCCTTTGTAAGTTTCTTCATCCAAGAGACTACTAAGACAGCGGGGATCAATCTCCATGGTAGGTATTAGTAGCATAGCAGGATCAAGAGATTACCACAGACAATGATGATGTTCATGCCTAAATGAGCTGCTTTCCGGTTTGTCTGGTGTTTAGTCAAACTATGTGGATGAAGAAATTCTAGACATTGTTTTCTCATGTTCTGAAGGGATGGAGTGTATAATCATCACCACCTATTAGATGCAATAGTTCTTAATAACATAATTTCACGGCAGGCACACTTTTTCTTTTAAAGTTTATGTTCTAGGATTTTCTCTTTTACAACTATTCCAGCTTACTTCTTTTTCTCAAAATTTGCACAAGACTACAGCCTTGTCACCATTTACAATTGTTGTGCACTTAAAATCAGAGCACCTTGTCACTGATGAAAGCCTGTTTTTAAATTTCCATTTTCAGAGGCTAGGAGAACTGGAAAACATTCTCCTAGAGAGCTACCCTTGCAATTACACCTTCATACAAGAAAAGCTTAAAGAATATAGTGTATCTGTGGAAATCAAAGACAACAGTATTCTCCATAGGTTTGCTTTACAATTTCTGAAACAGTTTTGTTTACCCATAAACCTTTCCTTAGTCAATGAATCCTTAATGTAACTATATTCTTTCAGGTTTTGTGTTGTTTATCGGAAACAGCTTCTGCATTTGAAATTATTTTGCTTTTATGTGTCATACTACCACTATAAATATTTTCTTACAAAGTGCAATGTTTGGTGCCAGTATGCCTCTTATTGATGAATGCTTCTCAAAGGAAAGCATAGAGGAGATATTGGAAGCTCTGGTAAGTTGGCGATGCATGACAACGTCTTAAATGAAGCACTATTTTTATTCACCCCCGGTATAGCTCCAATTAGATGTCAGAGAACACTAAATGTTTGTTGGAAATAACACAACACAGCATAGTGGAGGGAAATTTGCATTTTGCATGATTTGTCAAAAGAGCTGAAATGGTGGCTAAAAAAATCCTCTGAGAAAACAATATAAGACTATTCTTTTTTTTTCAAGAAAATTACTTCATTAAGTATGAATAAAAACCATGAGAGCAAGCTCAAATGTGGGAGTACATCATGCAATGCATGAGGAAAAAATAGCACAAATTGAGCTAATAAAGAACCAAGGCGGAGGCTGAAAATGCCATCTCAACCCTAAAGGAAACTCAGAGAAGAAAGGAGATCCCCTCCAAACTCTGAAAAAAGTAACTCTCCTAGCAGTTGCTGCTCTGGAGGATCCCTGCATGCTCGCCCAAAAATATAAAACTATTCTTGAGAAAGGCTTGGGCTTCTTCTGTTTCCTGCCATTAATGTGTAAAGTTTCAAAACACATGTTTGAATCTTCATATGTTAGGCGTGACATCATGTTGCACAACCAAATAATTCTTACATGATGTTGGAGGCTTTTTTTCTCTCTTTTAAGAAAAGCTCCCAGTATTAAGCTGAATGTTAAGCACGTGATGAATTGAACTCTTGCCCAAGGATTGCAATCTTTCAATGGACCAAGGCACCTAGCTGAAATTTATCAACATCCATTATTTAATTTTATGACTCTCGACCATGAATGATGAAGGCCATGGCAGCCTAAGGAATTTGTAATGATATAAAGAGGATAAGACAGGTTTGCTTTAGGGGGAGGGGGACTGTAAGTCGAATTAATATGTTTCCTGCCAGAGCAAAGAAGAAAGGGAGAAATAAAGAAAGATTTATTAACATCTGTGGAAGGCCCAAAAAGCCTATGAGACCATAATGAGAGTACACCTCCTATAGGGAACTGTAGGTGTCTATTACACCTCCATCAAAACTCCATGTGGCCATGTATCATATGTCATGTGGTAGGCATGAGTAACCTACTCTTTGCATGTTAGACTAGGATCCCGTCTAGAGTCATGAAGTGTCTTAAACATGTCTAAGATCTGCTATTGGCATCCTCTACTCCTCTTTTGTGGGGTGTAATCATGGCGTGTATATAGTCTTTGTAGAGATATATACAACGATATGGTGGTGTAGGATAGACTAGGACTTAGTCTATTTTAGAGTTTTTGTGTGCTCTAGTACTTGCCATGTATCATATGTCATGTGGTAGGCATGAGTAACCTACTCTTTGCATGCTAGACTAGGATCCCATCTAGAGTCATGAAGTCTCTTGAACATGTCTAAGATCTGCTATTGGCATCCTATACTCCTCTTTGTGGGGTGTAGTCATGGGGCCTATGTATAGTCTATGTAGAGATATGTACAACGATATGGTGGTGTAGGATAGACTAGGACTTAAGTCTATTTTAAAGTTTTTGTGTGCTTCAGTACTTGGACTATATATACCAAGTACTTGTACGTCATTTGGTTGAACATTTCAGTTGTAGTTCGCTTGTGTTCACTTCTTGTTCTCTTGTATTCACAACTATTCTCTACATGTGGTATTAGAGCTAGTCCTTTCAGCCCTGTCACTTGCTTCACCATTCTCCTGCGTGCTCCTGTTGCACTTCTGTCGCGGAGAAGAAGTTAGTTCTTGTTGGTCGACTTCTCTTTTGGCTGTCCTGAGCTCCCACGAGCTTCGCGTGATCTCGAGCTTCAACTTGTTGCAAGATTTTCCACCAGGAAGCATTCCTCAGTTGGGTGACTTCGTTTTGCGTCGCGCGCGTATTTTTTCCGAGCACTTCTAAAAACCGGTAGTTCTATAGCTGCGTCAAGTAACCCAAAGGAGTTTTGAGGAGTTGTAATGGGATTTTACCCCCCTTACGTGCTCTCATAATTTCATTTGGAGCAATAGATCAGAAGATACCAGCAATATCATTTACGTTTTGCTGATTTTTACTGATTTTCGTACATTTCGCCTGCCATATAGTCCCGGACAGCTGCCTCGCCATCCGTACAACCATACACCTCGACTTTGCAGCCCAACGTTAGGAAATGGAGTAAAGTTGAGTCAGTTTTTGGTTTGTTCTAGTGAGTCCTAGTGTGAGTTTTAGTCTAGTGTGTCCTATGGATGCCACGTGTCACATTGGGAGTTATCCCATATGCATTGGTGTTCATATGTGTGTGTGTGTGCTACTTGTCACTTGTCACATCAATCAAGTATCAAGCCTACAAGCTCTTTAGTCTACATGTGAATACTTTCATTTTGTTCATTGCACTTGCTATTTCATTTCCATTTCATTATGTCTCTCTTTGAGTATCATTATCTCTCTCCCTAGCCTACCCTCTCTCTCTCTCTCTCTCTCTCTCTCTCTCCCCGCTCAGCCCCCCCTCTCCTCACCGCTCAGCCCCCTCCCTCTCTCACCCGCTCAGCCTCCCCCCTCCCTCCCCCGCTCAGCCCCCCCTCTCGCCCACTCCCCCTCTCCCCTCTCCCCTCACTGCTCAGCCCCTCTCCCCGCTCAGTCGTCCCCCCTCCCTCACCCGCCCCGCTCCCCCTTTCCCCTCACCGCTTAGCCCCCCCTCTCCCCGCTCAGTCGTCCCCGCTCCCTCACCCGCTCAGCCTCCTCCTCTCAGCCCCTCCGCCTCAGCCTCTCTCTCTCCCTCCCTGCGTAAGCCTCAGCCCCGCAAGCACACTCCCTCCCTGTGCAAGCCTTTGTTGGAAGGGAAGGGGGTTTAAGGAAAGTCTTAAACTCTTCTCCCCCCCCCCCCCCCCCCGCGTGAATAGACTTACAGCAAGTGTCCTTAAAGTGCAGTGCAGGAAACAGAAAACAGAGTAAAAAGGGGCAAAAAGAGGCAGTTTTGAGCACCATGGCCCTTAGAGGCAGTTTTGAGCAGAACTTCCAGGAGTAAGGAGATGCCACAAACAAGGAGCTCCACCATGGCCCTCCAAGGAGCAAAAGTAGAGAAAGATAAAAGCATAGGCAGCAGTACAAGAGCCGAAGAGGCAAGTTCTTCTTTACCCTTAACATCTCCTTCCCCACCACCTCCAACGACCTCCCTTGCCTCCACCCCAACCCTTTCCTACCCATCTACTTTACTCAATCCTCCTGTGGCTCCGACCCCATCTCCTTTACTTCCATCTCCCCCATCACTTCCGGTTACCTCCCTTGCCTCAATCCCAACCCTTTCCTACCCACCTCCTCTACTCAATCCTCCTCCTCTCCCTCCTTCAGTTTCACCTCCTCCTCTTGCTCCCGTTCATTCCTCCCTAGCCCTTTCCCTTGCTTATTCCTCCCCTCTCCTAGTCCCTACCCATCCTCTTCCTTCCTCTTCCTCCCCTCCCCTAGTCCCTACCCATCCTCTTCCTTCCTCTTCCTCCCCTTCCCTATTCCCTACCCAGCCTCCTCCCTCCTCTTCTTCCCCTCCCCTAGTCCCTACCCAGCTTCTTCCCACCGACCCTCCCTTTCAGCCCCTTCCTCCCCTAGTGTAGGCTCTTCTTCGGTCCCTGACTCCCTACTTCCTTCTACCGGATCTCTCTCTTCAGGACCTCCATTTTCTGCACCCCTCCTTTACTCACCTTCTTACCCTCTTACCCCCTCATCCTTGTACCCCCTCTCCCCTTCACCCTCCACAGCGGAAGCAGTCCTGGCAGATAATCTGCGATTGAGAGATTTAGTTATGCAGTGCATGGAGACTTGCAGACTTCAGGGCGCTGCGATTCAGTCTCTCACAGCACAGATACACACACTGACTGATCAGTTATCGACAGTTGAGAGTCATAGATCTGATCAGGACTCCCATATTCGCCAGCTTCATACCAGAGATATTGATCGGGACATCCAGTTACGGACACATGCTGAGCGCATAGTGCAGCTGGAGGCACGCATTCAGGAGCATGTTGTGGCATGCGATGATCGCCTCCAGCAGCTGCATGTAGCTCCTCCAGCTGGTGCAGCAGTTGAGGAGAGGTTGGCCACACTGCAGACAGAGGTACAGAAGACCTCAGAGTGGGTGGACGTTGTGCGTAGAGCCCCACAGGCCCAGCAGACCACAGTCTCTGAGACTATTGCCGAGAGTCAGCGGCGAGCTCAGAAGGCCCTCAACATCCGCATCCGCGGAGTTGAGCGATCAGATACGAGATCAGCCATGGATCAGGCGACAGATTTCATATCTGGGACACTCGGAGTTCAGGATCATGGCATAGTAGCTGCATATCGAGTGGGCCGAGATCCAGCACGGCACCAGCCACTTATCATCAGATTCAGAGATGCTGAGGCCCGTCTCGCAGTATTACGAAGGAGATCCAGATTGAGGGATTATCCACAGATTCACATGGATGAGGACCTTACAACTCTTCAGTGGGAGGAGCATAGACGTCTCATTGCACAGAGGGATGTTGCCCGTCGTGAGGGCAAGTGGGCCGTGATCAGAGAGGGCAGACTTTTGATAGGAGCTATGCGATCTAGACTGGCTGGAGCCCACAGTTGACGACACAAGGCCTATGGGACACGTAGTCTGCCAGATAGCTTGAGTTTCGCAGTTTGGAACTGTAATGGTTCCCTCACAGCTCAGCCTGGCAACTTACGAGAGGCCTTTTTTGATCAGGACATCGTCTTCTTTACAGAGACCCATGAGAGCCCAGAGAGAGGCTTGCCGCAGGTGACAGGGTATGCCTGGGAGTCTGTCTTTCGACAGCAGACTAGACGATCAGGAGGAGTCAGAGGATCTGGCAGTGTGGCAGTTCTGTATAGAGAGCATCTCAGATCGATACTCACAGTCATGAGGAGAGACCATCGGGCCAAATATCTTTGGGTACGGATCAGGAGACCCCCCCTGAGAGACTTGTTTATTGCAGTATGCTACTTTCCCCCGAGACAGTCTCGTTATGCCTCAGATGGACCAGGACAGTCACCTTTTGAGGATTTGTCAGCCGATGTATTGGAGTACTCACGCCGCGGAGAGGTCATCCTTTTAGGAGACTTCAACGCGAGGACATCAGACAGACAGGCAGAGATTTTGGACTTTGCTGAGGATCCAGTCTTAGTTCCAGCTGCCCCAGATGAGAGTTTTCCACGCTTATCTTCAGATAGAGGGGTAGAGGTGACAGATCAGGGACATCGCCTATTGGAGCTTCTCTCATCGCACGGCATGGTCATTTATAATGGACTTCGACAGTGGCCGCATTCATCCACAGCCACATGTTTTCCCTTCGTGGGTGGTGGTACGAGCGTCATTGATTACGTCTTGGGTCCCCCGACTTTGATCCCTTTTGTACATAACCTCACAGTCGACCCTTTTATGCCTTCAGCCGATCATGCACGTCTGCACTTTATTCTTACCCAGATTCCTCATGCCCCCCCTTCTAGACATCATGAGCGTCAGCCATACTATGAGGTTCATTTTGACCACCAGTTTGATGATATTTATAGCCAGCACCTGAGTGGTCTTCTCCATCCGCACCTTCTCGATGCCCTACCCTCCACACAGGATCGGTGGGACCTTGTACATACCTCCATCATCTCGGCAGCCCACAAGTCCTTCCCCGTCACTTGCCACACATCCAGTCCTCCACCAGTCGGTCTTGTGCCTTGTAATGGATGGTATGATGAGGAGTGTAAAGAACTCCGCAGGAAGCTTCGCCTTGAGACACAAGATAAGTCTCCCCTCCTCATTGAGACCAAGAAGAGTTACAAGCGTTTGGTGCGACGCAAAAAGTGCCAATTTCTAGCCCGGAATGAGGAGGAGCTGAGAAGTTTACTTTTCAGCTGTGATTCCAAGGAATTCTGGAAGAAATTCCTTCGCTTGAAATCTCAAACTCCTCTTATAGACCCGCAGGTTTGGCTTGCCTATACTTCCACTTTATATGATATTCCAGACCAGCCACAGATCGACTTATCCCATGTGCCTAGACCCACCTCCTCTGCCTTATTCTCATCCAATAGTGTCCGAGCAGCAGCTCATCGTTTGAAGACTGGGAGAGCTAAGGACCATGATGGATTGCAAGCGGAGTATGTAATCCATGGGATTGATGCCTTAGCTACAGTCCTCTCCCGTCTTTTTAACAAGTCCATTTAAACAGGTCTTCCACCTAGTTGGCTAGAAAATACTATAGTACCCATACACAAGTCGGGGGATCCTTTGGAGGCGTCGAACTACAGGACCATTATGATTGGCCATGTCATGGCCAAGATTTATGCGACCATTCTAGAAGGACATATAAATGACCATGCCGAGGCGACAGGCATGAGAGCTAGAGGGCAGGCAGGATTTTGTGCAGAGCACTCGACTCTAGATCGTATCTTCACACTCAGGGCTTTGATTGAGGAGGGGAAGTCACGTAAGCAACGGCTCTATTGTTGCTTCGTGGACTTCAGAAAGGCATTTGACACTGTGCAGAGCACTCGACTCTAGATCATATCTTCACACTCAGGGCTTTGATTGAGGAGGCGAAGTCACGTAAGCAACGGCTCTATTGTTGCTTCGTGGACTTCAGAAAGGCATTTGACACTGTGCCGCGTTTCAGACTCTTCCAGCGACTTCGTGACTTGGGATTCAATGGGGAGATTCAATGGGCGATCATGGCCTTGTATGAGAGAGTCACAGGTAGAGTCAGGACACGGGCGGGACTGTCGGCGGAAGTACGCAGTACGATAGGGGTGAAGCAGGGGTGTCCTTTGTCTCCGACACTCTTTGGTCTCTATATCGATGAGTTAGAGATGTACATACAGACGATGGGTGGTACAGGTTCTTTACTGGCAGGATCCACGATACCGATTCTCCTCTATGCAGATGACGTGGTTCTTATTTCTTCCTCCCAGCAGGGTTTACAGGCACATCTCCATGCACTCCACAGCTTTTGTCAGGACAGAGGGTTGTCTGTAAACCTTGGGAAGACCAAAGTCATGGTCTTCAACATGTCATACCAGGTTTATAGGAGAGGCGAGTTCTCTTTCACATTTGATGGGCACGAGGTGGAGCTAGTCAGGGAGTATACATAATTGGGTGCCACATTTAGAGGTCCAGTCTTCACCATGACGCATGCAGCACGAGATAGGATCAGTAGAGGGTATGCCGCCTTGGCTCTTCTCGAGAGGCAGTGTGCACAGTCACATTTTCAGCATCCCGACACGAAGTCCTTACTTTTCGATAAGCTGGTGAGACCTGCAGTCATGTATGCTAGCCCCTTTTGGGCAGGAGATCTCAGTGTTGCAGATTGGAGACGAGTAGAGAGGTTACAAATCATCATGTTCTCCAGATTGATCAGAGCGAAGCCCACGGTACTGCATCAGATTACGTTCGCAGAGTTCGGAGCTACACCCCTAGCGCTAGATGCAGCATTTCAGTCAGTTACATACTTGCATAGGATCAGGGCGCTCGGAGACTCAGCAGCAGGCAGAGCACGATTACCGTGGCTAGCACTGACATCCTCGCAGATGTTAGCAGAGAGAGGTCATACTTTTTGTTGGTACCACACACTCTCCACATGGCTCACCTCGCTGGGCTTGGATATGGATAGGCTGCCACCATTTCGATACAGCATAGATGCCCCTCACCTCCCTCTCACTCGACATGAGCTCAGCCAGGTTATCAGGGCAGATTTGTTGCAGCTACACACGTTTCGCACTTGGGTTCATCCCACGGAGCTTCCTACGAAGATGGCCACATATCGTGACCATTTTCTCAGGATTTCAGAGGATGGCTTCATCATATCCCCAGGATATATCGGCGTTCATATGTCGCACTCACTCAGGATTGCCTTGGGCCAGCTCAGGGTATCTTCCCACAGATTAGACGTTGAGGCCGGCAGGATGCGTCGTACAGCTACCGGACATAGACCCAGGCGAGAGACTAGGATATGCCCTTGTTGCACTATGGGGGAGGTGGAGACTGAGGAGCACTTTGTTTGCAGATGCCCTTTATATTATGAGATCCGTGGCAGATTCCACTGTTTATTTTTGGGCACGGATTTGGACCTCTCTCTCGGATTATGGAGTATGAGGATCAGTATTGCTTAGCGTTGTTCATCAGGGAGATCACCAGATACAGAGAGAGATTCCTCAGAGAGCACCGTCGCATCCCTGCCAGAGACCTGGTTATTCATGAGGAGCAGGACGAGGCGCAGGACCATGAGCACAGAGATAGCCCATCTTGCCAGAGAGCACCGATGGTTCCACCCCGAGGATGTACATATGACATGATCCGGCAGCACCGCAGGATGATCTTACACAGAGGCCGTACCCGTCGCTTTATTTCTAGACGACGGAGGATGATGGCAGATTTTCGGAGGAGATTGCTCCATGGAGACTTGGCACCGCCAGCAGCCCATTTGACACTTGCCCAGATCTTCACACTCATGGCAGGAGGCATGGTCGATGGCCATGACTTCCATCATTTCTTTGGATCACAGACCCCTTAGGGAAGACGATGTTCCTCATATTTCATATTTTACATTTTGTATCTAGGCATTTTTGGTACTCTATTTCATTTCATTTTGTATCTAGGATTTTTGTAGCCATTTTTGGCATCTTAGCGGTATTACGATGAGGCCACCTAGTTGGCGCATCGTTGATGATGTATTTTCCTTTCGGATGATTTTGTGTCCCATAGGCCATGTATGGCCTTCCGTGGACCTTTAATAAAATTTCTTTCTTTCTTTCTTTCTCTCTCTCCCTCTCCACCATGCATCTTCATGTGGTATAAGAGCCTCCTTTCCTACCTTTCCCTTCTCCATGCTCAATTTAGAGGATGAGGGAAGCCCGCAAATGGAAGCCATCCTCTCCTTCATGATTGAGCTCCCTTCCAGTCCTTTCTCCCCATCTTGTTCTCTTCTCACCCTTAGCCTCTCCATGAGCTACTCTTCTTTCAACAAATTCAAGATTGGAGCTGCTGCCATTGGTGAAGCTGCTGGTCTTGGAGCTCTTCATTGCGAGAACTTTACTCTAGACTCCTTTTTCAACAAGTTCGTGGCCTCTCTACCAGTTGCCACACTGTTTTGGATGATTTAGGGTCTGGTTGAGGTCGTTTTTCACCTGCCGCCTTTATCTCGACAGTAGCCCACCTCTATTGCTACTGGACGACACTCTAAACAGCAAATCCAGTGTTGAAATCTGAGAAAAACAGTCAAAATTGTGTTTTTCACCTAAAAGTCGAGTTTTGAAATTCCAGGTTGGATACTCAGTATTTTTTGGGGCTTTCATGATTAGAGGGCTCCTTAGTGTTGCTAGGTCACTTTCCTGCAACAAATTTTGAAAAGCCCTAAATTTTTGAAAGCCCTAATTTTTTACCCAAACCCAAATTTCCAGAATTTAGGGCTTTTTTGAATTTTGCAGTCCTTCGGCATAATTGAAGCCTCCAACATGTTTTTCTTTTAAGGATTTTTAAAAATTAATGTAATTTCATTACTATTTGGTACATTCATTTGGGCATTTTGCCTCCTTTGGGCATAATTACTCAAATTTGAGGCTCCATTCCGATCTTGGTGACTCATATTGCGACATTTTGAGAGTCATCGTGTGATTTCTCCTTGTAGCTGCTCCCATGGCCGACATCGACATATCATTCGAGACATTCTCGCCATAGTCTTCACCAACAAACTTCTTCGGATCAAGATGTGCACTCTTATGTGTAGCAGCTACTTATGGTCATTTATGGGTTCTCTGCTCTTGCTATGCATAAAATGAATGAAATATCTTTTTATTTTCTATGATTGGGGTCAATAAAGGTTCTCTACCTTGAGTAGTCCCTCTAAAATGAATATTTGAGGTGTCAATAAAGGTTCTCAGCCTTGGGTAGTCCTCCTAAACTGATGTATTGATATTATATTTGTCACGTGTGGCTCCATGTCCCTCATTAGTTCCTAGATCCAAAAGAGGGATGTACTGTGGGAGCCATGTATTGGCTTTGATAGGTCTATTTATCAGGCCTGGCATGTGAGTTCCACGATGTTGGTGCATTGGTCTCCTAGACCTCTGAGTTGGTCATGCATCCATGCATGATGAGCTTCTGAGCCATGCTAGGTGAGCCTCTGAGTCTATACCATGTTCACTAGCCTTTGAGCCATGCTCACTTGCCTCTAAGTTAGCATGGGAGCCATGTCTAGTTCTAGACCGTCATTGCACAGTTCGATGACCGTCATTGTCATGTTTTGTTCTTGGTTCCATTCCAATAGTCACTCACCTTTCCTCCATGTGGGGGTGTTAGGAAATGGAGTCAAGTTGAGTCAGTTTTTAGTTTGTTCTAGTGAGTCCTAGTGTGAGTTTTAGTCTAGTGTGTCCTATGGATGCCACGTGTCACATTTGGAGTTATCCCATATGCATTGGTACTCATATGTGTGTGTGTGCTCTATATAAAAGTTGTACTTGTCACTTGTCACATCAATTAAGTCCACTGTAGAAACATTTAATAAAGATCGCCTAGAGGCCATGACCATGAAGCTAAGAGACCAAATGATGCAGGCCATGGAACAAAAGCTTCACATGTCTCAGCCACCACCTCAGACTTATCCACAGCGAGAAAATGTATGGTGTCCATACTGCATGGCCAATCATATAGCAAATGAATGTGTGGTCTTTAGAGCTAGGATGAATGCACAAGCAAATCCATCGCCAAGGTTGTGGTGTCACATCTGCGTAGTCGGCGGATAAGACGAAAATAGTTGCATCTTCAACATGAGCAACAACATGCCCCGACCTCAATAATACCAACTAGCACCCATCCCAGTGTACAAGAAATCAGCACCTGCACAAGCACCCCCATCTCTGAGGCTGAATCATGTTCCCGTCGAGACCCAAGTCCCGCAATTACTTAGGAATCCAAATCCACGACCATATCCAAGAGCTCCAAATCCAGCTCCTCCGGTAGTTCCAATACAACAACTTCAAGCCAAGGAAGTGGAATGTGGAAGGAGCAGAAGGTTTAATACCAGTCTATGCGAATCAAGTTCGGTCCAACACATATCAAGCGCCAATCAAGTGCTACGATTGTGGAGAGAATTACCAGCCAGAATCTCCCAAGCTGTGTCTATTGAGACATGAGCAGCTCTGAAAGGAGTGAAAGGAACATCCTGGATAGAGCATGACTCCACAGAGTGTCGTCGTATAATGAAGAATGAGTCTGAGTCATGTCCCTCGAAAAACACCTAAGGGCCATTAGTTAGACAACCATGCCACTGATCCCCAAGTCATGAAGAAGGGTGTTTTATAAAATATGCAAAGAATCCTGGCAACACCCCTCCAGATCGTCCTCGCCTGTCTACACTCCCAAAGGCAATGCTGAACTGACTCAACTGTTGCGTGGCATCGAGGACAAAAAGGGTCATCCACGAACCTGAATCTCCACAAGTTCACTGCAATCCCTCCATGAATAGAAAGCCAAAAGAAGAGAGTGATCTTCCTATTTCCAAGGGATTTCCAGAGTCTCCTCCAAAAGTTTTTCTGCACCTCTGCAGAAATATGAGGAGCTCTGGAGGGCCTCCAACCTCTACTGCTAAGCTGAAATCTCCTGGCATTTATGACTACATAGAAGAAGCCTTAAAAAATCTCATGATGCTGATAAGATTCTTGTGTGAGAGGCGAAGGATGAGAAGGAAATTGGCTACGTGGGCCGAGCGTTAGGACTTGAGTACTTTCACCATCTTGATGTGAAAGTCACAACAGCAAAGAATTGGCAGACACTTGAAACACTGCTCGGTGTTCGCATGAAGCACTCGAAATCAAATCTCAAACAAGATTTGTTTGATCTCCAAATATGTGAAATCCGAGACACTTGGGAGTGTTCTTGAACAAGATGCAAGATTTGTTAAGGCAGCTGAGTGATCTTGGAGCTCGGCGGGTCGAGGATGAAGACAAGTAGGCAATTCTTTTGAGAAGCTTACCTCCTGAGCAGTTCGGTGACGACGATATGGACTTCCTTGACTATGTAGGGATGTTGTTGAGCAAAGAAAAGCGCAACAACTTGTCCGTATATGATACCTGAAGTTGATCACCTCCGTGATCAAGACTTTTCTTTCTGAACTTGGCAAGGTAGTGTTAACTGCCGGGATTCTTTCAGCTTAATGATGAAAGCCTTTATTGTTGTCACTAACAATCAGATCATCTACATACCAAAAGCAATGGTAATGTCTTCCTCGTCGAAGCTGCCTTCCCTCTTTTTTGGGAGGATAGCCTTCTTGGAAAATGACTCTATTGTCCTATATATTTCACATTTGCCCTTTTCCCTTCCCTCCATTGAAGGAACATGGTGGAGAGAGGGAGAGAGAGAGAATAGGCTAGGGAGAGAGGAAGTGATACTCAAAAGGAGACGTAATGAAATAGAAATGAAATGACTAGAGCGATAAACAAAAATGAAAGTACTCACATGTAGACCAAAGAGCTTGTAGCTTGATACTTGATTGATTTGACACTAGACAAGTACAGCTCTTATATAAGAGCACACACACACATATGAACGCCTATGCATATGGGATAACTCCCAATATGGGCATCCATAGGACACACTAGACTAGAACTCACACTAGAACACACATTTTTGACTCACTTTGGCTTCATATTCCAACACCCCCCCATGAAGGCAAGGTGAGAGACTACTGAAATGGAACCAAGAACAGAACATGACAGTGATGGTCTAAGGTGAGGGACTATTGGAATGGAACCAAGAACAGAACATGACAATGATGATCATCAAACTGTGCACCCTGTAACTCAAAGGCTAAAGTCTGAGCGTGTTCAGAGGTTGATCCAAGCACTCTCATGGCTTGAGACTCAACATGCTCAGAGGCTCACGTTATAGCATGGCTACATGACCAGCTCATAGGTCTAGGAATACACCAACAGCCTGGAACTCGGCCAGGCCTAATAACGAGACCTATCAAAGCCAATACATGGCTCCCACAATACATCCCCCTCTAAATCTATCAAAGCCAATATAGGGCTCCCACAGTGCATCCCCTCCTGGCTCCAAGGGCTAATGAGAGACATGGAGCCACACACCAAAACAAAATAGAAAAATACATCTTTTTAGGAGGACTATCCAAGGCAGAGAACCTTTGACTCAACAAACATGATTTATTTGCATTCATTTTGGGGGACAACCTCCCTAGGGCAGAGTACCCTTGACTCAAACAAGAAAGTAGTAAAAATATATTTCATTCATTTTATGCATAGCAAGGGCAGAGAACCCATGTGCCCGAAGTAGCTGCGGCACAAAAGTATGGCCATCCTGCTCGTTGATGATGTGTCAAAGATGCTCATGTCGAGAATGCCTCGGAAGATGTGTCGATGAAGACCATGGAAGCAGCCACTAAGGACAATCACATCATGACTCTCAATGTGCCGATCATAGAGTCACCGAATGCGCAGAAGAGGCTCAAAAAATGAGCGAAAGTGCTCAAAAACATGAGCAAAAATATACTATAGGAGATGACGAGGTGTGAAAAGAGTGTTCCCCGCTGTTGGAAGCCTCAAGTCAATGTACCGAAGTGTCGGTAGAGTCGAAATGACTTGTGGGTAAGCTTGGGAAGCTCAAATGATTGGTGGAGGTCACGGGAGTCCAAATCTGAGAAAAAAATGACAAAAAGTAGCCTAAAACTGCTCGGGATCGCCTTCTAACAAGTTGTACGGACTCCTGGCACTGTCGCGCATCCGCCTGAAGAGGTCCGTACAGACGTACAGCTGCACGAACAAAAAATCGATTATTTTTTCTCGAAATGGTGCGGGACAGGGTCGTTTATGTTTGGGTAGTGCCAAAATGTCAAAAAGCGTCAAAATCAAACCTCAAAAGGTCAAAAAACAGCCGTTGGATTGCTCCAAAACACGTTTTTGGCAGCCAATTGACGAGGAATGTCCGCCAATGCTGAGGGAGAACCACGAACTGATGCGGGAGTGAGCTGAACTCACAAACGAGGACCAGGAGCAATCACTAGGGCACTAGAGTACTTGATGGCGAGGAACCATGGCGAGGCTAAGGGAAGGGAGGCTCTACCTTAGAGGAGAGGGGAGCTTCCATTTGCGGGCTTCTCTCATCCTCTAGATAGAGCAAGAAGAAGGGGAAGGTAGGAAGGGAGGCTCTAATACCAAATGAAGGAACATGGTGGAGAGAGGGGGAGAGAGAGGATAGCCTAGGGAGAGAGGAAGTGATACTCAAAAGGAGACATAATGAAATGGAAATGAAATGACTAGAGCAATGAACAAAAATGAAAGTACTCACATGTAGACCAAAAAGCTTGTAGCTTGATACTTGATTGATTTGACACTAGACAAGTACAGCTCTTATATAAGAGTACACACACACATATGAACACCTATGCATATGGAATAACTCCCAATATGACACGTGGCATCCATAGGACACACACTAGAACTCACACTAGAACACACATTTTTGACTCACTTTGGCTTTATATTCCAACATCCATTACCCTCTTGATGACCTTTTTCTGCTGATCAGTTTGCACAAGTGTAAGATCTTCAGTAATGAATATTGGGGTTCCTTTTGAGCTTGACCCCGAAATTCTTTTCCCTTGTGTCATCCTTTCCCACTCTCCATGCATTCTCAATGTAGGTTTGATCCACCCGAAACTTCCCATGCATATATTTATTGGTTGTCTCCAAAGGGCTGATTTCATCCTCTCTCATCCCCACCATTGTGAGGTTAAATGCTTTAATTTGCCACCTGCTCTCCTCATTAAGAGTCTCTTGGATTTTGATGTTTGTGTCCTCTCACTACCTGAGTCATAAATTGATATTTCTTGGCTATTTTCTTCTTGGAGGTTAAGTGCTTTAATTTGCCACCTGCTCTCCTCATTAAGAGTCTCTTGGATGACTTTTTGAGGTTTGTGTCCTCTCACTACCTGAGTCATAAATTGATCTTTCTTGGCTATTTTCTTCTTGGATGAAGTATCAATCCCCACTTGGCACCCAAGTACCGTGCTATCTGCCTTCGGGATATGCACTTGAAACCTCTTCTCCTAGGTAAGAGGGTTCTCCATTACTGTGAAAAAACTGACTGCATTGTGCCAATTGATACGTGCACTAGAAGCCACACAATACCTTTCATGAGAAGCTTTGACCCTCTTAACAAGTCAACCCTCCAGAGAGGGCACATCCCCACCAGACCTGGACCTTGAGATATTAGTAGTCCAGCGCCTCTACAATCAAAGGCTAAAAAAAAGGGGCTAGATGGCGCCCATTTGTATTCCAATGGATCCCTTGCCTATAAGTGCAGGCATATCATATACTTATGGTCTTCACAAATCCTGGCAGTACTGTCCATATCAAGCATGTCCTGTAATGTGTTTCTTGGGCCCAACAACATAATTAATCAAACACTGATTTCTGACAGATAGATTTCCATGACATGCATGGTAAATTTTATTTATCAAATGTTTTGTGTGAGCTCTTGCAAATTCTATGATCCACGCATGTTTTAAATTTTTGATATCTAGCAAGGCATTTCAATTATGTATGCTCAAGTGCCTTTCTGCTTCTAGATTGACATGGTTAACTTCGTCTGATTTGTTTAAGCTTTTTTGGGCCTGTTAAACCTGCATTCAAAACTGCATCCTGCATCATGACTCTAAGAACAGCTGTGAAATAACGTGTAGCTCTGGCTTGAAGTAATTATATTTTCTTGCGAATAATGTCAAAATTTTCCGTTAAAGGAATAGAAAGCTTGGGGAAATCCTTGCTGCTGTGATGATATGTATGCCTTTTATCCTCTGCTCACCGCATAGGGAAGGAATTTATGACTACTGCACAATCTTATAAATCTCATCCTTTGTCATTTAGGTTACAAAAAGCATGAATATTTCAACATCAAGCTGGGCCGATAAAACCATTGAGATACTCAAAAAATCATCACCAACTAGTCTAAAGGCTACACTGAGATCAGTATGATATCCTCTCGAGAAGATTTTCTTCCCTTTGACATACACAAAGTAAAATCTACTCTTAGGCTTTGAAGCGTAGAAGATTTATCTATGATAAAGACATAACAAATAGCATGGTTTTTTTCTTTATGTCAACAGGATATGGCTGTAAATGATTTTTCTCATAATTCCTTATTTTAATGCATTATGTCTATAGCCATGGTTGCCATTGAAAGATCATGCAAAATGCCTACAAATCGAGAATTCGGTGTCGTGATGTGTTGTGGATCTGCAAATGCAATCACCAAGGGACAGCAAAAAACTTCTTTGCAGATCTTCAACAACTCATGACTAGCAGAAAGTTTGTATCTTGTAGGCTTGCTTCACATTAACTAATGGCTAGGTCCAGATTGGAAAAATGGAGGGAGAATGGAGCTGGAACAGAGAAGAGGAGGGGGTAGGCCTGCAACAAGCTGAGAGGGGGGGCAAATTCGCCCAAAAGGGCCCACAACCTCTTGAATGCATTGTAGGATTGTCTGGGGGAAGTGCACATGGGAGGAGGGCAAGCATGGGTTGAGGGGGGGGGGGATGGTTTGAGTGGTCCCCGGTGTAAGAGGAGTAGCTGCAGGTCTGCCTGGCTTTATTTACCACCACTCTGATTTCCAGAATATTGTCAGAGAACTAGCAGATTGTTAGAGATAGATCAAGAGGAATGTTCTTGAGACATAGAGTTGTTCAAGATCCACCTCAGCTATTCTCACATTTGGATCAACGAGCTGCTTGAGGGAGATATCAACAGATTGGAGTTCAGATTTCATTTGCAGCCGACCTTTTGAATTTGGAAAGGGGACCATTGTTGTCAAGAGATTGTAAAGGACGTGGCTCCTTGCCTTTATCTCTCAAATTCTTACATGTGTTCCATGTGCCAAAGGTAGTCTCTAATCAAAGCCTTAGAGAGCTATGGAAATGGTTGTCTTCCTTTTCATAGCTTTACCCTTCTACTCTGCGCACAAATAAGGTTCTACACACTAGAGAGTCAGATGCCATCTGATGTCCACAATTTGACTCCAAGAATGAAAGTTTCTTGATACCTCCTTGACACATAGAGGTGGGCTTGGTGTGTCTAAGGGGGAGTCTGATCTCTTGCCAGAGGCCAAAGACCACTAGTCTAAGGTACAAGGAGTGTGTGACACTCGCAACTATGGGTGTTGATGCAGACATATTGGCAGCTTCGTTGTAAGTGATGGTACAAAGGATCACGCGGTGATGGTGCAACTAGGGAACTAGTGCAGAGTAGATTGTGGTACCGGTGATGGTGCAAGTGCAAAACATAACAAGTAGAGATGAAATGGCATGAAGTCCGGTCATGTACCACACATCTGGCTTGGACATGTCAACAGATCCCCCGCCTCTATGAATTCACCGTCCTGGTGAATACTGAGCAAGAGGTGTGTGGTTCCTTGTGTGAAGAAGTTGGATTAACTTTCTAATGCAAAAAATAAAAAGGAAAATGAATACAATTACATGGTAATAATGGGCTGCTGCATGATTGAGCCAAAATATGTAAATAAATAGAGTTCTGCCACCAAAATGTCAAAATGACATAATCCACTTGAGCTATGCATCCAAAATAAAAAAAGATGGTGGATGTAAATCAATTATTAGAAAATTGACAGTCGGCCCATAGATGAGATCGGGGTGTCATCTACTTTTAAGACGGACATTTGGATTTGAGATGGGATCTTTGAGAAGGAGAGCATAGTGAGAAAACTAGTAGGTGGAGAACCCAAACCTTTGAGTGACACAGAACCAGAATAAGCCAAGGACGGAACCAGAGGGGATGTATGACCTGCTCACTGAGCCGAGGGGACACTGCTTGTGTGAGTCTCCCTGATGACACCAAAAGTTGCTGTGACCCTGGACTGCACAATGATCTGTGGTGGTGTGTCCCCAATTAGAGGAACACGTACTGTATCACAAGTCAAAACGAGAGCCAATGTGGTTCCAGTTGTATGACTGCTCTGTTGAACTGTAGGCTGCAATACTTCGATTGATGTTGGCATGCAAGGACAGATTCAGATCCAGCACATCTGTGCAAAAGAGGGAGTAGAGGATAGAGGAGATGAAGGAATAAGAACGGAGATGGAACTAACACATAGAGGTTTGGGACTGGAACTGCTGCTGCTCCCCGCTGCTCCTGCTGCCCTCCTTCCTGCTCCCCTCCTTGCTGCCTCCTCCCTCCCCTCCTTGCTTCTCCTCCCTCCCCTCCCCCCTACCTTCTGCTCCCCCCGCCTCCCCCCCCTACTCCCCTCCCTCACTGCTGCAGCCCCCCGCCTCCTCCCCGCGCGCTGCCTCTCCCCTCCCCTCCCTCCTACCTGCTGCTCCCCCGGCCTCCCCCCCTGCTCCACTCCCTTGCTGCTGCAGCCCCCCCCTGCGCGCTGCCTCCTCCCTGCGCACTGCCTCTCCCCTCCCCTCCCTCCTACCTGCTGCTCCTCCCTCCCCTCCTTGCTTCTTCTGCTCCCCCCAACTTCCCCCTTACTCCCCTCCCTCGCTGCTGCAGCCCCCCCCTGCGCGCTGCCTCTCCCCTCCCCTCCCTCCTACCTGCTGCTCCCCCCCTCTCCTCCACTCCTCCTCTCCTCTATCCTCCCCTCCTCTCCTTCCCCCCCCTCCCTCTCCTCCACTCCTCCTCTCCTCTATACCCCCCTCCTCTCCTCTCCCTCCTCTCCTCTTGCTGCCCCCCCTATCCTCTGCTCATCCTCTCTCTCTCCTTCCTTTCACTCTCTCCCCTCATCTGGAGTACCCTACTCTCTGTTAGGGATCTCCTGGGCTTCAGGAAAGCAGACGGGGTTCTTTCTTGTGTTTGAATCGGCCTTTTCCACCTCAATTGACGAATGGGTTCCCACTCAGTCAATCCGTTACCGCCCACACCGGTCGCAAGAACCGTCACTTTTTCAAAAGACGAGCTACAGCAGTTGCAAAAGGATTTGCAGCATGAGTGTTCCACGACTCTCTTGGCACGTATCCATGGCTCCCACCCCTCCAGGTCATCACAAGCTAGAGATTGGATGCTTGCGGCACTTCCCCAGGAGCTCGCCCCCCACCTTAAGGATGTTTGTTTGCTGGGACGAGGTTTCTTTCAGGTGTGCCTAGATTCCCTGGACGTCATGAGAGACCTGATACAGGCCGGGTTTCTATTTCTAGGCTACAAGAGGATTTTTTTGTTTCCCTTTCAACTGGGCTTCGACCCAGTTGAAGAGGACAAGCAGGGAGTTTCTGTTTTCATCAGGTTCCCTGGTCTCCCCTCAATTTATCACCGGCATCTTTCAGTTATTGGCGAGAGGTTTGGTGTGGTAGCAGAGATCCCCCCTCTTTCTGGCGAGCCCTCTTCGGCTGCCGAGGCGGTCAGGATAGACGGAGTGCCTAGGGTTAGGGTCATTGTCCAGGACCCTAATATTTCAGATGACCACATCATGCTACAGCGACTCGATGGGTCCTTCTTCCGTCAGAGATTTGAGGTTGCAGGTCGGGAGGACCAGTGCAGGATTTGCAAATTCTCGGGGCACTTCGCCAGAGATTTCCCAAAGAAGAAAAAGAGGCCCACAAAGCAACCAGCTCTTATTAGCATACGACAGAGAGCAGGAGCAGGACCTACCGCTTCATAAGCACCGCCTCAGACACGGGCTCCCCCCCCTCCTAGGGCTACTCGAGTCCCTCCTGCACCCCGTACCACCTCTGGCCCACGGTGGGTTCCAGTCGCGGTTAGGCCCTCTACTTCAGATCACACATCCACCACTTCGAAGGCTACCCCCTTGGAGCCTCGGGCGGAGACTAGTGTTCAGGAGCCTTGTTCGACTCCACCCCAGGATCAGGCTGTACCTTCCTCAGCAGCCCAGGTTGTTGGCACCTCATCCGCAGCACTTCTTGATCACGACTCAATACAGGTGCCTCCCTCTGTGGATAGAGGGAAGGGGGTCTTACATTCTCTCCCTGCTTCGGTAGGAATCCTTCGTACCCCCTCCCAGGACTGGCTCAACGAAACTCCTTTTCCGCTCTGGAGGACCTCTCTGACCTCCCAGATGATGGTTTTGTACCTTCCACTTTCGGAGAGCCAGCTATCGGCATCCCTTTTGAGAGATCTTTCTCTCTCTCACCTGTGGACTTTCCTCCCCTTGGACCTCGTGTGTATGGCAGGACGGCAACTCCAGTGGAGGGTTCTTTTTCCGCCACCAGGTCGGGTAAGGTATTCCAACCCACTTCCTCCCGCCGATGAGGATAGCCAGTTGGAATATACAGGGATTGGGCGGCATCCCTCATTACTGTCACAGACAGCTGATCAGGAATCAGCTCCATCCAGGTGTTTCAGGTGGTTCCCTAGACATGCTTTTTCTTCAAGAACACAAACTGGATGTCAAAGATTGCTCCAAGTCAGGTAAGCTGCTTTCTGGCCGAACTTTTTGGCTTCCTGCCTTGGGAACCAGAGGAGGTACATGCATATTAGTTTCAAATTCTATTCTCCCTCTGATCATTGGACACGGTACCATAACCCCCTCAGGGCCCAGTGGGTTTTACTTCTGATTGACGGACGTAAGGTTGGTTTCTTCAACCTCTATGCTCCGAACAACAGAGGGGACCGTATTCTATTTTGGAAAGAGTTGCTCTCGTGGACTGACATTGCAAATTCGTGGATTATTGGAGGTGACTTCAACATGGTTGAGGCACCTTCTGATAAGCAAGGAGGCAAAGAAGGTGGTATTCATTCCCTCGAGAGAGCAGCTTGGGATGCCTTCTTGTTCAGATTCAGTGGCAGAGATGTTTGGTCAGATGATGCATTTCATGTTCAGTCTCAGTCACTTTTGTTTTCATGGTCGAGCCATAGGGTGCAGATGCCTATCCATGCCCGTATTGACAGATTCTATGTGGATGACTGGGCTCTTGATAGAGGGGAGACAGTTTGCATTTTGCACCTGGTGTTTCCACTTCCGACCATTTTCCGGTTGTTTTGTCCATCTCAGAGCCCCATCTGAGAGGACGGTCTCACAATATCAGGATCCCCGATGCCTTATACACGGATGAGACCCTCACAAAGGCAGTCTTGGAGATCTGGGTTTCTCACATGTAGGGGGGGTGGCCGGTCCTTCACATGTGGCCACAACACTTGCCAGTATCAACGACTTTTATCACTCCGTTGCTAGTGCTCGACGAGGTGAGATACTCAGACGGGAGATTGGTATCCGCCGGCAGTTAGCAGCCTTGCAGAGGGAGGAGCAAAAACGACCATCTGATGCTTGGGTACAGGGCTCACTTGCAGACATTGCTTGATCAGAGAGCAGAGCATGCCTTCCATGCACGGGAGTCCTTTTGGATACAGATGGGAGGGAGAGTCAGAAAACACTTTTTCTCTACACTTGGTCCCAGACATAGTAGAGAGAGTGTCAGGCAGCTTATTGACTCTGACGGCGTTTTGCAGTCTCATTCGGATACCGTCATGCACTTAGCGACAGCTTTCTATGCCTCCCTTCTTTCCACAGATCCTGACACACAGGACAGAGATATGGCTAGAGATGAGATTTGGCAGAGTTTACCTGTGTTGGTCACACCAGAGATGATATGCTCACTTGATGCACGCTTTACCAACACAGAGTTCAAGAGTGCTCTCTCCGCCCTTCATAAGGGCAAATGCCCTGTTTCCGATCGTCTTACTCCTTTTTTTACAACCTTTTGGGATATGATAGGTGATCATATTACTTCAGCCCTGTAGGGCATTTGGGACTCTGGTGAGATGCCTGACTCACTGACGGAGGGACTCATACACCTTATTCCGAAAGGTGGCAACAGGAATTTTGTATCCCATTGGAGACCCATCACTCTTTTGGCCACTCTGTACAAAATCCTAGCCAAGGCAATCAGGATCCGGTTGCAGCCCCTTCTTTCAGACCTCATCCATGATACTCAAACAGGCTTTGTGCATGGCAGGAGCATATTTGATAATATTTTTTCCTTTTGGAAAGCCACAGAGTGGGCTATGCAGAGCGGGCAGAGGGTGGCAGTTCTACTCCTAGACTTTGAGAAAGCCTATGACAGAGTAGATTAGGGTTTTCTTGAGGCACTCTTCTACGGTTTGGATTTTCAGATGCATGGATTAGAGGGGTGGCCTCCCTTTACAGATCAGCCCACAGCTAGGTTTTGATTGGAGAGGTAAGGGGTGACAGGTTTCAGATTTCCATATCAGTTCGTCAGGGATCCCTTTAGCCCCCTTCCTCTCTCTCTTTGTCGCAGAAGCTATGAGTATCTTCCTTAGATCTCAGGCTGAGCTTTATGGTTGAGATTGCCCTTGAGACAGGAGCAGGAGCTTCTCGCTATGAGTTGGCTGATGACACTACTATTTTTATTGAGGCCTCTTCGCAGTCACTTGATTCTTTCCGGACAGGGCCTTGGATATTTTTTGCTCAACTGCAGGGGCGCACATTAATTGGCATAAATCCTTTGGCTTTTGAATCAGTGATGAGGACACTCCAGGCTAGGGAGTTGACATTTGCTTTTCTTGGATTCAGAGGGGTGTTCCTGTCAGATATTTGGGATGCCATGTAGGATTGGGCATCTCTCCAGCACAGCAGTTTGCCCCAGTACTAGAAAGTATAAGGAAAAAGCTCCTTTTTTGGAGCTCAGCCAAACTCGACCTTGCCTCTAGAGTTATGGTAGTGAACCAGGTTCTCTTGGCCACTGCCTGGTTTGTGTGTTCTTGCTAGTGCCGGTCTAGGGATTTGCATCACTCAGCTAATTAGACCAATCAAGAATTTTTTATGAAGTGGACTTGATGGCACGGCAGATGTTGCAGCGAGGGTTGCCTAGGAGATCATTATTCTCCCTACATGGGAAGGGGGACTTAATATCATTGACCCGGACTTGCAATGCAGGGCATTGCTTTGTAAGGTGGTGGTGAGGGGACTCATGCTTGGGCAGGAACCTTGGAAGGATTTCTTTTTTGGAAGCATTCAGGCTTGCACACCTACCTTAGGAGATGATTGGGTGGACAACCCTCACTGGATTTTTACTTCCGCCCCTCTCAGGTCTCCTGCCTCTCCTCTCATGACTGCCATCCTAAAAGCTTGGGGGAGCTTCAGGAACATTCTTCGAAGGGTTCCGCCCTCTACCCTTGAAGAGATTGATAGGCAGCCGATCATTTGGAACGATAGTATACTTGATGAGCATGGCAGACCTCTGGGCACTTCCCATTATATGCAATGGTTTGGATGGGAGAGAGGCCCCGCCTACACAGTAGGCACTTGGAAGGCTTCTATCAGGCTACCTGAGGATCAGAGGCTACAGTCCGTGAGTCACCTCAGAGGGGTAGCACGCAGGTTTCAGTAGATAGATGCAGCCATCCCGATGGAATGGACAGTTGAGATGCCTATTACTTCCACCACTTGAATGGGAGCTTTTTTTAGGACAGCAGTTTCTCTATAGGTGATCGCTCTTCGAGGTCTCATGGAAGATGCTCTGGTCTTTGACGTTGGGGATGGAGGTATACTCTCTAGATCCACGGATGATATTCTTCTAGAGGTTGCCTTTCAGCCTGCCAGGATTGCTGGTTTTGTGGACCATGGAGCGGGCTTGCAGTGGTACTTGGACCCTGACCCTCTGCTCTTGGCCCTAGGATCTTGGAGGTTGTGGTTATATGGAGATGCACCTATCAGGTGCTTGCAGTGGGACCCAGGAGAGTGGGAGTGGATAGATCATGGTCACCGAGAGAGAGGGATTCCCTTCTTTCGTTTCACGGTTGGTAATGCCAAGAGATTTCAGCTGAGCAGTAGAGGTTGGGTTCCCTCCAGAGCCCCCCATTGGGATAGCTTCTTCATCACCGCAGATTTGCGTAGGAATTTCTGGAGGAGGATCTGGAAATCCCTCAGAAATAAAAAGATCACTCTTTTCTTTTGGCTTTCTATTCATGGAGGGATTGGAATGAACCTGTGGAGATCACGATTTGGGGCTGATCCCATTTGCCCTCGTTGTCATTTTGCAGAGGAGTCAGTGCAACATTGCCTTTGGGACTGCAATCAAGCGCAGCATTTTTCATACTTTCCCTTTCTTCATGACTTGGGGCTCGGTCGCATGGTTATCCCTTACTGGGCCCCAGGTGTTTTATGAGGGTGAGCCTTCTTCTTGGGCACTCTCGATCCGTCGACAGGTGATAGAGCCCTGCTCTCTTAAGGAGGTACCACATATTCCTTTTAGACCTTCACATGTTTCAGTGGACACCTCTTGGGAGATTTTGGCTAGCATTTCCTCTTGGCACATTTGGAGAGCCAGATGCACAGAGGCCTTGGATGGCACCCAGATACACCCATCACAGGTGTTCACGGGTATTTGGAGTGACACGGTTCACACTTTGATAGCCATATGGGCTAACATGCAGGGCCCTTCGCGGGCAGCCTCTTCTAGGAGGACTGTATTTCTTGGAGTTTGGAGGGGTTCTCCCTTTTTCTCCGAGGTTGCTACCGGATTGAGATGGCACTATCAGCCCCAATCCTTTCTTTTTGGCTCTTGAGCTTTTCATGCATTGCATGGTGTATCCCTTATTCCCGTATGGAGCTTGCTCTAACGGTTTTCTTTAATACTTAATAGAAGTCTCTTTTTTGGAAAAAAAAAAGAACAGAGATGGATTGTGAACACAAGAGAACAAGAAGTGAACACAAATGAACTCCAACTGAAATGTTCAACCAAATGAAGTACAAGTACTTGGTATATATAGTCCAAGTACTAACACACAAAATAGACTAAGTCCTAGTCTATCCTACGCCACCATATCATTGTATATCTCTACAAATCCTTGGGTCATCCTTTTTGAAAGGTAGTTAATGTAACTTTCCAAATGCACACCCTTCACACACCTCTTGAACGGGCTGCTGTAATTTTGGCAAACCTTCAACCATATTATGATTATGCATGTACAGAAAAGCTCAATGATGCGCATGACCAAACCTTTCATGCCATAAATCACTAGGAGTAGCATATGAGACAACCAAAGCATGCTAATTATTGGGCTAAGCATCAAGTGTGTAAAGACCCATGCATAAGTGCCTGTAGCCACAATCTCATACCCTTTCTTTGAATCCTTGATCCTGCATTAATCATCCTGAAATTCCACAAGCAAGTGCTGATCATGGGCAATGGATGGAAATGAAATGAGATTTTTTCTGGAGTCTAGAACATACCAGACATCACGGATATACTTTTTCTTTCATGAATCCAAAAGGATGGGAACATCTCCCACTCCTGTAATGTCCTGAGATGCATCATTCGCACAAGTAGCATGTCTGCCATGAACAGGTTTGATTCCCACTCTCCCGTGTGCTCCTGTCGCACTTCTGTCGCGGAGAACCAAGTTCTGTTGCTGGGTGAGCCATTGTACCAGCTTCCGTACCTATTGTCTCGACCTCCTTGCCCATTTCGGCCGTACATCAGCTCTGCACGCTGCTCTAGCCCGCCATTTGCGCCTACATCAGCACCGTACTAGTCCGTACAAATGTACATACTATTTTTGTACAACCCGCCATGAGCACAGCCTTGCCAATTCCGTACAGTTCGAACAATTGTCCAAAATCCGTACATGTTACATGCCCATTATACAGTCAACTCCATGCTCCTGTAGCAACTCATTGCCTCTGCTCCCCGGACCTGCATACCTGCCTCAGCTTATTAGAATAAACTGAAATATTCAACCAAATGAAGTACAAGTACTTGGTATATATAGTCGAAGTATTAACACACAAAATAGACTGAGTCAGTTTTGGTTCTAGTGAGTCCTAGTGTGAGTTTTAGTCTAGTGTGTCCTATGGATGCCACGTGTCACATTGGGAGTCATCCCATGTGCATTGGTACTCATATGTGTGTGTGTGCTCTATATAACAGCTGTAGTTGTCACTTGCCACATCAATCTAGTATCAAGCCTACAAGCTCTTTGGTCTACATGTGACTACTTTCATTTTGTTCATTGCTCTTTTTATTTCATTTCCATTTCATTATGTCTCTCTTTGAGTATTATTATCTCTCTCCCTAGCCTACCCTCTCTCTCTCTCCCTCTCCGCCATACACCTTCATGTGGTATTAGAGCCTCCTTTCCTACCTTTCACTTCTCCGTGGTCAATCTAGAGGATGAGGGAAGCCTGCAAATGGAAGCCATCCTCTCCTCCATGATTGAGCTCCCTTTCACTCCTTTCTCCCCACGTTGTTCTCTTCTCGTACCTTAGCCTCACCTTCGGAAGCTAAGGAGCTTGGTTTGCTGCCCGTAAAGGAGCAACTCGGTCACCATTCTTGTGTGGGCGTCTTCGTAGAGAAAAAAGACAGCATTTTTGCTAAAAAACAGTCCATTTTTTGCTCATTTTTTTGGGGAGATGTTTCTACTGCTGGTCGCCCTAAAAACAACCTCATTTGGATCCCGTTTTTGAAGAAATGACCTACTTGAAAAGAGTTGCTGCTACATCGACCATTGGCATCCTTTGCCCTCGGTTGAAGTACCATTTGCAGCTTCCTATTGCCTCGATTGGTACCCCCGATTTGTTGCTCTATCTGCCACTTTTGCCCATGGGATTTCTACCTGTGGGAGCTAATAGTCCACCACTTGTGGGAGCTACTAGTCTAGCGCTTCTGCCCGTGGGATTTCTATCTACCACTTCTGCCCATGGGATTTCTACCTGTGGGAGCTACTAGTCCACCGCTTCACTACCTCAGATCAATTTGATACCATGGAGCTTCGTCCTCGTGAAGAAGTCATATCACCCAGGGAGAAAGCATTGGCTCGTATCGGTATGAGGTTGGATAACAAATTCCTTCGTCACTTTGATCCCACTGCTTCAGCCACGGAAGTCAAAGCCAAATTTCCAACAAATCTTTATGCCACATCTACTAGATCTCACCGCCGACGAGCTTTATCTATTGTTTAATAGATAATGGTTAGGAGTACTCTACCTTGGATTGTTTCCCAAAAATGAATGAAATAAATTATTTGTGTTGGGTCAATAAAGATTCTCAGCCTTGGATAGTCCTCCTAAAATGATGTATTTGTTACGTGTGGCTCCATGTCCCTCATTAGTCCCTGGAGCCAGGAGGGGGGTGTACTATGGGAGCCATGTCTATTTATTAGGCCTGGCATGTGAGTTCTAAGATGTTGGTGCATTGATTCCTATGAGTTGGTCATGCATCCATGCATGATGAGCCTCTGAGCCATGCTAGGTGAACCTCTGAGTCTATACCATGCTCAATAGCCTCTAAGCCATGCTCACTTGCCTCTGAGTTAGCATGGGAGCCATGTCTAGTTCTAAACCATCATTGCACAGCTCGATGACCATCATTGTCATGTTCTGTTCTTGGTTCCATTCCAGTAGTCACTCGCCTTTCTTCCATGGGGGGGTGTTAGGAAATGGAATAAAGTTGAGTCAATTTTGGTTTGTTCTAGTGAGTCCTAGTGTGAGTTTTAGTCTAGTGTGTCCTATGGATGCCGCGTGTCTTATTGGAAGTTATCCCATATGCAGTGGTACTCATATGTGTGTGTGTGTGCTCTATATAAGAGCTGTACTTGTCACATCAATCAAGTATCAAGCCTACAAGCTCTTTGGTCTACATGTGAGTACTTTCATTTTGTTCATTGCTCTTCCTATTTCATTTCCATTTCATTATGTCTCTCTTTGAGTATTACTCTCTCTCTCCCTAGCCTACCCTCTCTCTCTCCCTCTCCACCATGCACCTTCACCATCGTAGTCTATCCTACACCACCATATCATTGTATATCTCTACAGAAGAAAGGAGGATTCAAGAATGTGGATGGCTCATAGGGAGAGGCAGAGAAACTAAAGGGGGGGCCAAAGGAGTAGTAGAGATAAGAGTGGCAAAGATTAGGGAAAAGTGGAAGTAGTCGAGGGCAGAAGGGGCAGCAAAGGGAAGTGGAACCTTAACATAGGGGCAAGCGTGGCTGTCCGCCTGTATGTAGTGAACCAAATAGCAAGCCTTGACACAGCAGAGAAAGAAAAAGGGGCTGTTGAGGATAGATAGGGAGGAAGTGGAGTTGGAAGGGATGAACAAAGGAAGGGCTTCGCCATTCCATATTCTTCTCCAAACGTCCCATTCTTGGAACAAGCCAATCTTGATTGGAACAAGTAGTTTTCCGGGTTGCCAATCTCTTTCTTCAGCTTGTGGGGAATCCCTTTTTCAGGCCAGAGGAGGTGGACAAAGCAAGGGGCTGAGTGGAGGCGAGGCTGGTCTAATGCGTGACTGGCTGGCCAGCCCTGATTGAGGGTGAGGTGAGATGAGCGAAGGATTGGTTCTAGTTTTTGAAGATTGAAAATAATTATAAGACTTCAGGGACCATTAACGTAAAAACTCCAAAACATAAGAAAATCTTCAGCTTTCTGTTATGATTGATATTGTAGGACAAGGCATTCTAATGTAAGGAATGACCAATGTATTGTACTCAGATTCACAGTGGGCGTACAAAAACACTTGAAGAATGTATACTTCAGGAATATTGCTTAACATTGCATTTTTTCAAGGGAACCATCTCCCTCGACATGTATGAGGTAAATCATTTAGTTCATTCTCCCCACAACTTACTGTCTTCGAAGGTAAAAATTTATTATCTTGTTAAGTGTCTACTGGTTTATATTTGCAGGGCATAAGAGCAAAAATCATTGATAAAGATTTTGCTCCTAAGGTACTATCTAAGTGGAAATATGTGTGGTCAGAAGATCCTTTCTGCTCATCATTTAATCATTTTTAGTAGTGAATTTATCAATCTCAAATCAGGGACTCACAAGTCCTCCTGTGCTGTTCTAGTGGGATCCGGCTTGCTTGTCAGAGGTGACAGACAAAAAACTTGATCAAATTTTTACACCATTGGGGGAAGAAGAGACGCTTCAATCAAAAAGGAGAAGCTTGCGATTCAAACCATAGAATGCATGGTGTGCTTGATGGGCTAAGTTTCTACGGACCATTTTCTGCAATGCAGTTGCTCTGAGGTAATTTACGTGTGTCGGATTTACAATTCAGAATTAGTTGTACGATATCCTGGTTATGCAAAGGTAGAAACATGACAGCTGAAAACTGTTTGATTTTTCTTAAATTTCACAACAGAAACTCTTTCATTGGTGTGCTTTTGTTGGAGTACTTCCTGAAAATCATTTGCCATGTTTGCAGGGAAACACAGTCAGCCCAAGCAGACAAGAAGAAATTCAAGATCTACTAGAAGGATATTTTAGCCAATGCTTTGTAAAGGCTACATTTCAAGACAGTCTATGACTGTAGTATGCTGGAATATAAAATACCATAGATCTTGAGTTTTTGTCAGTGTGTTATCAAGGTCTTTTTGAGAGAGAGAGAGAGAGAGATGATGACGACGACAATGATGATCATGTTTATGCACCTAGGCAACCAAAAACAGCATCACAAAAATAGAAAGAGAGAGAGACAAAGAGAGTGTGTGTGTGTGTGTGTGTTGTGTGGTAATTCTCTTTGGCGAATGCATCGGCCAGCTACGCAACAACATTAATCGCTTCCTTCGCCTAAGTGCTATCTTTTGCAAAACACTAGAACTCATTCTGGAGGTCCCATGTTACCTCGATACCCATTTGCCTCCACTCAAGTTCAATCCCAATGAATGGATTAATGCTCAGATTATAAGCCGACTCTATCAAAGAGTGATCTTCTTAGAAGCACGCCTCATATCTCTATTCAAACAAATGGTGGATACATGCTACCTGAACAAATGGTGGATAACCCTTAAGAAGAACAAAATTTTCAAAATGATTAAGATTAATGACATCAACTAACTTTTTTTTTTTAAACTACTACTTTTTTGCTTGCTAACCACCCTTGTACTTTCTTTTGCATTTTTCCATAAACACCTTTTTACTCATTTAAGTTAAACAAAAAGCTTAAGCTAAACTCTAGCTACAAAGCACCCAATTATTCTATAATAGAACTTAAATGTTTCACAAATAGCTTTACTTCCATTAACCCACCTTGATACAATGTAATTTTAAAATATGTGCCTCAAGCTCTATAATGTGACTTTTCCATTCCTTGAGCACTCACATCCAATAAACCACATTCTTGAAGAAATTATGGACAATGAGAATAAATAATTATTACAACCATGCAAAATACACCAAAGAAATAAATTCAATTACAATTAATATTTTAAAAACATGGAGACCAAGCATACCAAGTAATGAGTAATGTGACTTACCCATCCATCAACCATGGCTTAAACAAGGCGAATTTCATTTAATGAGCCTACCCTCATTAAAATTTAAAGTGGATTATAAGAAGGATCCCATACTACTACTAAGCTATTAAAAAAATCACCATGTCCATTTTTAAATAACATAATCATCTATGTGAGACTGATCTAGCTACTCTAGTGTGTTATGTGCTCATATGCTATAGGATCTAAATAAAAAGAAAGGTAGAAGCAATGTCAAAAGCTAGGTAAGTTCATTTCCTACAACTTTAAAAATCCCTTTAATCGAGATATCATGCATGGTAGTTTGTGGATGAACATGATTCCTAAAAGAGAAATGCAAAAGAATGAACAATGTATTAGACACATTTTTATAAGCTCACGCATTAACAATTCTTCACATCCCAATTTCTTGTTTATAATAGCTAAATGTGACAAGTAAACATGGTTAGCTCTTGTAATAATAGAGTTACCACTTCACTAGAAGCCTCTATCACCACTCATCAAAGAATTTTTAAGAATTTATGCAATTTTTACTTGATGAGTAAAATCACAATTCACAATCAACAAACTAATTCTTAAAATAAATCACAACTTTCCATTCATCTCTTTGTATTTGCTACAAAAATTTCACTACATATCCCCCAAATCCCAAATGCTAAATGAGAGAGCATCAATCACACCAAGGTATCTTCTATGATAGCTAGAGCACAAGCTCTGATCTTGCTCTACCTTGCAATCAATATACCTTTGTAAGACTAGAATATCATACAATTTTAGATTTTTTATTGTTCTAAAGATCAAAAATCCACAAAGAAAATAAAAGAGAATGAGAGAGAAAAAAGAGATAAACAAAAACTTTTATGAAGAACAAAATAAAGACATCCTACCAAACAAAGTGAACTTTGTTTGGTAGTCTTTATGACAACTACCATGGACAAAGACCACCATGCACAAAGCAAAAAAAACCAATTTCATCCACAAACTACCATGCATGATAGCCAATACAAACACAATAAATAAAAACAAGAAATTTCATTTTTTCCTCATCACCACCAAAACATATACCTTAATAAGACCCACCCATTAGGGGCACACAAAAAAAACAAAGAGAGGGGAGAGAGAGAGAGTGTTTGGGGAAATAGGGGGAGCGAGAAAGAGGGTATGTTCGATTTTCAGGGCGGAATCCCCTCAAGAGTTCAAGGAAGAACAAATCAACTCCCCAATCAGACCCTCGGTATACAAGCAACTTCAAAGATGGAACCCCATAAATTCTTGGATAGAGAGCCTCTCCCTTTGTAGCCTTCCTAGTCGATGATGAGGCCAAAAGGGTGCTAGTGTATGCGCACAGGTATTGTGCGATCAGAAGGAGAAGCACCGATAATTTGCAGCACCGTAGGATGCCAGCTAAAAGCCACTCCTCCATTAGACAAATTAGCAAGGATTTCGACGAAGCTTTTCATCAGGGTGAAATTTTGGACTTAGACAAAGCTATTCATCTCGAAAACGAGAGATAAACTGAAGCCGAGAATTCTGGCCTACATGAAGTCGAGATCCACAGGAAAAGTTGAGCAAACGACTGGACTGTCAGTCGACTAAAGTTTAAGCATTACCAAACAAGAGTTTAAATTTAAGCTCTGCTGCCTACCTCTGAACATGAGCTTGAAACTCAAATGATCAGTAGCGTATACACCCACAAGATTGAAACTCAAATGATCGCTGGCCACTCGCACTACTCATTCAACGCTTTTGTTCGAGTAACGCGGGTCGAAGCAAAGAAACATGGATCCGCCCAAGCGAGACGAAGAGACCGGAACAGCATTTTACGCGAACAATGAACCGAACAACACGAAAAGCCAACTTTCAGCAACGAAATTGCCTTCCATCAATACCACATATAGAAAGAGAAGCTGAAAATGCCCAAAAGATGGTGGTGTTAAAGAACACCATTGTGTGAAAAGCCTCTGGACTGCGAAGCAGAGCACCTCAGCCTCCAAACCCGTAAAGGGTGCGGCCCTGTCGCTTCAAAGCGTAAACGACATCCATGGCAGTGACAGTCTTGCGGCGGGCGTGTTCAGTGTAGGTGACAGCATCACGGATGACATTCTCAAGGAAGATCTTGAGGACGCCGCGGGTTTCTTCATAGATAAGGCCACTGATGCGCTTGACACCGCCACGACGGGCGAGGCGACGGATAGCAGGTTTGGTGATACCTTGGATGTTATCGCGAAGGACTTTGCGGTGACGTTTGGCACCACCTTTGCCAAGGCCCTTGCCACCTTTTCCACGGCCAGACATGGCGATGAAGAATAAATTCAAGCACAGAATTCAAGCTTTCAAGTTTCTTGCAGAAAAATTCAAATAGCAAAGAAGACGATGAAGATGAAAACGACGACGACGCCTTTATATAGTCCCCCTCCTCCCCTCCCCGCCGTCCGATCCCCTATTTTGAACGCTTCAGATGTACCCTCTTCCTGACCGTCCGTTCTTGGCCATCCAACGCTTCGCCTTTCCTCTTCCTCGATCCATGCTGCGGATCGCGTCGTATTCCATCCCAGCCGTCCATCTCTGCCCCCATCGCACGGTTGCCTTCTCATGCCCCTAGCGCCCTTCAAAAATTCAAATTCGTGTGTGTGTGTTTTTCTCCTTCTCCACATGAAACTCCCATAAGGGTGTTTAAACACTTGCTCCCCCGTGGGCTTCCACAAGGCTCATGGACGGGCAAGATTACTCGCCATTCAGTAAATGCATGGGCAGTTGCCATAGTCTGTAAGCTCCCTAATTTATGACCTCGTGGATAGCGGCGACATGCCCTGACGTGGCCGCTACTCAACATCCTTACATTGGCTGCACAAAAGGGTAGTGCCCATTAGCATCGCCAAGCCTCGCCCATCCAAAAATCATGCTCACATTGTGTTTTAAATCCCTCTGCTACCAAAGGGCATGCTCCTTCCATAACAAAGTGGGCCAACTTCTTCTGTTCATTATAATTACACTTTTTTTTTCCCTTTCGTATCCACACATGAGCACTATGTGCGTAACCACAAATTCCTCACCCCTTCTCTCACTTGGGCAGTGTGTATCGTACATGAGCATGGCACTCAGAAACTACGCGAATAATACATGCTTGTAGCAATAGACCTAGCACATGCTAGTTGGGACTTGATCCATGCAATTCCACTCTTATGAGCATAGCTAAGAGACCCACAATCCAAGACCCATTCTCAATGGCCTTCAAACAAGAAGAGAGACCTTCTTGTAAGTTTAATCTCCTATTTCCAAAACTCAAGCCAATGGAGGGGGGTTGAGTTGATAATTACCTTGGTCCACAAGGCAAAACAACAATCAAATGCCTTGCTTTTCATGGATCCACCTACACGTAAGAGACAAGAAAATAACCAATTTGTTGATTAACCACATGACAAACCCATTAAGAAAGAATCATGTACCTTGCTCAATATTATATTCGTGTCATGTAATTAACATGGAACAAAGCTGCTAGCCCAAGAAATATTTTTATTCATAGATTAATTATTTCTTTTGGGCTAGATATGCATTGTCGCCTATGCACTAGTTTAATGCCACGATACCCCCATTACTCTCAGTTCTTCACGCCAACATCTCTCTTGATCCAATAGCTTGAGCTAAGCTACAATATTGTATGTCTATGTAGTCACTATCTAAGTATTTACATGGTGCAAAGCTATGTGTGTGTTCTTGGTTATGACTGCACAGATGCCAGCTGCACGACTTCCGTTTATATTATTTTCCTTTGTAGCTATGCAGCATTGAGCACTTGAAGACAGAGATTACTTGTATTCGTTGAATACATTGCAGTAACTCAATGAGCAATCCCACCTTTGAAAAACCCATATATGAATGGTCTCTAGACCTTCAAAGCAGCCTATTGCTATAGGAGGAGCCCCAACAATAGCACTGTACTATTTGAGAGCTACTCATTATATATATATAGTATGGATGTACAAAGATTTTTTGAAATAATATACAGGTCTATTTTTTCAAATTTTCTCCTTACTTTGAAAATGTCCCAGGTACACAGTGAAGGGAAAGGACATGAATAGACTGTTAAAAAGGTTTAATGAACCTCCTTAGGGTGCATACTGTTAGGATTTATTGGTTTCATTATGCATTCTGATAGAATTTTATGAATCCTGCAAGGATTTTACCCCATCAATGCTTAAGTTAAAATCAAGATGAGGTTAAAAAATACAAGAGATTACGTATCACTATGCTATTAGTGATTTTCAGATGTATTAAAGGACATATACCATACGACATATTTTAGTAAGATGGGCATGCAAATATCCATATGAATGAAGTGGAAAGTGCATAGAGATTTTTATGGATCCCTTTATTTTTTTAGATAATGCTAGGATGGTTGGGCATTGAAGCCTACAGTTACAAGAGCACTACAATGGTTCTAATTCTTGTTGTGTCTTGATTGATGCAGGTGAGTCCAACCGCTTACCTCAGTATTCACACGTTCTAGTGTTCTAGATTCCCCCAAAATGTTGACTCTCAAAGAACCCCTTAATTTTTTTAAACAATGAAATATTTGTAATCTTACATAGGATAAATGCATCTTTCCAACTTACTTTAGTAGTAGAAGGGAAAGGGCCCACATCATCTGGAAAGTAAGGGCTCACTACTTGACTCCCTTCCTTATTTTATGATGGGACCTCAAATGGGGTAGGCATGCGTGCGCGTGCACACACACACACGCGCGCACATGCACTATCCTTTTCTTCCTTTTTTCCATGCAACTTACATTCTTTCCCTTGTTATGCCTGTGGTAAAACTTTTCTAACTATGTCTCCCCTCTCTCTCTCTCTTCAAATAAAACTTCCTCCCACACTCTCTACGGTTCCCCTCTCTTTCTTCTAATTTCCCTCACACCCTTGTCAATTTCCCCCCCCTTTTTGTTCCTAATCTAAAGCGTATTTTTAAATTAAAATATTTTTTCTCCCAATATATTCCTAGTTTTCTAAAATTTTATAAAATCTTCCTAAATTCTCCCTATTATTTTTTCTCCCTATTTTGTCTATTTTTCTTTTTTTAAATAAATATTTCTATATGTTTCCTCTCTTTCTCTCTCTCTCTCTCTCTCTCTCTCTCTCTCTCTCTCTCTCGCTCTCTCTCAACTTTCCCTTAGTTCTTCCAATTTCATATTTTCTCCTCCAACTAATCACTGCTCTGTCTTTTTGGTAAATTCCCTAAGTTTAACTCTCTTAAACTTCTCCTCTCCCTATTTTTCCTCTCTCCCTATTTTTCTCTAAGTTTTGCTTTTCCTCTTTTTTCCCCCTTTTTTTCCTAATTTCATTTATTTTATCCTAATTTCCTATTTTCCCCTAATTATTCCCTATTCCTCCCTATTTCTTCCTTTTTTTTCTTTTTTTCTCTAATTTCTTCTAGATTTTTCCTTTCTTTATTTGCTATTCTCCTAATTTCCCACCTTTTCCTTTAATTCTTGCCCTTATTTCCTATTTCCCCCTAATTGTTCTCTATTTCTCCATATTGCTTCATATTTTTCCTAATTCCTTCAAATCCTTTCTATTTTCCCTAATTCTTCCCAAATTTTCTAATTTTTCCTTCTTTGAAATTCCTTCTTTAAAATTCTTTCTTTAATTTTCTTCTTTTTTAAATTCTTAAAAATCTTTCTTTAAATAACTTTAAAATTCCTTGAAGCTCCTCTTTCTTATAAATTCTCCTTCCCTTATGCTCTAAATCTTAAAATTACATTTATTGCTCTAATCCTTAGTTTCTCCCCTCCTCCTCCTCCTTTACATTCACACACCTAAGTACACTAAGTTTTTCCGCCTTACATAACCATTTATTTACTTTTCCTTAAACTCACCCCAATCATTTTTACACTTAAAGCATAATATCAAAAATTAGCTTTATAAGTCTATAGCATGAGCAACTATTTTTATTGTGATCCCATAAGAAGGGAGGGGTGTTTATGACACATGCCTTCCCAACTAAGTTAAAACATGGTTCTTATCATTTTTCTCATTGGATGGTGGTAGGTATGCAGACTCCCCTTTTTAATACAAGTGATACTTATGATGACTTATCAAAGCAGAACTTGTCTGTCTCTAAGTTATATGCTACTATTCCAACATAGACCCATTCCTGGCATCCTCCTGGCTAAGTCAAAAGCATGGAACCAACTATCTAAATTAATAACTCAATTCTTGTTGATCTTTTTCCTTTCCCAATCATCCCATGTTATATGCTACAACCTATTTCTCTTAGTTATAATCATCTCGTATTTTTCAATTTTGGTGTAAATTAGTATTATTTCAATACACCTTTTGTTGATGCAGTATTGGAAATGTCAATCTTAAGTTAAAATTTGGGGTGTTCAGTGAGCAGTAATCTAGTGAATTTTAGCCAATCAATGGTTTATTTTTTAAAGGGATGCTCATTTTTACCTAGCCTAGCCTATAATTTCTCCCAAATTTTCCCTTGGCAAATAAGTCTTAGGACCCCAAAGCTTACAAAGATCTGTATTAGGCACTTTTCGTGTATATTAAAAGGTATATATGTTCTTGAACTTTCTATATTAATTACCATCTCGTCCTTTTCGGCTCATCTTAGCTAGACTTCAATGCTTATGAATCATTTTTTTCATGAAAAATTATTGGATTTATATTGATAAGATAAAAAGGAGTGCATTACAAAATCATCTCGATACATTGCACTTATGGAGTAGCTAAAGAGGTAATTTCAACTGTGATGATGGTTTCATGCTGTCACCTATGGTGGTCTAGTGTTGCAATGAGGTTTTTATCGACTTAGTTCACAAATGGAATCATATTAAGTTAATTTACCGACCAAGAACTAGCCTAAAACATGGAGCACTAGATCTAAAGTTGTTGATGTAAGTGGGCTATCGAATATGGGGTTTTTGTCATGGAAAGGTATACTTGTTCTTATACTTTGTATTGACTATCATCTCCTCCTTTTTTATTCACCTTTGGCAAGGACTAAAGGAGTGTATTACAAAACATCTCATTATTATACTTTTGGAGTAGCTAAAGAGTTGTTTTAGGACCCCGTACAAATTTCTAAGACTTATAAAAGCCTTAATGAAGAAATGCAGATGGCTTCATGATGTCACCTATGGTGGTCTTTTGTCACTTAATCAATAAAATGTTTTTTGGATAATTTTGTTATACAATAGAGTTTTTTTAAGTTATTTCACCTAAGGTTATTTTATTAACCAAGAACTAGCACAAAGCCCAAAATTATCAAAGTTCATGATGTAAGCAGCCTATCAAATCTGGATTTTCTCTCATGGACTACCTTGGAAATATAAAGTAATGAAACTAGGATTTGGAATATATTTTTTCTTTCACTCAAACATTTTTTTGATGCATGCTTTTTAAAAAACTATAAAGTTTGAGATATGGGAACCCAATTTACTATATATGTCACCTATTAAAATGAATTTTAAACTAGCGTCAAAATTCACTGTATGAAAAAGTGAACCAGATCTATATTTATGAAGCTTGAAATTGACTCGATCAGTGAATCTAGGAACTTTTTTTTTTGGGCAAAGAAAGGAAACTTTCTACTAATGCTTGAAAAACCCCATACAAAATGTTCAAATTGCAATCTTTTAGCCAAGCACTAGCTTGTTGGGATAGTGCAATTTTTTAGTGCAAAAACCATTCATGGGGTAAGTGAATTCTATGAGTAATATATTGTTTGTGTAACGGCTTGGAATGATAACTTATTTTCGAGAGCTTGATGGTGCCAATTACTGCTTATGGAGCTTCATAGTCAAAAACCTATTGGCTGCCAAATGTTTATGGGGACATGTAAAGGGGGATGAATCCTATCTTGCAAATGTTGCTTCTTATGCACTAGCAACACTTGCTAAAATTCAAGAAAAATTATTGGCTAGATCTACATTTACAATAGTTGTAGCTACTACAACTAAACAAATAATATTCTCATGATGCCCACTTGCCACAATTTCATTCAATCAAGATGTTTGTTATCCCTCACATTAGGTCTTGCTGGACTTCTTTGCATGCTTGGAATGCCAACGTAGTACGCTAAGGACAAATCAAGAGGTTCGTTTCTCAAGAAGGAGGTTGAGAAATTGAATATGCATGAAGGAGATAATGTGTTAAAGCATCTAAGTAAGATCTAGCACCTTAGAGAGTAGCTTCTCAATATTGATGAGATCATTTGTGTTGTTTGAGCAATAGGTTGTATGCATCCTATTGCATGAAAGGTTGGATGAAATACAACTTATTGCTCAAATAAGTTAAGTTGTTGCATGATACATTGGGAGCAATATAACCTATTTTTCAAATCAAGGAAAGGCCTTCATTTAAGCAATAAGTGGTATTGCATGCAACCTATTGCCCATGCACAAGTTGGCTCTAGGTTGTGTTCCATGCAACCTATTACCCAAGCAACATATTGTGTTGCATGCAACCTATTGCTCAAGCAATACCTTGGATGGAAACGCAATGAGTTGCTTGAATTTTAAAAAGATATGGATTTCAAAAGGATGTCGAGTCGCTCTCCAGCCATAGGTTGGTGGAAAAGCCAAATTTTGTGCAACACAACCTCTTCTTCCCATCCTATAAATGAAAATCTTCCCCTTATTCATCTAATTGTGTGTCCATGTCTCAATAGAATCAACATCCTTCTTAATATCTGCTCTTAAATTATGAGTCTAGGATATTACTGTGGCGATGTGTCAAGGTATTACCTCCATAGCACACCTATAGTCATGTGTGTGTGTTAGAGGCATTGGTGGGTGGTATATTAATGCCACCTAGATGATTGCTAGATTCTAGGGGCTGGTAGATTAGATCATGGAGCTTGGTGGCCTTTACATTGAGGTCACATATGATGTCACTATGGGTATAGAGGTTGCATACGTATGGTCCTCATTCCTTTTGATCTATGCACTTGTTCTTGATGCTTTGAGTGCCTTCATCATTCTTATGTTTCTCTTCTTCAAGAATTACATGGAACACTTTAAGATATATAATAGCTTTCCATCTTTATTGCATATGTACATGGAAAAAATGGTTTCACATGACTACACCTTCACATAGAAATCACAAGAGCAAAGAGAGAGAGAGAGAGAGAGAGAGAGAGAGAGAGAGAGAGAGGATTGATCTCAATATCATGTTCGAAGTTGTGCATAGCACTAACACAAAAGAGTGCTAAAAAGGAAAGGGTTGGAAACCCTAACCCTAACCCTTAAAGTATATTCTTTATTTTCAACTAAATATAGGGTACAGTTAGTCATTTATGATGTGCTCTCTAGCTGTGCCTCCTCTCCTCGTCTCCACTCTTCCCTCTCCTCTCTCCATATTTGTTCATGGTACCAGAGCTCATGGTTTTGCCTTCCATTGAGGCACCATTCTGAGACTGAGGGATCGATTGAGTGAGCATCCCTTTAATTATGTTGATAAAAAAGAATTTCCATCCATTCATAAATCTAGTGTGCTCTCTCTCCACTATTCCCCTCTCCTCTCTCCATATGTGTGTGTGTGTGGTAGACAAGACAACAAACCCTTTTGCATATTTAAAAGACAAAGGCATCAGGGAAGAGAAAAAAATAGAACATTATAGAGTAAAGGAAGTGCTTGAGTGAGCAGGTAAAAACACATACGAGAATGTATAAAAAAGTATGTAAGAGTTCAATTGACAAGGAATGCCAAAAATGTTTTAGCAAAAAAATAATAATTTACAAACTAAATTAAAGCCAGTGAAGTCTTGACAAGCATCTCTTTTATTGAAGAGAATCTGCATACCTGCCACCATTTAACAAGAAAACATGATAAGAACCAGGTTAACTTAAGTTGGGAAGACAAGTGTCATAAACACTCTTCCCTTGTTATTGGGGTCATAATAAATTAGAAACTTAGCCATAAACTTAACTAGCACTATGTATAAAAGTTTCTAAGTGTCAAGGAATGGGTATATGCGAGTGTGGATTTGGTAGAGTGAATAAAGTAAAAGGTTAGGTTGTGTATTTAGGTAGGAGGTTAGGAGAGGAATTGTATAGGAAATATATTTACAAACAAAACAAAGGGTGTATGACAAAATTACTTGGGGAACTAGTAAAGGAAAGAATAAATGGAGACATATAAAGGGAAGAGTGAGGGAAAAATTAAGAGGGGTCTTTATTTATGGTAGTTAGAAAGAAAGGGCGGGGGAAGAGATTGGAAGGAAATAGTTAGAAGAGTAAAGAAATAGTAGGTGGGGGGGTTTATTATTTGGGAAAGTAAGGGAAATTGATAGTTTAGGAAGAAATAGGTAGAGCTATTTAATCAAGAAACTAGAGTAGAAAATAAGGGTGAGGAGGGAGCGAAAATTATAAGCTCCCTATTTTTTACTTAGGGCTAGAGGGGGGAATTTAGAAGTAGGTGGATAAATTAAGAATATAAGGAAATAAGAGGGGATAATTGAAGTAAAAATTAGGGGGAGAGGGGGGTCGAGAAATTAGAGTGAAAATTTTATAAGGAAGGCTAGAAGATAGAGTAGAGAGGGGGGTTTAGGAAGATTGAGAAAAAGGGAAGGGAGAGGCAAAAAAAAGAAAGGAGGGAGAGGAGGGGGGTTGTTTAAAGGAGAGGTAGATGAAAAAAAAAAAGGGAGGGGGAGGCGGGGGGGGGGGATTAAAGAAAGGTAGATAAATAAGTAAACAAAATTAAAAGAGGAAAAAGGAAAAAGGGGGGGGGGAGGGGGTAGGTGTGTAAGAAATAACAAATAACAAGAAATTTAAGAACGCGAGTGTCCATTGGGAGCATGCAGCGAAGGCGCAAACATTGGAGGAAGGCACGGGAATAGACAATCATGCCAGGAGTTATGCTACTCTTGTGTCTGGGGGAGTTTGAAGGGGCCATAGTGAGGGAACGAGGCAATTCGATGGCGACGTAGCAATTGAGGGTTTGGAGGATGGAGCAACAAAGATCAAGCGGGAGTGCAGTGGAGCGATCAAGGCCATTGGAGCACTGATGGAGAAGTAGCAGTGCAGTCGGCTGGGAGTGTGGAAGATATTGTAGGCTCTGGAGCCAGACAGTTTGCATAGGTGGTAGGGAGAGGGTAGTTTACATGGCGGGTGGAAAATGTGAATTGCAGCAATGCGATGGGAAAGGAGGTGGGGAGCCGGGTCTTTTAAATAGGGGGTTTGGTCAGTTGGGGGAGTCAAGATAAAGTAGATTTGGGAAGGCATGACGTTAGGGTGGCTCAGCACATGCAGATGCGTGCCGACGAGAAAAGTAGGACGGCCATAAAATGGTGGGGGGGCGGGTAAAAAAAACCGAGGAAGGGGGTCTTTTTCTTTAAGGTAGTATAAATAGAGTAGCCGATTGCTAATACTTAATCAATTGCATAAGGAAATAATAGTACTTAGTAAGGAATTTAGAAAAATAAGGAAAGGTTTAGGAAAATGTAAATTTAGAAATCTTGGAAAACATAAGAGCGAAAAGATTAAATATGGAAAATTAAAATAGGAAAGAATAAGGAAAAAATAAAAAATTGAACATTAATATAAAGGAGAAAAAAGGAATTGGACATTAATATAAAGGAGAAAAGGAATCAGGGAAAAACTATAAATTGAAAAATAAAATTTGAACATTACTATAAAGGAGAAAGGAATAAGGGAAACATACATTTTTGTAAAAGAAAAGTAAGGGGGGTTTTAAAGGGTAGCTAAAAAGAATAATAAAATGAAGAAGGAAATAGTGGAAATTAAAGGAAGAAGAGAAAAAAGGAGGGAAGGGGAAATTAGAGGAGAATTAAAGAAAAATAGGGGGTGGTGTTGTAGGTGGGAAGACAAGGGAGCCAGGGTTTAAAAAATGGGAGGAAGGGGTAGGAAGTGTGTGTGTGTTTAAGATTTAGATAAGAACCCCTCAAGAAGGTCCAAGAGTATATGAACAACATTTCTATATCAAATGATATATGAAGAAGGTATAACTAAAGACAAAAATATGGTTGAATCGTAAAAAGAGAATATTTATAGGATTATAAAGAAAATTTCATGACAAAACCTTTGTACTGTACTTCAACCAGCCACGCTGATACCTACCACCATCCAACCAGCTTAAGTTAGGAGTCTAGCTTAAACCAAAAGGGAAGATAGGTGTCATAGCATAGCTGGACTTGCTATCGATGTCCAAAGAAAAGTAAAAGATTAATCCATGGAAAAAATAAAAAGGATTTGGAAAATTACATAATCCATGCACACACAAATATCTGGATTGAAAATTTATTCTATCCTTTCACACATAAAATATCCCTACACATGCACAAAAACCTTTTATAAATAGCTTTGTAAAGAAAAGGAAGCCATTGAAAAAGTAAAGGCCTATAATTGTAATTTTCACAAAAGAGTGTTAGGGCTTTTCCTTTTCAATAAAAAAATCTTTTTTAAAAAAAGTTTCTTATATTGCCTAAATTATATTGAAATTTTTTATTAATAAGGCTTTTGCAAAAACCCTAATGTATATAGCATCTATAAGGCCCAAAAAAGGAATAAGTGGACCAAGGTGAAAAGGTCCTAAGGCACAAAAGGAATATATGCATATAGCATCTGTAAGGCACAAAAAAGAAATAAGTGGACCAAGGTGAAAAGGTCCTAAGGTCCAATCAGTAGGGCTCAAGGTCTAAAAACATCTTATTAGAAGGTCATAAGGTCCACATTAAAGGTCTCATGATCCTGAGGTCCTTAGGTCCATTTTATGATGTTCATGTGGTAAAATAATGACCAAAGGCTTTCACATGGAAGGCACGAGCCTCCACGTGTGGCTTCAAACTTCTCCACTAGCTCAAGGTCATAGGGCCAAGTGGATGTGTGCTACGAATGTCTAGTGACCAGTCTGTACCTCCATTTCTCATGTAGCAACGTCACTCTTGCTTTTAGGTACCCAATTAAAAGGTATGAAAGTGTAGGCGTGTGCTCAAGTCTTTAAATAGTTCTAAGTCATTGTTTATGGCATTGTAGCTTGTATCAACTAGGTGTCTAGGCCACCCATGACTATTCAGCTGTTCCATTGCACGACTGCGTGGCTGGTAACTAAGCATCGTGCAGCTGAGCAGCAGCTCTGAGCTTACTAGTTTAGTCTACCTCCTTCTTTAATGCCTCGAAGATTGTAAGGGAATAGGATTCACACAAGTCGCGACCCACTACTCCATTCCCCCATGCAATTAAGCATGCGCCTTAGACTCCATGCCATGGCTCCTCCTCTACGTACGTAATACGAGAACTTCAGCTGTTGCAAAAATCTGCGACTCAAGATCACGAGCATTCTCGCCATGTGTCCAAAGTTTATGCATTGGGAGGAAGGCTATGAGGATGCGGCAGAGTGGCAATTCCATGAAAGTGTCTGCATCTTGTCTTGAGCAAGCATTACTTGGATTTGTCAATGCTTTTGGCCCCATTTTTTTAATGATTAATTGAATGTCATGTACAATAATATTTTTGGAACTGGCTATAAAGGGCATCATTCTTTGACCACATCAATCAACAAGCTTTACAACTTGTTAAGTGCAATGTAAAAAGATGGTGTATAAGGAACATCAATTCTAGACCATGAATGTCAAGAAATGATGTGTGTGTGTGTGTGTAAGTGTGTGTGAGAGAGAGAGAGAGAGAGAGAGAGAGAGAGAGAGAGAGAGAGCATGAGAATGTATTGCATGGCAATGTTAACATGGCTTGTAGCTAGTTGATAGTGGAAGGGAGTACTGTTCAAGCAAAAGTGTTGCAAGAGCAAAATAGGGTAGTTGTATAGGGGCGTATTTCTTAGTTTCCTCTCTTTCTCTCACACTTTCAGGGTATTGTTGTTTGCATGACAACTTGGATGAAATATAACTTGTTGCTCAAATAAGCCAAGTTGCTACATGATAGGTTGGGAGCAATATAACCTATTGTTCAAATCAAGGAAAGGCCTTGATTTGAGCAATAGGTTGCAATATGAGGCTATATTCATTGGATATCCAGCTCATCGCTCTGGCTATAAATTATGGAACCAGCCATAGACTTCTCGAGTTTTCTTAAGCATGGACGTTGTTTTTCATGAAGATGTATTTCCAGGCATTGATGGTTCTACAAACTCCATTGATTTCCTTAAATAAGGTTTTCCTGTTCTCATTGTACCTTCCACAGATGAGCTTGGAGATGCTCACCTTGTGGACACATCCGACCACTCAGAGACTGACATGGTTGGTGAAGAGCTTCCTCATTCCATCTCAGATCATCACGATGTTCCTTCTAATGATCCAACTCTTCCCAAGTCTTCTAAGGAGTCTTCTCATCCACATGCTGCATTCGACGATCTATCCTTTAATGATATATACAGAGAGTTCGATGAGCCTAATTTGCCAGAATCTACAACAATTGTTCCGCGCACCTTGCCTCCACGATCACGTAAACCGTCACTTAAGGTCCTTGAAAATGTAAGTGCTTATTATGTTGCTGATTGTCTGTGGGTACAAGCCCAAGCCTACTCTCTCGTCAATAATGGCATGGATCCCACCAATTATGATGAGGCTCTCTCTAGTGTTCAGTCTTCGTAATGAAGAAGAACTTCGATCCCTGCAACACAATTTTACATGGTCACTTACACTAGGATGACATGCTATTTCGTGTAAATGGGTATTTAAGCGCATGGATCATGCTGATGGCTCAATCGCCAAATACAAGGCTCAACTTGTGGCAAAAGGGTATTTGCAAGTTGCAGGCTTGGATTATTTTGAAACTGTTTCCCCTGTCATTAAACCTACTAGCATCAGAGTTATCCTTGAATATGCTACTTATGCAGATCTTGACATACATTGATGTAAAGGCTGCATTTCTCCACAGGGACATTCAGGAGGAAATTTATATGAGGTAACCCCCTAGGTAGATCGGTTCAGGTCATCGACATCGAGTCTATCTGCTGCGTAAGTCTACATATGGCCTCAAACAAGCCTAGGCAAACCCCGGTCTCTACATGGATGACATTCAATTCTTCCACCCGTCAATTCGTCAAGGGAGGATTGAGTGCCACCTTTGATATGGTCGATTTGGGAGAATTGGGTTACTGCCTTGGTATGGAGGTACAACGTGATCGCTCTAAGGGTTCGCTTCACCAATCCTGTTGCGATTCCGAGCCCTTCATCTCCTCTATTCCCATTCTGATTCTTCTCCTCTTGAAACTGCTATCTTCGTTTATCGTAGTTTGATCAGTAGTCTCTTGTACACCATGGTTTGCTGCACGCCTGATCTTGCTTTCACTGTCCTCCTCTTCTCTTAGTTCAGTTCTCGCCCTACTTCATCCATTTAAACGTCTTCTTCGCTATCTTCAGAGAACCATGCATTTTGGGCTATTGTTCACACGTTCCACCTCCGATTTCCAGCTCAATGCTTGTTTAGATGCCAATTGGGGAACATATATTCAAACTGGCCGATCAATAAGTGGTGGTTGTTTCCTCCTTCAAAAGGTTGTTTCTCTCTCGTCCACTGAGGCCGAGTACATTTTCGCTTCTACAGCATCACAGGAGATTGTATGGTTGCCTCGTCTTCTCCTTGAGCTCACGTGCTTATCTCCCTCCACTTCCATTCGTCTCTGGTGTGATAACCAAAGCACCATTGCTCTCACTAAAAACCCTATTCTTCACTCTCGGACAAAGCACTTCGCCCTATACTACCGCTTCATCAGGGAGCTTGTCAAGCAGGGAACTATTCATGTTTCTTACCTCCCTACCTCCGAGATGATTGCTGATATCTTGAGTCACGCCCACGCTTCCAAGCACTACGTGGCTTGCTAGGCGTACACTCTCCTTTTTACAAGGTGTTACATAAATGAATCATCTTTGAAGCGAGTCGTGTTTGAGGGGGGGATGATGAGTCATCCACGACTCACTCACCTAATCAAGGATCATATGTAGGTGCACATGCACACCCATCCGATATGTAAGGGCACATGCACACGGATTTGATATTCAATGTATAGCATTAGGAGGAAAGTGATAATAGAGAGAGTTCTCGCATGATCGAGGTCTATAAGATCATGCCCTTGAATTGATCAATGTACTGCAATACACTTTAGTCTATTGTGGTGGTGTTCTTTGCCATTCGTTTGTTGCATTGCTCTTTCTTCAACATAGCGTGGCCACCTTCTAAAGGTAAGGTGAATTGCAGATGGCCTCTCCCCAAAAGGTGTGTGGGAGTTGGGTCATTTTCGTTCGGCTACTCGGGTGTATCAGGAATGGTCTAAAATCCCATGGTCGGAACAATTCTTGTCGAAGAGCTTCGAGCAGAATTTACCACCTCTGTCTGTTCGGGAAACTCGAAGCTTGTGGCCTATCAAAATTAATTCTTTGGCTTTCTCTAACTTCCGCCTGTTTTTGTCGTTTTCTAAACCTCGGCCACGACGTGATACTGCTGAAAATGCACGAATGTCTGACTTTTGTGTCGAAGCTTATATGAACTATAGTCGTCCACAAAATAGAAGGCACCTCCTAGAGAACGAGTCTATACCCAAAAAAGTGACCTTGTGATGTTTCTCTATACTGCACAGTTCGTTGCTTTAGCTTTGGGAGTCGTCTACGATCGTGGCATCGCTCATCTTGACTAGAGACTGATAGTTGAGGTGCTGTAGGCACCGTTGTAGGCACCGTTGCTAGAGGGTGCTTTGGGCTCTTTGGGCTTGGCTGGTGGTGGCCGAGGCCCTTATGCCAGAGGGTGCCTTGGGACTTGACTGGTGGTGCCACGGTAGCTTGAAGGACTGGTTGGCCGATGCTAAACGGTAAAGTTTGTTCTCTTGCGAGCATTCGAACGTTTGGACAAGAGTCGGTGGTAGGGAGCGCACAATACAGCAATCACGAAGGAATTCGATGTTGCATTGTTGGGCAGTAACAGAGAGGAGGTTCTTTTGAAGACGGGAACAAGGTATATTTCTTTAATGCATTTCGAGAGATTGAGGAAGGTGCACAAGAACGGGGCAGAACCCACAGCTTCAAGTTAACTGTTGTCACCAATGTATACTGGGATGGGATGCTCAAATTCTTGGTACTCCAAAAACCAAGATTTATGAAAGTCACGTGCCTGGCCCCTGTATCAAGGAACCGTGTGGAGCGACCATGTGGTATGCTTGATGAATGAAGATGGTGGTGTATAACAATTGGAGGGGTGGGTCAGTTGTGATAGAGTTGGCCTGTGTGTAGGAGGTTTCGTTTGCCAGTTTCCTTGACTTTGAATGTAGTTGTTTGATGGCGGCTTGTGTGGTGGCTTTCGATTTGAGTGCAATGGAGGTGGAGTTGGAATTAATGGTTTGCAGATTGAGAATTTTGGACAAATTTTTTGTTTTTCTCGAAGGACCGTTTGTTCTTGGGATTGACAAACAAGAAAGGTTCCTTTGTGTGTTTAAGCATGGAATCCTCTTAGGGAATTTTGCTAAGCAAGGTTGGCAATGTGAGTCGAGCAAAGCTGGTCTGGCTGTTGACGAACGCCCTCAATCACAAGACAAGAGCATCGTCATTTGTTGAAGGGAAGAAAACTGTTCATTTGTTGAAGGGAAGAAAACTGTCTCATCAACAGAAGCTGCCATTTATCAAGGGATCACCTTGTATGAAGCTTGTGTGAAGAGGTGGTGTCTAAGGTCTAGAATTTGGGGATTAATTGTCTAGGCCTACATTTTTGTGAAGGGATTGGGAGAGTGGTAAAATTCATGTGCTGATGTTTCTGGAGAAAAAGGAAAGCAGAGCATGTGGGACAAGTAGGCTACATGATTGAATTCTGCATGCTTCTGGATTGGCGAGTACGTGGGGTGGCAGCTGCTGGAGAGTCCTGAAAAGGATGAGTGGAGAAGAGGTGCGTGAAGAGAAGAGTTGAGCTGACGAACTGACAGAGAGAGTTGAGAGTAAGAGCGCTACTTGCTGGTCGACGTATGGATTGCGTATGGTTGTTCCACGTCTATGAACGGGATCATGCACGGGCTATGTTCAGATCACGTACAAACTGCCTACGACTTGTACACGGATCATGAGCAGAGAGTATTGTTGCTGTGTACGGATGTACAGCCAGAGTGGGCTGCATGTTGCAGACACACACACAGTGATTGTTACGCAGATAAAGAGATACTAAAGGAATTGGATGTGCTCCTTCATATTGAAGACGTGTTGAGCTGAGCGGTGTTCGTGAATGATTGTGTTGCTGGAACGTGTCTACTAGCTCGATGTTGACACGCTGGTGCCCTATTAATTTTTTGATCATCGGAAAATAATCTAGAGCTGATCTGAAATTGTCATGGTCTTGGGAAATTCTGAATCGTGGGGATTTCTGTGTGCTTGTGTGCTTTGTTCCAGTCAGTTGTTGTAGGAGCTTGTCTTGAGTCTGTGACATGGAGAGCATGAAGGAGGAGATACATGAGATGTCTGAGCTCATGAAGAATCCAAGTTTGAATCTAATGAATGGTAGGGGACGAGATAGACCACCAAATGGTTATGGCAGAGGTGAAATGCCTTCTACAAGTGATTCAGCCCCATGGCAGGCAGGTAGAGGTCGTGGTTCATTTGCACCCTACATCCAGTGCTTCAATTGTGAAGAGTGGGGACATTACAGCTCACAATGTGATAAGCCTCCTCGTGCTGGTGGAGGTATGCACCAGCGGCCAGCAGGTTTAAATAATAGGGTGGATGATCACAATGTAGAAGTGAAAGATGTAACTCAACCTAGTACTTTTGGGTCTGTGTTGCTCGTGCAGAGGAGAAAGGAAAAGGGAAGGAGGTTACTTTTGGTTTGCTTGAGTTAGAAGAGGAGAAAGATGTCATGCCTTTGGGGAAGAGGGACAGCGAGGAGGAAGCTGGTTCAAATGCTAAGAAAGGGAAACAAGCTGAAGAAGCAATTACCTACCAGAGGAAGAAGAGTAGAAGGCCCAGAAGAAAATTTTAAACCTTGGATTATCCCATCGGGAGAGAGCAGATAGAGTATGACTTGGTGGAGGACCTATTAAAGAGAAAGCCAGATATCACTTTTGCTTAAATGTTTGGTATGTGTCCAAGGCTTAAAAAGGAATGGAGGTGGGCTGTAAATCCAGCAAAGAAGAATGTTTATAAAGGAATTGTAAAGCTGATGTCTGTCTTAGAGTTGCTTGATTTATCGCCTACCGTAGAAGCTGTTGGAAAGGTGACCTCCCCATCTGTAAGCCCCCATATGAGGAGAGCATGAGGGGGGTGAACCTAGGGTTTGAGAGACTGACATGAGCAGCAGCATGGCTGCCATGTGGGCAAGAATCAAAGAGAGAGAGGTAGGCGCTTGTACCGTGAGCCACGTGGCAGCGGGAGTGGGCAGGAAAGCGACATGGAGCAAGCCCTGTATGTGGCGCAGCATGGAGAGGGCAGCCAGTGACCAAGAGTCAACTGTTTGGAGGCTGGTAGGGCTGGTCACAGCCAGCCTACCAGGCCTGGAACATGGCTGGACTATGGGGGCTGGACCCTCAAGGTTTAGAGGGCATATGCCCTGGTTTTATAGCCCCACAAGGCAGTGGGGAGGCAGGGTACAAGTTGGCCAGCATAGGGGTTGTGCCCCTGCCTTGAAGTGTGGGCCAAATGCCCTGGAAAAGTGAGCCCCAAGGGGGCATTTATAGCAAACCAGGGCAGGGCTGTTTGGGTCGGCCATAGGCAGCCTGCCTGGTCGGTTTTTGCAGCCCCTTGAAGGGCCTATAAAAGGAGGGCCTCCAGGCCCTGATTCATCATCCGGCAAGTCAGCAAACATAGGAGTAGCAGAAGCTTGATCTTTGGGCCTACATCTAGGAGGCAAAGCAGGGCCAGAGTTGCTGTTGACTGAGCTCACTTGGGGCTGAAGCCTAGGCTGTCTACTAGGGCAGCAAGGTGCTGAGATCTTTGGACGGAAAGTCTACTTACGCTCGAGGTGGAGCATGCGGGCTCAAGTCTAGAGATAGCCGGCAGATAGGAGGAGGACCTTGTGGTAAGTTCAGAGGACCACACCATTGGTGGGACTCTGGATGTATCTCTTTTGTATTGTGTCCATAGCTTTGGACGGAAATATATTATTTTGGTGTCTTCCATATCTGATTGGTTCATTGTCTATTGATGAGTCTGCACATCTATCCTATGCACGTAAGTTTAAGAAGTTCGTGATTCCACACCCCACATCACACCGTGTGAGCTCCTGGGCTATTCTATCAGTCTTCCATTGTGCGTACCCTCTGTTGGTTGATTTCTAATATAAGCTTGGCATAAGGGAAAGGGGTTTGGAGAAGCTTATATAGATGGGGGTGCACAGATTTGTGTGATCACACAGTCTTGTGTGAAAGGTTATATAAAGAGAGGGAGGGAGAGAGGAGAGTGAGTGCTCTTCCGTATCAGAATGACTAATTACTCTAAAGTCAAGACCTTAGGAATAGTACTTGACTTGGAGGTTGAGGCTTTTAGTGTACCTTGCCGAGTGGATTGTCATGTGATGCTTGCAGGGTTGGGGTGTTAGAAATGACCCAACAAAGGGTTGCACAGTGGAAGACTGATAGTAATGCCTAGGAGCTCACACAGTGTGCATGTGGGGTGTGGAATCACAAACTTCTTAAACTTATGTGCATAGATGTGCAAGCCAATAAATAGACAATGCTCAGCGACACATATAGAAGCAACTCTTTATATTTCTGTCCGTCCACAAAGAAAGGTCCTTCTACCACAAGCCTGACACTTCTAGATCTCTGAGCCCCGGTACTCCACCTTGAGCATATGTAGACTCTCTGTCTAGATCCCTTCCACCTTTGCTGTCCGGAAGCCAGCCTAGGTGGGCTGCACCTTGAGCTCAGTCTGCAGCTCTATGTCAGCCTCCTTCTCGTTCTGTGTGTAGGTTCAAGGGTAGGCTTTTTGCTGCTGCTGTCTGCTCCCCAACTGCTGCTTCAAGTGATGAATGAATAAGGCCCGATGGCCTCTTTATATAGGCCCAAGGCCTGCTCCACAAAAACCGACCAGCAGCATCATTCTGGCCGAGCCGACCAGTCTGCTGGAAAGCTGCCCTTAAAGGGCTCTCATTACAAGGGCCCTTGGCCCACAATACTAGGGCTTTGGCCCTCCTTTCAAGGGCAGATTGGTTAAGGAAGGTGGGTGCGATTTAGAATTGGCAGAGAGGGATCTTCTTTGTGCATTCAAATGGAAAGAAGCTGAATTTTGACAAGATAAGTAGGGCTGACATTTCAGGTACAACAAGTGGAGACGAAAGAAGAGAGACCAGCAGTGAAGGTGATAGCTTAGAAACTGCTGATAGTGATGAAGTAGTGATGGCATTTATAGGATTGGAGGTGGATTCACAGGTGGACTATGTAAGGACAGCAGTGTTATGTGAGGAAGAAGTGAGGCTATTGAGGACTTGATGCAGCCCAAAAGTTTCCAAGGGTCAACTCAAGTGTTGATTGAGCAGGCTTTGAATCCAGATCTCACTATTGGGGAGAAGGAAGAGTATTTGAAGATGCTTCAAAAATATCCCAATCTTTTTATTACTTCCTATAAGGAGATCAGGGGGTTCAAAGGGAGGCCACTAAGTATTGAGTTGAAGGAAGGTGCTAAGCATGTCTTTCAGAAGATGAGGAGGCTAAGTCCAGAGCAGAATGATGTGTTAAAAGAAGAGGCTTACATACAAGGAAGGGCCTATCTTGGTTGAAGAAGTGGAGAATAATGTTGACAGGAATTCGAGAACTCATTTGTCTTGCATTTTGATGGGTCTTACAAAAAGAGCTTGAACCAGAGTACAGGAAGAATTGTCATATATGATATGGGAGGAAAAGAGATCCACAGGATGGGGATTCAACAAATGAGGCCGAGTATTCAATACTCTTTGAAGGCTTGAAGGTATGTGTTGGTTTGGGAATTAAGAGGCTTATGGTTAAAGGAGATGCTTTACTTGTTGTAATACAAATTCTAGGTGTTTGGAAAGTGAAGCATGCTCATCTCAAACTGTCAACAAATGAGTAAAAGAGTCTTACATCCAGAGCTCAGGAACATCATGCTTGCATACAACATTTTTAAAAAGTGGGGAATAGATGCTGATGGACTTGTTACGTGATAAGCTGAAAATAAAACACAGATATGCGAGCCCTTATTACCCCCAGTGTCATGGAATGAATGAGAAATTTAATGGTGAATGCATCGATATAATGAGGAAGATCATGAGGACACATGAAAAGAATTGGGATCTTGCTATGCATTGGGTATTATGAGCTTACAGGGTTGCAGTCAAGAAAGACACACAGTTTTCTCCTTTATGGGAAGGAGGCTTTGCTGCTCTTAGAAGTTGAGATTCCAGCCCTACAAATGTTGATGAAGATGAGTGAAGAATCAGATTCAGCTTATAAGAACAGGTTACTGGCTTTGCAAGAAGCACAACTTGATAGACAGAAATAGATCACTCTGGTTGCAGTTTGAGCAGTGTGCGCTCATTTGTGGTGTGCATTGGGTTGCAGTGTGGATGATTTATAGGCCATTTGGATGCATTACGGTCCTTATTGGATGCGTTGATAGGCCCAAATTGTCTTGTGGGATGCTATTTTTTATGGACGCTTTGCACATGGATGCTATTTTATGCTGAGGGACAGCTTTGACACATTGCAGGTGATGCACTGATAGTGCTATGCTCTCTTGGATGAGATATTATTGATGCATATGCGAGTGGACGGTGTTTATGCTTGAGTCATTTGGCACTTATTGGCATTTTCTTTTGGGTCAAATTTGCTCATATGGATGCATAGTATATGCACATGAGTCAGATGCATCTTTTGATGCTTTGAGCTTTGAGTTTTGGTGATATTTCACTCTATTGTGGCATACACATTTGGGTGCACCTGGTATTTGGTGTGATTCTCTCTTGCAGGTACTAGCATTTGGGATTTTGTTTCATTTGCATCATGGCATCCTCTTCCATGTCTGAAAAGGAGTTTTTCAGCATTAAAAAGTTTGATGGGACAAACTTTTCTTTGTGGAAAGAACAAATAAGGGATGTGCTTATTCAAAAGTAGATTAAACCCTTGGCAGGGATTGAAGCTAAGCCTGTAAATATGTCTGAGGATGATTGGAATGAGTTGGATGCATTAGCAAAGTCTACTATTAGACTTCATCTTGTAGAGTCAGTTTATTTCACAATAGTAAATGAGCAGACTACGGAAGATTTGTGGAAGAAACTGTGTGCCACTTATGAGAAGGAAACTGTCTCTAATAAAGTTTACCTCATGAAGAGGTTGTTTGAGCTGCAAATGAAGGAAAGGGTCTTCGTTGCTTTTCATTTGAATGAATTCAATATTATTTTTAGCCAGCTTCAGGCTCAGAAGATGAATTTTGATGCGGAGACTAAGGCAATATTTCTCTTATGTTCATTGCCATCCTCATGGGATACCTTTCGTACAGCTGTCAGTAACTCTCCACCTGGTGGAATACTGAAATTTGATGATGTTGTGGGTAGCTTGTTGGCCGAGGAGATTAGACAGAAGTCTATGGATGGCAACAAGCAGGATGCAGCCTTAAATGTGCAAAGGGGCAGAGTACAGTTCAGGGGGAAGTCCTAAGAAAGAGGGAAGTCACGTAGCACATCTAAGGCACGGAACATTGAGTGTTACCACTGTGGCAAGAAGGGCCATATGAAAAAGGATTGCTACAAGCTGAAAAGAGAGCAAAAGGATAAGAAAAAGAACGCAAATTGGGGTGCAAATAAAAAGGAAGAGAGTCCAAGGGAGGACAAAGGAAAAGTGAAGATCGAGGAGATCAATGCAGTCACACATGATAGTGACAATGACGTTTTCTTCATGTCTAGTTTATCTGCAGAGTCGCTTACCACTTCAGATGATGCATATTGCCAGGATTGGATTTTGGATTCTGGTGCTTCATTCCATGTTACTCCCCATAGGGAATGGTTCTCCACTTATGACAGTGGAAAGACAGGTTGTGTGCATCTTGGAAATGACTGCATGTGACATAGTGGGAGCAGGTGATAAAGTTTTCTTTTGCAAATGGGTCTGCATTTGTTTTGAAACATGTGAGATGTGTGCCTAAGCTGACCAAGAGTCTTATTTCAGTGGGTCAGCTAGATGATGCTGGTTTTCACACCACTTTTGGCTTTCAGAGTTGAACAATTCAGAAGGGCTCTATGCTTTTCGCCAGGGGTGCCAAGTGTGGGACTTTGTATTCCTTACATGTATTAGGGGTATTTGGTGATGTTGTTGCAATAACCGAGCAGCCAAGCACTTCTTTGTGGCATTGCAGGTTGGGGCACATGAGTCAAAATGGAATGAAACTCTTATGCCGTTTGGGTTATGTACCATATTTGAGTTTCTATGATTTTGAATTTTGTGAGCACTGTCTCAATGGGAAGCAGACTAAATCAGTCCATAAAAGAAGGGGAAAGAAAGAGTTTGAGATGCTTGATTTGGTGCATTCAGACGTATGTGGTCCCATGCCTACACGGTCATTAGGCGGGGCTGAATACTATGTGACATTCATTGATGATGCAACTAGGAAAGTGTGGGCTTATGCTATAGCTCGGAAGAGTGATGTGTTCCAGGTATTTCAGAAATGACTGGCCTTGGTTGAGAATCAGTCAGGTAGAACGCTTAAATGCATACAGACTGACAATGGTGGAGAGTATCTCTCTTATGACTTTCAGCATTTCTGTTATACACGTGGGATTAAGAGGGAGCTTACATTCCCTCGTACTCCAGAGCAAAATCCAGTTGCAGAAAAGATGAACCGTACCATTCAAGAAAGGTTGCAATGCGTGCTTTCCAATGCAAGTCTTTCTGGTGGTTTTTGGGCTGAGGCAATGAAGACTGCAGTGCATGTGATCAATAGATCACCTAGTAAGAGTTTGGATGGTGGTATTCCTGAAGAGGCATGGAGTGACAAGAAGCCCTCTTACTCTCATTTGTGTATATTTGGGTGTGAGGCATATGCACATGTGCCAAAAGAGCTTCGAAAGAAGCTAGATCCTAAGTCTAGGAAATGCATCTTTCTGGGTTATGGTGAAAGTGGAGAGATGGGCTATCGTCTTTGAGATCCAGAAGCAAAGAAGATCATACGCAGCCATGATGTGGTCTTCAATGAGAAGAAGATGCATAAGGCACTCATGAGGGATGTGGAAATGAGGAGAATCACTTTTCAGGATGTGAATCCACCTGCATACGTTGATAGACAGCAAGCTGTCCATGCACCAAATGTGCAAGAAATGGTACCACCAAGTACTTCCACAGGTATACAATCAAGGGTAGATGATGGATCATCTATTGGTGAAAATGATGAGCCAAATGTGGCTGATATGCAACAGCAAGCTGAAATGCCTTTGAGAAGATCATCTAGAGTGTCTAGACCGCCTGATAAGTTTGTTCCAGGGGTAGACTATGTGATGCTTACTGATTGCGGGGAGCCTTCTTGCTACAGAGAGGCTATGATGCGTGAGGATCAACGCAAGTGGGAGTATGCTATGCAATCAGAGATGAGTTCACTTATGAAGAATAAGACTTGGGACTTGGTTTCTTTACCACATGGAAAGAAAGCATTGCCATGTAAATGGGTCTACAAAATGAAGGTCACAGGTAATGATGTGCCTAGGTACAAGGCCCGTTTGGTTGCTAAAGGGTTCAAGCAAGAGAAGGGTGTGGACTTTGATGAGATATTCTCTCTGGTTGTGAAGATGACCACACTTAGATGCATGCTTGGACTAGTGGCATCAGAGGATATGGAGCTTATGCAGATGGATGTCAAGACAGCTTTCTTGCATGGGGATTTGCATGAGGAAATTTACATGGTGCAGCCGGAAGGTGAAGAAAAGGACAAAGAGCATTTAGTTTGCAAGCTTAAGAAGAGTCTCTATGGTCTTAAGCAAGCACCTAGAGAATGGTATCAGAAGTTTGATGCTTTCATTCGGTCCCAGGGTTTTAGAAGGAGTGAAATTGATCACTGCCTCTACACTAAAAGGGCTAAGGATAGTAGCCTGATAATCCTGGTACTATATGTGGATGATATGCTATTGGCTAGCAAGAATACTTATGAGCTAGATGCATTAAAGGCCAAGTTGCATGAGGCCTTTGATATGAAGGATTTGGGATTTGCAGGTCATATTCTTGGTATGCGCATCACGCGTGATCGGAGTAGGAAACTCCTTTGGCTTTCACAAAAAGAGTATGTTACAAAAGTATTGCAGCGTTTCAATATGGAGGGGGGGAAGGCAGTAAGTACTCCATTGCCTCCATATGTGAAACTGAGTTATACAGATAGTCCCAAATCAGATGAGGAAAGGGCCATGATGGCCAAGGTTCCTTATGCATCAGCAGTTGGGAGTCTTATGTATGCTATAATAGCTACTAGATCAGGCATTGCATTTGCAGTGGGAGTTGTTAGCCGGTATATGGCTAATCCAGGAAAGAGGCATTGGGAGGCAGTTAAGTGCATCATGAGGTACATGAAGGGTACCAAGGAGATGTGCATCTGCTTTGGTAGAGGAGACATGCGTGTACTTGGCTACACAGATTCAGACTATGCAGGGCATATGGATAGTAGGAGATCCACTTCTGGTTATGTGTTCACCTTTGCAGGTGGTGCAGTGTCGTGGATGTCTCGCGCACAGAAGTGCGTTGCTTTGTCTACCATAGAGGCTGAGTATGTTGCAGCCACAGAGGGTTGCAAGGAGGCTATATGGCTTGATCGACTAGTGGGAGATTTGGGGATTCATACAGGTGTACCAACATTGCATAGTGATTCCATGAGTGCTATTCAGCTAGCACGGAATCTGGTCTTTCATGCAAAGACCAAACACATTGAGGTCAGGTACCATTTCATCAGGGAGGTACTTGAGGACAAGCGCATAGAGCTTGTCAAGGTTCATACAGATGATAACCCTGCAGATATGCTGACGAAGAGTCTACCTAGTCTGCGGTTTGAGTATTGTCGTGTATTGATGGGCAGTATGCCCACTGGTTGTTCTCCCTTAAAGGCACATTGTCCTTTAAGTGGGAGGTTGTGGGGGTTAAAGGTCACTATGCCTTTACCCCAGTTGTGTATAATACTCAAACACATATATAAATGAATGAAAAAGAAGATTAGGGTGGTTCTGCACCCACCAAACTCGTGTGGCTCTCTGTTTCTCTCTCTCTCCCTCTTTTGTTTTTACTTTCGTTGAGAGCACTCTCAATACATACCTGGCTACGAGACATAAATGTCTGCAGACTAGGGGGCGGTGGCAAGATGATGGGATAAAATTTGTATCTTGTTTTTTAGCACACCATGTAGATATGGGTAGGCACTTAGGAATGCACAATTGCTCGTTTGGGGGCTTTTGGATTTAGATGGAGCTCTTTTGCAAGTTACCATGAACTGATGTAAATATTTCAAGTTTATGTGAATATTTTTGCAGGGACACTAGTGGGAAATGATGAGTGGCCGTGTGGGTGCACTAGTTCACTCCAGAGCATTGTGGTATCCATGTGACATGTGTTGGTTTCAGGATGACGTGTGTCCCTTATTGCCATCTGTTGTCATGTGTTGATGTTGACCCGCGTGAGTTGATTTATGTGTGGTTTTATGTGGGCATTCATGCATTAAATGCCTTGCATGAAGCTTGTGTGAAGAGGTGGTGTCTAAGGTCTAGAATTTGGGGATTAATTGTCTAGGCCTACGTTTTTGTGAAGGATTGGGAGAGTGGTAAAATTCATGTGCTGATGTGACTGGAAAAAGAGGAAAGTAGAGCATGTGGAACAAGGTGGCTACGTGATTGAATTCTGCATGCTTCTGGATTGATGAGTTTGGTGGTAGCTGCTGGAGAATCCTGGAAAGGATGCTTGGTATCATCACGCGAAGGCACAGATGGGCTGAGGGGAGATAGTGGGAAAGATAGCAGTCATGGAGCTGAGCAGAGAAGAGGTGTGTGAAGAGTAGAGTCGAGCTCACGAACTGACAGAGAGAGCTGAGAGGAGAGCGCTACTTGCTAATCGACGTATGGACTGCATATATTTGTTCCACGTCTATGAATGGGATCATGCATGGGCTATGTTCGGATCACGCCTACAACTTGTACACGGATCATGAGCGAAGAGTATTGTTGCTGTGTACGGATGTACAGGCAGAGTGGGCTGCATGTTGTAGACATGCATGCAGTGATTATGTAGATAAGGAGATCCTAAAGGAATTGGATGTGCTCCTTCATCAGGTCAAAATGGACGTTGGATTGAAGATGTGTTGAGAGCTGAGCGGTGTTCGTGAATGATTGTGTTGCTGGAACGTGTCTACTAGCTCGATGTTGACATGCTGGTGCCCTGTGCATTTTTTGATATCGGACGAGTATCTAGAGCTGATCTGAAATCGTCATGGTCTTGGGAAATTCTGAATCGTGGGGATTTTTGTGTGCTTGTGTGCTTTGTTCTCGTCAGTTGTTGTCAACGTGTCTACTAGCTCGATGTTGACACGCTGGTGCCCTGTGGATTTTTTGATCATCGGAAGAGTATCTAGAGCTGATCTGAAATTGCCATGGTCTTGGGAAATTCTGAATCCTGGGGATTTCTGTGCGCTTGTGTGCTTTATTCCAGTCAGTTGTTGTCAACGTGTCTACTAGCTCGATGTTGACACGCAGGTGCCCTGTGGATTTTTTGATCATCGGAAGAGTATCTAGAGCTGATCTGAAATCGTCATGGTCTTGGGAAATTTTGAATCGTGGGGATTTCTGTGTGCTTGTGTGCTTTGTTCCTGTCCGTTGTTGTAGGAGCTTGTCTTGAGTCTGTGACATGGATACCTGCTCTGGGTCTTGTGCATTTTGCTCTGTCCTCATTGAGCTCCACACTGTTATGCCGATCTTGTGTCCAGACTTCATCTCCAAATCTGCCGATCTTGTGTCCAGACTTCATCTCCAAATCTGAGACTATTTGTTGGATACAGCAACTAGTACTTAATTGAAAAGATGATGATGGTGACTTTGTTTGTTTGAAGGCTTGTCTATTTGCTGGTTGAGAGAGGTGTTGGTAAGCAGAAAGCCATATCTAACTTGAGGGTTTTCCACTGCTCCCCTACTGTTTTTTTCTGCTATCAGCATGCATTGCTCTCCTAGAGCTTATGTGGGCCTCGTAATGGTACACTGCTGCTCCCTTGGACAGCCTGTCATAAGTTTCTGGATCCTTGACTTCCTTGCTGCTGTGAAGGCAACCCAATGGTGAGGCACAAGTCTCCCTTGATTCCATCTTCCTTGCCGCTCCGGTACACCACAATCGAGCTCTTCTACACTGGGTAGATCTGCCCCTTAGTGTGCTCCTAGAATATGCGAAGACCTGAGATCTCCTCTTGCTGCAAACTGCATCCTCCAGATGGCTGCTGGTCCCAATAACTGAACTCAGTAATGTCCCTCCAAAGGGGCCCTTTTATGGGCTAGAACTCCAGCCAACAAGTCAATTAACCAACTGACTCTTCTATAGACTGGGCCGTAGGTCTTTTCAGCAGGCTTTTCTGCCTGACTTGGCAATGTGGCATTCTACCTTTGGCCCGCCTCCAGCCACTCCTGTTCCTGGCTATATTTGGGTATTTGCCTGGCTCAAACCAATCCCAAATCTGCCGCGTGGCAGATCTCCTGGAGCTTCTTTGGATCTACCTGCTTTGACCTGCTGATGCAACTAACAGTTCCTGCAGCCTATTGTAGGTGCTGCATCACTTGCAAGCTCCAATCGTCGGATGCTGCTCTGACCTGTTCCAGGTCTGTGTTGTAGCCCCAAGCCGTGTAGTCATCTACTTCTGCTATCCTGCGACCTGATCTGCTCCAGGCACCTTTCCTGCACCTGCTGTTGATGCCGTACCATCTGCAATACATTCTATACATCATCGTCAGACTCGTCATTCTTCTTGGGCTTGCCATCGCTAGACTTGCCCTTTCCTTTGCTTTTGATCTTGTCTTTGACGTTAAGTTGTCATCAGATCCGTTATATTGATTCTCCCGAGCTTCCTCTTGCAAAAGCAAAGGCACTAGCTCCTCCAAAGTCCCCAATGTTGACTGCTGCCTGCAATCATAGTCATGACAAAACTCTTGTAGCTCATGGGAAGCATGCCAAGCAAGAGCCTGCCATCCTTGGCGAATTTGTCGTCTGACCAACCACTAAGAGTTGATCCCTCACCTCCTCCATCTTGGTGTTGTGCTTCTGAATAGAGTTCTCCTCATCCATTTGCATGTTGTACAACTCTGTCTTGAGGTTGAGAATTCTCGCATCATTATTACATGTCCTTGAGGATGGTCCATTTACCAAAAGCAGTATCCGCAAGCTGAATATGTGTATGCAGAATCCTCACATCATTATTGACCTCCTACATGTCCTTGAGGATGGTCCATTTACCAAAAGCAGTATCCGCAAGCTGAATATGCGTACACAATGGTGCCAATGATGATGGCAAGGGCCTCCGCATCACGCGTTACCCAATCCTTCATTGCTCTGGATCCACTTTTGTAACCACTCTAGCCGCATCAATTGTGTTTTTTGGTATCACCTCAACTCTAGTCGTTATCTCCCAACTCCACTTGACAACTAAGTAGCTCCGAACTTTTATTTTTCAGAGAGGATAACTTGTACTATCAAGGTTGCTTGCTTTCCCAAAGTTTGGAATTGGATATTGATTAGCCATGATACGCTTAGGAATTTTGTAAACCTGTTCGAATCTAAGTCACTCTCCTCACAAGGGCACCTGAACTTAAGACGGAGAAGTTGATTTGTACAAGATAAACTGAGATCTCCTTCCCAAGGTTTTGACCTTTGAGCTCCCACCACTTGTGAATCTCCTTCAGGGCTTTGATATCATGTTAGAAAACAAAGAGTGGAGGTTGCTTGCTAAGGCCAACACTCCCTACGAGCGGAAGCTAACCAAAGAGTATGGTGCCCATGAATCACACATGGTGAATTCGAATCCAACTTCTTTCCTTAGTGTGTACTCTTGTAGATGTGCAGAGAGTAAATTTTTGTGATGCCACTTTTTGGGTGTCTTGAAACTCAATCTCATTATGAGCAAGCCTTTGTATTTGTGAATGGGAGCGCATGATGAGTTATTTTCTATTGATTATCATGTGGGTTTCAGAATCATCATGTTTTTGTGGCATTCTTATGACAAAGAATGAAAAGTATCAATAATTGAGTTCTTGGCATCAACTTTTCGAGGATCGGTGTCTTACTTCGATTGAAATTACATTTATGCATTTTTACTCTTCTTTTGCAGATTTACATCATGCACAATAGTTAATTCTGTTCAAGGGAGACGGTAAAAAACTGGGCATGGAAGATTGCGTACGAAATCAAATTGGCAAGAAGAGAAAACACTCTATGACCACAGACAAAGAGGAAGAGACTAGCTATGCTGTTGCTGACGTGGAACAAGAGCCTTTTCTTTGTACTGATGATGGAACTTTTGTAACTAATTGTGAACGTGGGCAACAAAAAATGGTAATGCAGGAAAACTTTAAGAGTGGCAGCAAAGTCTTGGATGAAGTTGACAGCTTCATTGATAGAGATCGCCTTTGGGCAGAGTCTCTTTCTGAAGCACAATTGGTATGGTTCATTCTTTGTTTGTCATTAGCTATGGGATTTAAACTATGGCCTTGCAGTACCTTATAGAAGAGTGTTGTGGAGCTTTGGACACACACACACACACACACACAGAGTCCATGACAAGGCATATTGTTTTAATGAAATCTCACATTAGCCTTTGTCAGTAGCCCCTAGCATCCATTATCAGAGCTATGGATAAGTTCCGAGTGGGTTCAAGTAATAGTGAGATGTCTCACTTATCTTCTTTGTTGTAAGCCATGGCTATAAATAGTTGAGGTGTAAGACCCTTCTTAATCATCTGGGGGTATTATGTTCAAGGATACTTTTTGATCTTCAAGGATGCTGTTTTTTCAGTCGAAGTGGTGTGTACTTTGTATTAGCACAAGTATTGGTTCTACATTATGCAATACATATCTTTTTTGTTGCTGGTGCCAATGTATATGCATATCTTGCAAAAGTTATATAGCTGTTTGCACTTGAAGGTTCTAAAGCTCCTTGATAACTAGGAATCTATGTTGGAAGTAGTGGCCAAACATAACTGACTTATCGCTGGTCGCCAAATGCACTATTGTGGGGAGGTTCTATGAATGGAATATATTTTTGTGTGCTTGTGGACTTTTGTATACTATTGTATCCACTTTTATAAGAAAAATCTCTAATTATGTGAGTTGCCACTTCATTTGGGCCCTTGTAATTCTTGTAAAGCAGCTAGAGAACGTTAAAGAGAAAGAGTCTTAGGGATCAACAGTTTAAACAGGGCATCAGAGTTAGTAGAAGAGGCTCGAAGCTTCTAGATGTGACCTGTCAGTTCACAGTAAGGAGGTAGTTGAGAGAAGGTTTAGATACATGCTTGAAAGGTCCCTCTTCCACAAAGCTATTTATTTAAATAGCTGTATCTTCTGTGAGGTTTTATCTTGCCTCAAGATATGTCTGGTTGTGTTGTCTATCCAGAGCCCAAGCCCCTCTATAAGGGGTTGCTATCAGGAATGTTTATGCTGTTGTAATTTTAGCTTTTGCAATGAGTTCCAACTTTCTTTCTGGTGTTGTGGTCTAGCTTTCATGTTGTGTTGGCCTAATTAGATCCTGTGTGGATATTTGAGCCTAGCCATTCCCACACATGTGAATCCACCTATGTTAGGTATTTGCTAGTGACATGCTTGAACTTATGAATCTTGTTTTGTGGTGATTTTGTCGAGGAGAGATAAGTTTTGTGATTGAGTCAAGCCCAAGGGTGAATTAGTCTAAAATTTTCAGAAGTATGTTGAAAAAATCCAAGAAATTTCCTATCCATGTGTTGCTGGATTGATAAATTATTTAAGTTCATACGGTGAGCATTCACTTGCTGGCTGGAAATACAAGAAGGGGCTTATGGGGAAAGAGGTAGTGTACATTGTAAAGAAGTGGCCCAAAGTTGATGAAACAGGGCAGCCCAGATATGTCTGAAGGTGATGCATACATACTTTGATGAAGATGAAGAGACGTGTGGAAAGAGGTGGTGTACTTTGCAAAGAAGTGGCCCCAAGTTGAAGAAACATGGCACACCCAGATATGTCTACTTTGAAGAATATTTGCAGGAAAGTAGATGCAAAGTTTCAGATGCAGCCTTTGAGCTGGTGCTGCAAAATTAATCATACAAAAAATGAAGTTGATTTGAATGGATGGTGTAACCGGCCTTCAGGAATCTAAAGGGCAGTGATCTTCTTCTACTCTGTCTTAAACCTCAATTACAGCCATAAAGCAAACTTTATTTACTTCAACCACTCATCAATTCTCAGAAATAAACTTCAGCAACAACAAAGGGGAGGCTAGAATGCCCCTGCTCAATGAAGACAGTACACAACACGCCCACTGGCCCCAAATGCCTTGGCGCCCCTTTCGGTATTTATTTAATGCTTCTGTTTTGGAAATGCTTTACAACAGGGTTTCACCCCTGCACTGTTCCTCTCTGCAAATCCTCTATCTCACTTCTGGGCATCAAAACCAAGTGCACCACTAGAATCCAATTGGCAAGGCAATCTTAGGCATCCACTTCTGAACCGACCTAACTGAAAGGCATCCAGGCATCCAAACCACTGACAAACCATGCTTAAAGCAGCCTCAAGGCTATCACATGCATCCACTTTATCCAAGTCTTTCCCCAGGAACACCCTTGCCTCTAGGTGCTTTGCTAGGATCTGAGAGAAACTAGAAAGGATTGCAAAACACCACACATGCACTGCAAAATGCTTTAAAGCAAGAAAAGCAAACAAATGGAAGTCCAAATCCAAATACCCACTGTCCTTGGCAGAGGGGCAAGTTTTGTTCCTTGCACCTATTCCTTGTCAGGATCCTAGCAGGGTGCAGGTGACTTTCAGCTTCATGGAAATGATAGAAAATGAAGAAAGAGAGTGGAAGGGGGCAAGAAGTTGGCTGAAAAGGACATTGGCCTGTAGATCTACCCCAGAGCCTTGACCTCAGGATTGGTGCCCCAAAAAACGTGCCCTAGCAGCCCGTACAGCAGCCTCGAGGGCTGCGCCTCTGTTCTGTACAGTCTGCACAGCTGTACAGACTGCAATAATGCCTTGTACCTTGCCTCGAAATCTGTGCCAATGACCGTACTCAGCCTTGGGATGCGTGCTTGCAGCATGGCTGCCTCGAAAAGCTTACAAGAGATGGAAGAGCAGCCAGAGCAGCAGCAAGAGCCAGCAAATGCAACAAAAACTGAAGAGGGAGCTTTTGCTAGACCTGCTAGCCTCTAGGAGGGTGAGGGGAGAGAGGTGGTAGGTGGGCGAAAGGGATGCACCTACATGCATGACACTTGGCCCTTCATTAACCTTTAAACCACCTGACCAAGGACAATGTGTAAACTACTCGGTGCTTTCTATCAATTCAGACAACGGATTTTGCAAAGGCGTTTGAATGAAATGATTGCGAGTTGCCAAACACATATACTTGAACTTAAGAGATTGCAATTAAGCTGGAATTAAGAATTATACAGCTTAAACACAAAGTGACGTCATTTGAAATTGCAATATGATTGAGGGGTCAAGACGGCCCCCCCCCTTTATCCAGGCTCACTTTATTCTTGAAAATGGAGATACAAGACCAAGGTGCAATGCACCTTCCAAACTGATGAACTCAGTGAAAGCCTAGGACCTAGATACAAGACTCAAGAGCATATGTGCAAGGTAGACAACAAAAAGGAGGACTCGAAGTTTTTACTCTTGGCTTGCCCAATCCACAAGGAAGAAGCGTCCAACAATCACCACTTACATCCAACATTAGAGGCAAGCACTAGTTTCTAGAAAGATAGTAGAAACAACTTGAAATAGTGCTGTAAATGAGATAAACTTGACAATACAGAATCCCTTCGTGACTTGATCCTTTTGTAGATGAAGTCCTTGATGCCTCTGAAGCTACCTTGGGTGAGGAGAGTGTGGTAATGGGACTGGAATGAAAACAACTTAGAAAAACCAGCCTATAGGCTAGAGAGAGAAAGCCTTTATGGAGTGATAGCTGTAGAGAGAGAGTGCCAATGCTGATCCCAAGGGAGGGGATGTAAGAGAGGAGCTGCTGCTGTTCTAGAGGTGCAGAGAAAAGCAGATTTCTGCAAGGGGAAGTGGCTGGAACAGTAGAGAGAGAAATTTTGCAGTAGAGAGGGAAAGATTGCAGCAGGAGAGAGAAAGGGGCTGTGGCTGCTCCAGGCTAGGAGAAGGAGAGAGGATGATGCTGCTGTTCCAGAAGAGCTGAGAGGGGACAGATTTTTGGAGAGGTGGGGCTGGAACTGTAGAGAGAGAGTGTGCTGTTGTAGAGAGAGAAAGTGCTGCTGAGGTGAGAGAATGGCCTGAGGAGAAGCTGGCTGCACCCAAGGAGCTGGAGAGGTTCTGCTGCATCAACCAAAAGGAGGGAGAAGAAAAGTGACGAATTTTTCATGTAGGGAATAAAGGGGAGAGGCCTTCTTTTATAAGCTCAGCCCCCCCAGAGGCTTTGAGTGGAAGGTGGACACTTGTCCCAGATTTTTGGTGGGCTGCAGTCCCAAAGAGGACAGCCCACAACCTGCCCCAATTCTACCAGATTTGGGGCCAGACACTTGGTTTGCATGCCCTGCCACTTGCCATGCATGCTGCCACATGTGTGGGACAGGTGGACTGACCTGCCACCTCAGATTCCATGTGGCAGTCCGCCACGTCACTCCCAAAAACCCTAAAATTTTAAAGTTGTCAGAATTCAATTCTGATCGCACCCACGGGTACCTAATAGCTTGGACTATCTATTGACGTACTCTAAGGTCATAATTGAGTCGTACTGAGCTCATTTGTTTGTCGTCTTATCTTGTATCTCCATTACTCTTGGCATGCTGTCAGGCCCACACGCAAAGCTCAGGGAACATTCTCTTGAATGGTTCCTAGGTCAGTATGCAATTTGTGCGTTTGATTGGTCCCATGTTTGGGTACTCAGGTGGGGTGTGGTTTCCAGATGTCCCTCTCAAAGAGAGGCCATCACTCTTGTGGGTCACTAATGCCCATAACCCCAAGCAAGGGGGTCCACCCTCAAATGCTAGACCTAGTTCCCATTGTCCGTAACTAAACAGTAGGAAAACATTTCATTTCTTAATAAGCATACTATTGAAAAACAAAAAGAAATAGTACCAAGCAAGTGGATACATGTTGAAGCTGGATGACATTCCCTCCGTCTTTAATTCGGTTATCCTCAACTGAAATGCTTCCTCATAAGCATCTAGGATTTCAAGACACTCGTGAAATGTAGCTCTGTCCACCCATTGGGCATCGGTGGATGGGAGCCCTCTGAACTTCAAAGGGTACATCTTGCGAGTCGTGCCTCGACGTCCCGTAGCGAAGTTATGCAGAATAATTTGCTCTGGGATCAACAAGATCTCAGTGTCCTCAACTTCAGGTGCATCGTCCAGTGTGGGCTCTTGAGGTGGTTCCCAAATGAAGGGTTTCACCAAGCTTACGTGGATCTTCCAATGCTCTGGAAGTCTCAATCGGACTGAGACATCATTTATTACCTGCAACACCTAAAAAGGACCATAATATCGAAAGGATAGCTTGAAGTAGATGCGCTTTTTGCCCATGGTTTTCAACCGGGCTTTCTCAAATTTCAATAAGACCCATTGGCCTTCTTTCACTGCAAACGCCCTCCGTCTTTTATTTGCAGCTGCTCTTAGTTTCTCCTGTGCCTTTTGAATGGTTGCTCGAACCGTGGCATAAGCAGAGTCATAATCCTCCACGAATTGATCAACGGTAAAGATTTTCTCTTTTGTTTGCATGAGTGGAGTTGGTAAAGATCTACCATATACAATTTCGAAAGGAGCTTTTCCAGTGGAGGAATGAATTGTGTTGTTATAAGCAAACTCCACAAGAGGAAGGAATTTCTCCCAAAAGGTTTGCTGGTTATGCACATAAAATTTCAGCAAATCCAAGAGTGTACTATTCGTAACTTCAGTTTGGCCATCCGTTTGAGGATGAAAAGCTGAGGAGAAACTTAGAAGAGTTCCAAGGTTCTTAAACAAAGCCTACCAGAAGTTACTAGTGAACTTTGAGTCTCTATCTGATACTATAGACTTGGGCATGCCGTGGTGTCTAAAGATGTGTCTAATAAATAAATGGGCAGCTTCAGGTGCCTTGAGATTCTTCTGCAAGGAATGAAGTGGGCTTGCTTGCTGAATCGATCTATTGTCACCCAAATCATGTCATGATTTTGATTGGTCCTGGGAATTCTTGTAATGAAGTCCATGGTGATGTGTTCCCATGGTCTCTCAGGAATAGGTAGGGGCTGAAGTAAACCCTTGGGTTTTCCTCTCTCATACTTAGCTTTTTGACATGCGAGACAAGCTGAAATGTAGGCAGCAGTGTCCTTTTTCATGTTAGGCCAGTAGAAAAATTTATCCATGGCTGAAAAAGTGGCCACAATACCCCTATGACCAGCATAGGGTGGGTTATGGCTTTCCTCCATCACTTTAGATCTAAGCTGCTTTGTGATACATAGTTTGTTCTCCATGAATAAATAGCCATCCCTGATGTGGTTGGCATGATGGGTGCCTCCATCTTTCAAATGTGCCCATGGCTGAGCAAAATCAGCATCTCTGGTGAAGCCGTGGTCTATGAGAAAGGGCATCAGCCACTTTTTTTTTTGCCGAAAAAACAGTGCTAATTATATTACTTCGAGAACAAGATACAAAAGGTCAGCTTGTAGCTGACGGGCTGCGTTCACAAATCGGACACCGCCCTAAAAGGTAACACAATAAATCACTCTCTCACGTCGGGATAAGGCGAGTGTGAATGAACAGCCATCGGGGTGGTGAGTAGCGCCACCGAAGGCCCTGCGAAGTCTGCTCGAAGAAGAGGCCCTGAGTGTTCCAAGCCCGGAGGAAGCGTCTCCGCTTCTCTTGACCGGACCGGGAATCTCCTTGAATCTGGTCCCACTGGCCTCTGAGGGTATGAATAATCTCGCACCAAATATCAGTCATGATCTGGGCAGTCGATAAGGAGGTGCCACCGAGGATCTGCGCGCAACGCGAGGTCCAAATGTGCCACCCTGCTATGCTGCTAATAATCTCCGAGACTGGCTGCCTCTCCTGAACTCCTGTATCCGCCTCTGCTAGGTGCTGCGGGATACCCTTGAGCAGCCCCCATGTACCCTGCGTGATAAGGAAAGTGGGGTCCTGCTGGCATGCCTCGAATAAGTGATGTAGACCAGGTGCGGTGCGGCACCAACAGAACGCGCCCCACGTGATTAAGCCTAGCTCTGGTGCTGCGCGAGTGAGAATCCCGAAAGTCCACCTCCACACTTCCTGGGCGCGAGTGCAGCTCCACAGGCAGTGTTTTGGTGACTCCTCAACCTCGTGGCAGATCTGACAGCGTCCGTCCTGGCCTATCTGTCTCAACCAGCTCCCCACCGGAAGACCTTGTGGGCAAGAAGCCACAGGAAGTAGGAGATCTTCCGCGGCCGCCAGCTCTCCCACAAGGCCTTCCAGAAGGCCTGCAAAAAGAATCTGGAAATACCCTGTGCATACCAACTGGGCCGCTGGGTGGGGGGGCGGCTCTGCATCCTCCCAAGAACTCGCCTGCCCAAAGTCGTGCTGTAGACAAAGAAGGAGGTCGGCCCCTGTCCTGTCACAACCTCTGGCCAGCTCCACTCTCCTGGGTCTCAATCAAGCTCTGACAAGGCCCGCCCCTCCCAGAGCCAGAGTCGCCAAAGCTGCATCTGATCCTGCTCAATGCTAGGATCGGTACGCCAGACCTTCCCCAAAAGGCCTACGATCCGAACCCTCTGCCATGGGAGTAGGGGGTCGATGAGTGCATCCTCTCTCTTGAGTCGTCCATCCCCCATAACCGCGAAGAAAGAAATAGAGGAGTCGTCCATACGTCCTGCGACCACCAGTGGGATGCCACGGGGGGTGAACTGTCCCAGCCAACGGTCGTCACCAGGCATGAGGATCTGAGGCTCAGGTGGAACCAACCAATCAGCTGGGATCGCGCCGTCGATCTCCGTGCATCTCGCCTGGGCTCCACGTGCACCTCCAGCTGCGTCTGTGAGATCAACCGTCTCCAAATGTCTGTACGTGTCCCTCCAAACTCGAAGGGACCGGGCTGGCCCCCTCATCCAACCATCCCACCTGATATGTGATCTCTCCCCCAAGTGAAGGCCCTCGGCATCTCTGACCTGATCATTCCAGATAAGCGGCTGGCGATCGATCTCCTCCTGACACCGGGGAGGGGACTGAATGAGACTGAGGCGGAGCCGCCTCCAAACCATGAGGAGGCTACGAACGAGTGGGGAACGGGGCTGAGTAAGCGGGGCGGAAGTGAAGATCCACCTGAGGGACGGGAGCCACTCTCCACCTCGGCGCGGGACGCAAGAACCGACCCCCTGCTGAAGTAGCATCTTCCACGTCTGCCCCCCCGGGGTCGAACCGGGGATGACTAACTTGCCTAACAAGGCCTGACTCTGCAGCTCTGGATCGATGACTCCCAGGCCTCCCTCAGCCTGCGGAAGAATAACTGTCTGCCAAGCAACCCTGGCTCTGGTATCTCTGAGGCCATCCTCCCCGGACCAAAGGAAGTTCCGAACCAGCCTCCTAAGCTGTGCCACACTGGATCTCGAGAAACACCAACAGGAAGCCACATACCAAGCCGTGGCAAGGAGGACTTGGTTGACTACCAAGGCACGACCTGCAAGGGAAAGCTTAGCAGTGCTCCAGAAAGCCAGCTTCCGTCGGATGGAATCTAGCACCGGGAGAAACTGCTGAGCTGGCGTGATGTCCAGGCTGACCTGAAAACCCAGGTATCTAGCTGTCTGTCCCCGCGGGATCCACCTGAAACCCAAAAACCTCCCCCACTGAGAACGCGCCCCGGGGTCTGTGAGGAAACCAACTGATTTGTTCCAGTTGATTTTCGCACCAGCAGCCGAGCAGAAGACCTCCAGGGCCATCCTCACCCTTTCCAGCATAAACTCATCGTCCTGGACATACAGGGCTGTGTCATCCGCGTACTCTGAGTCCAAGAGCTCCGTGTCCTCCCAGAGGGGAAGGCGAACACCCCTGATCCCTGTAGACCTTGCCCGGAGGTAGTAAGTCATAGCCTCGGCGAAGAAGAGAAACAGGTAAGGAGCAAGGGGGCAGCCCTGACGCACTGATCTCTCCAAGCTAAAACGCTCACCCATCCTGCCTCCACCAATGATGACTCTGCTAGAGGCTGTCCTGTACAAAGCTGAAATACCCTGAATCCAATCTGCTGGGAAACCTAGCCGCTCCAGAGTCCCCTCCAGAAAGGACCAGTCCACCCGATCGTAGGCCTTCTCAAAGTCGAGAAGTAGGATGGCAAGGTGTGATCCGTTGTGCTGAGCCCACTCCGCCGCCTCTGAAAAGGTGAAGACATTATCCAGGATACTGCGATCCTGGACAAAGCCTGTCTGAGTGTCATGAATGAGGTCTGGAAGTAGAGGCCGAACTCTGCCGCTGATCATCTTGGCTAGGATTTTGTAGGCAGTGGTAAGGAGAGTGATCGGGCGCCACTGCCAGATCTCCTGTCTATCTCCTCCCTTCGGGATGAGGCAAATCAGTCCCGAGGAGAGGCTCTCTGGCATATAACCGCTGCTGAAAATCCTTTGAAGAGCTGCTAGGAGGGGCTGATGGATCTGGTCCCAGAAGGAGGTGAAGAATGCCCGGGATAGCCCATCCTCACCTGGGCACTTCTGTCCATCGATGGCCATCAAGGCCTCCAGCATCTCATCCGTGGTAAACGGTGCCAACAGCGTGGCCTGCATGCTAGGCTGGACCAAGGAAGGAGTGTGTCTCCACACCTCCTCACGGGTATGATGAGTACGAGGAGCAAGCGGCTCCTGCTGGAAAAGGGTCCTGTAGAAGTCGGTGGCCAATCCCAAGACCTCTCCCGGATCCGTGACGATGTGTCCCTCCGTTGTCCTGAGACTCCGAAGCTGATCACCTGCAGCTCTCTGGCCATGTGTCCTGAAGAACTCCCTGCACATCCGGTCACCCTTCCGAGCCCAGAAGGAGAGAGAGGCGTGATAGGAAAACTCTGAGCGACGCTGGAGTGTCTCCTCAAGAAGGGCTCTGGCTCGAAGGGCTTGGATCCGAAGCTCCTCCGAGCCTGGGGATGCTTGCTGGAGCCGCTGAATGGAGGCAAGGTCCCTCCGAAGAGCTCTCTCTCTACTCCACCACTCCTGTCGAACCTGTAGGGCTGTGAGCTGGCAGATCTAGCTGGACTCCTGCAAAGCTTGCGCCACCGAATCAACCAAATCCGCGCACTCCAAGTAGTCCCAGGGGCCAGATCTGTAAAAGTCGCGGGGGAGCTCTCTCTCCTGAATCTGAGGCCCGTCAGAGTCTGCCACTGAGGGGCTAGCGGATGGAGAAGCCTGCTCCGGTGGTGGTGTAGACTCAGGGTGTCCTGCCAGCGGAGGGGGAGGGGGAGGGGGAGGAGGCTGGGGAATAGGCAGCTCAGACTCCTCAGGGGCGGCTAGCGGAGGAGAAGGAGGAGGGGGAGCGGGAGCTGCTCTTGGCTGAGGAACCGTCGGAGCAGCTAGCTCTGCGGGAGAGCTGAAAGAGGCGGGGGGGGGGAGGGATGGGGCTGCAACTGGAACTGGGGCTGAGAAGGAGGGGGAGAAGACTGAGGAGGACGAGGGGGCTGAAACTGCGGGTCGGGAGACAAGGGGTGCAGTTGGGGGATGGGCTAGGACTGGATGGGAAGAGGTTGGGGAGAGGAAGAGAGGGGGACCTGAGGCTGTGGAGGGCGGGCTACCGTCGAAGAAGATGCTCTCCCATGTCCCTGGGGCGGCTGCCTGTCGGGTCTCTGAGGTGCAGCTACAGGCGGGGTAACCTCTGCCTCCTTGCCTTTATCAGAAATGTTCTTGTTCTTTCCTCTTTTCCTTCTAACCTCAGTCCAGCCGCCAGCTATCTCTGGTCCGGGCTCCGACTGCCTCTGCTCCTCTTGGCGTGGCTGCCCGGAGGGGGGGGAGGGGGCGGAGAGGAGGGAGGCGGGGGAGGCCGAGAAGAGTTGGCGAAACGTGGGCAAACAGCCGCCAGGTGCCCAAAGCCGTGACACCTCAGACACTATCCTGGCTGTCCAGTGACTACCATGCTCTGGGTGATGCTGCCGGCACCTGTCACGATCTCGATCACTGCCGGGAGAGTCGCAGGATCCGCCACAGCCACACGGACTCGGGGGGCTCCTGCCGTAGTCACCGCATCGGCGAAAGTATCGTGCATGACCCAGCCGAAGTGGGAGCCCAGGTCCCTAACAATCGGCCGCAGCTCAGCAGCAAGACCAGGAAAAACTAGCGTCATTGGATGGCGAGGTATACGGAACCGGGCATCAAAATCTGCTGCGCTGAATCCACGGTACCACGGGACTATCATGATAATCTTTCCATCCACTGACGTGGGGGAGCTAGCAATCAGGTTGCTCGCAGCTTTCGCACTGGAGAGTTTAAGCCAGAAGATGCCCCTTCCCATAAGGGCCACCTCCTCAATATGGCCGTCCTCTAGCATGAGAGTGGAGCATGAGAGTGGACTGGAGCCAGCAGTCCCTGATGGCTGATCTGGAGGGGGAATGTCCAATGACTCTGCCATAGACAGAGGTAAGAGCAAAGTCATTGGCAACCTCCTGAACCTGAGATGATTGCTGCTCTGTCAGGATGACGCGGTAGGCATCTGGAGAGGGAGGGACCGTTTGGGCCTCCGGTTCCGGGCAGGGAGCCGCCATACCGCCAAGACAAACTGCGAGGCTTCCGATGAGGAAGAGGCTGCCACCCAAAAAAGGGGGGGGTAGAAGCGGGAGGGTGGAGCTTGGGTGTGGCGGGAACGGAGGTGGCGCGAGGTGGAGGCGTGGAGGCGGGGGACGGGTGAGGTGGGGCGGCGGGAGCGGAAGCAGGGGCGGGGGAGAGGCGGAGCTGGGATGAGGGGGCGGACGGGGGGCGGGGGGAATGGAGGGGCGTAGGGGGCGGGGTGGGGCGAATGGACGGGGGGGGCAGGGGTGAAGGCGGGAGGGGAAGGCGGGGGTGGAACGGGAGGGCGGAGAGGCGGGAGGGGGCAGGGCGGAAGGCGAGGGGTGGGGGGGCGGAATGGGCGGCGGGGGTGAGCGGAGCGGAGCGAGGGGGTAGCGGGTTGGAGCGGAGGGGGGTAGCGGGACGGGGGTGAGCGGAGGGGGTAGTGGGGCAGGGTTAGCGGGGGCGGGGGTGAGCGGAGGGGGTAACGGGGCGGGGGTGAGCGGGGGGGGGTAGTGGGGCGGGAGGCGTGGAGCGAGGGGGTAGCGGAGTGGAGCGGAGGGGGTAGCGGGGCGGGGGTGAGCGGAGGGGGGTAGCGGGCGGGGGTGGAGCGTGGCGAGGGGGACGGAGCGAAGCGGGGGTGAGGGGGAGGTGAGGGCGGAGGGGTAGGGGCGGGAGAGGGCGAGGCAAGGAGGGGCTAGGGGGAGGTAGAGGTACGGCCGGGGAGGGGAAGCTCGCAGGAGCTCTGTCTTTCAATACGACCGCTACGAGATGTCTGGGCATCAGCCACTACATTCTCTTTTCCAGGAGTATATTGTATCTGCAGAAAGGTAGACCATTTCATATGTCTCTCTCTAATTAGAGGTTGAGTTAGAAAATATTTAAGACTTTCATGATCAGTTTTTACAAGAAAATCTATCCCTAAAAGATAATGTTTCCAAAGTTTGAGAGCATGAATTACAGCTAAGAGTTCTTTTTCATAGATATCATATTGAAGTTCAGCATCTCTTAGCCGTCGGCTTTCAAAGGCCACATCATGACCATCCTGGGTAAGAGAAGCCCCAAGGCAATCGCCACTAGCATCAGCTGCTACTAGGAATGGTTTCCTTAAGTCAGGAATGATTAGTACAAGATTTGTAGGCAGGGCATGCTTTAGAGCATTAAAAGAGTCCTTTTCTTTTTGGGTCCATCTGAACTTCAGATTTTTCTTAGTGAGATCATGTAGAGGAGCTGCAAGTTCAGCAAAATGCCAAATAAACCTTTGGTAATATGAGCATAGGCCTAGAAAAGACCTTACCTCATGGGCATTCTTCAAGTCAGGCCACTCTACAATTGTCCGTATCTTGGCTGGGTCCATACGGACACCTTCTGGTGATATAATGTGACCAAGATAGTGAATCTCAGGAAGAAAGAACTCACTTTTCTTCTCATTGATGTGAAGAGCATTTTCAGCTAAGATTTGAAATACAATCTTTAGATGTTTCTTATGCTCTTCCTCATTCTTGCTGAAAATGAGGATGTCATCAAAGAAGACGGCAGTGAACTGTCTATAGTTCCTGAACAACCGTTCCATCAGCCGATTGAACGTGGTTGGGGCATTGGTAAGGCCAAATGGCATTACCATATATTCATACAGCCCAAATGTGGTTCGGAAGGCTGTTTTATGAATGTCCTCAGGTACAACTCGTACCTGATGGTAGCCACTCTTAAGATCTATGCGGCTGAAAATTTCAAATCCCCCTAAACGTTCAAAGATATCGTCTATACGAGGAATCGGGAAACGATTCTTAACCGTTTGTTTGTTTAAGGCTCTATAGTCTATGCACATCTTGAAGGTTTTATCCTTCTTTTGGACTAGTAAGACAGGAGAGCAAAAAGGAGAACTACTGGATTGGATCAATCACTTGTCCAAGAGTTCTTGGACTTGCTTGAAGATTTCATCTTGTTGAGATTGACTAACTCTATATGGGGGTCTATTTGGAGGTGAAGACTCGGAACTATATCAATTTTGTGATCCTCTGGTCTCTCAGGAGGGAGGTGACTAGGAAGTTCCTGAGAGAAGCAACTAGAGAATTCCTGAAGGAAATCTAATCTTTCTTTTGTTAGAGGATCTGACTTTTCTTCACTTGGTTGCTTATCGCGTACAAACACTAGAAAAGAACATACTCCTTTCTTAAGCAAATTGGAAGATCGTGCACGACTTACCATAGGAATGGTGTTTCCTAAAACTCGCGTTGTAATGCTCACATCTCTACCCTTATGTTGGAGGGTTAGAATATTCTTCACATAATTGATTCGGGGGTTGACTTGCTTATGCCATGGCATGCCGAGAATTACATCTGATCCTTGAAGTGGTGCCACCATGAAGGGTAGATGATCCAAGTACCCCTGGATGTGTACCCGAAGCTTGCCGATGATGGGGTACACCTTCTCTTCTTGGTTCTTGAAGGCTGCAGTTGCCTCCAAGGCTTTTCCTTTATCCTTTGGGGCTATCCCTAAGTTCTGTGCCATCTCATGAGAAATAAAGTTGTGAGTAGCTCCACTATCGAACAAAAACAAAGCGGATTGATCCTTTACCTGACCCCATGTTTTCAACAAACTATGGGTGTTGTTTACAGCTCCCTTTTCTGGAGGTGCTTCCACCTTGTTAACTACCAAAACTGGCTTTTTGGGGGCTGCTTCTTTGTTGCTACTGTTTTTGGCAGCTTGAGGGCATTCGTAGAAGTTGTGGCCTCGCTCGCCACACTTGAAACACCGCCTTTCGGAGTAATACTTTTGCTTCTGTTGTGGAGACAATGAGCTGAAAGTGCGGGCTGCTTTCTTCAAAGGAGGCTAGCTGGCTGACTTTTGCTCTTTTGGTGCGTCCTTTGCTGTCTCCTTATCCTTTTGTTCCTTGGAAGAGGTTCCCTGGGACTTCCGCTTGTTGGAGAAAGACTAATTCTTCTCCACCTTCAAGGCGATATTGATGGTGTCTTCGAGAGAAGTAGGAGTGGCAATGTCCACCTCATGCTGAACGACATACCGTAGGCCAGCAAAGAACTTCCTTTGCTGCTCTTTTTTATCCTTCCTACTGAATGCTTGAACTTTTAACAAAGTATCCCAAAAACGATCAACATACTCACTGACTTTCTCTTCTTGGCGTTGGCGGAGGATGTCCCACTGCACCATTGTATCTCTCTTAAACTCCTTAGGCAGGAAGTGCCTCATCAAGTTCTTCTTGAAGCACTTCCAGGTGTGGGCTTGCTGTCCAGTGTTGACCATAGCTGCCCACCAGAGTGAAGCACGGTCTTGCATGTGCAGGACGGCAAACCGGATCTTCGCCTTGTCTTCGTACTTGTCCCCCTCAAAGAAATACTCGAGGTCTCGGATCCAGGCCAGCAAGACCTCGGGCTTGTCCTCTCCCTTGTACTTGGTAAACTTGAAGAGCTTATCTCCAAGAGGTACCTTATGCTTTGCATACCTTCGTCTCCGTGGATGTCTCGAAGGAGATGGACTCCGATGAGGCCGTCTACCTCGAGGAGGGGAAGAAGAGGATGATCTTCCCTCCTTGTTGGAGTTGGTGTTGTCCGCACGGCCTCTTCCTTGGGATTGGGGCCCTATATCATGAGTTTCTGCTTGGTTGCTTTCCAGCACTTGAACCTGTTGAGCGATGTTGCACTCAACTCATGCAGGTTAGGAGGGTCAGGTCCATTGGCTGCCATGATGACAAGATGACTCAATGAAGGAGAGACTCAACAAGAGAAAGCAGAGAGTACAGGACCACTGCCTAAGCTTTGATACCAATGTAAACTACTCGGTGCTTTCTATCAATTCAAACAACGGATTTTGCAGAGGCGTTTGAATGAAATGATTGCGAGTTGCCAAACACATATACTTGAACTTAAGAGATTGCAATTAAGGTGTAATTAAGACTTACACAGCTTAAACACAAAGTGACGTCATTTGAAATTGCAATATGATTGAGGGGTCAAGACGGCCCCCCCCCCCTTTATCCAGGCTCACTTTATTCTTGAAAATGGAGATACAAGACCAAGGTGTAATGCACCTTCCAAACTGATGAACTCAGGACCTAGATACAAGACTCAAGAGCATATGTGCAAGGTAGACAACAAAAAGGAGGACTCGAAGCTTAGGTTTTTACTCTTGGCTTGCCCAATCCACAAGGAAGAAGCGTGCAACAATCACCACTCACATCCAACATTAGAGGCAAGCACTAGTTTCTAGAAAGATAGTAGAAACAACTTGAAATAGTGCTGTAAATGAGATAAACTTGACAATACAGACTCCCTTCGTGACTTGACCCTTTTGTAGATGAAGTCCTTGATGCCTCTGAAGCTACCTTGGGTGAGGAGAGTGTGGAAATGGGGCTGGAAAGAAAACAGCTTAGAAAAAACAGCCTGTAGGCTAGAGAGAGAAAGCCTTTATGGAGTGATAGCTGTAGAGAGAGAGTGCCAATGTTGATCCCAAGGGAGAGGATGTAAGAGAGGAGCTGCTGCTGTTCTAGAGGTGCAGAGAGAAGCAGATTTCTGCAAGAGGAAGGGGCTGGAACAGTAGAGAGAGAAATTCTGCAGTAGAGAGGGAAAGACTGCAGCAGGAGAGAGAAAGGGGCTGTGGCTGCTCCAGGCTAGGAGAAGGAGAGAGGATGATGCTGCTGTTCCAGAAGAGCTGAGAGGGGACAGATTTCTGGAGAGGTGGGGCTGGAACTGTAGAGAGAGAGTGTGCTGTTGTAGAGAGAGAAAGTGCTGCTGAGGTGAGAGAATGGCCTGGGGAGAAGCTGGCTGCACCCAAGGAGCTGGAGAGGTTCTGCTGCATCAACCAAAAGGAGAAGAAAAGTGATGAATTTTTCATGTAGGGAATGAAGGGGAGAGGCCTTCTTTTATAGGCTGAGCCCCCCCACAGGCCTAGAGTGGAAGGTGGACACTTGTCCCAGATTTTTGGTGGGCTGCAGTCCCAAAGAGGACAGCCCACAACCTGCCCCAAATCTGGTAGATTTGGGGCGAGACACTTGGGCTGCATGCCCTGCCACTTGCCATGCATGCTGCCACATGTGTGGGACAGGTGGACTGACCTGCCAGCTCAGATTCCATGTGGCAGTCTGCCACGTGTCAGCTGCTACGTGTCACTCCCAAAAACCCTAAAATTTCAAAGCTGTCAGAATTCAATTCTGATCGCACCCACAGGTTCCTAACAGCTTGGAGTATCTATTGACGTACTCTAAGGTCATAATTGAGTCGTACTGAGCTCATTTGTTTGTCGTCTTATCTTGTATCTCCATTACTCTTGGCATGCTGACAGGCCCACACCCAAAGCTCAGGGAACATTCTCTTGAATGGTTCCTAGGTCAGTATGCAATCTGTGCATTTGATTGGTCCCATGTTTGGGTACTCAGGTGGGGTGTGGTTTCCAGATGTCCTTCTCAAAGAGAGGCCATCACTCTTGTGGGTCACTAATGCCCATAACCCCAAGCAAGGGGGTCCACCCTCAAATGCTAGACCTAGTCCCCATTGTCCGTAACTGAACAGTAGAAAAACATTTCATTCTTTAATAAGCATACTATTGAAAAACAAAAAGAAATAGTACCAAGCAAGTGGATACATGTTGAAGCAGGATGACACAACGTTGGTTGTCCTTGGGCCCAACTTTAGACCCCTCTCTAGTGCCTTTGCCTTGCCCCTATGACCTAGACTTTGCCCCTGACTTCTAGGAAGTGTGCACTTTCTCTAGCCAGTCCCTCACGGCCAAACCATTACCAAACTTATCCACGATTAACCCCAAGTTAAGCGCGGGTTGAGTTACAAAGTACTTATACATCACTTTTCACGTCCCCGTGACGTACCCTCCTCTTAAAACAGCAAACTACCTAGGTTGCCGCTGAAAACTTATAGTGAAAGTAAAGAAAATAGGCAAAATAGCCCATACCAAAATATACATCTGTAAAATACAACCTCGCAACAACGAACATATGGTGTAGGAGAGTGCGCGAGTCCAGCCATAGATTGATGCATCCTTTGTGGGAAGTGTTTGGAACACTCATCATGGAGACCTCACGGCATAATAACTGTTAGCAAGCAGTATCTCGGGTGAGACAATCGGGGCCACCAAACGATCTCCAGATACATGAATCAAGGAAGGGGAGGTGCTACCCTCCTCTCGAGCACCAGGCAATGCTCCAAATCTTTGCTCTACTGAACCTGCAGGAGCTTGCACCCTGGGCTCAAGCTGAAATGCGTCCAAGTAGAGCTGCAAAATGCTACCCACTCCAAGACCGCTCCGATTGAAGGGCTTATTGAAATCTTCGAGTTCGAGCTGTACGTGTTGAGGTTGGTCTTCTTTCTTGAGCTAGTCTTTGTCTTTGTCAGTGTCCTTCTCTCTCTCCCCTTTCCCCATTGCAAATACTAACTCTCTATTATTTCTTGTTTCTTGGGTGAAAATGGACCCCTTAGGTGGGCCAGGCCATATAGAGGACTCCCACCCATGGTGGCCTGGTGGATGACAAAGGGGCCTAGTATAGGACTTGCAAGATTTGAAAATGCAGCCGGGGGGTAGAGTGTTGTAGGCAGGAGGACAGCTGAGCTAAGGGCTGTCTAGTGGAGCAACAGCGAGTAGGGGACATTAGGAGCTGACCTGGGGGGGGGGGGGGGAGTAGGAGTGTATGGAGAGGCTGCTGATGGAGGAGGAGCAGTCGGGCAGGAGGGACTAGGAGCTAACACGGGGGGGAGCAGTTGGAGTGGGCGGGGGACTGCTGGTGGAAGAGCAGCCCCAGGCAGGGAGTTGGCTGTAGGCGGAGTAGTGGGAGTGGGTGGGGGGCTGCGGGATGAAAGACAGCCCCAAGCGAGGGGGTGGCTGAGACGCTAGGCGGAGTAGGAGCTGCGGGTTGAGGCGCAACTAGGTGGGGAGCTGCGAGTAGGAATGGTGAAGGTGGGAAGCAGGGAGCAGGAGGATGGAGGAGATGCGAATAGAGAGGGCGGGTGAGCAGCGAGTAGGAGGACGGGTGCAAGCAGGGAGCTATGTCGAGCTGAAGGGAGAGCGATGGCAGGCTGTGAGGAGCAGCGATGGTGGGCTGTGAGGAGCTGTAGCGATGGCGGTGCGAGCAGGAGCGATGGTGGGCAGGGAGTAGGCCGAGCAGGAGGAAGATAGGATGATAGAAGAAGAGAAAGAAAGAAAGAAAGAAAGAAATTTTATTAAAGGTCCACGGAAGGCCATACATGGCCTATGGGACACAAAATCATCCGAAAGGAAAATACATCATCAACGATGCGCCAACTAGGTGGCCTCATCGTAATACCGCTAAGATGCCAAAAATGGCTACAAAAATCCTAGATACAAAATGAAATGAAATAGAGTACCAAAATTGCCTAGATACAAAATGTAAAATATGAAATATGAGGAACATCGTCTTCCCTAAGGGGTCTGTGATCCAAAGAAATGATGGAAGTCATGGCCATCGACCATGCCTCCTGCCATGAGTGTGAAGATCTGGGCAAGTGTCAAATGGGCTGCTGGCGGTGCCAAGTCTCCATGGAGCAATCTCCTCCGAAAATCTGCCATCATCCTCCGTCGTCTAGAAATAAAGCGACGGGTACGGCCTCTGTGTAAGATCATCCTGCGGTGCTGCCGAATCATGTCATATGTACATCCTCGGGGTGGAACCATCGGTGCTCTCTGGCAAGATGGGCTATCTCTGTGCTCATGGTCCTGCGCCTCGTCCTGCTCCTCATGAATAACCAGGTCTCTGGCAGGGATGCGACGGTGCTCTCTGAGGAATCTCTCTCTGTATCTGGTGATCTCCCTGATGAACAACGCTAAGCAATACTGATCCTCATACTCCATAATCCGAGAGAGAGGTCCAAATCCGTGCCCAAATAAACAGTGAAATCTGCCACGGATCTCATAATATAAAGGGCATCTGCAAACAAAGTGCTCCTCAGTCTCCACCTCCCCCATAGTGCAACAAGGGCATATCCTAGTCTCTCGCCTGGGTCTATGTCCGGTAGCTGTACGACGCATCCTGCCGGCCTCAACGTCTAATCTGTGGGAAGATACCCTGAGCTGGCCCAAGGCAATCCTGAGTGAGTGCGACATATGAACGCCGATATATCCTGGGGATATGATGAAGCCATCCTCTGAAATCCTGAGAAAATGGTCACGATATGTGGCCATCTTCGTAGGAAGCTCCGTGGGATGAACCCAAGTGCGAAACGTGTGTAGCTGCAACAAATCTGCCCTGATAACCTGGCTGAGCTCATGTCGAGTGAGAGGGAGGCGAGGGGCATCTATGCTGTATCGAAATGGTGGCAGCCTATCCATATCCAAGCCCAGCGAGGTGAGCCATGTGGAGAGTGTGTGGTACCAACAAAAAGTATGACCTCTCTCCGCTAACATCTGCGAGGATGTCAGTGCTAGCCACGGTAATCGTGCTCTGCCTGCTGCTGAGTCTCCGAGCGCCCTGATCCTATGCAAGTACGTAACTGACTGAAATGCTGCATTTAGCGCTAGGGGTGTAGCTCCGAACTCTGCGAACGTAATCTGATGCGGTACCGTGGGCTTCGCTCTGATCAATCTGGAGAACATGATGATCTGTAACCTCTCTACTCGTCTCCAATCTGCAACCTTGAGATCTCCTGCCCAAAAGGGGCTAGCATACATGACTGCAGGTCTCACCAGTGTATCGAAAAGTAAGGACTTCGTGTCGGGATGCTGAAAATGTGACTGTGCACACTGCCTCTCGAGAAGAGCCAAGGCGGCATACCCTCTACTGATCCTATCTCGTGCTGCATGCGTCATGGTGAAGACTGGACCTCTAAATGTGGCACCCAAATATGTATACTCCCTAACTAGCTCCACCTCCTGCCCATCAAATGTGAAAGAGAACTCGCCTCTCCTATAAACCTGGTATGACGTGTTGAAGACCATGACTTTGGTCTTCCCAAGGTTTACAGACAACCCTCTGTCCTGACAAAAGCTGTGGAGTGCATGGAGATGTGCCTGTAAACCCTGCTGGGAGGAAGAAATAAGAACCATGTCATCTGCATAGAGGAGAATCGGTATCGTGGATCCTGCCAGTAAAGAACCTGTACCACCCATCGTCTGTATGTACATCTCTAACTCATCGATATAGAGACCAAAGAGTGTCGGAGACAAAGGACACCCCTGCTTCACCCCTATCGTACTGCGTACTTCCGCCGACAGCCCCGCCCGTGTCTTGACTCTACCTGTGACTCTCTCATACAAGGCCATGATCGCCCATTGAATCTCCCCATTGAATCCCAAGTCACGAAGTCGCTGGAAGAGTCTGAAATGCGGCACAGTGTCAAATGCCTTTCTGAAGTCCACGAAGCAACAATAGAGCCGTTGCTTACGTGACTTCGCCTCCTCAATCAAAGCCCTGAGTGTGAAGATATGATCTAGAGTCGAGTGCTCTGCACGAAATCCTGCCTGCCCTCTAGCTCTCATGCCTGTCGCCTCGGCATGGTCATTTATATGTCCTTCTAGAATGGTCGCATAAATCTTGGCCATGACATGGCCAATCATAATGGTCCTGTAGTTCGACGCCTCCAAAGGATCCCCCGACTTGTGTATGGGTACTATGGTATTTTCTAGCCAACTAGGTGGAAGACCTGTACAAATGGACTCGTTAAAAAGACGGGAGAGGACTGTAGCTAAGGCATCAATCCCATGGATTACATACTCCGCTTGCAATCCATCATGGTCCTTAGCTCTCCCAGTCTTCAAACGATGAGCTGCTGCTCGGACACTATTGGATGAGAATAAGGTAGAGGAGGTGGGTCTAGGCACATGGGATAAGTCGATCTGTGGCTGGTCTGGAATATCATATAAAGTGGAAGTATAGGCAAGCCAAACCTGCGGGTCTGTAAGAGGAGTTTGAGATTTCAAGCGAAGGAATTTCTTCCAGAATTCCTTGGAATCACAGCTGAAAAGTAAACTTCTCAGCTCCTCCTCATTCCGGGCTAGAAATTGGCACTTTTTGCGTCGCACCAAACGCTTGTAACTCTTCTTGGTCTCAATGAGGAGGGGAGACTTCTCCTGTGTCTCAAGGCGAAGCTTCCTGCGGAGTTCTTTACACTCCTCATCATACCATCCATTACAAGGCACAAGACCGACTGGTGGAGGACTGGATGTGTGGCAAGTGACGGGGAAGGACTTGTGGGCTGCTGAGATGATGGAGGTATGTACAAGGTCCCACCGATCCTGTGTGGAGGGTAGGGCATCGAGAAGGTGCGGACGGAGAAGACCACTCAGGTGCTGGCTATAAATATCATCAAACTGGTGGTCAAAATGAACCTCATAGTATGGCTGACGCTCATGATGTCTAGAAGGGGGGGCATGAGGAATCTGGGTAAGAATAAAGTGCAGACGTGCATGATCGGCTGAAGGCATAAAAGGGTCGACTGTGAGGTTATGTACAAAAGGGATTAAAGTCGGGGGACCCAAGACGTAATCAATGACGCTCGTACCACCACCCGCGAAGGGAAAACATGTGGCTGTGGATGAATGCGGCCACTGTCGAAGTCCATTATAAATGACCATGCCGTGCGATGAGAGAAGCTCCAATAGTTGATGTCCCTGATCTGTCACCTCTACCCCTCTATCTGAAGATAAGCGTGGAAAACTCTCATCTGGGGCAGCTGGAACTAAGACTGGATCCTCAGCAAAGTCCAAAATCTCTGCCTTTCCGTCTGATGTCCTCGCGTTGAAGTCTCCTAAAAGGATGACCTCTCCGCGGCATGAGTACTCCAATACATCGGCTGACAAATCCTCAAAAGGTGACTGTCCTGGTCCATCTGAGGCATAACGAGACTGTCTCGGGGGAAAGTAGCATACTGCAATAAATAAGTCTCTCAGGGGGGGTCTCCTGATCCGTACCCAAAGATATCTGGCCCGATGGTCTCTGCTCATGATTGTGAGTATCGATCTAAGATGCTCTCTATAAAGAACTGCCACACCGCCAGATCCTCTGACTCCTCCTGATCGTCTAGTCTGCTGTCGAAAGACAGACTCCCAGGCATACCCTGTCACCTGCGGCAAGCCTCTCTCTGGGCTCTCATGGGTCTCCGTAAAGAAGACGATGTCTTGATCAAAAAAGGCCTCTCGTAAGTTGCCAGGCTGAGCTGTGAGGGAACCATTATAGTTCCAAACTGCGAAACTCAAGCTATCTAGTAGACTACGTGTCCCATAGGCCTCGTGTCGTCAACTGTGGGCTCCAGCCGGTCTAGATCGCATAGCTCCTATCAAAAGTCTGCCCTCTCTGATCACGGCCCACTTGCCCTCACGACGGGCAACATCCCTCTGTGCAATGAGACGTCTATGCTCCTCCCACTGAAGAGCTGTAAGGTCCTCATCCATGTGAATCTGTGGATGGTCCCTCAATCTGGATCTCCTTCGTAATACTGCGAGACGGGCTTCAGCATCTCTGAATCTGATGATAAGTGGCTGGTGCCGTGCTGGATCCCGGCCCACTCGATATGCAGCTACTATGCCATGATCCTGAACTCCGAGTGTCCCAGATATGAAATCTGTCGCCTGATCCATGGCTGATCTCGTATCTGATCGCTCAACTCCGCGGATGCGGATGTTGAGGGCCTTCTGAGCTCGCCGCTGACTCTCGGCAATAGTCTCAGAGACTGTGGTCTGCTGGGCCTGTGGGGCTCTACGCACAACGTCCACCCACTCTGAGGTCTTCTGTACCTCTATCTGCAGTGTGGCCAACCTCTCCTCAACTGTTGCACTAGCTGGAGGAGCTACATGCAGCTGCTGGAGGCGATCATCGCATGCCACAACATGCTCCTGAATGCGTGTCTCCAGCTGCACTATGCGCTCAGCATGTGTCCGTAACTGGATATCCCGATCAATATCTCTGGTATGAAGCTGGCGAATATGGGAGTCCTGATCAGATCTATGACTCTCAACTGTCGATAGCTGATCAGTCAGTGTGTGTATCTGTGCTGTGAGAGACTGAATCGCAGCGCCCTGAAGTCTGCAAGTCTCCATGCACTGCATAACTAAATCTCTCAATCGCAGATTATCTGCCAGGACTGCTTCCGCTGTGGAGGGTGAAGGGGAGAGGGGGTACAAGGATGAGGGGGTAAGAGGGTAAGAAGGTGAGTAAAGGAGGGGTGCAGAAAATGGAGGTCCTGAAGAGAGAGATCCGGTAGAAGGAAGTAGGGAGTCAGGGACCGAAGAAGAGCCTACACTAGGGGAGGAAGGGGCTGAAAGGGAGGGTCGGTGGGGAGAGGTGGGAAGAAGCTGGGTAGGGACTAGGGGAGGGGAAGAAGAGGAGGGAGGAGGCTGGGTAGGGAATAGGGAAGGGGAGGAAGAGGAAGGAAGAGGATGGGTAGGGACTAGGGGAGGGGAGGAAGAGGAAGGAAGAGGATGGGTAGGGACTAGGAGAGGGGAGGAATAAGCAAGGGAAAGGGCTAGGGAGGAATGAACGGGAGCAAGAGGAGGAGGTGAGACTGAAGGAGGGAGAGGAGGAGGATTGAGTAGAGGAGGTGGGTAGGAAAGGGTTGGGATTGAGGCAAGGGAGGTAACCGGAAGTGATGGGGGAGATGGAAGTAAAGGAGATGGGGTCGGAGCCACAGGAGGATTGAGTAAAGTAGATGGGTAGAAAAGGGTTGGGGTGGAGGCAAGGGAGGTCGTTGGAGGTGGCGGGGAAGGAGATGTTAAGGGTAAAGAAGAACTTGCCTCTTCGGCTCTTGTACTGCTGCCTATGCTTTTATCTTTCTCTACTTTTGCTCCTTGGAGAGCCATGGTGGAGCTCCTTGTTTGTGGCATCTCCTTACTCCTGGAAGTGCTGAATTCTCTGCTCAAAACTGCCTCTAAGGGCCATGGTGGAGCTGCTGAATTCTCTGCTCTTCAAAACTGTCAAAACTGCCTCTTTTTGTTTGCCCTCAAAACTGCCCCTTTTTAACTCTGTTTTCTGTTTTAAGGACACTTGCTGTAAGTCTATTCACATGGGGGGGGGGGGAGTTTAAGACTTTCCTTAAACCCCCTTCCCTCCCAACAGCGAGGGAGCTGCTGGCTTACGGGGCTGAGGCTTGCAGGGAGCTGTTGGCTTGCGCAGGGAGGCGGGGCTAAGAGACTGGCGGAGGGGGAGGGGCTGAACGGGGGAGGCGAGAGAGGCTGAGGCGGAGGGGGAGGGGCGGGGCGGGGCTGAGGCTTGCAGGGAGCTGTTGGCTTGCGCAGGGAGGCGGGGCTGAGAGACTGGCGGAGGGGGAGGGGCTGAGCGGGGGAGGCGAGAGAGGCTGAGGCGGAGGGGGAGGGGCTGAGCGGGTGAGGCGAGAGAGGCTGGGGGAGGGGGAGGGGCTGAGCGGGTGAGGGAGGGGAGGGGCGGGTGAGGGAGGGGAGGGGCGGGCTGAGGCTGAGCGGGTGAGGGAGGGAGGCTGAGCGGGTGAGGGAGGGGGGACTGAGCGGGGAGAGAGGGGGCTGAGCGGGTGAGGGAGGGGAGGGGCGGGCTGAGGCTGAGCGGGTGAGGGAGGGGAGGCTGAGCGGGTGAGAGAGAGAGAGAGAGAGAGAGAGAGAGCCACAGTCTGCCGAAGGAAGATACGGGAGAGAGAGAGAGAGAGAGAGAGAGAGAGAGAGAGAGTATTAAAGTCTTCGGAAGACCGATGGGTCTATGAGACTGTGAGAAACCTGATACAATGAGCTGTGGTAGTGGAGCTACTAAATGACCATCCATACCAATGCAGAATGTAGAAAATGCAAAATGACAGTACTAAATCCTAAGTACAACATAGTCATATCTCGACTATATATATATATATATATATATCAATCTCAACATCATCGTCGACATCATCATAACCATCATCATCATTATCAACAGCGGTAGGACATCAGGATGGATGGGGCTGTGGAAGTGGAGGCATGAGGTCAGCAATAGAGCACTGTCGCCCCCCCAAGGGTGCAGTCCTGGTACGTCTCTTGGTCGTAGCTCTGCGTCTGACCAGGGCCACTGTGACCCTTGTCGGTCGGGCTTCGACCCTAAACAAGGAGGGGATGGCCCCAAGTATGATTTGTGAGTCAACCCTCTGTTTGAGCTGTCGGGTCACAGACTCCGGGTCACGGTCATGTCGAGGCCTCGCCTTGTGGGGGTCTATGTGATCTGGCTGAAAGAACTCCGTGAAGGTCAACCTTGGCAAGACCAAGGTAATGATCTTCAACACATCTTGAGCCGTCATGTGCAGTGAGCAGTTCACATTTGATGGATCACCGGTTGAGATCGTCTCCTCATATACCTACTTGGGCGTCGTCTTCTTTGGCTTGATTTTCACGATGAGACTAGCATTGCAGGCTCGTTTGAGCCGGGGATATGCCTCACTTGCTCGCTTGGAGAGAGAATGCTTCCACTCACACTTTCAGGACCCTAGGACCAAGGCTCTTCTTTTTGACTCCTTGGTTCAAGCAGTAGGCATATACGGCAACCCTTGTTGGGGGCTGGATCTCTCACACACAGAGTGGACTCGGGTGGAGCGATTACAGATCCTCTTGCTCTCGCGGATGATCTGAAGCAAGCCATTAGTGCCACAGTACATCATTCGTCCCCACTGTAGCTAGATGCGGCGTTCCAGACCATTACATATCTACACCGCGTCAGACAGTACGGGTTCAGTACAGCAAAGCGACGCCGGTTGCCATGGCTGGCTCTATCTTCATCCATGGGCCTCGCAGATGGTGGGGATAAGAGAGGTTGGTATGGCCAGACATGTAGGTGGTTTGAGAGATTGGGGCTTCACATAGACACACTGTCTCCCTTTCAGTACAGCTTAGACACTCCATCTATCCCACTGGGATACCACGAGGTCAATTAGCTCATTCGAGAAGATCTACTACAGTTACACACATTTAGGACCTGGTTGGAGCCGAGGGAGCTTCCAATGAAGCTTAGTTTCTACAGAGACCTGAGGAGGGTTTCATTGTCCCACCAGAGTACACTAAGATCCACCTGCCACACTCATTGAATCGGGCAGTTTCGAGTTTCATCACACCTACTCCGTATTGAGAGCGGGCGAGCTTAGGGGATACCCAAGGAGAGACGCATATGCAGGTTATGTGATCGACAGGATATGGAGTCAAAGGAGCACTTCACGTTCAGATGCACCGTGTACTACGAGATCCGCGGTCCATACCATTGCCTCTTTAGGAACGGTCTTGGTCCATTATCCAGACTTCTCTCATACCCAGACCAGGGATGCCTTGCCACCTTCATCCATGAGGTGGTCCACTATAGGGAGCACTTACTCGACACAGAGACAATCCTCAGACACAAGACCCGTTCCCTCTCAAAGCAGGATCAAAGAGTTCTTCCAGTCAGACCGCACGTGCCCTACAGTCACTGATAGCAGACGCAGCAGAGACCGAGAGCCTGAGGCACACCTTAGTCGACCAGTGGACAGACATGCACATCACATTGAGTGACCTCCCATCCCTGTTCAGCCTTGGGGCTTTGCCCACAGGAGTTCCTATAGCCCTGGTCAGGAGTAGTCATTGCCAGGAGACCAAGACGGGCGGCACCCATAGATAGTCGCCAGCGCTCCATCACTGGCTACATATCAGTACCCCCCCTGACACACATATACCTCTATGGGGCCACTTGCATGGACTAGTGCCAGCCAGCCTTGATGGTGACTGACCCGAGTATGAGGATGATGAGGATGTTGATGACGATGATGATGATGTCACTATTGATGATATGACTATGTACTACTTAGCACTTAGCATTCAGCATGGGTGATGATGCTTGTTTAGTAGCTCCACCCTTTTTGCTTGATTTGTATCAGTTTTCTATCAGTCTCATAGACCCATCGGTCTTTCGAAGACTTTAATAAACTCTCTCTCTCTCTCTCTCTCTCGTACACTTTTGATGTGACATCTAATCCTCTCACTCATTGTACACTTTTGATGTGGCATCTAATCCTATTTACTCTCCCTTCTCCTTCCTCCTACTTGCAGCCTACTCTATCCAGCCTTGCTTCCCTTCCGCTCTTCAAGAGATCTTGAGAAGGGTAAGCTCTATCCAGCCTTGCTTCCCTCCTAAGCTCACCAAATTGTCTGTTAGACCAAGTGAAAGCCCCAACAGTTCCTGGATCAACCAAGTGTAATATATCCTTACGTAATTCCCACTCATAGCCTCTAAGAACTGATCCTTTGCCTAGCCATCTGCAGCCCCGCCCTTGCTGCTCTGCCCTTGCCCTCCGCCCTTCTCTGCCCGCGCAGCTCCCCCTCCGGCGCTGCTCTCCTGCCCTCCGCTCCTGCTCCCCACCGGTGCCTCAGCCTGCAGCTCTTGCTGCTGCCCCGTGCCCCTCCACCCGCGCTGCTCCTCCTCCCTCCTGCACTGCTCCCTCTCCTTCCCGCGCTCCTACCGCGCTGCGCTGCAGCGGCTGCAGCCCCGCCTGCTGCTGCAGCTCCGCCCGCCACTGCAGCTCCCTCCTCAGCCCGCAGCTCCCTTCTCCGGCCCTCCGCTCGTGCTCCTCCCTCCACTTCCCTTCCGCTTCTGCTGCTGCTTCCCCCCGCCTGCAGCTCCACTTGCTGCTCCCCCCCCCGCCTGCAACCCCGCCCGCCGCCTCCTCTCCCTCACTTCTACTCCACCCCATCCCCTCTGCCTGCAGCTCCCTCCCTCCCCGCCTAGCCTCGCCAGCAGCCCCTCCTTCTCCACTTACCCTCAGCCCCCTGGGGGTTCCTCCCATCATGGAGGGGGTACATGGTCCCGCTCCCGCTCCCTCTCCTGCTCCTACAGTAAGACTAGGACCTACACCGAACATGGGTCTATCTATCAAACGAAATGGGGAAAGGTGGCAAGGATACGGATAAAGCTGCCAAGAAAGATGACAACAAAGCCAAGAAACAAACACAACTGAAACTTGAAGATGTGAACACACGCTACAACCGCAGTGGACTCGGAGTGGACAGCAAGGCAAAGGCGGAACCCACCTCTGCCTCAGCTTCAATCACAGCTTCAGCTTCAGTGTCAACTTCAGCTTCAGTCTCAACCTCGGTCTCAGCTACATCCTTATCTTCAGCCTTAGTGCCAGCCTGACCTCCAGCTTCAATGTCAGCTCTAGTTCCAGTTTCAGCTACACTTTCAGCTCCACTTATGCCTACAGTTACAGCTACCGGCTCTGACACACCCCTACCCATGACATCAATTTCTCCACCCTCCCCTAGGATAGAGGGATTGCCACTGCCACCATCTCTCCCTTCTTCTCCCGCTACAGTTCTCTCTCTGATTATGACACCTACTTTGGAGGGGTCATACATTGTCCCACGCTACTCGATCTTTCTCTCCCCTTTGCCTCTCAGTCAGCCCACGCTTCCACACCCCGTTGGGATCGCCTCCTCTAGGCCAGCCTCCAGTCTCATTGTCACACTTTCAGGCCACAGTCCTTTCAGTTTTTGTTAGAGCATGGACGAGTTGACCCATCAGAGACTTGGGAGTACTTGCTGATGGGAGCGCGAGAGGGAGATGTCACGCTTCGCACAGGAGCAGACACGCTTCACCCAGGATCATACTGGAGCAGTCTCAGGCTATCCAAGTCTAGGCTGATCTTATTCAGGGGCTCAGACAGGAGATCTCACAGCTCCGACAGGAGGTCATTGCCATACGTGCAGTCCCAAGGAGCACCCCAGTTGTGGAGGCACATATTGCGAGCATGCAATTTGCCATCGAGGAGACGTCCAGATGGGTTGATGTAGCCAAACGGGAACTGCAAGGGTAACCGTTTCGGCTATCCTCCTGGAGCATCAGTAGAGTACGTGGGATTCTGCGCACCGAGGCTACATCGATGGCAGATGCATAGGCCTTTGTGACCACTACCCTAGGGGCAACTGAGCACAGGATTGAGAGAGCATGGCGGGTTGGGAGGGACCCCAATTGAGAGCAGTCACTTATTATACGGTTCCATGATGCCTAGGCACGACTTTCGGCTTTACGTCGTAGGTCAGCCTTACGAGACCAGCCAACAATCTCCATGGATGAGGACCTCACTCCACTATAGGTTGAGGAGAGGTGATTTCTGTTGTAGTAGCGGGATCATGCCCGTAAGGAGGGGAAGTGGGCAGTAGTACGAGATGGATGACTCCTTACAGGCCTCCGTCGGACACCCACCTCTCCTACCGCATAGGGAGGCGGGGTCTATGAGACCCAGACATCCGAAACCCTATCCCATACCATCTGGAACTGTAATGGTACCTTATGGTCAGAACCAGGGAACTTCTCGGAATCCTATATAGGTCACGACATAGTCTTTTACACAGAGACACAGCATAGTCCAGAGCGCCCACTACCAGGAGTCAGCGGGTATACATGGGAGTCTGCCTATAGAGATGAGACAAGGGATATGAGAGGGGTTCGAGGGTCAGGAGGGGTCGCAGTCCTTTATAGATCCACACTTTTGGGGGCCATCTCAGTGGAACAGAGAGATCCACACTCTAGGTTTCTTTGGATCGGGATTCGACACATGGATAGCTAGGATTTGTTTATTGCAGGTAGCTACTTCCCCCCTGAGACCTCCCGCTTTGCCAGAGATACTCGAGGGGAGGATGAGACATCCCCATTCGCTGCTCTTTACCAGTCCATTGTTGACTTCTCTAGCCATGGGGTCGTCCTCCTAGTTGGAGACTTCAACGCGAGGACAGGGGCTCGTTAGGCACCACTTCTCTCAGGGATGATTCCATTCTACTGCCAGACATTGACCTTGAGGAGGCAGGTCTGCTACGAGTTTCAGCTGACAGATGAGGACCGCTCATATCTTATGGGCAGGTACTTTTAGACCTCGGCAGGATGCATGATCTTATTATCTATAATGGTCTTGACAGATGGCCCGCATCAGGTAGCTTTACTTGTTTTCCACATGGGGGAGGCTGCAGTGTTGTGGACTACATCATGGGATCCCCTGCCTTCACATCTCGCATCACTAACTTTACCGTAGCACCTCCCTCCAGGGGCTGATCACACCTATCTTTTCTTTAGCATTTCTACCCCGTTGAGTTCTTACTTCATCTACCATGATATACGCTTTGATCGCGATCACTCATCTACTTACTCTGGTCATCTGTACATACTTCTCGCATACATTGACTTTATATCCCTATTAGAGGATCGCGTTGCCCTAGTCGCTCACTACGCGAGGCTGCTCTTCACGCCTTCCCCCATACCACGTGCTCCACTCGTCCACCACCACCTGGGACCATACGCGGTACGATGATGAGTGTAAGGCTTTATGCCGTCGGCTCATGTTCGAAACAAAAAACAGCCTTTCGGGCGAACCAGAGATGCTACGCGAGTACCATCGTCTGGTACGCAAGAAGAAACTGGACTTCGTGCATTGGAATAAGGAGGAGCTACTGAACATTCTGTTCAGTAACAACTCTAAGGACTTCTGGCGGAGATTTCTAGAGGGATGCCCCACCACTCATTGACACTCAGGTGTGGATTGATTACGCACGCACGCTCTATGATATTCCAAATCAACCAGCCCCTAACCTATCACATATGCCATGCCCCACGTCCTGCACCCTCTTCACTAGGAGGGAGGTGAGGATGCCGTAATGAAACTTCATAATGGCCGAGCGAAGGATCATGAGGGACTATGCACTGAGTTCATTGCATATGGGATTAACTTCCTAGCCCCGATCTTAGCCAAGCTATTTAATGAAGCTGTTTGCTTGGGGTTCCCACGCACCTAGACCATCAACACTATCTCACCCATCCACAAGGTAGGGGATTCCGTGAACCGGAAGAACTACAGAACCATTATGATTGGACATGTCATGTCTAAGATTTATGCATCAGTACTTGATTCCGAGGTCAGCAGATTTGCGGAGTGTCGAGGACTCAGAGCAGGAGCAGCGGGACAGGTCGGTTTCAGGCGAGATCATGGGACCATGGACCATATTCTCGTGCTCAGATGTATCATCGAGGAGGTGAGGGTACAGAAGTAGAGGGTTTACTGTTGCTTTGTGGATTTTCGCATTTGATACCGTTTCGAGAGCTCGTCTCATACGACCCCTATAGGATTTGGGTTACGACCAGGAGATCATTTGGGCTGTCATGGCACTTTATGAGCGAGTTTCAGGCAGAGTTCAGAGAGGATGGACAGACGAGATCATGAGCACTATAGGGGTCAAACAAGGGTGCCCATTATCATCTACCTTATTTGGCCTCTACATCGATGAGCTCGAGACAGTGATGCAGGCACAGGGTTAGGTAGGGTACTCCCTCGTGGGCACGCTGACCCGAATATTACTTTACGCAGATGACGTGGCTCTCTTGTGCTCCTCAGCAGAGGGGCTCCAGAGACACCTTGACGCACTACAATCCTTCTTGAGTCTCATGATTTGAAGGTCAACTTGGGTAAAACCAAGGTTATGATCTTCAATACATCTCGAGCCGTCACGCGAGATGAGCATTTCACATTTGATGGGTCCCTTGTTGAGATAGTTTCATCATACACTTACCTTGAGGTGGAGGTCTAGTGGAATGTGTGGTGTACGGGAAGGCATATAGGGCAGCCTCATGGAGTGAGCCGCTAACTAGGGCGGCACGATCCTCTAGAAGGGGTATGTGATCAATGTATGTGAGTAGTGTGTATAGCCGTGTGGAGTAGGCGGGTGATAAGTCGTGATCAAAGTGTATGTCATGATAAGTGGTGTATGTGATTGGCGGTGTGTGTGGTGCTGTGAGACGGGGAGTATAGATGTTGAAAAAGAGGTAAGTGTGGTCTGTCCCAGGTGGGAGTGGTGAAACAGAGAAGTCATTGATGTGTGATGTGAAGGCAAGAGATCCCATGATGTAGTCAACTACGCTAGAGTCCCCCCTATGTGGGAAACAAGTGAAGCCACCTGAGGAGGGCCATAGCTCAAGACCATTATAGATGATGAGGTCGTGTACCTTACCCATGTTCAGAAGTGAATGCTCGTATGATGTGACTGGCCCCTGTCTGTCCGTGCAGATGCTCGTGTCATCTTTGCCTCATCGAGGTCAATGTCTAGCAGTAGTATGAAGTCATCGTGGAAGTGCACAAGCGGTACGTGACGTGTGCGCGTCCTTGCGTTGAAGTCCCCAACAAGGACTACTTTTCCGCAGCTCGAGAGATCCAGAATGTCTGGAAAGAAAGCTACATATGGGGGTGTATCACCCTCCTCACGTGCATCTCTGGCGAAGTGAGATGTCTCAGGTGGGAAGTAGCATATTGCTATGAATAGATCACTGTCCCTTGCATGTCGGATCCGAACCCACATGAATCTTGTGAAGATCCACGCTTTTCGAAAATGCAAATGTGTGCAATGCATGCAGAATTTGAATGCCGATTGGCCCTCCAATGGGGAAGAGCGCCCTCGTGAGAGTACTTGTTTCTTTTCGACCTACATGCAAGGTGGGAGAGAGATGACGGATGAATGCAATGTGGTAGAAAGAATGCTACGTGAGATTCACAATGAAAGGGTGATACCCTTTCATTAATGTCCCTTGAGATCACTCAAGTTCCATCTTCCCATTTACACCTACCCTTAGCTTATGACCCATGCACCTACCATTCAATGCACTCTAATGCACCCTTTCCCTTTCCTATTGCCCCTAGGACCTAGACACGTGTGTGCACATCTTTATTACTAATCATTGGCCAATGTTACATAGTTTTGGCGGTACTATTTACACCGCTTGATCTATCATAAATACAAACATATAACCGCACCATCAAATTGGCACCTAACAATAATAAAGTTCTAATGACTATTAATTAACTAAATAATCATTTCTCTTGTCATGACACTCCCTCCTGCTTGAATGAGCAGAAGTCCTCTTCTGGATTATTGCTTGTCTCTTCCTCTTATGTGCACTTTCTCTTGTTACTTCTGCCATTGCATCGCCTCTTTGTAATCTGCGAGTATCTGTGGAAAATCTGTAAAGAACTCTTCTTCCATCCATTGTGCATCACTAGCTGGCTGGTTTTTAAACTTCAGTAAATACATATATCTCTTCTTTCCACGAGTACTCTTCTCTTTATGGTATACGATCTGTTCCGGAGTAAGAACTTCAGTCCCATCTTCAAGTTCAGGCTCTTCTTGCTGCTGAGTATCCAAAAACGCAGAAGTATCGCCACGGTATCTCTTCAAATTGCTCACATGAAAGATGTTCTTCATACGCCAGTGGGCTGGTAACTTCAGCTCATACGCTCTGGATCCTTCTTCTGGATATAAAGCTACTGAAATCTGAAATGGACCATAAAACTTCGGTGCTAGCTTGACATGTTTGGTACTTCCTCTCACTGACTTGATTCTTCTTTTATCAATCTTCAATAAAACCCAATCATCCTCCTTGTAATAAACTTCTTTTCTTTTTTTATTGGCTGCCTTGGATTGTTGAACCTGGGCCTTCTTAATATGTTCTTTTACCTGCTCAATAACCTGTGACATATCCTCAGCAAACTGGTCAGCAGCAAAAATTCGCTCCCCCAAGTGTGTTATTGGAGTGGGTAAACATTGCCCATAGATGATTTCAAATGGGGCTTTCTTGGTGGAAGTATGTACAGTGTTATTATAAGCAAACTCTAACATGGGTAAGAACTCTGGCCACCTTCTAGGTTGGTCATGGACATAAGCTCGAAGTAAAGTAATTATGGTTTGACTGGCATTCTCACTTTGTCCATCTCCTTGAGGATGGAAGGCTGTAGTAAATTTCAGTTTGGTTCTGAGATTCTCTAATAGAGCTGTCCAAAAGTTGCTAATGAAACGGCCATCATTATCGGATACAATGGATTTTGGTAACCCATGTAACCTGAAGATTTCCCTAATGAATAACCTTGCTGTTTCAGGAGCAGACAACTCTTTTTTACAGGGAATAAAATGAGCTTGTTTACTCAGCCTATCTATAACAGTGAAAATCTGCTCAAACTGACCAACCTTGGGGAAACCAGACACAAAATCCATTGTAATGTGTTCCCACCTTTCCGAAGGAATAGGCAAAGGCTGCAAAAGACCAGCAGTCTTACTTGTGTCAGATTTAATGCGCTGACATACGTCACATTGTTGAACAAAGGTCGAAACTTCTTTGCGAAGTTTAGGCCAATGGAAGTATCTCTCAATATTGTCAATGGTTCCTCTAATACCTCTGTCCAGAATATGGACTCGCATGTAACTCACTCATGACTAGATACCGAAATGTTTTGGGTACACATATGGCACGTCCCAAAAATAAGTATCCATCCACGATGGAATAAGCCTCTAAATCCCCAACCTCATTACGTTGAATCTTCCCATAAATGTCAGCGAAGTCCTCATCTAAAGGATAAGCTTCAACCATTGCTCCTAATGATTTCTCCTTAATCACAGAAACGTGATTAACTTGGGGCCGTCTACTCAAAGCATCAGCTACTAAATTCTCCTTTCCCGGCTGATATTCGATATTTGGTTGCCCAAAGGATTGAATATATTCAGCCCATTTGATTTGTCTTGAAGAGACAATGGGTTGAGAGAACAAGTGCTTGATACTTTGATGGTCAGTCTTAATCTTGAAAGCAGAACCATATAAATAATGCTTCCATAACTTTAGAGCATGAATGACTGCCAATAACTCCTTCTCATACGTGATATATTTCAATTCAGCCCCTTGAAGTTTTCTACTCTCATAAGCAATGGGATGCCCTCCTTGCATCAACACTGCCCCAATCGAGGTACCACTAGCATCCGTACATACAACAAAGAACTCTTTGTCCATGTCCGGAAGTGTTAACATTGGTGCAGTCACTAAAGTTCTCTTAAGCTCCTCAAAAGCTACTTGGTGAACCTCTCCCCACTCATACAAGGAATGCTTCTTCAACAAATCTGTTAGTGGGGAAGCAAGACGTGCAAAATTCTTAATAAATCTGCGATAATAACTACACATCCCTAGGAAGGATCTCAGCTCATGTAAGTTTTTGGGTATTGGCCATTCAATTATGGCCTTGACCTTTTTAGGGTCAACCCGAATTCCCTCGGCAGACACAATGTGTCCCAAATACTCTATTTCTGTCTTGAAGAACTCACTCTTCTTGATATTTAGGAACAATCGATCCTTCCTTAGGAGCTCCATCACCTTAGCAAGGTGATCCTTATGCTCTTCCTCATTCTGGCTGAACACTAAAATGTCATCAAAAAAGACTATGACAAATTTTCCCAAGTAGGGTCCCAAAACCCTTCTCATCAGCCTACTAAAAGTGGCTGGAGCATTAGTTAGGCCAAAAGGCATGACCAAAAACTCATAATGTCCAGTGAGAGTGCGAAAAGCTGTCTTATGTTCATGCCCAGCTTTCATACGAAGTTGATGATAACCAGATTTCAAATCCAATTTGCTAAAAACTTTAGCACCTTTAAGCATATCCAATAAATCATCCACTCTTGGAATCGGATACCGGTTCTTAATCGTAAGTTTATTCAAAGCACGGTAATCTATACACATACGATATGATTCATCCTTCTTCTTAACCAATAATACAGGTGCTCCAAATGGAGAACTGCTTGGTCGAATCAGGCCTTTTTGCAACAGATCTTCAATTTGTTTTTCTACCTCCTCCATTTCTATCCTGTTCATCCTATATGGGGCTCTACATGGAGGGGAAGCTCCTGGCTCTAAGTCTATGGCATGATCATCTTCTCTCTCCATGGGCAATTCGAATGAGTCATCTCTTGAAAATCGATCCTCATAAGCTCTAAGGAACTCATTTCTCTTCCGATCTTCTTTTGAGATATGAAGATCTCGTGAATCCCGTATATACACAAGATTACAATCTACCCCTCTTTTTACCAATCTTTTGGCTTGGGTAGGAGTAATCAATGGAATTGTATACACGTCCCGATCCCCTACGATCCTTATGTTTTCATCCTTATGTACAAAGCAACAATGATGAGTATGAGGATGAATAGCAGGGTTAAAATCATACCGCCATGGTTTACCTAGTATCATGTCAACGTCTTGTAAAGGGGCTACTAGAAAATCCCTTCGATCTCTATATTTTTGTATACGAAAAGGAATATTTCGTACTATCGATGTGTCTTCTTCATTGTGTCCCCTAAAAGCTCCTGAAAGCGACATGTTTTTTATAGGTTCTGGTTTAAGATGGAGTAATTTTGCCAATCTATCACTTACTAAGTCATAATTACATCCATCATCTAGGAGAACCACTATTCTCTGTCCATTCACGAATCCATACACCTTGAAAAGATCATGAGGCCCAAAGGTATTGGCTGAATGGACAGCATTCACTATTGGCTCAATAGTCACAGTAGATTTCGAGGGTGACAAGGTAGAAGCCTCACCCTCCTGCTTGGATGCCTTGGCTTTCCCTTTTACTGAATTTGTCTTGGCAATCTTAGCCAAGAGAACGGGACACTTATGCCATACGTGCCCTGGCTTATGTTTCTTACAACCGAAACATTTTCCTTCCTTAATCAACTTCCTCTTCTCTTCGTCAGTCATAGAAGGAAATGGCACCCATCCAGGACGTGATTGGCTATTCACATTCCTTACAAGAGCTTTACCCTTCCCTTTATTATTCTTGAACCGGTTTGGTTTCCTAAAAGTGGGTATATTATTGGTCTTAGATGATGACCCATACTCCTTATTGAAGGGTTTACGAGGATTCAATTTTCTCTCGGCTATTTCAGCCAGCTTAGTGAGGTCCTTAAGCGTGGTCGGGTTAAACATTTCAACCTCGTACCTTACTTTTGGGCTTAAAGCTGCTAAATACTTCTTTCTCCTATCTTCCTCACTCTTTTCGGGTAACTCTAGAGAGAGTTTCCAAAATCTGGCTGTAAAATCTGCATTACTCTCATTATCAAACTGCCTAAACCTCTCCCAACGAAAGGTTAGGTTCTCTTCATGCCTCGGTGGCATGAAAGTGGTTTTTAGTTGCTCCACAAATTTAGCCCATTCATGAATAGGCTCTTTTCCTGTTTGTGACAAGGACCACCACATTAGAGCATCCTTCTGCAGATGCAATGTGGCAAGAGCAAGCTTCTCTTGCTCGGTCTTGTCTTGATGGGCAAAGTATAGCTCAAAATGACGAATCCAATTGAGGATTTTGTCAGCCTCCCTTGCCCCATCATATTTGGGGAACTCAATTCTCTCTCGCGGTTGGAATTTGGACCTCTTAGAAGGGTTACTCAACTCTTCATCCCCGAAGTTTAAAGTCCTCTTAGTCCCTAATCTTGTCATAATGGACTGCTCAATCATATTGCTAAGCTGGAAAACCAGCTTATCAACAAGAGTCTCCTCTCTTCCTCTTGCACTTGGATTAGAATCCATGTGTATTGGGTTTTGAGTTAAAGGCGTGAACTCATCACCTTGTTCTTGGCTGGTCTCATTTCTTCTTTCATTACGAAAGGAGAACTCCCTATCAGTAGGTTCTTGAAGGAGAGACTGCTGTAAATCTATTTGTGGGTTATCATACTCAAGATGTGTATAACTCTCACCTAATCCATCCTCTTCAAGAGGGGGTGAAGGTGTTCTTTCTCTCTCTCCTTGGGGTAATGGAGGAAAAGGAATAAGTTCATTGTTATATGTCCCTTCCCCTTCCATTCTTTCCTTTTATTAATACAAGAGAGAAAATGTCTTGCTGTAATTTCAAAAAAGAAGGTTTATTTTACAGCAAACTTCAAGTGTTGTAGAGGTGGTGGTACTTATCCGACTCCCGCTTCGTTTGTGTTGAGAAAACACTTAAAATGACCTCCTTTCCCTTCTCTTTGAAGCTTTTCTTCTTGTATTTCTGCTGTAAACTGGTACGCTCCGTTTGGGCTACTTGTTTCGAGCGGATTGGAGCTCTAGATACCGTTATAGGGGTTACTTGATGGGTGGATCACTCCCTTAAAATCTTATTCCGATCCGACTTCCGGTTGGGTAGAACGGGAATCCCTTTTTCTCACGGTTTAAGGGTACATTCACATGGGGGGGGGGGGCAAAAGAGAACACCCCGTTCGCCGTTCGCCGTTGAAGGCCAAAATTTTTCAGAAAAACCCCCTTGTCTAAGAACCTCGAGATCGGTCGATCGTGATCCTTTTCCGCCAACCTCTCTTGCGAATTCCGTCGTTCACAACTGTCGCCCTCTTCTCGTCCCGCTCGTGGATCGTCGCCGCTCTGATACCAAATGTGAAGATCCACGCTTTTCGAAAATGCAAATGTGTGCAATGCATGCAGAATTTGAATGCCGATTGGCCCTCCAATGGGGAAGAGCGCCCTCGTGAGAGTACTTGTTTCTTTTCGACCTACATGCAAGGTGGGAGAGAGATGACGGATGAATGCAATGTGGTAGAAAGAATGCTACGTGAGATTCACAATGAAAGGGTGATACCCTTTCATTAATGTCCCTTGAGATCACTCAAGTTCCATCTTCCCATTTACACCTACCCTTAGCTTATGACCCATGCACCTACCATTCAATGCACTCTAATGCACCCTTTCCCTTTCCTATTGCCCCTAGGACCTAGACACGTGTGTGCACATCTTTATTACTAATCATTGGCCAATGTTACATAGTTTTGGCGGTACTATTTACACCGCTTGATCTATCATAAATACAAACATATAACCGCACCATCAAATTGGCACCTAACAATAATAAAGTTCTAATGACTATTAATTAACTAAATAATCATTTCTCTTGTCATGACAAATCTAGAGTGTGCATCCCTCCTCCCGATCGAGATGACCCCAATGAGAGAAGATCTGTATAGGACGGCCACTCCTCCAGATCCTTGTACTTCGCCCATCTCCCTCGTCTCAGCCCTGATTGTTGACTCCCATGTGTATCCACTGACGATTGGCAGTGGGCGCTCTAGGCTCTGGTGTGTCTTTATGTAAAAGACTATGTCTTGTCCTGCAAAGGATTTCGAGAAGTTCCTTGGATCAGACCATAGGGTACTATTACAGTTTCAGATGGTGCATGAAAGGGACTCCGTATCTTGGGTCTCATAGACCCCGTCTCCCTATGCAAAAGAGCGGGTAGGTGCTCGACGGGGGCCTGATCTACTTTCTCTTTTCCTTTTCATGATACTTGCATACCACTATCTGCATTGCTTTAAGGAGATTCTCCTGATCTCAATCTACCAGTCCATGGTAAAGTATGTGAATCACTGCTAGAGGACACTACAGGTCCACTAATATTTTGTGATTGCTGTTGTGAATTCTGTGCAGCATTACCATTTTGTGCATCTACATCATCAATCACATTTAATGGTTTATACCAGCTGCTCATCTCATCAAAAACAACATCTTTGCTCACTATAAACTTATGAGTAGAAGGGTTATAGCATCTATATCTTTTCTATTGTAGAGAATAACCAATAAAGATGCACTTCTCAGCTTTTGGATCCAACTTGGATCTCAACTCATCTACCACATGAACATAGGCAATGCTCATCAGAAGTCGGCCGTCTTGGACCATAGGCCACTTCCTCTCCTTGTGGGCCACATCCCGCTGCTGTAAGAGAACATGCCTCTCCTCGATCTGCAGGGGGTGTCAGGTCCTCATCCATGGATATCACAGGGTGATCATGCAGGGCCTATCTACGTCAGAGTGTCGCCAGTCGTGAGTGGGTGTCTCGGAAGCGTATGACAAGGGGCTGCTCTTGGTTGGGATCTCTCCCTACACGCCAGGCCCCCTCGATGCCATGCTCTGAGACCGCTAGGGTGGTGGTCACAAAGGTAATCGCATCGACCACAGGAATGGTATCCGTATGTGGAATACTGCGAACTTTGATGTTGAGGGTCTTACTGGCCCTCTGCTGCTGCTCCAGGAGGGAGGCTGAAACGGTTTCCTTTGCAGGCCCCCGTTTTGCCACATCTACCCCCTTGGTCGTCTTTGCGAAGGCAAGGGATACGGTATCCCATGGTGGGTGGCTGTTGATAGTGGCGGGGCAGGTGTACCGGTGGGGGTCAACTCTGCAGTAGTCGTACTCGAGTTAGCTGATGTAGAAATAGATGTGGTAGTTGCTAGAGGCGAGGCAGATCCCTTGTGTGTCGCTGTGCTGTCCCCCACTGCGATGTAAGCGTTTGTTCACATCATCAATCCTTGTCTGCTTCATGACTTTCTCATCTTTCTGGATTTTATCTTTTCCAGTTCCCCCTTTCGCCATTGTTTCTCTTCTTGTTTTTTGCTCAGTAAGTAGTCCCTTTCCTTTGGAAAATCGAAATTCAGATTTGAAAAGAAAACCGAGTTTACTGATTTTTGTACTTTTCTTGCAGGTCCTTCTTGTACGTTCCTGTGGGTTTGACCATAGTCTTTTAAGCAATCCGGGGTGTTTGAGTGGGGACAGTAGCTCACGGGGGGGGGGGGGGGGGCTGGGGCCCCTGGCACAGTCCAGCTCAGCTCAGGGGGGTCTTTAGGCCCCGTCACAGGTCACGGGGGGGCTGTGTGCCCCTGGTATAGGTTGCGGGGGGTCTAGTGGCCCTGGTGCAGGTTGCGATAGGCCATGGAGGCCCTGGTACCTTGGCAGGGGAGCGGGAAGCCCCTGAAGGTGAAGTCGAGGGCCTTGGGGCCCTGCTGTAGCTCCCGCGGGGAGTTCTTGGCGCAGGTCCAACAAGCAGCCCTAACAAATGGGATGTTTAAGTGCATGCATCTTTGGAAGATCTAAAACCATGTCTTGAGAATGCATTTTGACCAGGCTATTATAATTGAGGTGTCCCAATCTCTCACGGCATGAGTATGTGTTTGAAATTACAGATTCAAGAGATAGGCAAACGCATTGGCTTCAATAGCTCGCTTTTTTTCATATGCATCTAGATGATACAACCTCTTGAAAGTGTCCCAGTAAGTACAATGCAGTTATCATGCTGATTGTCATAAATGGCACAACGATACCATCAAAGACAAACCTGAATCCATTGGTAGAAATGGCTTATTAGAAATCAACATTTTCTTGATGCCTGGAACAATTAACACTTCCTGACATAGAAGTAACCTCAACCTATCGAATTCCTTGGACAGGATAAGAGGCCTGGTTTCCTGCAATAATTACAATGCTTCTTCTTCTTGCCATCAATAGGGGAAGAAGAGGATGAGGTGCCAAATGAAAGTTTGGGCTTGCTGTGGTGAGATAGGCTTCTATGTGTATATCGTCAAGCTATTTCTCAAAGAGGCAATTCTGGCCTAAATACGAACTTGATACAAACGTACCAAAGCATCCCGTGCATCCTCGACTGTCTTGCAAGATCTGATGTGAGGGATAATGAATCTCTTGCATAGAAATGCAATCAAGGCATGTGCCTAGGTATGCCTCTGATCCCAATGGGCCTTTTCCGATGTAGGAGGATCTGGTAGAACAATGGTAGTAGAGCTAGAAGTGGCTGTAGTAGCAGTAGCACTACCTGCTGTAATTGCGGTGGAAGCAAGTGCTTTTGCCGAAGAGATAGGTCTAGTCCCTGATCAAGATACAATACCCTAGAAGATGTCCAATAGTGTTCCAAAAGTCATGAAAAGTGTGTGCATAAGGTGGCATTCTAGTGTGACTCTTGGATTCTGATAGTATTCAACTTGGAGTAAAAATGGATGAGATATGGCCTTTGAAAGTTGGGTGAAAAAATGATGCTTTTTTTGTGTGTCCTTTAGGACTTGAATAGACTTTAGAGTTTGAGTCCTTGTGCAAAAAGTTCTTCAGGTCTTAGGGCATCCAACCAAACTAGGTGGTTATGTAGTGGGATGCTTTGGTTAGGTTAGGTTTAACCTCAGCGAACTTGACCTAACCTAGGATTGAACCTAGGGTTAGATTTGACCAAAGCTAGGTGTGCCACGTTTATAGTGATTTAACAACTTATTGTTCAACATGATCATCATGTCCCATTTGCTTGTTGCCACCTCCATGTGCGTGCTTGTTTCTCAGTAAGAAATACCTTCCAAGGTCTCGAAGGCTCCTAAGAAGGCTGCAAAGAAACTGCTTGGGTCCTCCTCAACATCTTTGATGAAGTGGAGGAATTTGCAATGGCATCTCTTTTAAAACTGTGTGGGATCCTCCCCACGGGTTCGTTGTTGTCATCTCCTTTCTTGAAGTTCTCACTAAGCACCCAAGCCACAAGTTGCGAGTCCTCTTGTTGCCTAGAGAATGGTGCCTTTTGCTTGAGCTAGGCACTCAAGTCACCTCCTCGGTCCTCTATGTCAGTTTTAGAACACTGGTTGATCGATCAATGAAACAACTGAGTGAGTGAGCCCTTTGTTTGGAAGCAAGCGGAGAGCCATTCTTGTGGTCGGAATTGAGAGTCTGGAAAGCTTTGAGTTGGAGAGAATCTTGAAACGCCTAATGAAGGATCAAATCAAGATTGTGGTAGTCTTGCGACAACATTAGCCTCCACAGCAACCTCGCTCTTTGGCAATGACTACTCAACCAAGAATGTTGATGTTTTCTACAAGATGGAGATTATCGAACCAAGTAGAGAGCTTGTAAGCATGCCTCCTTTTGTGCCACAAAATGCATCTTTCTTTGTCTTCTTTCTCTCTCTGCAAGATGAATGTTATCGAACTAGGCAGAGAGCTTGTAAGCATGCCTCCTTTTTGTGCCACAAAATGCATCTTTCTTTGTCTTCTTTCTCTCTCTCTCTCATAAAACCTTTATTTTACCTCCAAAGGCTTACAAATCTTGTCCTCTCTCAAAATGCTCAAGGTCTCATACATAATATATTTGAACATAAGCTCTCTCTGCTTGATAAGCTTCATAAGAGTTTCATAATCTTCAAAATGCAATATCTCAAGCTCCAAGAAGCATAAGGAGGAGCTTGTTGAGCCATAATGGAGGGGACATCACCTTCTACAAGATGGATGGAAGAGATGTGCAATACCCCATTGGAAGGCAAAGACATCTATGAATGGAGTACACACAAGCTCATATGGATGGCAACACATACATAGCTCACACATTCCACAATCAACTTCCAACTTTTGGAGATACAGTCCACACTTCTCGAGAGAACCAATTATCGTGTTCAAATCCTAGACTTGGTAAGAGAGATTTCCATAAATTGGGTAGATGAGAGGACATTCATCACCTTAAGGTTTTGGTATTTGGATGGCTAGACCAATTTGTGAAAGTCTTTGGTTAAGCGAATTGGGTAGATGAGAGGACATTCATCACCTTAAGGTTTTGGTGTTTGGATGGCTAGACCAATTTGTGAAAGTCTTTGGTTAAGTGCGCTCAGGAATGAACAAAACTAGGATGGGTGACCATGGGAAAGGGGAGGCAGGGCAACCCCCATCTAGTTTCACGTTTTCAACATGGTATGAGAGGCATGGTTGGGAATTTTAGAGCTAGGAGCTCAACCGAATTGTGGCTTGAGGGGGGATACAATCTACACTACTAGAGAGAACTGATTACTGTGTTCGAGTTCGAATCCTAGACTTGGTAAGAGAGATTTCTATAATTTGGCTAGACCAGAGGACATTCATCACTTAAGGTTTTGGTGTTTGGATGGCTAAACCAATTTGTGAAATTTTTTTGTTAAGTGCTATCAAGCATGAACAAAACATCAATAATTCCTAGGAAAGGGGAGTTATGGAACCCCCATCTAGTTTCCAGCTTCCAACACCAACTTCATCAAGAGTATAGATCCCATTGGTGCTAGGGCTTTAAAGCATGTTAAAGTGGAGAGGAGAGGGAGAGAGTGAGAGTGAGAGAGATAGAGTACACCATAGAAACCTACAATTTAAACTCTATTGAAAAATTGAGAAATTGACAATTACATACAATTGGGAATAGGGTTAGGGTTGCTTCCCATTTGCCCTAGCTTTTCCCTAATATGGACCTTACTCTATATCACTCTACTCTTGCACACTCTTGACAATCCGTGCACGTTGTATTTACATGATGTTGAGATTGTTCTTGACAGAGTTACGTTGGCCATCCAAGATAGGGCCCTATGAGCTGATTGTAGAGGTGTCCTCCTACACCACCCACATCTGTAGACAGCTTCAAGTGGATGCATCAGTGTGGACTCACTCATGAGGGAAGCACTGGCTCAAGTAGTAGGTGTTGCATGAGGTCCTTACCAAGCTCTGTGACCGCCTCTGGACTACTAACCTTCCCTTTAGGGAGATCTCCCATTTCTTATTCTTGGTAGCTCATGGAGGGTTTCTCGTAAGCCCATGGTTGGAGCAGATTGGGGTGGATAGGGTCCGTTAGTACTGTGGACTTGTCCGCACAGCAGACCGGACATCACTCGGGGCATGGCAGCTTGGTTGAAAGAGGGACAACATGCTTTCATCATTGAGATTGTCTAATCTGCAGTTTAGTGATCGGGGGCAGCAGGCTCATCCACCCTCATCAACATGTAGCATGGAATCATCTACACCCTGCAAGCCACTTGGCAAGAGGGCATAGAGGGATCTAGGAAGACTGCTGAAAGGGAGGAGTATTTCTACAAGGCATGGCCTGCAGGCAGTTTTTACACTGTCACAGACTGAGGAATCCGCTGGTTGCATAGCCCCCCACCCTGGTTGCTGCAAGCATTTCTGTGACAACCTAGAGCTGGGGTCCTAAGAAGCAGGTTGCAGAAAGGGCAAAATCTTGAGAAGTGACAAACGGGGTACATACAAGGGAAAATATTTTACATCAAGGAAGGTAAAATTTTAACTGCTTATACTTCTCAGAAAAATAGAGTGTTTGTAGCCAGAGATATCTGAATGCCTAACGTCTTGGTGTCATCTAGACCCTGCAAGCCACTTGGGAAGAGGGCATAGGGGGATCTAGGAAGACTGCTGAAAGGGAGAAGCATTTCTACAAGGCATGGCCTGCAGGCAGTTTTTACACTGTCATGGATTGAGGAATCCACTGGTTGCATAGCCCCCCACCCTGGTTACTGCAAGCGTTTCCGTGACACCCTAGAGCTGGGGTCCTAAGAAGCAGGTTGCAGAAAGGGAAAAATCTTGAGAAGTGATAAACAGGGTATATACAAGGGAAAATATTTTGCATCAAGAAGGTAAAATTTTAACTGCTTATACTCAGAAAAATAGTTTTTGAGAGGAAAATAGGTGGCTTGTTCAGGTAGCCAAAATATCTGAATGCCTAACATCTTTTGGGCTGATGCTATATTTAGTGCAGCTCGTGTTATCAATAGATATCCCACTAGCATAAGTGTACTGCAAGAGGAGTGAAGGACATGACTCCATAAGTTGCTTGGTCAGCCAGGAAGCCAAGTGTTTTGCACTTGAATATGTTCAAGAGCTTAGGTAGAAGCTGGATGACAAGGCAAGGAAATGCATTTTCATTGAGCAAAGCAAAGGGTACAGGCTGGATAGCTTGAGACATGCAAATCATTACGAGTAGGGATGCTATCTTCAGAGAGAAGAAAAGCCATTACTGTTGTGGCACTAAAAGGAAGTCAGTTACCTTACAGCTGCTGAGGGAGATTTCTAACGTAGCTCTCACGAGTCATGATGCAGATGTTGGATGAAGATGAGCCTCAACATTTACTCAGACTGATGAGCATAATCGAAAATCTGTAAGTGGATTAGCAAAATGTGAGCTACTTTTTGATACCCTTCTGCTTTAGTGCTAGCCTTTGTTATGACTGAGTCTGCTGTTCAATGTTGTCAGAGAGTCACTACAAAGGCCTTTATGTCGATGGATACTCATGTGGGTGTGGGTATGGGTGTGCGGATATGTGTGTATGTGTGAGTCTCTGGTCTTGTACAACTTTATGCTTTTGAGGACATTTTACAAATTCTGTAACAGCTGATCGTGGGTGGTGGTTTGCTCTGGAATTTGTTAGAGAGAGTGAAGGGATCTGTGGAGTTGACTCGTGCTTGAACAAGCCAGTAGTATGAAGCTAGAAGCCACTTGAGTCTCTTGGGAGGTCCCCGGTGGTTTGTTGCTGTAATTTTATGCAGAGGGTAACCATGGAGTCTCTCGTGCCAGAGCACTCCAACAGCACAGAGCTTCAAAGCAGTTCAGTTCTTGCAAGGTTGGAGTTTTGAGACTTCTCCTGGCACTCTTGTATCCTAGCCTTCCTCTTCTCTTTTCCCCTGGCGCTCTCTCCCTTCGTCCAAAACTCTTCTCTCTTTTCCCATCCTCGTCTTGGGTCTCCTTTGGCCTTCTTCTTTCCTCCAATATCTCCAGTTCCCCTTCTTGGATCCATGCTCTCCAAAATTCAGTTTCCATCTTAGCCATGTCGAGTTGCCCATTGTAGATGGTTTCTACTGTCTTGTTTGTCTTTGGAATTACACTTCCATGTGATAACACATTGGGAAGTCTGTAGCTTCTTTCACCAGCAGGCTAAAGATTTCATGGGATGTCAATTGTCCACTCATTTGTTCTTTATACAGGTCACACAGGATGGTGGACATACTTTTATCTTGAATTCAGGTTTTGTACATTATCACCTCAGGTTGAGCATTGGATCCTTGGTGGACTTAGTTGGTATAGGCATCTTCTTTTTATTTTAAAGGGGTTCTAAGTATGGTCTCACACACATCCCCTTGGTTGTATAGTCTATCTTATGATTGGACGTCTGCTTGTTTGCTATATTCACGTGTTCTTGAAAACTAATGTATTATTTGCTTCTTCGAAAATGTTATTCAAAGGTAAACAGCCATGTCTGTGATGTAGGATCTAGTTGTGAGCATCAAGGAGTTGGCAATGGAGCGTTTGGCCACTACTGGAGTCAAATGCTTAGAAGAAATTCTACCTGTGACAGCTTTACGAGCCATAGGTTTGTTATTTATACTAATGATACCCAGATCGACATCCTTTTGTCTGCTTTCTGCTATAAATCTCAGAGTCAGCCTGCCTCCCCAGAAAGAAATGAATGTTCTCTTTAACTCTTTGTTTATACTTAACCCGCACTCGTAGTGAAAAGGGTGACCCGATCTCACTTGATTGAAAGTACCGTCTCTTTCTCCAAATCTAGATCTGAAACGCATCAGGCCACACATGCTTTGATTATTTTATGTGCGTACTGAAGCCATACTCCATCAAGCAGGAGGTATCTTGGAAGAGCTGATTAGGGACCGCACAAGAAAGCTGGCTTTGGTGCAAGACAAATTCGTCTAGCTGGATCAAAAAACTGGGAATAGCACTTGAAGTCAATACAATCAAGAGAGGATGGCACGTCGTTAGCAAAAACCAGCTCATGATGCAAGAGGCAAGAGAGAGCGCATTCTCTCTATGTATTGTGGTAATGGGGTATGATTTGTCACTGGTACTACTATCTGAATCAAGCTACATCCTTGATTATCAATTTGTCATATGCATTAGTTTGCCACCTCCAATGTTGATCGAGTATGGTTTTTGCTTGCCTTCAATGTGGAAAAAAGGAAGCAATTCTTTAATTTTTTCTGGACTTGCTTTGATATTGAATCTTCTATACCATTGAAGCTTGGTGATTAGCATGTATGTTTGTTTGGCTGATTGTGTACGGCTAACCCCTGAGGAGCATGTTGTTTGGTGTGGAGTGTGTATTCTCCAATGCATATATAGATAGGGTTTTATAAAGTTTGCCATAATGCTAAATCACAAATGCACAAGGTCATCTCAATATGTTGCCAGCCAGTCTCTTTGTAAGCCACCTTTGTAATGCAGCATGCCATTTTTGGAGTTATAAACATTTATGAAGAGACCATCCAAATATTTTCGCTGAGGAGCTACCGAAATCTTTTCTCAATCTAAAGAGAGCCTTTTTCATAAATCTACTGCTGAACGTCTTCATCGAGATATAGGCATAAACTTCCTATAGAGAGCTCATGATTTGAAAAAATCCTGAGATTCTTATCAAAATTCTTAGTCCTTGGTTTTCATAATGAACCTGAATTCTTTGTTAAGTTATAGCTTTGGAAAGCTTCGAAGTACTCTTTAAAATGCAAAATGACATGCAAGCTGCAAGCTACATGTCTGTTTGGTTATTAACCACTGTGAGTTTATCAATAGCGTTGCTCAAATGATGTATTTGCCTACTTTCCACAAACACGTGACAGAATCATACTTTATAAGTATATTCCATAAATAACTTGTAATACAAAGCTCGACATAGAAGGTGGTGCACCATGATAGACAAACAGTGCATGACAACAATAGGGTTAATAATTTCGACGTGTAAGTGCAAGTATATTAGTTACAGAAGTGTACTTCCAAGAGAGATTTATTTTGAAGTACACATGCGTCAAATAATAATCACACTTACTGTTCGTACATATGATTATGAATAATGGTTGATGTGTTGTGTAGTTAAGATGGAATGCCTTTTTCTACGTTGATATCTGACAGGATATAAAGCTATCTCAAACTATGAGCTTAAGATTACTACCTTGCTAGTGCTTGAGACCTGGAATTACAAACAAAAAATATTTCCTTAACAGGGTGTAGAAATAAAGTGCAACTGTCAAGGCCTCGGGACTTTGTCAAGGTGCTAATGACATTAGCGTATACCATAACTGGTAGATTCAAGTTAAATATAACAGAGCATCCAAAAGGTAAACATCAACATGCACCATAACTTTGCATATTCAAGCAAATACAAGTAAAGTATCGAAAGAACAACAAATGGTTGAGTCTTTCTTTTTAATCATAACAAAATAACAAAAGCCAAATATCTATGCCCCAAGTACTTGTACTAGATCAAAATATTACAGTAAGTCTATATTGCAATCAATTTCCTCAATTGGCCACATGAAATTGTGAGGATCAATGTTCCTTGCCTTATTCTCTTGGAGTTCTCTTTCTCTACATCCAAGTCAAAACTACAATTCATTGAAGCCTCCTAACTTTGTGTTGTGTCCCTCCATTGAAATATGGTGTGAATGCTCAATGTTGTAATTTGATTGCACAAATCAACTCACTAATCTTCATTTGTTAGGTCCTTTAGTTGGCAATGTATAGCTAATATGTCGTTTCTTTGCTCATTCTTTGCTACAATGACTTGCTTGAAGGCATCCAGTAAAGTGCCATCCAACTCAAGTTTTCAAATCATTCTATCATCCATATGTGAGACAACTAATATCACTTCCCTTTGCACATAGGCAACTACCGTCTTCCATTTCCTCGTGTCATTTTTAGTTTCCATGCCTACACATGGATCACTGAACATGCCCAAAGACTTGGGAAAATCGTTTTATCTTGTAAGAAAGAAAATATGCATCTATAACATAGCACAAGCATGGATAACATGAGAAGCAATGCCACAAACAATCATAAAGACGAGAAAGTTACATAAATTTGGCTTATAATTACAGAATGCACTCAATTGGCTTGAGAAAATCCTAAACAGTACCTACTAGCAAATTAATCAAACCGTACTTGTAGATTTAAATCAAAGCACTAATGCAATACACAAGCATATACATGGAAAACTTATGCAAATTCATTTTATAATCACAAAGAAATGTCCCTCCAAAATTCTCTTTCTCATACAAACCTATGCATGCAACATCACAAAGACTCATTCCAATGGTTACGATGAGTGAAACCCTATACTTGCATATATAATGTGACAAAATCATACACATGGAAAAGTTATAAAAATTCATTCTATAATCACAAAGGAATGCCTCTCCCAAAAATTCCCTTTCTCATGTGAGCTTATGCACCCACACCACATACACAAGAATGCATTACAAAGAGTCATTGCAAAAGTCAAGGTGAGGTACTACAAGTGCTTGTAAATGTTTTCATAGTTAAAAAGTTGCCTTGTTTGACATACCTAGTGCTGCAAAAGAGCCTAGATTTTTGCTTAGGCACATGCAGAACAAGCTCGTTTTGAGCATTCGTAAAAGTTGGTGCTCCCCACCATGCATACTTATCACTAATATCTATTGTCTTCACAACCCCAAGGTAGGACATCGTTGCCATCACAGGTATATACTTCTTGGAAATGACGGTACCCCACGAGAGGCACCCAACACTCAAAGAAAAGTCACTTAGCCTTACAGTTGTAACTAAAGAGAGGGTAGCCCTGAACCATATGCTCAACTATATCAAATGCTATTCCCTCAAAATGCCCACTAAGTGCATGGCAAATACCCACAAGTCCAGGCAAGAACTGAGACAAATTGCATACAGTGCCTAGCAAACCCTTATGGCTCTCAATTTAAATTGCTTAATCTCATGTCATTTGGTTAAGTCTTGATTGCAATGTTCCATAAAGCGTTTGCCATGCCATGAGTTTTGGGTTCCTTGAGCCTTGAGCGCACTCACACATTCAACTTAATACTTTGCATGCATATTCCATGTAGCATCTGATCAAACCCTTAGTGCATACACACGTTCCAACCAACACTCCACATGCAAATTTCATGTGCCATTTGAGAAAACCCTTTTAGAAATACTCCAAAGTATAGAAAACATACATGAAATTTTCTAAGCAAATCTATAGAAGAGTACTTATCTCTCTCACTAAAATAATGTGCCATTTGAGCCAAGTCTTATAGGAATACTCTAAATTTTACTTCAAATAAATTAGCTCCATGTCACTTAGTTAAGTTCTGGTTGCAATGTTTTGCAATGTGTTTATGTATTGCGAGTATTTGTTTCTTTTTGCCTTGGTTGCATGCATATGTTCAAATAGATATTTCGCATGCATATTCAATGTACCATCTGAGCAAACCCTTTCAAGAATACTCCAAAGCACAAAGCATATGGTCTAACCTATACATCAGCGCACACATGCACACACACACATACATGTTCAAATCAATGCTGTACATGCAAATCCCATGTGCCATTTGAGAAAACCCTTGTAGGGATACTCAAAGCACGATAAACATACATGCAACATTGTAGATGACTCCTCACAAGAATATTCGTGAAAGCAAAGAGAGTGTACATGTAATCTTTACATCATATGCACCCACTCAAATTAACACCCCACTCACAAATTCCATTTATGGTCAACATTGCCGTCACCCTAACAAAGATGCATTCCCCACCATGCCATAATCCAACTTGTAATTCAAAAATCAACACCAATTGCAAATGGGGTAAGTCATACATTACTCATTATTTGGTACACAGTCTCCATATTTTTTAAATTTTAATTGCAATTCAATTTATCTCTTTGGTAGTTCTCCTACTGCAAGAATACCAAAGACATCATTGCAACAGAGGCAAATAGGACAAATCCCTAAAATTTCACTAAACCAATGTCCAAAAACAACTGCTCCCAAAGATCTAAGTGCCAAATTGTGGTCCTGTACAACACTACAAGTGCATGTACTTGAAGTAATCCCCTAGGCAGGAGAGCCCAATGTAACCAAGAATAGAACAAAAACAGCCCAATGTAAGCAAGAATACTACAAAAGCGGTTCCAAAAGAGCGTAAAAATAAGGATAAAACCTTACTAGGAAAATCTAGGGTGATATGTAACCCAAATGCAATCAGATGAACGAGTGACAATCAACAACTTTGAGGTTAAATCTGAACAAAAATTCAAACTTGATGGCTAGTCTTTAATCTAAAAAATGTCAAGCTAAATGAGTACACATGTGGCAACAAATCCCAGAGCAGCTTCAAGCAAGAAATAAACTCACACACACACACACACACACACACACACACACACACACACACACACATTTTTGGTGAAACCACTGTATTTATATCAAGAAAAGTTTTTACAATGAGAATAGTCTAAAGAAAAGACTATTCTAAAAAATCAAAAGCAATGGGAAAACACCTCTAAAGATGATACATCCAAGTCATCATGATGACAAGCATCTTACAAAGATTGCCGTAACGATGCTCTAAAAAACCCATAAGATTGGAGCAATGGCTGCCCCAAGAACACCTGATTCCTCTGCTTCCAAATGGTCCATAGTGCCTAGAATCTGGCCCAATGAAAAAAGAGAGAGTATTGGGCCTATATTGTAGTAAGCCTACCAAAGATCCAAAAATATTTCCCAAAACGATGACCAAGGAAACGTAGTCGAAGACAGTGAGAACTATGGTCCAAGAGATCTCTGGGCTGAGGACAAAGCCATAAAAGATGTGGAACAGTCTCAGAAGAACTAAAACACCTTAGGCAATGAGGATTTGTAATCTTGCGCTTAGCCAAATAACACCCACTGAAAAAACACCCACCAAACATCTCCAAAGAAACAATCTTTGCTGTAATGGCAGTTTATTTCTCCATAATTATTGAATATTTGACTTCCACTAGGAAAGAGATTTATGCAAATGCCATAGAGTATTCCCATGCTGAGCAATCCATGGAGAAGGCAAAATCAACCTATAAACTTTCATAGAAGTAATAGCCTGCAAAGAAAGTGGGCGTAAGCCTTTGGAGTAGCAGATATGAGGTGCCAATCTTGAAGTCTATGAGATTCATTAGATGGAGGAATTGGGAGAAGGGGCTGCAATAGATCACTTATTTCCTCCATATGGATCAATGATGCATACCAAGAGGAAAATGACGATAGGCATCCGAAAAGGATAATATATTCCCTTCAACATCCTCGACATCTGAAACTGAATGTTTAAAAGTATATTAAGACCCCCATGCATCCTGAGAGAACATACATAAGGCATTCTTAATAGCCTTAAACCCTTCCTGCAAGATTTTGTCGTCCAAAAAAGCTCTATCATATGCGACATGAAAGCATTGATGTCTTTTGAATTCCAATGTAAAAGCAGCTGATAGAATTGAACATGAGCCATAACAATGGATTGTACAATTTTGAGGCGAACATACAAAGGCCATGTAGATAATTTCCAGTAATCCAATTTCTAATAAAGCTTCTCAGATATCAATACCATTTGCTATTTAATAGTAATATTCCATCCCACAATTCCATCCCACAGGATAGCCCAAATGCCTGACAATCTAATCAAGAGGCAAAATTTGACTAGGCCAAAGAAACAAGTGCCAATCGTAAACTTTCAAGGGCAAAAGCTTAGATTTGTCAAAATCAATATGCAGACTAGTAGCCAATCCAAAATCAGAAAGAGTACTCATGAGAAGCCTAAGTTCAACAGGAGTATTTTGGGGCATGAAAAAAGAGTCAAGCATATGCCTGTGCCAACAAAGATTGAGCTTTAGGTAGTTGAAGGGCAACCTTGCCGTGCACACACACACACACACACTTACTATTCTTCTTTTTCTTTTGCATCCATTTAATTCCTTAATTTTTTGTTTTCCTATTTTTTCTAATTCCTTTTCCTTCTATCTCACAAACACTCCCTAATTTTTCCTTATTCCTTCTTTTAAAAAAAATAAAAATAAAATAAAATTCTTTCTTAAAGCTCTCTCTCTCTCTCTCACCCCCATATCTTTAACCAATTTTCTCCTATTTTCTTCCCTATTTTTCCCTCTTCCTTCCCCATAATTTTTCCTAATTTCACTTGATTTTTCCCCAATTATTTTTATTAATTTTTTAAAACTAACTTTTAAAATCCTTTTTTATTTTTTTCAAATTCTCTCTAGGCTCCTTTTTTTACACCTTTAAAGTCTACATTAAGTTGTTTAAGTATGTGTTTAAGCCACTATTTTATTGTGACCCTAATAACAAGGGAGGGGTGTTTATGACACCTGTCTTCCCAATTAAAGTTAAGCTGGTTCTTACACCATGTTTTCTTGTTGGATGGTGGCAAGTATGCAGACTCTCCTCTTCAAAAAAAAAAGATGCTTATCAAGACTTCACCAAGCTCCAATTTTTTTTGCAAAAACATTGTCATTTCTTATCAAAGCTCTTATATACTTTTTATGCAATTCCGTAGGTGCTTTACCTACATACTTAAACTCTTCCTTACTTCTATAATGTTCTCTTTCTATCCTTTACCCTGACTCTTTTGTCCTTGGCAAACAGAACCCTTGAGGTTGAATTTTGCACATATTACGTTCTCTGTTTGGTATTGGATACATAGCATGTAGACCACCTAGGGCCTTGACACTTGCAGGAATACAAATGAATAGCTCAAGAGCTGCCATGTGGGCAGCAACATGGCTACAGCATTGGCAACATATTGGTTGGTTCTAGCAGCACATGGGCTGAAATTTGGCTAGCACAAGACACATGAATAAGCCCATATGTGAGGCTGCTATAGGGACTAACAAAAGCCAGGTAATGCAACGCTTTGCTGCAAGTAGTGTGCTACTTATGCACATGCCAATAGAAGCGGGGTCTTGAGTCTTGGTGGACCTGGGTAGGTATTTTTCTTCGAGGTTTAATGTGAGACATTAGCCTCCATTATTTTCCCAGCATGGTTGAGGTAATGTTAAAAGAAACTCAAAGTAAGGAGGGCAAGGAACCATGAAGGTTTCTAGGAAGACTTTCTCGTATGTGGGCCGTGGGGTCCTTGATTTCCACAATTGTGGACTTTCCTTAATTTCCACAAGAATGGGTGAGATATAATGAGGAGGGGATACAATAATGTCCTGCCCTTCCTTTCAGTAATATAAGCTTGTTGTTTACTATCTTTTGATGAACTTAACCCTGAGATTTCTGAAACTCCCTAGATAGTCTTGATCATCGGAAGGGACTAAAAGTTTGAAAGTCTTAGAATCAAAATGGGAATTAAAGTTCAAATTGGATTTGGTCCTTCATTCATTGATTATGTTTGATCATGTTTAACTCCCACTTGGGTATACAAAAGGAAAAGTTGATCTCGTTTAGTCTCATTTGTTGTTTTCTTTGTATTGGTGACAGGGATAACAACTGCCACCACTTATGATCGGAACACCATTACTGGATAATGGTTTTGTTATACATTTCTATGTTGATATAGTAGATGATTGATAAAATTGTACTCCTTTCGGGGTCCATGTGCCACAGAAACTTGTTTGATTTATTGGGTACTCTATCATTCAAATAATGGATGTTATGCATGTCATAATCCTTATCCATTTCAAGGAAAAGTGATGATTATGAATGAGTTGCCTTGGGGTGCCAGTCCAATGACTTTAGTAGTACTATGATAGTAGGACACACACACACACACACACCTGTGCACACATGCATGCATACACACACGTGCACACGTGCACACCCACGCACGCACAAATACATATATGCAAATTCTTGAATTGATACCCTACTATAGGACAACTGATATACAATATAATGATGGATTGATTTTCTTTGCCAAGGATTCTTCTCTCCCATTCGATTCCTCTTGTCTTTCCTCTCATCCCCTTCCCAATGATGTCATTGTTCTCCCTTGCATGTTGTCTTATTGTTGAATATCATGCCTCTTTCATTTCCCCTCTTTTGTTTGTAAGCACACTTGCCCTCTTCTTTAAGCTTGTACCCCACACTCCTATGTTAAGATTGTATTATCCTCCATGCTACTAGTTATTACAACCCTACAAGTAGCATTTGATTGTGATTCATCCCTTGACTCCATGTCATGCAAGATGTGTGGATGGCACAATCATGGCATGGTGGCTATTTTGTATGCCATCTATCATCTCTAAAGCAATATAATGATGGCATTGTAGCTCCAACACATTCTCTAATTACTCCATTCATCCCATTAAAAAAAATCACAACACGGGCCAAGTTTAAACATTGCTTAATGAGAATAGTTGAAGTCAAGAATGATAACAACAAAGATTAGTTAAAATCAAGGATGCATGCAAAGTGATGCATAACCTACGAGAGAGACATTTATGTTATCTTCTCTAATGTTGAGGAGTGCCAAAGTCTTGGAGTACTCTCCAATTGTGACTTCTAGTTCAATCTTTTGCTTTAAATCTAGAGAGGTTCTTGCTAGTAAAGATTTCAATTCCATGTCAACTCTAGCCATTTCTAATATAATCTCTTTGACAAGTTGATGTACAGATTTTCTACTCATATTGCTATGCCTAAGGAGATTCTTCACCTCTTTGATTCCATTTTTCTAGCTTTTAAATCTGTGTGGCCACATGATCAACTAGACATGACCATTTGCTATGCATTCTTGGTAGCCACGTGGCATAAAAACTGTCATGTCCATGCTTCCTTTGCCATGCCTATTAGATGTGCTTGTGGACATAGGCATTGCTTTAACCTTACACTTATAGGCATAATGTTGTCTCATAAAGACTCATCATTTTTGTTTCATCACTTACTACCAACATGTTTCCTATGCAAGGAATACATGCCTTCAGTGTACTTCATGTAGCAACTGTCAAAATAGCCACTCTTTTCAAGCCATCAATATGTTGCTCAATGAAAACAACCCATGAAAATACCTCGGACATGCCTTCCTCAATCACCACCAATATAAATTTCTTTGCATACACCCTCACAAGTGTCACTTTTATCTCCATATTGATCAGCCATTGCTTTTGGCATACTTTATTATTGTAGGTCAGGCATCTGACCCTTCCAACTCTTACAAGTGCGACTCTATAGTAGCCACGGAGACCATCCTTGCCAAGCCTCAAAGGCTGCACACCATTGCACAAAATTGAAGAGGCTGAGATACCATTGAGGTTGTGGTAGTTGGATCATCGCCACTATCTAGATGAGACTTTGAATGCCTATGCACACGTTGTGGATGATTTGGTTCCGAGCATCAAGTCAACACTGAGTCTCCAGCAATTGCTATACTAGGGTGTGTCTATTTGATTCAGCTTCAAATTTCCCATGTGTAGGTTCTCCATCTCCATGTGCATTTGCCCCTTCTCTGCCATTAAGTTCATGATTGAGATTTAGGCCACCATGACCAAAAGTTCATAGCATTGCAGGGGTTGGACCTGGTGAGGTTTGGACCGAAGGTGGCTTTAGAGGTCAGCTTTTCAGAGTGGGAGGGGAATTAGATGCTATGTCGAAAGGACCTGGGGTTTCTATATTCTAGCTCCTTAAAGTTTTGAGGTGGGCACGCACAGCGTTGAGTTGCTAGTAGAGGTTGTCGATGTGTTTTTGTTTGTCTTCTGCCACCTCCTCAATATCCTATCATCTCATATAGGAACTTAGCACAACTGAGGCTGCTAAACTGTCACGCATTGCTCATGCCTCAACCCATTTGGTATAGTAATATGTGGTCACCAAATTATACCGGTTCTTGTTGGACAGCTTGTCTAAGAAAGTTTAACCACCATTTTCGAAGTGATTAAAGGAGAAGGATGGGATTGTGCGTCATTTGATATTGGATCCTTGGTTGCCCTGATCACTGGTAGGTGTCGCATTGTTTGGCATGCTTGTCAAAATTGTCGGGCCATTGTTGGCAACCAGGGCCTACTTGTAATACTTTCTAACCGGTTACTCCAATGAAATGTCCCAGCTAACATGCCTCCATGGGCTTCTCACAAGATAGCTTCTTTCCATGCAAGGGCACATAGTGGCAAAGTACCACGTTGGGATCTAAGTAATAGAGTTATCATGGAATGATTTGGGAGTTTTGACTGTAGAGGGCTAGCCATTTGCATTGGTCTCTAGACAAGTGTTTGCCTTAGATGCCACTCTCTGCAAACTGAAACTAGGCAAAATACGTAGAACGTTGACTCGACTTCAAAGAGGTCCACATTCAAGAAATTGTCAGAGAACAAGACTGGCTTTTCTCCACTCTTTAATCAGGACAAATAGTCCCAATTGCCTTCCTTTCTGCTTTTTCTATTCTAGCGTTCTTGAGTGGTGAACACTATTTTTAGGTTCAAATCACTCAAGCACTATAAAAAAAGCATGAGCATGTGAAGTTGACATTTGAGTTTAAAGCGTTTAAGAGAAGAAACTTTCAGAGATGTCAACAAGATATGGGGGTTGTATGGGCAAGGTAAGTATGTGTCTTCTTTTAAACCCAAGTAAAGTGAGTCAAGTTGTCCTCTTTTTCTTACTTGAGAATGTTTTTCTTAGATGTTAAACATTTTGGACCCTCAGCATGCCCACCTGACCAAACCAATGTCTTTTTATCTTCAACCCTTTAGACAGTACCCATTGTTAGTGAAGCATAAAGTAATGCTCCACCAGCACCACTGTTTATAAATATGATCCACATAGACAAGACCATATGATGCCTTAGTTGCTTTATTAGCCTCCAACAATGACAACCATAGAATCTTTGTCTCCACTGGGGCATCATGAAGTGCCAACGTATTCAACTTCTCCAAAGTTGCAAAGCTTTTTGAACCCCAATCGTGGGCCAGAACCTTTGCCCGCCATGGATCCTAGCCCAATCCCCAACCCATTCCTCCACTTTTGATCCATCATAAGCCTAGTTCCCTTTGAGACATTATACTATTACGTTGCTATTTGACATGCATGGCCATGTGTGAAGTAATTACTTTAGCGTAGTAGTAAAAGAGTATTACTAATTAAATATCTAAAAATGACAATTCAATTTCAAATGTGTGTGATTTCAACTCATTGTATCTTATCAATGCTTACAAGCACAAAAAGCGTGGTGGGTTAACATGGTTAGACCCATATGCATATTGAAGGAACATAGTGGTAGGGAGAGAAGCAAGCTAACACTAGGAATGGGAAGGAAAGATAGCAACCTGATAGCAAACATAATAAAATGGAAATGAAATGAAAGCAATGAACAAATACTCACATGTAGACCAAAGTAGCTTGTACTTGAATGAGTTGAGTGATTTGACAAGTGACATGTACAATGCCTTTATAGGATAGGCACACACACACACAATACCTAATGTATATGGGATAACTCCCAATACTATAAAACTCACACTAGGACTCACTAGAACAAACCAAAGATGACTCAACTTGACTCCATTTCCTAACACCCCCTCATGGAGGAAAGGCTAGTGACTACTCAAATGGAACCAAGGACAGAACATGACAATGACGATCATTAGACTATGCAATGACAGTCTAGAACTAGACATGGCTACCATGCTAACTCAGAGGCAAGTGATCATGGCTCAGAGGCTAGTGAGCATGGTATAGACTCAGAGGCTCACCTAGCATGGCTCAAAAGCTCATCATGCATGGATGCATGACTAACTCAGAGATCTAGGAGACCAATGCACCATCATCCTAGAACTCACATGCCAAGCTTGATAAATAGACCTATCAAAGCCAAGAACATGGCTCTTGACTCCACGGCCTACTAAGGGATATGGATCCACACGCCATAGAAAACGCATACATCATTTTAGGAGGACTATCCAAGGCAGAGAAGCTTTATTGACTCAACACACATGATTTATTGCATTCATCCCCAAGGCAAGAGTACCCAAATACAACATGCTTATAAAACAAATGGATCATTATCTCCATTGTCCTCTAGAGGAAGAGAGAGAGTAGTGAGAGCATGAACTTGTGTCAAGGGTCGTCATCTTCATCATCACTAGTGGCAGTTGCAACCCAAATGGCATGGTCCTGAGTTTGCTGTTTGGCAAGCTTCTGGTAGCATTTATCCTTTGTACGACCAAGCTTGTTACAAAAGGTGCACTTGAGAGGCTTGAATGACTTTGTCTTTCCATATGCTGGTGGAGGCCAGGGTTTCCACTTGCTGGTGGAGGCAAGAGCCTCTATAGTATCCGATGAATAGATCGGAGATTCTTTGTTTCGATGATCTTTTTCGAGAAGAAACGGTGCAAGGTCACAGATATTGCATGCATGTCGAAGAGTTGTAGTCCGAAAAGAGCTGCTACACCACTTGTGTTTCCACGAAATACTAGAAGACCTAGAAGCAAACAGAGTCGAAGAGAAAGGCTCGGTCTGGATGTGTTGACGGAGGCCTGCTTCCAAGACTATCTCGGTATTCTACCATAAAACAATGGATTTGAAGCAGACGAAGTCAGAGGCGTCCGTGATCAGATTCACAGGCAAGAATTTTGCAAGTTGCTAGTTAGCAACCAAGCTATGGTTTATGCAGAAGGGCCTGTGGGAGGTCATGTCAGGGACTGAGAAGGAACCTACAACGGGAGAATCTGAAAAAAAGACGTGGAGAAAGAACAACGACAAGGCAATCGGCATGATGGGACGAGCCTTGGGGGAGGAATACTTCCATCATCTGGAGATGACAAAGTCAACCGCAGCAAACTGGACGATTCTTGAGGCTCTGTTTGGGACCAAGATGAGACATTCGAAAGCAAATCTCAAACAACAATTGTATGATCTGCATATGGGTGACAACGAAGACCTGGCAACCTTTCTGAATCGGCACTTTTGAAGCAACTTCTAGAAGTCGGTGCCAAAGTCGAGAACGATGATCAGAAGGCAATTCTATTAAAGAGTCTTCCTTCCAGGTTCAGTGAGATGGCATGGATACTAAGAATGGACGATGAAGCAGACTTTGTGGACTGTGTGGGACTACTGATGAGTGAAGAAAAGAGAGAGGAGAGTCTCTATGGTGGTGATACGACGTTTATCATGCGAGATAGAAGGAATACGACCAAAGGAGCACGCGCATGCTACTACTGTGGAAAACCGAGACACACCGAAAGGTTCTGTGTCAAGAAGCAAAAGGACGAGGAGATGAAGAAGGAAAAGACCAAGGCTTGTATGATCGAGGAGTCGACATCTAAAGAAATGGCTGGACTGGTATGCGATACTATGCCAGATCAGGATTGGGCATTTTGAAAACATGACTGTTGATTGTTTGTTTGCCAAAATGTTAAGCCACGATGCTTGGGGAGAGTTTTCCGAACTGAGCTACGATGCTCAGAGAAATTCAGTATTTTGTTTAGTTTCTGTGTTATTGTTTTCAGCATCACCTCATCAACCTAGGGAGGGCTTGAAGGAATTCTTTGATTCCATGATCGTCCTCATGGGGTGACTTAGTGGAGACTAAGGTTTGAGAAAGGTGTTTGTTGAGAGCCTTGTCATTGGACCATGCAAGGCGTGCATGGTGATTGGTGGACTGCATGGGAGCCTACGTGGAGCATGGCGACCTCTCTAGAACTCCAGTTCATGGCGGTTGATCAGCATGTGTTTGTGGTGGTGATCTTCTACAAGAAGAGCTCGTGAAGCTACTCTCGGCCCTTTTGTCAAATCAGGCTTCGTGCTAGTGTCGAGCTCTTTGAGAGCTTATTAGTTTATGCTATTGTAGGGTTCATTAATCGGATCATCTGAGGTCTTTTGTATGAGCCAAAAAACTCGGTAGAGGTGAGCTCCGTCCTGAGTCGTTTGATGTAGAAGATCTTCTTAAATAAATTTGTGTTATCTCTCTTTGTGAGTGAGTTGATTGTAACTGTGAGCATTTGTAGCTTAAGGCTCTAAAGCCATCAGGGGGGTCGGTCCCTATTCAAAAAGGCTATCCTTTGTTCAATGGATGCATTAACCAACCAAAATGTGCAACCATTGCAATCACACACTTGTTTTTGCCAATTTCCTTTTTCCCAATTGGCAAATCCACCAAATCCCAAGTGTAGTTCTTCTAAATAGAATCTATTTTAGCCTGCATGGCTTACACCCAATGCACACTGCCTCATGCATCCTCAAAGGAGCATCATCAAAGAGATTGCTAATCCAAGCTAAATCTAAAAATTTGCTCTCATTATTGTGTCTAGTATCTTTGCATCTCTGACCAACAAGAGGAGTAGAAAGCTTGCTCTCTTGGAGAGTACGACATTGCCATCGTGGGACTCTTCTTGCTTCTTGCAAGGTTGAACCTTCCTTGCAAGGTTGAACCTTCCTATGCAATAACATCATCAACATCTTGTTGAGTAATATGATCAACCATAAGTGAATTTGAGGCATCTACAATCTTGGGTTCCTATTGCAAAATCTGATTTTCAATTGGTGTATCATATTTTGCAACAAAAGCTATGAGCAATAGCCCTTCGAACATATTAAAAGAACCATGATTCTACTGCTTATTGAGTTTAGCAAGGGTCACCTCTAAATTTTCTACAAAAATAGTCTCTTCTTACAAAAATCCTCTTCGTTACTTGGATTGTAGAAGCGATAGCCCTGGCTTTCTATGCTATAGCCCACAAAAATGCATTTGAAAGCTTTTATAATCTAGCTTTCCCCTCAATTCTTGATAGCTTTATCATCAAGCTTTCCCCTCAATTCTTGAGGTGCATGTGGATATTCTAAGCAATCAAAATCGCAAAAATAATCAACCTCGGGTTTTCTATCACACCATGCTTAATAAGGTGTAGCAACTTTGTGGGATAGCAATTCAACGCATGATTGGCACACAAAAATGCTTCCATCCAAAATTTGTGTAGCAACCTCAATGCTTGAACCATGCTTCTTGCCATTTCCATGAGTTACTCATTTTCAATAAATGTGACAAAGTAGAGATGATTCCCCAAGGATGAAATCGTCATGGGAGTGCAAACATCACTATGAATTATAAACAATTTCTAGCAAAAAGAAAATCTAAAATCTGTGCATTTTATTGTGAATGCAATCCTCACTGAGAATGAGAGGCTAAAATGAAGTACAAGGGTATCACACCCTAAAATCCTAAGGTGTGACCCTAATTAGGATTAAGAGCCTTACAAATAACTAACTCAACTACTAATAGTGGTTAAGGAAAAAAAACCTCAATGAGAATAAAAGCACCCCTAACCTTATTAATAACTTAACATTGATTGCTGCATTAATATTTTCAACATCCATGTCTCCATTATGTATGTGTATATCATTGTGCTCAAGGAGAGAGCGACTACTTTCATTTTCACCTATCCAATTAGAATCGTTGTCGATTGCTAAATATGGATGCTAATTAACATTACCATATTGCCGATATGCCCTATTCGGCTCATATGACCATGAAATGAAAATAAGCTAACCAAAAGCCACAAATCACATTGCTAGAGCATTGATGGCAACAATGCACACAAATACACAACCCACATGAAGAGAACAGCTTTAAGAAATAGAAGAAAAGTTCAATGTTAATATCAACACACTAACATTAATATCAACAATATGTTTTACCAATATTAACACCATTGAATTTCCTTTCAAAAATAGTTTCGAAAATGTCAAAAAAAGCCTCATTTTGCTAATGTTGCTCAGGTTGAATCTCAGTTTTGACATACTAAAAGTGCTTAAGTATTTAGATTTCAATTGAAGGGATATAAGAATGCATTAGGAAATGACATGTTTTGGAGGCATGCAAATAATTCTTTGATTAGAGCATTGTGGATACTCTCTCTCTCTCTCTCTCTCTCTCTCTCTCTCTCTCTCTTGCAAACATGTGCATGTACATGCATGCATGTATGTGAATGTGTGCACGCATGCATGTGCATGTCCATTCCATCTATGGAATTGACTTTGCCTTTATTGCTACTTACACAAGTGAACTCATCTTCATCTTCATCCATCCAAGAAGACCACTACATATATGTAGAGAAGCAGATCATGTGTTGATACAGATGGTGTTAAGAGAGCTTCCTAAACTTGAGTTGTACTGGTTTGCACCAAAGTACTACTCTTGCATATTGTTTAGATTGAGGCAAGCCACACAGATATGTTAAGTGCGAGTAATCACAATATGTTATCTACAAGTAACCACAATATGTTAGGTGTGAGTAACCACAATATGTTATCTACAAGAGGTGGAGATTGACGATGATGTGGTGATGAAATGCCTTGGGTGATATTAGATTCAAGGTTGCTACCTTCCCCAAGGAACCCTCAACATGAGTCATATCATTGATTACCAAGAACAATCCCATGCTACTTCGAGATGCATAGAGGTAACTCATGGGAGTTGCAACACAAGCATCAACTTGATAGTAGACAACCACAAGTTTCTCCCATAGAGCATATATTGTAGAAAATAAAAAATTCTCCTAGACAACCTACATAGGTAGACATCACAGCGGCTAAGAGTCACATCCCACTTGAGGGCACAATGTTGCTTCAAGATAACCAAGCACACAAAGTAACTCATGAGGCTCACAACTAGACATTGATCTCGATAGCACGTGATTGCATACTTTCTCCAGAGAGCCTATATGATGGAGACACTAAAAGAATTGAGAGGTACCACTCAACTTTGAAGGGATGTGAGACTCATATGCATTGGACACAAGGTCCTCACGCTCTTCGACCATTATAGGTAACATCCTATCGACATCACACTGCATGGCTATCTCGCAGCACCCACATGCACTCAACAACCTAACTGGAGTAGAGCATACCATGAATTTCTAACATGCTTTAGAGGCAATGAGAAACCCTTTGGGAATCTAGTCTCTCTCTCTCTCTCTCTCACACACACACACACACACACACACACACACACACACACACATTTTTTTGGGATAAAAATTTGAGTAGCTTTATATTATAGAATTACCATCCTAGAATAGGATGATGAAAATACATCAAGAGAAAACCTCATCATAGGATAGATATACATCATGATCTATATACTTAGTCTACAAACAATTATAGAAGGATTGCTCCAAAGAGTACCTAAAGAAAGGAAAAAGTGAAAAAGTAGAATCACTAAAGACTCTATGATTTCTATCCTTCCATAGAGCCCAAATTGCCCAATAGCAAACCCAAACAAAAATAAATCAAACCCTGTCTAGGTAGGTGTATCCCAAAGATTCAGAAAGACTTTTCAAAGGTATGATTTGATTTGGAAATCGAGTTCGTAAGCGCTGCCCAAGGAAACTTAAAAAATCACGAGTATGGAAGCAATGCCAAAGAAGATGGGACACCGACTCTCGTGGAGCGAAACATCTACGACAAGCAGCTGGAGCAATATTCCTACGTACCAAAAGTTGTCCAGATCAAAAAACTCCCAACAAAACTTTGTCACAAGAAGACCTGTTGTCGAAGTGGAATTTTAAAAATCCAAATTTGTCTCAATCTCTTATGCCACCACTTTGCTGTGCGATTCATTTGCCAAATCTAATTCAGCTTGTGAAAAACCCATGGTGGAGGCAAAAGCACGTTAAATAGTGAAGAGACTGTAATATGTGACAACCGTAGAGGACGTAAAGATGATCCTAAAGAAGAAAGAGTCCAGTCTTAAAGATGGTCTTGAAGTTCCAAAGGTATTATGGATTGAAAAGGCTCAAGCATGCCAGTAATAGTCTGCCAAATGGATCTGTAATGCATACCACGACTAAATTTTACAGCAACCAAAGGAAAAGGAAGGAAAAATCCATCATCCCGAATGACATCTTCAACTGAGTGGATCCCCTTTAAACTAAGAAAATTTGAGCATCTAGGCTCTTCCACTGCCAATGGAGGAACAGAAGCTTTCGACCAATGAATACTCTTTGCTCTGAGAGAGTTGCCTTGCAAGGAATCTCAACCATGCCATTCCAAATGAGAGAGGACATGCTTCCAATCCAGTAACATACTAGAGACGAAAGGGCAACCTTTGATTCTTCCATCAATACAACCCAAAATAAAATCCCATTGTGTAGGCTACCAACATCCAAAAGCAGGAATCGTGAGTTGTAAAAGCCAATGGTGTATCATAGCAATCCAAGGCTGAGAACCCTGCCAAAACTGCATCATCATCTTTCCTTTGTGAGCAAGAATATGCACCTGAATATTAAGGATATTCAATCCCTCATGCATTTTTTATGAACAAAGATAATGTAGTGAAAGTATTTTCAAACTCTTCTTGCTATATTTTGAACGCCAAAAAGTTTCCAAAACAGTAGACATAATAGAAGAAAGATCAACCTTGCTGAACGTTATCAAAGGCAAATAAAATTAAATATAAGCCACTAGAATAGATTGAACAATTCGTAGCCTGACATTAGAGGCCATGTTGCCAGCTTCCAATATTCAAGCTTTTTTCCATCTTTGCTAAAATCCAATTAGCTTGTTGGGGATGAGTAATGGACCAAACCAAGGGATAGCCCAAATGATGAGCTATTTGATTGGGTGGATTAATTTTTCCAAACCATAAGAGAGCATGCCACTCTTTAGAATGCAAAGGCAACAGCTTAGATTTTTGGAAATTAACATGAAGACCAGTCACCAACCCATATAAAGATAAGACCTTATTAGGCAAGATAGGTCCTACTCCATATTCTAAGGAGTAAAAAGAAGTCATCTGCATAAGCTTGAGTAATCAAAGTATTGCTCCCTTGAATTTCCAAACCATGAAGCTCATCAGATGCTATGAGATGATGCATGTATTGAAGCATGGGATGAGTGGCTATGAAATAAAAGTGCAATAAATGGACAGCCTTGCTGAACCGAACAACGAAGAGTCCACACTTCAAAAACATCGCCAAACAGTATGCAAGCAACTTTGCTATCACTGTAGAGCCAATAAATGATATGCTACAATTTCGACCCATAGCCCAATGCATGCATAGTCTGCGAAATAAAGTCTCACTTGATCGTGTCAAATGCTTTGGCAATGTCAACTTGCAATAATAAAACCTCCCGTTGAGTATATTTAGCATATTCTATTCCCATGTAGGCCTTTGCAATATTATTAGTGATGTGCCTACGAGGAATAAAACCATATTGTGCAAGCCATTATGTAAGTATCCTTTAATTCGATCCACCACAATTTTAGTGATGATCTTGTAAATGACAGGCATAAGGGTGATTCGCCTCCAACCAACCAAAAATTCACATATTTGCAAGGTGTATTGTTGATCTCCAATATGACACACGATCTACAAATGTATTTGACAATTTTATAGGTTTTTTATAAACAAGGCGTAAAGATAAACCTAGGTAAACCAAGGTTATAATCTTCAACACTAGTGACACTCAGCTTCAATGAGGGCTTTCACACTATAATCGAATCTCATATTTACCTAGGATGCATTTTCACAAGCCCCAAATTCACCATGAAACCAATAACACACGCATGCTTAGAAGACTAGAGAGAGTGTATCCAAGCACACTTTCAACATGCGAACACAAAATCATTTCTCTTTGACACTCTAGCTAGAGTAGTTGCTCTATATGCAAGCCCTTAGCCTCAAAGAGGATTAATGGATTGGTTTGAGAGACTTTAGGTCACACGAATGCCTCATTTTAGATCATTACTTACCTAGATCGAGTTAGACAATTGGACTAGACAAATAAGCCCATAAAGACTTCCATGGACAATCTTATTATCAACTATGCAACATGCAATTGAGGTGGATGAACATTGCTATAAATAAGTATACACAAGTGCCTTAGATGGTTTCAATTGCAAGACATGTCCATTAATAATTTATTGCCTATGAGATATCCCTTTCTTAAATCTCACATAACTAGATATTTATCAGATCATTTGCAATGACCAATGGAAAGGCACACATTTATAAAAACCCCTTGCAACAGCATATAATAAGATGGTCTTCTACGGAGGGCATTTTCTCCACGTGGGTGAGGATGCTCTCTCTCTCTCTCTCTCTCTCTCTCTCCACACAAGCTTTAATATATTGATCATCTTATTACTACAGGATCACTTCATGGCTTGAAATTGGATGCTAATTGCAGCATGGTTGCTCAAGCTTATGCTGATGATTCTTTCTTTACTCTGAACAATACGCCCCATGATCTTGGTGCCTTGATGCAAGCCCTCTCTGTTTATGGTTTGGAACTCGTCTTCATGTTAATTTTCGGAAGTCTAAGCTGCTCCCTTTGCATTCCAAAAACTGACAGTCTATCATGGCCCGAGGATATCATTCCACCTACTCAGTTTGCTCGTCATCTTGGTTACCCTTTGGAGTGGAAACTCACTCGCTGACAACAAACTGATTGGATTTTGGCTAAGCTTCGAAAAAAGCTTGAGTATTAAAAACTGGCAACTTGGCCTTTGAACGCTCGTCTTCGAATTGTGCAGTCCATCCTTGTGGCATATATTCAATTTTACTTGCCATTGATCATGTTCAATAAGACAGATCTTACATCTTTCATGTCTGTCTTTATGAAAATCTTCTAGCGATCCAAACATGGCAGAAAAAGTCTCAGGCTGCTTTCGATGCACCACATTTGTTCTTCCAAGATGCATGGTGGATTGAACATCACAGATATTCATATGCATATTCTTGCCCACAGGGAAAAAATTAAAGATTTCACAAAAAAAAAGTGTGTACGTGCGCGCATGCACATGCACATGCACACATGTGTGAGATTGGTTTTTGGCTATTGGGCTTGAACTGCTAGAGATATTGTTCTGAATCTGATTTAAGTATAGGAATCTCTCATATGCTAATTGCAGTCACAATGTTGTATAATCTGCCACCCACCTAATTAGCATTAACATTGTACAGGCCTTTTGACTTGATGTAGTTCATAACACCAGGTGGTGTCAAATGCTCCACTGAGATGCCCTTTGCCAAGTTTTCCCTGCCCAAAAGATGACATAAAATGCTAAATAAGTCTCAATCAATTGACTGCATCCAATTAATTGTTAAGTTCTACAATAAACATAATTCATCTATTAAAACACATATCTCAACCTATTAATAACATTATGTTGTTGCCTTCAACAAATGACATAACATAAGTATTGCACCAAAGAGCCTTTACTTCAATAAAATATTGATAACTCATAAATATAACTCGAGGTTGCAATAGTGTGATGCATATAATTATATTTGTTATAGAATTATGTCATGAACCAGATAGAAAAGATATACTTTTCAAGTATTGGTTTTTCTAAAATTAATTTAAAATTTTCTTATTGAATTGAATGTATATTATATGGGTTTGGAGACTCGCTATCCCACCCATTGGTAACTTTGGGGTTGAAATCTAGTTAGGTGACCCAACTGGCCTAGGCTATTTGGGTTAACACCTACAATGTAATTGAAATAATTACCAACTGCACACCTTTGCCTACACATCGTTTTGAGCACCAAAACGTGGTATCGCTAGATAGCCTCTAACTTGGTGCATCCACATTGGGTAAGGGTTTTGAGGTGTGTGTCCGTATCTTGAAATTAACAGATAAATACCAACACGCTTCATAAGGTGGAAAGGCTCAATATTATAGGTCCCCCTAGGTGCAACCTCGCCAAGATTATGCATTTAATTGCACATTTAATGCCGCATTTAAGTGCACAAGGGTGCCCATGGACTTTGTCCAAATCCACCCTTAAAAGCAACTTTGCCATGGAATACCTTACTGCTTTTACCTCACTTGTTTTGACATTGTCCATGCTCTCGTGAGTTTTTTGATCGGCTTCGACAACGCCTGCGAGCGACATTCCCATCTGTTTCGTTTGGGAAGTTCTAGCTATTTGGGTTTCATCCATCCAGACCATAGTTTCATCTTTTCTTCGTTTGGGTTTGCTACTGGACACTATGGACTTTATGGACATATAGGAATTGTAAAGTCTTTGGTGATCCTACTTTCTCTCTATTTGGCTTTTTTAGGCGTTCTCTACAACAATGTTTCTTTGATTGCTTGCAGACCTGCTGCATAGATCATGAGGTCTTTTTGGCATGTACTGAAATTTTTAGTTGATGTAATTATAGCATCTTATTTTCAGGTTGCCACTTATATAATATAATCAATTAAAGATTTCACAAAAAAAAAGTGTGTACGCGCGTGCATGCATGTGCACATGCACACGTGTGAGATTGGTTTTTGGCTAGTGGGCTTGAACTGCTAGAGATATTGTTATGAATCTGATTTAAGTATAGAAACCTCTCATATGCTAACTGCAGTCACAATGTTGTATAATCTGCCACCCACCTAATGAGCATTAACATTGTACGGTGTAGTTCATAACACCAGGTGGTGTCAAATGCTCCACTGAGATGCCCTTTACCAAGTTTTCCCTACCCAAAAAATGACATAAAATGCTAAACAAGTCTCAATCAATTGACTGCATCCAATTAATTGTTAAGTTCTACAATAAACATAATTCATCTATTAAAACACGTATCTCAACCTATTAATAACATTCTGTTGTTGCCTTCAACAAATGACATAACATAAGTATTGCACCAAAGAGCCTTCACTTCAATAAAATATTGACAACTCATAAATATAACTTGAGGTTGCAAGAGTGTGATGCATATAATTATATTTGTTATAGAATTATGTCATGAACTAGATAGAAAAGATATCCTTTTCAAGTATTTGTTTTTCTAAAATTAATTTAAAATTTTCTTATTGAATTGAATGTATATTATATGGGTTTGGAGACTCGCTATCCAACCCATTGGTAACTTTGGGGTTGAAATCTAGTTAGGTGACCCAACTGGCCTAGGCTATTTGGGTTAGCACCTATAAGGTAATTGGGATAATTACCAAGTGCACACCTTTGCCTACACATCTCTTTGAGCACCAAAACGTGGTATCGCTAGATAGCCTCTAATTTGGTGCATCCACATTGGGTAAGGGTTTTGAGGTGTGTGACCGTATCTTAGAATTAACGGATAAATACCAACACAGTTCATAAGGTGTTAAGGCTCGATGTTATAGGTCCCCCTAGGTGCAACCTTGCCAAGATAACTTTGCCATGGAATACCTTACTGCTTTTAGCTAGTGGCATAATACTACACTAGAATGTCATTTTCAATGAGAAGAAGGAACCATTAGGAAGCTCTTAAGGAATATGGAGTTCCATACTTTTAGCCAATAACCAATGAATGAGTTGGCCAAGGTTTTTTGCACTAACAAGCTTCCCTTGAAAAATATGACAAGGCATTGGAGCTACTCATAGCTTGGGGGGTGCATGAGAACTCAATTGTACTTACTATTCTTACTAATAGAGTATGAATTCAATTTGAGGCTTTTTGAAATTGAGACACATGTCGGAGAGCTCAAGGAAGCGAACATTTCAATTGGAGGAGCACTGGAAGGTGCAATTTATAGAATATGTTTTTTGAAATAGGAACTAAAGACCCAAAAACCCATGAAGTACTAAAGAAACCTTTACCTCACGACATAAGACAATGGTTCCATATGTGGGAAAATTGAGACTCAAGCTCCTAGGCTATCTGGACTAAGAAAATTTTCTTATTGCAAATCTTGAGGGGTCATATGTGATCCTTGGCATGCTTTGGCAAAAAGACAAAGATCCGACATCGCTGACATCCGGTGGAGATCCAGGCTGGAGTAAAGAGAAACTATTTCTATGGGAAATTATACTGAAACGAAGATTCTCTGACAAAGTGTCCATGCCTGTTTGATTTTTCATAAGTATGCTGTTGAAGTCAACCCTGTTTCCAAAGCAGTAGTCAGTCAACACTAACTCCTTGAGATACTGTCAGAGTGATTTCCTTACCTGTCTCACACAGCCTCAACAAGAAGAAATGAGATGCCAAGTTGAGGACCTTTTGAGTAGTGCATTTTATTAACTACTGTTAAGGATCAAAGATAAATTGACATTGCTCTACATCACTGGTCAATGCTGTCACAAATTCCTCTTTGTGATGTCTTTCTATTTGCAACTAGCGTGCACTACGCTGGCCATCTTGGATGCCTGGATGGCCCCAGCTTGGTGGCACCCTCCTCCCCTCTTTCTCTCCCCTCCTCTTTAGCTTCTCTTCCATACTTGTGATCAAACGCTGCATTTACCATTTTTGTGCTCATGCTAAGCATGCTGTAATTCAGCGTCAGCAGTTTTGGCAGAATCGAATGTGCATTTGAGACTCGAGATAGGAGGTCGTATTATTGAAAGCAGCTCGGGACAGAAAATAATAAAGTCCTGGTTTTTCTGATTGCAAGCAGCAGCTAGGAGGTTGCCCCATCACAGACCAACAGGCATGCATCAGTACTTTTGTTTAATGGTGTGCCATCACCTTATACTGCTTTTAAGTTCAAGTGTTCACCACTCTCTCATTCTTGAGATGCTTACATGTCTTGCACTCATGGGAACCATTACCCCTTTCTTATACTTTTGTTCGTTCAATTCGTTCCATCCGTATTCCCACTTAATGCATCCTGCTTTGCGTTTTGTTTACCGCTCTTTTTTAGCCCATACCTCCTGGCATTATGCCTACATGGCTTCTGATTTGTTCCTCTCAGAGAGCTGGTCAAGCACTCTTGGTCTCTGTTGCTGGTTCATTTTGTCCATGTTGAGTGCTTTGCTTTAGCTACCCCCTTCTTGCTTCGATGGTGCACTGGATGTTCTAGCAGGTCACCATTTGAGCCAGCAATGATCTTTTTCCAAAAGAAGATTCCTTCCTCCCAATAACCGGAATCTCCTCTTCTTCATTGCTGTTGTCCATGCTTCCACAGGTTAGGGTTCTCCTCGGCTGGTAGGATGATTAATATCATTAGTACTGAAACAAATAGCACTTAAGCTATTAACCATGATGAACAGTGAGTTTGATATCATTAGCGACTTTTAAGAGTATCATCTAATATGAATAGTGTGTTTAGTGTAAGTAGCAACTTTTAAGTAGCAATAGTAGCATTCGCAATTGCTCTTGCTTGCAGCCCCAATTGACGAGATATTTTGGAGGGACAACGGGGTTGTCAACAGAGCAGAGCTTGATCACTAGGTTTCCAGACTGGAATATCTTCAACCTTGTATTTTCAAGGCACCCTAGCTCCAGGGGTTATTCATGCAACAGCACAAACAATCTTCTCTAGATCTTGATTATGAGTGACAGGTCTAAATCTTTCTACATTTTGAGTTGGAATGATAGATCTTTTAATGCCTGAAAATGGTGCCATTACTGATGTTGGGTCCACTTTTCTTATGTCTTTTAATGCCTAAAAGTGGTGCCATTAGTGATGTTGGGTCCACTTGCAGAAAGCTGATTTTCTAGTTTTCTGTGGAAATTTGAAACACTAAGAGTGGCTTAGTAACAATAGTAACAAATGTTCTCTTATCATAGAAAAAAATGGTAGTTCCTCCTTGCCATATATCTCACAAGGCAAAGTCTTTAAAATCTTTTCTTTTCTTCTTCAGTCCTGCTAACATGCGATCAGAGAATGCTGATTGTGGACCTATTTGCAAAACACATCCCATTCAGCAAAGGCTGAAACACAGATAAATGCATCACACCAGTGGATGCAAGTATCAAAACCACTTAAGTATTTGGGCCCTGGAATCCTGCTTACGTAATCTATTGTGCTGTAGCAGTGCACGATGTGATGACCACCTCCCATTCCTGCATGTGCCTTGTTGGCAAAATCCTCATTGGGGGGCCTTGGTTAATCGTGTGGGGCGTTATGGAGAACCAGGTCTCTTGATTTAGGTGCACGGTGATTGGTGTCCTCTGATTGGTTCAGGCAGCTAACAATAGTATGAAGTCCATTTGGCGTCTTGATGTGGAAGTGGACCTAGCATGGCTGGCCAATCAAATTACAGCGGCTTTCTACATGCGTGAAGGGGAGGTGGTGAAGTCTTTTTTTTTTTTTTTTTGGGCAAAAGGTGGTGAAGTCTTCTATGAAGTGAACTATTCTACACAGTGGAATCTTCTTTTTGTCCAGGCCGCGAGCTTGTGTGTGAGAGCTACTCTTACGAGAGTTATCTCCTTCAGCGTAGTCTTGGGTGTCAAGTGTTGGAGTAGGGCAGCTCCCTGTAGGTAGTCCTTAGTCGAGTTTGCATTGAGTCGTATCACATGTGAACTGCGACAAGGCCTGTAGGCATCAGCAGTAGTCGATGGTTTATGTTTTTGGAGCTTGTCCCTCCTGAGAATTATATGAGATCCTTTTGTTTTCCATGTGAGATTCTAATTGCAAAAGATGAGCATATGTTGTGTATGAATTTGCGAGAGAGAGAGAGAGAGAGCGGACTGTAACTATTATTTTATGCAAGATTCAATTGGTTATTCCGATAGGGCTACTTGTCAATTAATCCAACAATTGGCATCAGAGTGCCTGATTCTAGAGGACCTGAGGATCTGTGAGATGTTGAGAGTTTAAACGTCTGGCTCTAGAGGTTTTTGAAATTTTGAGAATATCTGTGAATAGTGGAGAATCTATGACCTTGGAAGTCAGAGCTCTGAGCAAGAGGCTTGTGGTTTTGGTTCTCGTGCAGCGGTACCCTCCTTAGCTGAAGGCACTCAACTTGTTTGAATGGAGACATAGATTTGTGGTTGTAGTATACATATCGAGGCCTGCGGTTGATGGAAGAAACTTGGCAAAAGAACTGGGGTCGTTCTCTGTTAAGTAAATCAATTCAACAAGCCACACTATTTTTGTCAGAGATTTTTAATCTTGAGTTGGCGCAGAAGATTGGAGATTTTTCGCATCGACAGAGTTCATGATTTTTATTGCAGTTGCAGATGAAAGTTTTCAAATGACGATTGGACGTTGTGCTTTTGGCGTGAAGCCTTTCTTCGATTTTCAATCGGTGCACAATATTGTGATCTTTGGAGCCGCTTATCATTGTTGCAGCTGATATGAATGAACCGGATGGAGCATTTTAGAACTTCAATAGTGTTTTAGGACTGCTCTGGCTCTTAGTGGGTGTGCAGTAGTTTTGTTATGATCTTGACTCTTAGTGAGTATATCATTTTTGGTGACTGTTCGAGTTATTTGTTTGGCTCAATTATCCTGTGTTTGACAGTAGAATTTCCTGTTTGGTCTGGCCCTTTATGGGTGGCCAGAGTGTTGAGAATCCACGATAATCTTTCATTGTATTGTTGATTGATCTGCCCCCCCCCCTTTCGCTTTTGGAGGGGAATGTTGGCAAATCCTCATTGGGGGGCATGGTTAATCATGTGGGAGCTATGGAGAACCGGGCCTCTTGATTTAGGTGCACTGTGATTGGTGTGCTCTGATTGGTTCGTGGCAGCTAACAAAAGCATGAAGTCCATTAGGCATTGCATGGTTTCAATGTGGAAGTGGAGCTAGCATGGCTGGCCAATCAATTGCAGTGGTTTTCTACATTTGTGAAGGGGTTCGAAAGTTGAGGCACTGAACTCTTCTATTAAGTGAACTATTCTACACAGTGGAATGGAATCTATTTGAGAGCTTGATGATAGTCAGGATAATAAACTTGCCATCATTGATCAGCATGCACTATTAAAATGTAAAATGCCTTGATCCATGAGGGATGAGGCCAGATAAATTTAACACTCAGTACATACTATAGATCTGAATGCAGTTGAGAGCTGATATATTGCATATTATATGATTCATAACTCATCAACCGAATTGAGAGCTTGAGTGTAGATGAGCTTGAGAGGCTGAACACGGATGAGCACCAAGCATGAGACCATAGTCTTGAGTGACAATTTGTGATGTTTTGCTACTACTACTTATATACTAGGACCTCAAAAGTAATTTTAGATTGCATGTGATCAAATCATCGTAGGGCCTAGTAGAACATCTTGGTATCGTTTCCTTGTAAGGTTTCATTTATTAAATCCACTACCCACTCCTCATTTAAGCACAACTCGTAATTTTATCAATTTGTTCATTACTTGCTGTCTAGCTACAATTTGAACCTGCATAATAGAGGCAAACCTAGATTTTGGCAAATACTTATATGCAAACCAGTGGACAAAAACTCGAATGTTTAAATAACAATATACATGCTCACGCACATGTGCATGCACACACATGTGCACGTACACACATAGGGGGGTGTGCGTGTGTGTGTGAGTGATTCTGTCCCACTCTGGGGCAGCTATGAATGTAAATGCTTAAATTCCTTTTACAACAAAAAAGAGAGAGTGTGTGTGTGTGATTTCAACCCACATGCTTCAATATTTTTTACCCGTACCAAAGCCAGAGCTTACTTATCGTCTTACAAATTTGGACTGCCAGGGTATGCCTCATCTATTTTGGCATTGCCCAGAGTCTCATGATTTCCTGCTTTTGCTGCAGCAGAGGCTTCAGGCTCGTTTCCCTAGTGCTTGCTTTGGCAAGAAATTCTGGCTGCTTGGTTTTCATCATGTGAGGCAGGGAATGATCTTCTATTTTATTGGGTACATTATTGGGCACTTTGGACCCTATGGAAAGACCGCAATCATTGCGTCTTTCGTGATCCCTCTCTGGCTAAATATGAGTTCTTCCGAGCATCTCTATGACAATCATTTCATGATTGTCTACATGCGGGAGATCTAGATTATCCTGCCTTCTTGTCATATAATGACATCTTCTTATGTTTGTAGCTGTTTGTCCCTTTCCTTGGGACTGTTCCTTGTAATATAATAACAAATGGATTTCACCCCCAAGAAAAAATGTGTGTGTGTGCACGCACGCTTACTTTTTTGGAGCAGCCGCCAGCGTCAGCTATGGACACTTATGCTCTCTTGTCTGATTGTCTCAATTCTTACTGATGTTTTTGGCCATTGGATTCTTGCTATATCAGGTGTTATTTTTGGACATCTACATGGCCGCATTCCTGGGTGTCCCTTTCTACTCGATTGCTTCATGATTGGCAGACACCTTTTGGCACATCTACATTGTCACGCCATCCTCCAGATCATGGCAATACCCTCCGCTCGCAAGACTACGCCATAACTCTAGATCAAATCCAAGATCATAGGATAGCCTGGCCTTCATTCTAGAAAATCCAATCTCAGTTAGGCCCTAGTTAGTCCAGTTATGGACATAACAGGAACACTCAACATTCCACAACTGGCTACTTTTCTTGCTAGGGTCAGGAATCATTTCTTGGCTCAGTACGAAGCAGCCAATGGTCACACTTTGACGGAATACAGAGCAGCCTGCATGGTATTATGTGAGTCGTTATAGCTCAAATAAATCCTTCAAGCCATGGAGGTTCTACAGGTCAAGTCGATCTATTGCCCAAAAAAGAAAACGCTGCTGACCTATTCACCCAAGCTCTTTCTTGTGATAAGATGAAGGATGCCATTTAACACTTGAGGGCAATGAGTCAGTGAGAGAGGATGTTAAAGATTGCTGACCCCACGTGATCCCCTATATGAGGAGGATAAAAGGGCAGTAGATCTATAGGGTTAAGTAGAGTAGGCAAAGATTAGCAGCTGCTACAGACATCAGACAGAGGCGATTGGCACCAGATTAGGGTTGCAGTTTTGCAGCCATTCGCAGGAGCAGACCTAGATCAGACCTAGATCAGACCTGCAGCAGGATCATGCACTTGAAAGGCATGTACAATTGACTGTTGCATTCAGCAGATCTGATAGTGTCAGCATATCTGACTTGCTGATCGAGCCAAACCTTTGACCAGGTTGGCTGAGCCCAAGTCGGCATAATCTGTTGGCTGAACCTGGATGGTTCATCCTGGATCTGGTCGGCTCTTATTACAGCCTGGTTGACTGAACCTAGTCGGCCAGGTTTAGGGCTGGCCTTCCCTATATAAAGGAGGCATTTGCCCCTTTGCATGTCCCTCCAAATCCCTCATTGTGAGGAACGCATAAGCATATACAAGTAGCAGCAGTCTTCTTCTTCCCTCAGTCTTTGGTGAGCCACACTTAGCTATGCTTTACCTAGCAACAGTTGGAGCTTTTGTACTCACCCTTGAGCTACTCCTGGTCCCACATCAGCAGATGAATAGACTGACTATCTTATGAAGTTCTTTCTGTTGTTATGAAGTTTGTTTTTCCACATCAGTGGATGAATAGACGAGTATTTGATCAAGTTCTTTCTGCTGTTATGACGTTTGTTTTTCCGCGGCATACAGGTGCTACAGTGAGCACTTGATCTCTGACACAACGTTAAATAGTGCACATCAAATCCCTTGTCTTTAGGTTTTTTCTCAAACACTTTTAAAACTGGGTAGTATTTTTTCCTCAGTCCTCTGTATGGTTTCATCATACCAATGCTTTATTAGCAAAACTAACACTAGTACAAGAACCTAGCATGGGATACAAATGCATCATAAGAAACATTTATTTAATGCATAAACTCTCATTAAGATGTACAAACCTGACTCTAGTAGAGCTGATATCCCACTCAAAACCATCCACAATAAATATATTTTCCTGCAAAATTTCCAATTACAAGCTTTCCACATTAGAAGATTTTCTCCACAATTTTAGAGGGACATTCAACTCTGATAACATGAGTACTTATGAGCTAGAATTGACATTGGGGGGAAAAACATTTGAAAATGTTGTTTTGAAGAAGCCCGGTGATAGAGACGTGACCCAACAAACCTTGCCACTATATCATTATATTTATTGATATATTTGGGTTCTTAATCATGCTGGTTGAACAAATATGAAACATGTAATTAGATGATATGATAGTTGATATTAGATATTCTGTGAGTTGTTCCTTTTTTGCCATAGAAAATTAGCTTTTATTAAAGTTTGAAATTTGTACAAAAGCCTCAGCTATCTGTAAGGCATTAATTGAGCTTGTTTCTCGGGGTTCCATCTCAAGTACCTAGAGTGGAGGCCTATAAAACCAATGGATTCCTCAGTCCGTGAAGGAGTAGAGGATACTTTGTAGGCCAGGCCTTGCATAAATGCTCTTACTTCTCAGTGGTTTTCCTAGTGCCCTGCGTCCATACGGCTGGCAGTGTGCAAATGATGTCATGCCAGATGTTGACAAGGGTAGCCATAGGACTAACCTACTACCCCCCCATCACTAGGCCGAAATGTGTTGGTCCAACTATTCCAAACGGAACTCACAACAATCTCCCATACGCTAGCCCCACTCTAAGCACCGATGGGAAGGAGGCAGCGAATCCTAGATATCCAGACTAATGATGCTCTCTCCAACTATCAAGTAGGCCAGGAGATCATCCAAATAGGCATGCCACCTATCTGTCAGCTAGGTGACCAGACCCAGGTGAATACTCAGTGCTCACCAAACCCTCCATGTCCTAGCAACAATCTTGAGTGAGCACAACCGTATCTTTGAGCCGCATGATAGCAATGGGCAATCATCTACAGGCCTCTTGTCTTGCAGCAATGGCATGTCCCACCTCGTCATACCCAAGGCCCTCCACGAGAGCAGCATTGACTGAAGCAACAATTGCCATGTGACATCCTTGCCCAGATTTGGTCCTGCCTCTCGACCGGCCTCTACTATCGATGTAGATACTAAAGGAGAAGAAGGGTAACCTCCATTGCCTTGTCCTATTGCCCAATCCGTGATAGGAAAAAGCAGTGCTTGAGTCTCGCTGCAAGAAAGGACACATATGTTGCAGCAAATAACTTGCCAAAATGTTTACTATGCTTGGAGGATGTACTCAGAGCTCTATCCAACAAAATATCTATGTATCATTCATGACAAAATGGACCAAAACTTGACATGCATGCCACGAGTGGCTCCAGTTCCTAAATCACTTAGCCAAGTGATGACCCTTCCAATATCATTGACAGGCATGCTCACACATGGTCCTAGACACTTTGCAGTGGGATTATGGCCAAGCGATCCCAACTTTACAATTAGATCTTTATCCAAATGTCTTAGAAACTTGGAGAGAAAGACATGCATCATGATTTGATATATGAAAGGAAGACTGGATAGGGGTCCGAAATCATCCTTGAAGTAGCAGTGATAGCAACCACTGATCTCATAGTACACAAGGCATCTAAAAGCCAAGTGCTCCTTTGACTCAATCTCCTAGTGATCGCAGAGGGTGCAGATCCGACCCTTTTTGGGTATGGCCTCTGTGCGACCACTCTCAATACGGAGTCGATGTGATGAGACGTGGAACTATCCCATCGATATCCTCAAGAATTGGGGGAGGTGGATCTGTGTGTATCCAAGCATATCAATGAAGCCCTCTGCTGAAATCCATAGGTATCTGTAAAAGATTAGCTTCACAGGGAGCTCATGAAGTGCCAACCAAGTCCTAAATGTGTGTAATTGTAAGAGATCCTCTCGAATGACCTGGTTCACCTCGATATATGTGAGCAAGATCGAGGGGGCCTCAACAATGTATTGGAAGGGAATATGTGGAGTGTAAGTATAAGATCCATGGTCACGTGATCTATTCGGAAGTATGCCTATCCCACGGCTCTGAGTCCTCGAAGCTCTATGACGGGATAACCTCTGTGTCAAAACTGATGCATATCTTTGATTGAAGCTACTCTTGCATTGACAGATACAGGTTGGCCAGAGCTCCAAGATGTTCAATATTACTTGGATGAAGGATATTTTCCTCATGGATTGACCCCTCAACAAAAGCAGAGGCTCATAAGGAAGGCCCGTCCTTATACAATCCTTGGGGATGTTCTATACAATCCTTGGAGCTATGTCATGAATGTTCAGGTCACTTTGCTTCAGCTAGCACTACTCGAAAGATCCTTAACACAGGGTATTATTGGCCCCGACTCAACAAAGATGTCCATGAGTGGTGCCGAAGTTGTGAGGTATGCCAAGCATATGGACGCAAGCAATTGGTTCTTGGGCCCTTGAATCCCATTCCAACATATGGTCCATTTGAGAGGTGGGGTTTGGATTTTGTTGGTCCCCTTCCTCGTTCTTCAGAAGGGAAGTATTATATATTAGTTGCGACTGATTATGCAACTAGACAGGCAGAAGCAAAAGCTACTCTCAACAACAAAGCAACAACGGTGGCATCATTTCTCAAGGAGTTTATATGTGCCCATTTTGGTTGCCCTTTGGAAATCCTTACAAATGGAGATCTTTTAGGAATGACTTGATTGAATCTTTGTTGCACAAATTGAAAATAAATCGTGTTGTATCAACTCGATCTTGGAGATGACATGCCCAATCATAATCCGGGCTCATGGGATCTCCAGCCTTGTGGATGGGGGTGATGGTATTAAGGGTCCAAGTGCGTGAGAAGCCTCTTCGTTGAAAAGCTTAGCTAAGATTGGGGCCAAGGTATTTATTCCACATGCAATGAATTCAGTATATAGGCCCTCGTGATCTTTTGCTTGGTTGTCATGAATCTTCAGAGCTGCGTGTTTGACACCACCGGCTATGAAATGTGTGCATGAAGTGGGGCGTGGTACATGTGAGAGATCAAGTGCTGGCTGATTAGGGACATCATATAGCATGCGTGCAAGGGAGTGCCGGGTTTGGTATTCGTGAGAGGGGATGGGGCTTGCTGCTTTAAAAACCTCCGCTAGATATCTTTAGAGTTGTTACTAAATAGAACGTTTATTAACGCGTCCTTGTTCCGATGAACAAAAGCTTGCTTCTTCTAGCAAACCAGAAGGTGATACTCATGTATCATCTCTACCTCACTTGGAAGATGATGCTTAGTTTTGAGTTGAAGTCGTCGGCATAAAGCCTTACACTTGTCATCATACCAGCTATCGTGTGTGAGAATGTTGTAGCACGGCCTCATGGAGAGAGCATGTGATGAGGGCATCTTGTGAATCCTCTAAGAGTGGTAAATCTCAGAGGCATGCGGAGTACTCGGGTTTTCATTTGCGATCGAAGTGTATGTCATGATAAGTAGTGTGTGGTAGTGGTGTCATAGTATGCGGTGGATATACTAAAAAACAGATAGGTGTGGTACGCTCCTAGAGGTGGTGGTGACACAAAAAAGTCGGTAATATGTTAAGTGAAACAGGAGATCCCATGAGATAGTTGACTACGTTGGAGTCCCCCCAATGTGGGAAACAAGTAAGCCCGCCTAAGGAGAGCCAGTGGTCCAAGCCATTATAGATGATAAGATCATGTATCCTGCCCATGTCTAGTAGTGCACGTTTTTAGGATGTGACTGGGGCCCGTCTCACCGTGGAGACTCGAGACTCATGATAGATAGAATCATCATGAAAATCCAGAAGTGGTGTGTACCTGTCCTCACGTTGAAGTCCCCAAGAAGGACTTCCCTGCGGCTCAAAAAATCCATGATGTCGAGGTAGAGGGCTGCGTACGGTGAGGCCTCAAACTCCTCACGTAGGTCCCTAACAAAATGTAAGATCTAGGGAGGGAAGTAGCAGACTGTGATGAAGAGGTGCTCTCAAGAGACCGTCCTGGTAAAGGATGATCGATATAGTGCTGCCACTCCTCCCAATCCTTGGACTTCTCATGTCTCCTGCATCTCATCCCAGTATGCTGCCTCGTGTGTGAGGGCTGCATACGGTGAGGCCTCAAACTCCTCATGTAGGTCCCTAACAAAATGTGAGATCTAGGGAGGGAAGTAGTAGGCTGTGATGAAGAGGTGCTCTCGAGAGACCGTCCTGGTAAAGGATGATCGATATAGTGCTGCCACTCCTCCCAATCCTCAGACTTCTCATGTCTCCTGGATCTCATCCCAATATGCTGCCTCACATGTGCATCCATTGACTATAGGCAAAGGGCGCTCTAGACTCTGGCAGAGACCTTGTTGGCTGACTTCTGTGTGGTAGTGCTATCAACTTGTTGCACTTGTTCACATCTTCGATCACGAGTGTTTCTGTTGCTTCTCCTCCTCCTGATTTTTCTCTTTCTCCTTATCCCCTTTCGCCATTTCTCCTTTCTCCTATTCTGTTTTCCCATTTTTTGCTTGACAGAAAATATTTTCTTGCTGAAATTCATGCAAGGGGAGAGGGTGTACAGCCCTTCTTCCTTCCATCGTTTGAGTGGGAATGATTTGATGATCTGGTGGACTCAAGAGGGCTCCTGCAATCTGGCCAGCAGCCAAATGGAGGTCCAGCAGCCAAGAAAACAGCCAGGAAACAAGTTGCAGAGGTCTAGGACTGGTGGCACTGAAATCAAGCAGGTTCTTGGGGTTGGAGTCGACTTTCCAGGTTGAGGGGTCCTGTTCTTGGATTTCAACTGTTCTGCCTTGGATTTTAAGCAGGATCTTGGAGCTGGAGTATCGTTCTGAGGTTGGGGGGGTCCTTTCTTGGATCCCAGATCAGTAACCCATAGAGCAGTTGTTAACAGAGCAGGATTTAGAAAATGCAAATATATGAACGGGATACTGGAAACCTTGCAATAGAAAGGATTCAATAATGTCAAGGAGAGTATAATGAAATGGAATTTAAGCGAACAACTGCTTTGGCCACCATTAAGAAAGGACATAAATTTGTACCTTATACTCAGATATCATTTCACAATTGGAAATCATTGTTTTAATATCTCTCTCCCCTCTATGAATGCAAACAATGCCATAGTCCCGACAAATTGTTTGCACCTGCAAGCCCATCCACAAAGCCACACAACAATCAGAGTTCTGCACGTGACAGTTTTGTAGGTCCTCAATCGAAAATCAGTGTCCTTCGTGTAGCTTGATAATCAAAGAGTGATTGATGGAGTGATCCTCTGAACAAAGATGGAAGGGAATGTTTCCTTTTTCATTCTTTCACTATTTTATTTTTCTCCTTTTTGGGTGCCTGGTCAGGATCATGAGGAAGGCAGTTAAAACTCATCTAGCAGCTCAAGATTGGCAAATTTCTCACCTGATCAGGGAGCCAAACCCCTGGGATATTGAAAGACTCTATAAGATCAGCACCACAAAGTAGCATAACGCGTACGTCTTCTACAAACACAGAATGATAGACAGGAATTAACACAACCAAAATAAGACCCCCATACTGGGACAAGTTTTTTAGAAAGCTCAACCCTCACAAATCAGAAAATTTAAACAATGCCCCAAATGAGCCAAGAACCTAACATGTCATGGTCCTCAGCCATAGAGCCTGTTGTTCTAAACAAATTGCCTATGTGTATTACCAGAAATTTCATTGGTCAACCTTGATTGCAGTACATGAGATAACAAATCTACACTGCTGAAGACCAAAGCATTAAAATGATATGCACATCTATATCTACCAGCATTCACATATTCGACATGGCGCAATGCATCTGCCACTCGAGCTAACACAGCCAATGTCCGTTGGTAATCTGGCTGCAAGGCCTGCATCCAATACCCCTCATAAGACCTAGAACCAAACCCTTGGTATTCCCCACAGGAAGGAGCTACTATGAGAAATGCATACCTGATCAACTACAACTGTATAGAAGAGAAATGATGAACAGATAACTGCAAAAATGCAATATTTAGACAGATTCCCTTTGTCTGCATACCTCCCAAGGATCCACCATGATCAGAGGTGATCCATCAACTGCAAGCTGACACATTCTAATCCTGTGCTCTGCAGAGACCAAACCCTATTTCGAAAACGCATTAATACATATGTATTAACATGTCATTAATACGTCAACAAAGGAAAACTCATATGCAATAAAGCAAGAGTTTCAGATTATATTATTTTTAATTCACCACCAAAAAGGAACATCCAAAAATCCAGCAGGCAGCCTAAAGTCCACTGTGAAACCTCCCCCACCCAAGAGCATTGGAAACCTTCGCTACCATCTTGCTCAAAAAAGTTTGGTATCAGAAAACCTCTTCACATTAGTAAATTCTCTTCTGCAGCAGGCAATATAATCCTCAATGGCTGTGCAGGATATTGAAGCATCTTTCCTACAGGGCATGGCCATTTTTCATTCCATCTTATTTTATAACATGAGAAAAGCAAACTATTCTTAGCTAGATGACTCATGCAGGACAAAGCCGGTTGGCCTTCAAATCGAAATGGCATTCTACAACAAGAGTTATTGTTTGGATGATAATACTTGAGTGGATGATTCATTTTCTGGGCGATGTACCAGGGTGATTGGGGTGTGACAAAACATTTGTGTGCCAACTTTTCTGGCTCTATTATGCACTGCTTAAACATGTAGAAAAGCTCATATCACTGGCACGATGGGAATTATTGCCACAGCAGTAAGCAAGTACTCCATGGTTATGGCAAAGGACAGTTTAGGATGGCAGCATGAGGACTGTTTACTCTCTGTAATAGCTATATATCCAGATGTACTATTTCACAAGTTCGACACGGGGGTGTCATGAACTAAGAACACCTAGACCAATTATATCATTACAAAGACAAGGCAATTGTCAAAATAATATATGGACCTTCCTAGCTTCAAATATTCAGATCAAAGTGTTGTAAAATAACTTACAAAAGCTTACATACCATAATAAATAATGTTGGCCATATTAACATAAGTCCAGCTGAGAACTTCAAGGCTGATCTCTACCTGCATGCTGCACCCCCTCCCCTCCCCCTCCTCGACCCTCTCCTCCCCATCAGCTCCGAGCCCCTAGTGGGGCTGCTTGTCTCCAAGCCCCTAACCGGGGCTGTGTGCGGCAGCGTGACCCTGCAAGAAGGGAGCGCGACTGTTGCGCCCCCCCCCCTCAGCCTTGTCTGGCCATTTCTGGCTCCCATTCGCTCCCCCCCCGGCCCTGCTCGTCCTACACTCCCAGCCCGTGCTGCCGCGACGGCATCCTTGCTCCAAGCAACCTCCAAGGCCCTGCCCACTGTGCGGGCAGGGTGTCATTTAGCTACAGCAAGGTGTGGGGGTACGACTGGGCGTCAAGGCATTTTGCAAAGTGTGACCTCGGTACCTTGGGCTGGCATAGAGTGGACAGCCGGCCTCAACACCTCCTTAGTGGACTTATGTGCTTCCCTCGGGCTGGCAACATTTTGGGAAATACTTTGGGGTTGTCCCCTGCCCATGTGTCTCTTTTCCGGGCACATGTTGCCCTGGGTCTCCCTCCCCTCATTTGGGGGCTTACAAATGGGGAGGTAACCTTTCCAACACAGCATTACTGCTTGGAACATCTGAGTCGCTCAGTGCGGCCAGGAGATGGGAGGCCAGCCAGTTTCTCCAACGGCTACCTTAGGAGCCATCTGGCAAGATATCATCTTCACTTTGTGCGCCATTTGAGAGCGCGGTACTCCAAGTTCAAGAGTGGCCGTTGAAAGGCGGGAGTGTGGCCGGCAGGAATCTTCTACACCCTTTCCGTGTGGGGTATTCGCTGGATGTATGGATCACAGTCGTGGTTGCTAGCTTCTGTTTCAGAATCTCTCTAGTCAGTGAGCCGTGAGATCCAAAAACAGGTGGCTTTCCTATAGCCGTCAACCTGTTTTCTCCTTTATTTTCATCAACAGCTCCTTTTGGAAGCTATTTGTATGGTGTTTTCAAGCATTAATAGAATTACCTTTTTTTGAAAAATAAATAAATAAAATGTTGGCCATTAAACTACTGATTTCACTCAACATCTTCAAACTAGGATCTTGAGATTTGCCCTAGATTCCTCTATACAGTGGGTCTTTAGAAACCAGTTGTGGTGTTGCTAGAGATGCATTACATTTGTGTAGTACTTCATGGATAACTTCCCGTTTTTCATTGCCCTTCCATATCATGAACTTTCCTTTCAGGAGCTGCAAGCCAGAGCTAGACTTCTCGGACTTCGAGCTCTAGGTAATAAACCGCTCACATGGATCTAAAATAGGCTTCATTCTTCGAGATGTCTTTCCATATGGGCTAAGAGTCGGGCAAAACGTGCAACAGTAGAGTAAGAAAGCCTTGAGGGGACAAAGCCTTCCACTTGGGCAACTCCATATGGATTTGGAAAACTATCGTTAACCCCCTAGTTGGATTGAGGGGTTTCTGCCCAACCCGGAGTGGGTGTTAAGAAACTAGACCTGCTCTTGTGGGCTGCCAAACTCAACTGGGAACTGGGCCCTCAGCTACAAACTTGAACTAGAGATAGACCTGCATACATCGCTTGGGGGTTGGGGGGAGAAAGAAAGAAAGAAAGAAAGGTGTATTAACGTCTTCAGAAGACCTCGCGGGTCTATGAGACAAGATACAAGACATATGTAACCCATACAAGCCACTGTGGGCTGAAGCAAAGGGCTCACTAAGGCCCTTGCTGAGTGCTAAGTGCTAAGAATGCAAAAAACTAGTACAACTAGTACAAAAAACAGTAGGAAAAAAGAGCAATCAACTGCTCATAACCAGAGCTCCAAGTACATGTGGAGGCTCTATATAGCCCGGCTCCCTGATGGCCCTTTGATGTGATGCAAAGAGCTCACGTATCTGTGTCTATCAGGCTGTCTCTCGTGGTAGTGGGGGGCGCACTCTCCTAGATCTCTGTATCCGATGGGCTACATCGAGAGTAATGCCTCATCTCTGGCTGTCCCCTCTGAGGAGGGCTGAGATAGGTCAAGCCTCAATCGTGCATGCTCTCTTCGCCCCACGTGTCGTGTGTGGTCTCCGCATCTCTCGTCCAGCCATATCATGGTGACGATGGGTCTCACTGCTGATTCATAGTGCTCTGGTCTCCTCGAGCTCTTCCCCTCGATCTCATTTGGCGTTGGCTCGACTGCGTAAAAATCAATGACGCGTTTCTGTGCTCTATCTAGCTCGGTGTCTTGAGGCATCGACTGTAGCTGCTCTTTGGCCTGCCGCACAAGGGAATCTCTGTGTCTCCGCATCTCAATCTGGTAGAGCCCAATGCAAACTTGGTCAGGGAAATGTATCAATCATGTGAGTGGTCCGAAGCCGAGCCCCTCCTGAAAGAGACAGTGGTATCACCCTCGAATCTCATAGTAGGCCGGACAAACACATAGAAAATGCTCCTCTGTCTCGACCTCCCCCATCGTGCATAGTCTACAGACCTGCTGCTCTCTAGGTATGCTGGCTGCTCTCCTAGCCTCAATCCGGAGCTGATGGGACGAGACTCGTATCTGTCCGATAGCAATCCGCAAGGCGTGTGAGACTCTCCTATCCTCGAGGTACTGGGGCCTGATGATGAGACCATGCTCCGATATCCTCAAAAAGTGGTCATGATAGAACTGGGTCTTGGTGGGGAACTCTCGATCCCCCCCAAAGCCTGAGATGTGTGAAGCTGGAGAAGGTCTAACCGTATGATATGGTTAATCTCATCATGTGGAAGGAGCTCCATTGGTGCATCCATGATTAATTGAAAGGGAGGGAGCCTATCCATCTGGCTACCGTGACTATCAAACCATGTGAACACTCACGCATACCATGCTGTATCAAAGCCTCTCTCTGCTAGGTGTCGGGATGACTCCAGTGCCGATCTCGGTGATCTCCACTCAGGCAGGGCCCAAACTCTGTAGAGAAACGTCACGGTTTGGAAGAGGCATCCACCTAGAGCGGTGTCATGGCGAACTCTTCCTGTATGATCTGATGGGGAGCTGAAGGCTTACTCTGAATCATCCTGGATCCCATGATCACATGAAGCCTCTCGAATCCCTTCCAGTCTCAGTAGCTAAAAGGTCACTCCCCCAAAAAGGTGTTGACATGGTAATCGTCTCACGAGAGTGGGAAACAACCAGCCCTTCGTCGGCGGATCTTGGAAATGCGTCTGGAAGCACTGTCTCTCTAATCGGACCAGGGCACCCTTCCCTCGCATGAATCGCACTCTGGCGGCATGGGTCATTGTGAAGCCCGGTCCCGTGAATACCGCCCCTAGGTACGTGTAGGACTACACTATCTCCACTGGCTCCCCACGGTAAGTGAAACTATGTTGACGTCGATGTTGATGAAACACTGCTTGGGATGTGTTAAAGATCATAACCTTGGTTTTCGCAAGGTTGACTATCGGGTCCCTCTCTCTGCGAAACATCTCCAAGGCCTCCAAGTGTTTCTACAAACCCTCATCTAAGGACGAAATGAGGACTATGTCATCTGCATATAGTAGTACCTGTACCATCAAATCAGCCAATAGGGAGCCCTCTCCTCCTAGGTGATCAACAAAGGATGTGACCTCATCAATGTATAGCCCGAAGAGAGTTGGTGAGAGAGGGCAACCCTACTTCATCCCTATGGTGCTCTCAACCCAATCTAATAGCCCCCCAGGAACGCAGACTCGCCCTCTAACGGACTCGTATAGACTCATCACTCCCCAGATCATGACCTCTGGGAGATGCAGCTCCTGTAGTCGCCTGATCAGGCGAGAGCGAGGGACTGTGTCAAAAGCCTTCCGAAAGTCCACGAAGCAAGTGTAGACCTTCTGGCGTCTCGACTTCGCCTCCTTGATGATGGCTCTCAGGGTAAAAATATGGTCCAGTGTGGAGTGCTATCTTTGGAAGCCTACCTACCCAAGAGCCCGTTGTCCATGATCCTCTGTATGACTACTGATCGCCCTCTCCAGTATTGATCCACAAATCTTAGCCAAAGTGCGGCCAATCATGAGAGTGCGGTAGTTCCCAGTGTCCATGGGGTCCCCTGCCTTATGTATCGGTACAATGGTGGTACTGCTCCAAGTAGGTGGGAACCCGTGACATACTGCATGGTTGAACAGCTGCGCTACAACCGGGGCCAAGATCCATGTGCGAAGTGCTCTGTACGTAGCCCCTCATGGTCTAGTGCTCTCCAGTTGTGCAGACAAAGGAGGGCATTCCTCATGTTGGATGAACAAAAACAGCAGAGCCTAATATGCCTTTATAACACATTTCATACTACTGAAAACAAGAGACACTACAAAAATGCACATTTTATACCAGTTCATCGTCTCTACACGAACCCACGTAGTACACTTCCTCTAGAAGGTTTCCCTCATCCCACAGTTTCAGATCAGCCCACTCATCATCATCCACATGCAAAATAAGATGCCACATACCATCTGCCTTTACAGAGAAACTGTCTCATACTGAAAGGTCCATCCAAACTCCACTTGTCTTATCTCAGAACTTATATCTAGAATGAAATACATTTCAGCATGCATACTAGCTCCAAAATGTATCTCCTGTACACCCCTCTTGTCCACCTCGAAGACAATAAACATGTCTGAGTTTCTTCTACTAACACTGGGAACTCAGTTCAGCTTTCCTTCCCCTAACTTCACTTCAAACTTCTCAGGCAAGCACAAAGAAAACTCTGATTTGCTGCAGCCAACAGATCAGCCTCAAAATCCTCTCTTTTCTTCCTGTTCTGGGTCACTTCTTGCTCAGAATCTCTTCTCCCAGTCAGTAGCACTTCCAATCTTCAAAATCAGTTCTGACTTTTGCAATTTCCAGCAAGTACACAGGCATACACTAGCAAGCAAATCGGCCTGCTTCAAGCCATATATGCAGTCGTCTAGCCTCCAAGCAGTGGTTGAAAACACCCAACAGCAAATTCATGCAGCAACAAGCCTCAAACAGCTCATGTTTAGGTCAGCCATGTGCGAAATCCAGCGAGCAGGGTATAATTGCTGTCGCCCAACCTGTAGGAGACTACTCAAGGCATCTCGCAGCAGCATATGTTGTAGAACAGCCCTGTGGGCTCACCAAACAGATCGCGACCAGCTCTTGCTCTCCATACAGCAGCTCCATCACCCTTCTCCTTCACGCAATCATATCTGCCTTATAGTATCTCTTCTACTCATAGAGCACCCTCCTTGCCATGGTCCTCCAAAATTGTATCAAAGAGACCCGTGCCCATCCAAATGCTCAGAAGCACCTAGATCCACCCTTGCCTACAATCAAGACACTTCCGGCCTATTTCTTAGCGACGCCATAGCCAAGACTCTTCAAAACTCTAGCAAGAGCAAACAGCCCGACCTCTTCTTTGATCAACTTGCTTCACACAAGTCATGAACGACCTATCTGCCTTCACATTTAACCACCGTACTGCCAGCAACCTATTGGCAATACTATCTACCACCCACAAGCTCCCAGAGGGATTCACGGAAGTTTGAGGTGCGCTAAGCTCCCGTATCACAGCTCGCCATCCCTCTTCACGCTGTGATTCCTAGAGTCTCCATCTTACAATCGTTTCGCCCCACATCTGGAGTTTTAATTCTTATTATACGATAATCTTTTTTCATTTTTATTCTTCTTAATGATATAAAAAACCATACCCGGCCCCATTCCTTGGGACAGGGCCAACCCCCTATTTCATTTCCACCTCTTGCCTTTGTTCGGGGATCGCCTTCCAAGGTTCTCTCATTCTCCTCCTCCGTCGAATCCTTTAGCCCTTCATGGCTTCTCCAAGCTCCCACAGCCAAAGTCTCCACAGTAGCTCTTGACCCTGCCTTCTGTCGTCGGTAGTTCTCCCCCCCTACAGTCCATAGCTTAGATTCTCTGCTGCAGCGCTCCCATCACCTGATATTGGTCTTCACGTAATGATCACAACCTCCTGCTCATGGAGATCGCCACTTATCTATAGCCCAAGGTACTCTTCAGCTCGCACAAGAAGCTCTCCCAGCCTGTCGCTATTAGTTCCCCTTCTCTGTCGCCCAAGCTTGCACATTCGTCTTCTCACAACACATAGACTTTCTCTGCCTTCACACAGTAATTGCATCCTTGCAGCTTCTCCTCTGCATCATAGAGCTCTCGCTTCTGTTGCCCACAGCTCCATCACTCCGTTGATGGGAACCAGCGATGCTAGTATAGTCGTCTTTCCAGTTGGTTCACCTGACTAGGCCTCGACTTAGACTGGTCCTCCTTTTCAATATAGCCTCGACGCTCCACCATCTCCCCTCTCCCCCACTGACCAGGAGGTCAACCGGCTCATTTGAGCGGATCTACTCCAGCTCCACACCTAGCGGACATGGTTTCTTCACCCCGAGCTTCCTATGAAGCTCGACTTCTACCGCCGACACTACCTCCAGATCTCACAGGAGGGCTTCATCACACCTTCGGGTTACACACAGCTTCATCTACCACATGCGCTCCGGATCTCCCTCGGTCAGTTTAGGATTTCGTCACACCGATTACGGATCGAGAGCGGACGCGCAGAGGGTATCCCACGAGAGGGCCGCCTTTGCCCACTTTGCGACTTGCAGGAGATCGAGTCGAAGGAGCACTTTGCTTTCAAATGTCCTATCTATTATGCCATTCGAGGCCGGTACCACTGCCTCTTCCGCGACTGATTCAGCCCCCTCCCACACATGCTGCAATTCCCGGATCAGCGATGCCTAGCCGCTTTCTTACATGAGATGACTCGCCACCGAGATACCTTTCTCCAAGCACGGTGACACGCACAGCACACACAGCATGAGGACACCTAGCGGCCCATCACTGATTTCTTCCAGTCACAGGATACCTCTCCTCAGTCTAGCCGACGACGCGAACGTGAGCGAGAGCCAGAGCCACGACAGCTGCGCCAGCGGACAGACTCACACATCCGGGTCCATGACATCTCGTCTCTGCTCTTTGCCCACCCCACCGGGGTTACCGTTGCCCTCATCCATAGGGCCACCCGCCGCCCCCGACGACCGAGCTGCCGCGTGACGTCAGAGGCCAATCATCTATCGCAAGGTTTTTTCCGGCCTCCCATTTGACGGCCCCTCTATGATTGGTCTCTGACGATCACCACCTGCACATATATATTGTATCTCCCCCCTTTGCCCCATTTTTGGTGCCCCCCCCTTCTTTTTTGTATCATCTGGAGGTAGATACATATTTTTTGTATCAGGACTAGACACACCGTCCTTCATAACCTCTTTTTTGTAGAAACGGTTGGCTGGCCCGTTTTGAGACCGCCACCATTATGCTCATTGTATCTGTTTTCTTTAGTCTCATAGACCTTCACGGTCTCCGGAAGACTTCAATAAACTTTCTTTCTTTCTTTCTTTCTCTTCCAAAAGCCTCAGCCCACGGCTATCTAGTGGAATACCCCCTCAGCAAATCACGACCGCGCCCCCATCAAAATCCTCCAGCCTCCGTCGTCCGTCTCTGTCTCACCACCATTCTAAGGCAGCATCCCCTTCCTTTAAGATCACTCTCCTCCTTTATGCACCCCCTCCATCTCCACGTATGTGACTTGGTCGTCGATCCAGAAGCTCCTCTTACCTTTACGTAACCACCCTTGCATGCATGGCTTGCCTTCTCTCACAAATTGCCACGTCATCCAATGCTTTTTTAGTACTCTCAAAGGTTTTCTTAAACCTTAGGTCCAATCAATTAATCCCCAACGTTAGGCTTTAAGCACACCTGTATACACAACCTTTGAGCAAAGACTTTAGTGCTTGATTGCCACATATGACCGCACATTCATGAAGCCCACAACCCATGATATGGATGCTCACATGACTTACAAATCGGAAACCACTCATGGCAAGATAAACATAATACAGGACAACAATGAAAGACATGTCATCCCACAACAAAAACACCTCACAATGGATACCAAATGCTCTGGAGTGCCTGATGCACCCACACTGCTCTATCATCATATCCCGAGAGTCCTTGCAAAATCATCTACAATCTCAAGAAGATTTCTACATCAGTATAGAGTTTTTATGAGAGTGTCCATAACTCAAAGCCACCACCCACTAGCTATGTGCATAGCTATGTACCTACTCGTCAGCATGCAACAAGTGAAAAACATATTTACAATTTTATCCACACAACGTTCTGCGCAATGAACAAGTGACAAGTAGTGGGTATGGGCATAGAGGACATATCTAGTGGCATTTGACCTGGGATGTCATATAAGAAGCATGCATATCTGTGCCAAATCTCTAGGTGCCTGATGGGAATGAACCATTTCCCCTCTGATAGGAGTCGCCATAGCCGATAGTCGGGTCTCCTCCTCGAAAAGATCCCACCACCTCATCAATCCTACGAGTGAGAAAAGTTTGCTTCTTACGTCGTGTCATCTGATGTGAGATGCATTGCGCCTTAGATGAGGTCAGGTGTCCTAGATCCTGCTCGCGTGTGAGGTGAGCTCTCATCTCCTTACACTCATCATCATACCAAGGGTTCCGACGTGAGATGCGATGCGCCTCAGATGAGGTCAGGTGTCCCAAGGCCTGCTCATGTGTGAGGTGAGCTCTCAATTCCTTACACATCATTGCACCAAGGGTTTCGAGACATCTTCCCAACCGGGGCATGTGTGGGTCGAGTCGTAGGGAAAGATATGATGGCAGCCTCGTGTACCACTAAAGCCAAAGTGGCTGAAACCTGAGCAAGGTCTACTGCCGCTCCGTGTAGGTTGGAAGCTCTTGAGCTAAGTGACTCACGTAAACTAGATCGAGAGTCCGGTCAAAGTGAACAAGGTCCGAGTGGGCGCATGGAGGACTCTCTCTGTGACTGGCCTGGTAGTGGAAATACAGAATGTTAGGTATGAGTGATCAGTCCCGAGTGGGGGAGGGGCTACTACAAAGTCGTGAATCTGAGATGCGAAGGCAAGGGAGCCCATCAGGTAGTCCAATGTTTGTCCCCCCTCCATGTGGCAAACAAGTAAGTCCACCGGATGATGGCCATCTCTGAAAGCCGTTGTATATGATCAGATCATATACAGCTCCCATAGCAAGTAGGTACCGCCCATACCCTGTCACGTGTGGAGCATCTGCCGAGTGTCTCACTATCTCGAGCTCAACTACATCTAACTCTGGTACTATGAGGGAATCCGATGCAAAGTCAAGTAGTCCCATCTGGTTGTCCCCTGTGCGTGCATTGAAGTCACCAAGGAGGAGGGTGTCACCCTGTTTGTGATATCATCATGTATACTCTCATACAGGCTGTTCCGTTTTGTGGCAACCTCATGTGCATAGGATGATGTATCCGGAGGAAGTAGCACACCGCAATGAAGATCGGTCATGCCTCTGGTATTTGAACTCTAATCCACATGTGCCGTGCATGTTCCTCTATTCTAACCATTGAAAGGAGTGGCCTGAGAGTCGGAAGAGGACAGCCACACCCCAAGAGCCTCGTACTCCACTATCCCTCCTCAGTTCCCTCCTATGGGCAGACTCCCATGTGTATCCTGTCACATTGGGCAGCCCTCTGTAAACCTTCCATTGAAAAGGACAGCAGAGACTCTCTCATTTCTTTCCCTCTCTCCCTCTCTCAACAGAGACACTAGGGCCTAGGACAACACTCGGGCTGGACCCCCCCGAAGGATTTTATTACTTGAGAGAAGATGAAGTACATAGTTCAGCGTAGAGCTGTTCATACATGAAAAAAAAAAAAGAATGAATCATTACATGAGCTCTCAAGCTCCCTTTCTTGGCAAAAAGCCACTTGTCAATTTCTACATTACTTTCCTAATTACATGCCACTAAGGGCAACTCTGGAGTCTTCGAAGCACTTGATCACGCGAACCGCCTCCCAGACTCTGATTAGGCTCCCGTAGCGCTTAGGAAAATAACTCTTCCTAGTACCTGCAACAATTAATTAAAGCGCACCACCATGGCACCCATTAATTGTTAGCGCTTTGCATGCAAACAACACATTGTGGACTAGTTCTAGTCACGGTGGGCGTCCCCACTGAACACATGTGCACACATAACAAATATAAAAATATATATTTATTCTCTAGTTGACCGAAATCAATGCTCTTGATCATAATTAAGGAGCTTTGACCAAGGGTCGAGGCGCCTTAATTATAGCAAAGTCTCTCCAACCGAAGTTGGCACATCTTGGTTAACCGTAGTTAACCCTCTTGGTGCATGCCAAGTCTCGTTGACCGAAGTCAACACTCTCTGACCGTAGTCAGCTCTGTAGTTCTTTGGTTAGCCGTAGTTAACCCTCTTGGTAATAAACCAAGTCTTCCTGACCGAAGTCAGGCTTACTTGACCAGAGTCAAGTATCTTTGACCGTAGTCAATTCCCTGACCATAAAAAAAACTCTTTGACCATAATTAATACATATGAAAACTCTTTAATTATGATCAAATAAATGGGCAACTGTACTTTGACTTAGGATATTTACATGATGGTGCCATGCCCTCGGCTTCTATTCAATTGACCTCAACTGAAAAGCTTCCTTGTAAACATCCAAAAGCTGTGGATGATCGGACAACATGTCTTCATCCATCCACTTGGCATTTGATACCGTATAATTCTTGAATTTTACAAGATACCTGTAAAACTCCTTGCCCTGAGGGCCTTTGCGTACAGTATGGTACACAATTTGCTTTGGCTAAAGGACCTCCTCCAGCTCATCCACTTCTGGTGGATCCTCTGATACTGGCTCTGTAGGCTCTGGCCCCTGGAATTTCTTTAGAAGACTCACATGGAATGTATTGTGAATCCACCAATGCTCTGGCAATGATAACATGTATGCAACCTCATTTATTCTTTTTGTAACCCTGAAAGGGCCATAGTATCTGGGAGATAACTTTGCACACACTTTCTGTTTGCCTTTAAACTTGCGGAGCCTAGCTTTTTCAAACTTCAAAAGTACCCAATCCCCTTCCTTGAGATCTAATTGTCTCCTATGCTTATCTGCAGCTCTTTTACGTTTCTCTTGAGACCTTTCGATTGCTGTCCGGACTTGGCTGTAAGCTGTCTAGAGGTCTCTCACAAACTGATCAGCTGCAAATATTTCATCCTTGGTCCTCACGATAGGTGGCAGAATCACCTTCCCATAAATGACCTCAAAGGGAGCTTTCCTTGTAGAGCTGTGTACTGTATTAGTGTAAGCAAACTCTACCAATGGTAGGTACTTTTCCCAGTCTGAACCTTGGTCACCCACGTAGCATTTCAGCATATCCAATGCTGTAGAATTTGCTACTTCACTTTGACCATCTGTCTGGGGATGGAAAGAAGAAGAAAAATTCAGATTTGTCCCCATGTTATCAAATAAAGCTCTCCAGAATAGACTGGTCATTCTGGGATCTCGATCACTGACAATGGACTTAGGCATACCATGATGCTTAAAGATCTGTGCCATGAAAAGCTTAGCCATATGATCTGCCTTTATAGTTTTGCGAACCGGAATGAAATGAGTTTGCTTGCTGAATCTATCAATGATAGTCCAAATCCCATCATTCCTTGACTTTGATCTTGGTAAATCAAAAATAAAGTCCATTGTAATACTTTCCCATGGTGCCTGAGGCACGGGAAGAGGCATAAGTTAGGCCAGGTTTCTGCATCCCGGAGTCTCCTGCTCTCATAAGCCACTACATGACCATTCTGATGCAATGCAGCCCCAAAAGATTCCCCACAAGCATCACAATCCACATCAAGTGATTGATACAAATCTGGAATGATTAAGATTGGCTCTGTAGTCAGTCTCTTCTTGAGTGTGGTGAAGGCTGTCTTTTGAGGAATTTCCCATCTGAAAGCTGCATTTTTCTTGGTAAGATCATGGAGTGGAGCGGCTATATCCGCAAAATGCCTGATAAACCTTTTGTAGTAAGAACTTCTTGAATGGCACGGATCTTTGCTGGATCCATGTGTATCCCATTCTTGAATATTATATGCCCCAAATAATGGATTTCTTCCAAGAAGAATTCACTTTTCTTGCTGTTTGAATAGAGCTGATGATTTCTTACCGAGGTGAGTCAAGACCTCGGAAGTATTCTTGGGTGGTGAACCTGCCATGTAGACTGTCATTGCACTTTCAAGAGCTTTTACATAGCTCCGTGTCGTCATGATCCAATAGAGCGTTTGCTGTTCACTGTTCAATGTTTATCTCATATTCCAAAAAGATATAATTAAGGAAAAGATAGCATCCCAAATGTCCTCTTCTCTGGCAATTTCAAAAAGCAGATTTTACTGATTTTTCTACTCTTTTTTGCAAGTCCTTCTTGGTTGGACTCTGTGGGTTTGTCCACGACCTAAGGGCTGCCCATAGCAACCCTTGAGCTGCCAAGAAAACAGTCGGGAGCAGCAACTCACGGGAGGGGGGGCTGGAAGCCCTGGCGCAGGTTACTGCACTCACAAGGGGCATAGTGTTGGAGAAGTGAAAGGAAAGCATGGAGCTGAACACAAAACAAGAGAATGCTTATAGAATGAAGAAGGGTGAGGTCCATATGTAGGCACCTCTACATGAGCCACCAAGCTCCACAATCATCTCCTCAATCAGCTCCTAGAATCTCTCAATCAGCCTATATGGCATCTGCCACCACCTAACAGTGCTTATGGGCACCTAACTGTGCCTCTAGCACACACACATAGAACCCAAGGTGTGCCTATGGCATACACCTTGAGATATCCCAACAAACCCCCCTCAAGGGAATGCCTCAGGCTATGTCAAGGATACATCTAGTCACATAGTGTCTCAAGCCATCTCATGGTGGTCAAGGATAAATCTATGGCTAGGATCTCATGCTAGCAAGGGTTCCCAAGGGTGTGAGGCAAACAAAGGGATACATAAGACCCCCCAATGGTTATCTCCCCTGCATGTACATGCACACAATGTCTGCAGGAGGTACCATGGAGCTAAACACATACACATGGCCTACATCATATGGTGACTAGAGGTGTTTACAAAGAACACAATAGTTTATTCCATTCATTTTGGAGGACTATCCAGGCAGAGTACCTTGACTCAAAATAAAAGAGAGATACGAGCATATGTGGAGCTGGTTCAAAAAGCATAATCATCATAGGAGGCCTCATCTTGTGAAGGCACATCAACCGAAAGTAAATTGGCAGTTTCTGATTTTGTAGTTGCTTCCTTCTTGGCAACTATTATCTTGGCAATCTGCAACAAGGAAGCCATGTTGGCATTCTCTTCCATTGGAGCATAACAAAACATTGCTTCATGATTTGGCTTTCCACATATTTTGCATAAGCAAACCATGAGAGGGTCTAACCCAAGAATTGGGCAGTGTCTACTCTCTTACAAGGCTAGAAAAAACTGAAAAGCTTCAAAGCAAGCATTTGGTGTAGCAAAGATTTGTAACCAAATTCCATAATAAAAATCATAGTGGAAATGATACTTCAACTTGCATGCTTCATAGAGGTGGCTAAATGAAAGTATTCCAAGCAAATCCAGGTATAGCAACCTAAAGGAAAGTTGTAGCCACAATTGTATTGATGCTATTCAATACTTTAAAATATCAGAAATGCCAAAGTAGCATCTAATGTAGCACCAAATTCATAATACTGTCAAAACTGTCCAAAACAGAGGCCTGATCTTGGAGAGCTTAGATCTCCTTCTTTAGAGCAAAGAAAATAGGGCTTTTTGGCTCAAATGAAAGCTCTAATATAGGCGCACTTCTGGAGTAGAGGGTGTATGGAATGGTCGCGCAGGTTGCTAGCTGGAACTTCATCAACGTCGACTGGTTTTTTGCTCCGTTCTCGCGAAAGAGAGCTTCGACAGAATTCGGGGAATGGTGACCAGCAGCAACGATCATTCTCTAATTCCTTGCATGTGGAAGGTCGTCTATACGAAGGGTCTCGCCAGCCAAAAGGACTCTAGAAGAGGTTGCCTGTAGGAGGAGAATTCAGTCTTCCAAGTGGTTGGCCAGAAAGGGGCAAAATGGAGAGGAAGGTGGGGAAGAAGAAGAAGATGGTGATGACGTGGCATAAATGGGCTCAAGGAGGATCATAACACTCTGATACCATGTTGGAGAAGTGAAAGGAAAGCATGGAGCTGAACACAAAACAAGAGAATGCTTATAGAATGAAGAAGGGTGAGGGCAATACCACCACCTAACAGTGCTTATGGGCACCTAACTGTGCCTCTAGCACACACACATAGAACCCAAGGTGTGCCTGTGGCATACACCTTGAGATATCCCAACACATAGAGCCCCGGATTCGATCGCACAAGGAGCTCATGGGGGGCATAGAGCCCTAGCGCTATTTGCGAGCAGCCCGGGGTCCTTGGGGCCCTGCTTGCAAGTTGTGGGGGGGCTTGGGTACCTAGTACAGGTTCGTTGAAGGTGCACACGCTAGAGCCAGCTCCGAGAGCTGATTAGTTGCTGGCAGGGGTAGCTGAGAGCTGTCGGAGATCAGGCTGGAGTGGCTGATAGGTGGTGGAGGTAGTTGAGGGGTAGCTGAGGGATGGCGGGGGTAGTTGGAGGGTGGCTAAAGGCTGGCGCGGGTGGCTGAGGGGTGGCCTCTTCATTGGATTTGTGTGTGTGTGTGAGAGAGAGAGTGGTGAGAGAGAGAGAGGACCTGAAGCCCTTGCTCCAGCCCTCCCATCAACTCCCTAGCCTTTCCAGACCAGCCCTTTTGCTTCAGCTACCTGCTGCGCCTTATCAGTGTCAAAATAAGAGGTGTTTTGGAGCATTTATTACCAGCCATACAGCTCGCCACAGTTCCGTACAGGTGTACATACTGTACGGCCCATTCCGCCTTCTCCAAGCTGCTGCTGCCGGCTTTTTTCTTGCTCGTGGGTCGCTGATTCTACCGGGTTTACCTACGGGCTGCCTCTAACAGCTGGGTTTTGCTCACAGACTGCATTTACACGCTGGTTCTGAAGACTCTCTGATCCCCTTTCTCTCCTTTTGGGTTTCTGGGTCCTGTGTACTCTTTCCATCGCCCGATTTCTCCCCTCTTATTCTGAAATATAGTTCATCTGGGAACTTTTACTGGTTTTTTTCTCTTTTTCTTCTACAGAACTTGTCTTTTACATCTCTCTTTCCCCTTACTCTCCTTGCAAATACACTATTCTTCTATTCTCTGTAGGCAGTTTTTTTGTTTGGGACTGTTTTTTCTCTATTATCACTTTACAGGTACCCCCTTTTTGGGTTCTATCCTTTTCTGAAGAAATGGCTGAATATTCTTATGAAAAAACTTTTCAAAAGGATCGATTAGTTCAATGCAAAAAGCAAAAGCAGGTTAAAGGTCAGCATGACCCAATGCATGATTCTGTTGAAGCACAATTGGTTTATGATGTCATGCATGAAGGATTTGCAGACACAAGGAAAGAGTGGAAAAACTATGTTCCCTCGGTTGGTCTCATGGTTGAAGTGGATGAAATTGTGGATCCAGTTAGAGAATATGCCAAAAATGCAGTTATTTTATTTTTCCCAGGTCGGATGCCACCTGCCGCAGAGGTAGGCAACTGGTTGACCCGCACACTGGCTGGCTCGTTTATTCGGAAGGTACACTATGCAGCCAGAGGTTTTTTTGAGGTCATTATGGTAGATGAGATTCACAGGCAAATGCTTTTGGAACATTCGCCCCTCTTTTTTGGGCAGCAAATGGTGCACGTTTTGCCATGGTCTCCCACAAGGGATTCTTAGGCTTTCATCCGACACCACTGTCCGGTCTGGGTTGAAGTTGTAGACTTCCCGCAATGTATGGCTTCACTCTTGCATCAGGCACGTCTGGATCGTTGGTATAGTGTAGCTCCACAACAAAATGATGATTTTACATGCAAAATGTGGATTGACTATGCCTTTGTGCATTCAGATCATGCACCTTTATGGTTGAGGCTATCTTTTTATGATATGCCAGATGATAGACTGCCTCAAAGGCGACATCTGATTGTGAACAATAGCTATTTGCAGCATGTTGCTTTCAAGGCCATGGTTACTGAAGCATCTCACTCTCTGTCTTCTCAGAGCCACTTTGATATTGATAATGCATAAGACCTCATTGAACTCAGTCATCTTTATCTGTTGTCATTGCATGAGCAAACAACACTATGCCAAGCTAAACATTGTCTTCAAATCAATGATCAAAGGAAACTGGGTAAATGGGAGACTAGAGCAAGACAAAGAGCTTTTACAGATAAAGGCTGCTCTTCCAAACAATTTTTTAAAAGCTTGCATCAAAAGAGATTAAAAACAAACATTTGCAGGGTGCTTCTACCTGATGGTTCATGGACTACATCACGGTCACAGCTTGCTTCTGTTTGTGTACATCATTTCTCTCAGCAGTCTGGTTCTGCAGATCCTCCCTTGCAGCAAGTTTTGTCTGTCAGAAATTTACTTTTACAGCATGTTTCTCCTATTATCTACTACTCAATCTTTGGAATTGGAGGAACCTTTTACTAAGAGGGAATTGTCACATGCAATCAAATCCTATGGTAGATGGAAATCTGTAGCAGTTACTCGCACATAGACATATTGCTCCGGCAGTTTGCCACAGATGTCTACATTCTGCCGAATCTGTGCTTCACATCTTCTGGCACTGTCCCCACACTTGTGATTTCCTCGCTCTCATATGACAGGGGCTTCGACAAGATTTCCTACTGCTACTTTTGGCAGGTTCTTCTGGTTATATTTGGTTTTCATCCAGCTAGACAGGGTTTTGATTTATTTTTTGTTTGGGTGCGCTACTGGGCACTCTGGACTCTATGGATAGACAGAAATCATAGAGTCTTTGGTGATCCTACTTTTCCATCTTTTGTTTTTTTTAAACGATCTCTGCGGCAATCATTCTATGATTGCTTTTAGACTCGTTTGATTGATCATGATGTATATATCTAGCTTATACTGAGATTTTCAGTTGAGTAGTAGTTACTCCACTTTGGAAGTAACTATGAATGTAGTTATTTCACAGCAATAAAATATTTCTTCTCACAAAAAAAAAAAAAGTGTGTGTGTGTGAGTGAGAGAGAGAGAGAGAGAGAGAGAGAGAGAGAGAGAGAGTTTATTTAAGTCTTCAGAAGACCAATGGGTCTATGAGACAATGAAAGAAAGAAAGAAAGAAAGAAATTTTATTAGAAGTCTTTGGAAGACCAGACGGGTCTATGAGACAAATAGAGAAACTGATACAATGAGCCAAGGGTGGAGCCACTAAGCAAGCATCAACACCCATGGTGAGTACAAAAGGAAACCCAAATGAATCATAATAGCATCAAGACATAGTGAGAGCTCTATGGGCAATTGGAGTGGGAACAAGAAGGAGCATCAACTCTCAGAGGGGGCGTCCATGTACGAGGCTGTTGTGGTGGCATATAGCCTATGATAGGTTGTTGGCAACTATCAACAAGTGTGGTCCGTTGTGGTCTCCTGGTTGTAGCCCTGTGATAAACGAGTTCTAACGTCACTCCTATGGTTTGGTCCCCTGGTCTGGTGAACACGGGAAGCAGATGCGGCCCTCTCTAGGCATCCCCTCTACTCAACCACTCTCAATACAGAGGCGATGTGACGATACTCGGAACTGCCCTATAGATATCCTCAAGGCCCGAGGAAGGTGGATCTGTGTATACCCTGGTCGATGGAAAAAACCCTCAACGGAGATCCGTAGGCAGTGGTCCCTGTAGCTGAGCTTCACAGGAAGCTCATGAGGTGCCAACCAAGTCCTGAATGTGTGTAACTACAAGAGATCCTCTCGGATGACCTGGTTGACCTCATGATAGGTGAGCGGGATAGAGGGGGCCTCAACACTGTACTAGAAGGGAGGTAGCCTATCTATGTGCAGTCCCAAACTCTCAAACTATCTGCACATACATGCGTACTAGCTCCTCTAACCACCTTCTGCTACCAATGCCATGCAAGAGGATAGGGCCAACCAAGGAAGCATCCATCGTCCTATGGTGTGGGATCCATACTGTCTAATGCGGTAAAGATATGTGATCACCTGAAAGGCCGCATCAAGATGTAGTGAGGATACCCCGAACTCGGCTAGAACTATCTGATGTGGAGCTGAAGGCTTACTACGAATCATCCGTGAAGCATAAGGACCTGAAGCCTCTCAAAATGGACCCAATCTATATCTAATAGGTCTGGTTCCCAACACAAGCTCCCATACATACCTACTAGTCGGACCAAAGTCAAAGAGAAGAGCCTTGGTCTGAGGGTTTTGAAATGAGAGTGAAAGCATTGTCACTCGAGTCTAGCCAGCACGGCGTACCCCCTACTCAATTGAGCTTGTAATGTTGGTCGCATCATGAATATTAAGCCGGAGAACAAGATCCCTAGGTATGTGTAGGAGGCAACCACCTCCACTAGCAGCCCATCCATCGTGAATTGCTCTCTGTGCATGGCTGTCCGGGATGTGTTGAAGATCATGACCTTGGTTTTACCAAGGTTGACCTTCAAGTCATGTGTCTCACAAAAGGTGTGGAGTGCATCTAGACACCACTAGAGGCCCTCAATTGAGGAGGATAATAAGACCACGTCATCTGCATAAAGGAGAATCTGGAGTAGAGATCCGGCTAGAGATCAACCAGCCCCTCCGAGGGTCCTAATAAAAGTCTCAAGCTCATCAATGTATAGACCAAACAAGGTTGGTGATAGTGGACAACCTCCTCATGTGTCCATGCTATGCCTGTTCGAACCCTACCCAATACTCTCTCATAAAGTGCCATAACTGCCCAAGTGAGATCCTAATCATACCCCAGTTCCTCTAGGCATCTGATAAGTTAGGCTCTCTTCAATGTGTCAAAAGCCTTGCAAAAATCCACAAAGCAGCAATAAACCCTCTGTGCCCTGGCCTCCTCAATCACCGACTTGGGTGTAAGTACATGGTCCATAGTCCCATGATCTACCCAAAACCTTGCCTATCCCACTGCTCCGAGGCCTCGAAGCTCTACGGTCATGCTAACCTTTGTATCAAGTACTGATGCATAGATCTTGGACATGACATGTCCAATCATAATGGTCCTGTAGTTTTCTGGGCTCATGGGATCTACAACCTTGTGTATGGGAGTGATGGAGTTGAGGGTCCAGGTGTGCGGAAAGCTTGTGCAAACCGCTTCATTGAAGAGCTTTGCTAAGATCGGGGCTAGGGCAATTATCCCGCAATGAATTCGGTGCGTAGTCCCTCAGAATCTTTAGCTCGGCCGTTATGAAGCTTCAGTGTTGCTTGCTTGACACCATCGGCTGTGGAATAGTATACAAGAGGTGGGGAACGGTATGTCCGAGAGATTGGGTGTAGGCTTGATCGGGGGCATCATGTAGTGTACGTGCATAGGAGTGCCAGATTTTGGTGTCTGTGAGAGGGTATGGAGCTCGTCACTCCAGGAACCTCCGCCAAAAGTCTTAAGAGTTGTTACTAAACAAAACATTTAATAACTCCTCGTTCCGACGGATGAAGGCCTACTTCTTTCTACAAACCACACGGTGATACTCACATACCACCTCTGCCTCACCCGCGAGATGGTACTTGATTTCGAGTTGGAGTTGTCAACGTAAAGCCTTACACTTGTCATTGTACCAGCTATTGCAAGGAATTGAGCCAAGAGGTGGAGGGCATGTGGATCAGGTGGTATATGGGAAAGTGTGTAAGGTAGCCTCATGAAGAGAACGTGTCATCAGGGCAGCCCGATCCTCTAGCAGTGGTACACGGGCAATGTCTCTAAGCATGCTTGAGAGGCATGCGGAGTCGCTGGGCTTTAGCTTATGATCGAAGTGTATATCACGGTAAGTGGTGTATGTGGGTAGCGACGAAGTGTGTGAGCTGAGTAGAGGAGTGGATATACTAAAGAATAGATAAGTGTGGTCTGCTCTTGGTGGTGGTGGTGAGACGGAAAAGTCAATGATATGTGAAACAAAGGCAAGAGATCCCATGAGATAGTCAACTACGTTGGACCCCCTCCATGAGGAAAACATGTGAATCTACCTGAGGAGGGCCAGCAATGCGGCCCATTATATACGATAAGATCATGTATCCTACCCATATCTAATAGTGCATGCCCATAGGAGGTGACAGGTGCCCATTTGTCTGCAGAAACTCAGAGACATCCCACCCTCATCGACGTCAATTACTGGTAGTAAGATAGAATCGTCATGAAAATCCAAAAGAAATACATGACGAGTGCCTGTTCTCGCGTTGAAGTCCCCAATTAGGAGAACTTCCCTGCGGCTCGAAAGGTCTATGATATCCGGATAGAGAGCTGCATATGGGGAGGTCTCAACCTGCTCACGTAGGTCTCTGGCAAAGTGTGAGGTCTTTGGAGAAAAGTAGAAGACTGCGATGAAGAGATTCTCACGTGGAGGTCGTTGAATCCGGACCCATAAGAACCTGGCATGTGCATCCCGCCTCTAGATGGAGATCATCCCAGTGAGTGATGATCGATATAGTACTACTACTCCTCCCGATCGATCTCCGAGCTACTCCTGTCTCTTGGGTCCCGTCTCGGTATGATGTCTCCCACATGTATCCACTGACTATAGGCAAGGGTCGCTCTAGACTCTGATGTGTGTTTGTGTAGAAAGCTATGTCTTGACCTATGTAAGATTCCGAGAAATTCCCTGAATCAAACCATAAAGTGCCGTTGTTGCAGTTCCAAACACTGCAAGTCAGGGTCTCGGTCTCATAGACCCCGCCTCCCTTACGCAAGGAGGCCAGTAGGTGCCCATCATGGACCAATCAAAAGCCATCCATCTCAAACTACATACCACTTTCCCTCACTCCGGCGACATCTCGTTGCAGTCAGAGGATACGCCTCTCCTCTACCTGAAGAGGTGAGAAATCCTCATCTAAGTGGATCTCGAGGTGGGTACGTAAAGCTGAGCATTTGCGTAGTGTCGTGAGGCAAGCTTGGGTGTCTCAAAAGCAGATGATGGAAGGCTTCTCTTGCTTGGGATCTCACCCAATGCGTCAGGCCCCTCAATCCCTGCTCCTGAATCGAGAGGGTGGAGGTCACGAAGTCAATCACATCATCCATGGGGGTTGTGGCTGTGCAAGGGATCCCACGTACCCTGACATTGAGAGCCTTGCTGGCCCTCTGCTGCTGTTCTAGAATTATGGTTGAAATAATGGCCTTAGCAAGTTCCCGTTTCGCAACATCCACCCACCTGGTAGTCTCTTCAATGGCTAACTACATACTAGCTATCTGTGCTTCTATAACTGGTTCGCTGTGTGGAGCTGTCCCACGAAGGCGGCGTATCTCTAGAAGGACATGATCCCAAGAGTCTGATGGGATCGTGAGGCCATGACGTGTGTAGGGATGCGGTGTGAAGGGGGGCTGGATAGCGGAGGTTGGAAGTGGAGACTAATGGGGAAACAGCTGCAACGTGGGTGTAGTGAGGCCGACTGATGAGGCGAAAGGTGGTTGGGCAAGGGGTAAAGGTGACATGGATGATGTATAATGGGGGGGAGGGTCATAGTGGGTTGGGCCAAGAGGAGCTCACCTCAGTCCAAACACTGACGGTGGTGATGTACAACAAAATCTGCTGCTGCCCCTGACAATGCCATAGCTAGAGATGATGGCGATGTCCCCTCCAAGGATGGTGTAGAGTACAACCCATCCACATTTCCCTCCAATTCCCAATAGGGTACCGACATTTTGCCTTTTTCCCACCCTGCATTACAGCCATCCCTTCCCATAGAATTTTGCCTTCAAAATTACATGTTGAGGCTGTTAAGAAGGGTGCTAAGACAGCAAAATGATGCTGATCAGCATGATAAAAGATAGGCGTAGTCCTGGACAATGCTCTCTAGCTGCCATGAGTGTTCATCCTCACGTAGTCTCACTGCTGTAAATAATTCCTGCCAGAAATGATCCATAAATTTTGCATCTCTATTAGTGAAAATTTCGTGAGGAATCCATGATGCTTAAACACCCGACCAATGAACTGCCAAGCAAACTGTGATGCAGAAATCGGGTCTTAATGGATGTGAAATGGGCTTGTTTTGTCAGCCTATCCACCACTACATAGATGCTGCATGTATGTCCATTTGCCCTCTGAAATAGGTAACGGCTGCAACAAACCAGCTAGCAACTTGCTGTCCCCTTAGTTTTGCTGGCATGGCAAATATTCAGCAAGATATTGGACTACACTCTCCATAGACCTTCCCAAAAGAAACTTTGCCTTACCCTCTCATACGTCTTTGTGACACCTGTATGTCCTATCATAGGGGAAGAATGCATTTCCCTCAACCCCAACCTATATTGTGAGTCTCGAACCAAGTAGATTTTGTTTCGGAACCACAACAGCCGGTCATGCACCTTAAAGTCAGGATGAGCCTGGCATGAGGGATCCTGCAATTCTGAAAAGTTTCACTGCGTCTTTGAATTCTGCATGTAATCTTCTTGAATGCCATGTATCCAATCGTGGTAAATGGTAGAGGCTGCAAACAACATGCAAGCCCACATCCTGGAGAAGAAGGCATTTGCAACCACACATTCTTTCCCCTTTTTGTACTCAATGTCAAAATCATAGGACTGCATTGAATCCAAGCATCTCTTTTTCTTGGCGAACACGTTGGGCTGTGTGAGGAAAATTTTGAAGTGTCCTATGATCACGTTTGACCTTGATTTTGCTCCCGTATAGGTAGTGATGCCAGTTTTTCAAGGCATGTACAATGGCCAACATTTCCTAATCATAAACATGCTAGTTGAGCTCTTTGGCATCAAATTTTAGGCTTTCCAAAGCTATTACACCATGCTATTTCTTTTGAAGTATGGCATTTCAAATCTCCTAATTAATTATTCACAAGGACTTGGTTCACAAACAACAAAAACTCAAAGAAGTTGGCACCCCCCGCTTGATGTACATTCTTGAAATCAATTTTTATACAGCAATGACCATTGTTTTCCTCAGATTGTTTGCAAAGTGTGGCTCTTCAACCTATTGTACTTTTAAAAGAAAAGAGGTAGTAAAAATGTTACTTACATGGAAAAACAATAAAGTAAGACAAGAGATGAATTAAAGGGAAAAATCTTCACCTATGACAATTCAATCCCTTTATCAATTTTCCTCTTTGTGTTGGCCTAGCTAAAAATTGGTTAGCCAAACATAGCTCAATGATTAGATTAAAATGACTACATTCTCTAAGTCCAAACACTGAATTTTTTTGTCAAATTCATTTTTAATAGTGCGGTAATCCATTCTTGCTTTTGAACAATACTAATGATGGACCTTATCACATGAATTCATTTAAAATAGTGTCATGATCCATAAGTGCATTTAATTGGATGTTACTAACAATACTAATGATGAAGCTTATCACATTGAAGGATGTGCCATTAAAAGAGCTTTTTATCCAAACTTAATAAATTTTCACACTAAACTGGACCTTACTGGTTTTCTGTAAGCATCATTGACAGGTGACATATAACCACCCAATACCTGAAAGCCATGTGCCAAGAGTGTGTCCCTTCCTAACTCTGGTGAAAGACAAAAGACAATCGATTCATATCAAAGGTACAGTAAAGGAAAGTAAGTTTACCTAGAATACTATGAAATGTGACCCTTCCTATAGTAAAGACAGTTCATCTAATGACAAATCCAAGGTGCAATCAGTAGTCAATAGGTACATATTTGCTCAAATGCTGAAGGAGACACACTTCTATTTGGTCTACCCATTCCTCTCCTAAGGCATTGGCCAGATTCATCATTTTTTCTCTTAGACTAAAGCCAGCATCTAAGGCTCTTCCACCTCATTGATGGCACAGATCAAAACTTACAAGAATGGTAGAAAATCAGAGTCATTGGATGTCCGCTTAGACCAAGACAAGGCCCTTTTTTTAGTCCAAACTCTAGACTGTACGGGGTGGAGTTCTCGCCTCCTTTTGTGGGGAAGACCACCCCGCTTTGACTCTCATGAAGCTCAGTGTACTTGGATTCTGAGTTAGTCTTTGAACTTCCAGGGTATTAAGGTTTCATAGTCATGGACATGGAGAGGAAGCAACATGACCTGCGCTTTGCATTGACCCCTTTGGTTCCCAAGGTTGCCTAAGGAGGAACAAGATATTCTCAAAGCACTACCTACAACACTAAGAACTCTTGTTCTATAAAACACAAGAAAACACACTGTGAGGGGAGCTCCCATGGACGCACTAGACCTCAAGCTCAGACATGGTTCTCATATCTAGGCCTATGGCTCAGGCTGCAGGAGCTTGGCTAATCGAGAGAGCTAGAGGTTGTTGCAGCATGGAGTAGAGGCTACTACAGTCAGTCATTTGATGCGCTGTGAGACTTAGCAGGTGCCAAGGGCTGTTGGAGTAGAGAGACTTAATGGAGAAACAAGTCGAGATGGTCACCTCCGTAATGATCTCTCAAAGAGATGTCTATAAGAGTCCCTATCTCTTTCGGAAAACTAGCTCTTTCTCTCAATCCTAAACAACTAAGCACTCATAAATGGTTTGGAATGCTCTCAAACAAGCAGCTCTCAAATCCCAATGGAATGAATAGAATTTTCTCCTCTCAAGAAGAGAAGAAAGCACTAAATAACCTTTCTCACATGGATGAAAGTTCCCTCGAAAGCATTTTAGACAATAGTCTACACATGAAGATCGTAAATGAGAAAGTATTCTAGTAATTGATCCATTAGCATAATTCACCATGTTTACAAAACTAAAAGCTTACTTGAGTAATGCATTCAAACTTGCATTGCTCCATACTCCCCTCCATAAGGATTGTTCATGAAAGAGCATATCCTCTAGTAGTGGATTCCCCATTCTGGGGTTTCCATGTTGCAAACACGTCTTCTATGCAGCCTATGGCATTGCATGGTCAGACTCCTACTCAAGAAGGTCGCCCTGAATATAAGATTCAGCCTCGATTGTTTTACGAATTTCATCCAATAAATGATTTCATCTTGTGGGCCTTCAGAATTGTCAAAATTGTGATTTTCAGTAACATAGCTCCGGAATCACAATCTAGACAGACAGATCTTGACTCAACAGTGAAATAGCTCTGGAAAACACCATTGGAATTGAGATTGGCTCTCCCATTTGCAATTGGAGGCAACATGAACATTGATTCTTCACACAGAGTTGTGTGAGGATGAAGCCAGCTAGAGAGTTTATGCCTGTGAGGACGGTGTTCCTCCTGCAGGACAATTTTGGGATAGAGGCAACAAAAAACGAAATCAGGTATCAGCTGGAATCAGAAAGCATCAGCTCCTGTTAAGGTATATCATATCCGAACCCTAGAGCTTGTGTAGGCATCAGTTAGCTGGCCACAAAGCTAAAAGTGCTGCAGTAGAAAAAATGGAAGTCAGCAAGCTTGCAGTTGGGTTATTGCGAGACTGCAATTCCTAGAGGATTTAAATTAAATTGTGACACCAGTGAATTGTGATTCTGATAGTTTCTGATCAAAAGCAATATCCGCATTGATACATAGGGATAAAACTCTCCAAGCTCATCGAGTGGGGGCTGGGGGGAAACGGGGAGGGGAGCGTTGATGTGTGAGGCTGCTGTGGTGGCATAAAACCTGTGACAGAGCGTTGCTGACTGTCGACACGTGTGGTCCACTGTGGTCTCCTGGCTATAGCCCTGCAGCGAACAAGTGCCACGGTCCACTGGCGACTCTTACGTATCTCTGGCTTTGGCTCGGGTTCTCGCAGCCACCAACTCCGTTAGCCCTGCTGGTTGGTGCTGTCTAGCTAGAAAAACTCCGTGATCATGCTATGAGTGGAATCTGCTGATCTCCCCTATGTGCCATGTGTTGTACAGCCTCATGGAGGAAGGCCAACACGCATCTCTGATTTGGGTAGGATAGAAGACTGGATAGGGGTCTGAAACCATCCCCACAAAAGACAGTGCCAGCCACCTCCAATCTCATAGTACACACGGCATCTGAAAGCCAAGTTCTCCTCTGACTCAATCTCTTAGTAATCGCATAGGGTGCAGTGAGGGAGGTGAATCCGTGTGTATCCGAATTCATAGGCAGTGGTCTACGTAAAAGCTGAGCTTCACAGGGAGCTCACGAGGTGCCAACCAAGTCCTGAATAAGAGATCCCATCAGATGACCTGGTTCACCTCGTGATATGTGAGCAGGATGGAGCGGGCCTCAACAATGTACTAGAAGGGAGGTAGCATGTCTATGTGGAGCCCCGGACTCTCAAGCCAACTGCATGTACATGCATACCAACACCTCTAGTCACCCTCTGCCACCAGTGCCATGGATGAGGAAAAGGCCAACCAAGGACGCCTACATTGCCCTGTCGTGCAAGACCCATGCTGTCTAATGCGGTAAAGATATGTGATGACCTGAAATGCTGCATCGAGCTGTAGTGGGGATGCCTCGAACTCAGCCAGGACTATCTAATGTGGGACTGAAGGCTTACTGTGAATTACCCGTAAAAGCATGAGAACATGAAGCCTCTCAACTCACTTGAGTCTAACCAATGCGGCATACTCCCTGCTCAGTCAAGCCTGTAATGCTGGTCACATCATGAAGATCGGGCCGGAGAAAAGGACCCCTAGGTATGTATAGGATGCAACCACCTCCACATGCAACCCATCCAAGGGCTGCCTGAGACCCATTGAAGATCATGACCTTGGTTTCACCAAAATTGACCTTCAAGTCATGTGTCTCACAGAATGTCTGGAGTGCATCTAAGTGCCGCTGGAGACCCTCTGTTGAGGAAGACAATAGAACCACGTTATTTGCGTACAAGAGAATCTGGATCAAGGATCCGGCTAGAGAGCAATCAATCCCTCCTAGGATCCCAATAGAGGGTCTCAAGCTCATCTATGTAGAGTCCGAATAAGGGTTGGTGATAACGAACAACCTTGTTTGACCCCAATAGTAGTCATGACCTCCTTTGTCCACCCTGTACCTGTCCTAACCCTACCCAAGACTCTCCATAAAGTGCTATCACTGCCCAGGTGATCTCCTGATTGTATGCCAACTCTTGTAGACATCTGATGAGACGGAAATCTAGAAAGCAGCAAAAGGCTCTCTATATATGTGCCCTGGCCTCATCGATAACCCCCCTGAGTGTAAGTATATCATCCACAGTCATGTGATCTATCCGGAAGCTTGCCTGGCCCATGGCTTTGAATCCCTGAAGCTCTGCAACGAGGCTAGCCTCCATGTAAAGTATTGATGCATATTGGACATGACATGTCCAATTATACTAGTCCTGTAGTTTTCCGGGCTCATGGGATCTCTTGCCTTGTGTATGGGGGTGTTGGTTTTAAGGATCCAAGTGTATGGGAAGTAGGTGCAAACCGCTTCATTGAAGAGCTTCATTACTATCAGGGCCAAGGTATCTATCCCGTATGCAATGAATTCAGTGTGCAGTCCCTCATGGTCTTTTGCTTGGCTGTTGTGAAGCTTCAAGGCTGCGTGTTTGACACCACCGGCTGTGAAATGTGTGCATGAAGTGGGGCATGGTACATGTGAGAGATCAGGTGCTCGTTGATTAGGGACATCATATAGTGTGTGTGCATAGGAGTGCCAGGTTTGATGTTCGTGAGAGGGGGTGGGGGTCTCTGCTCAAAGAACCTCCATTAGAAGTCTTTAGAGTTGTTGCTAAACAAAATGTTTATTAGCTCCTCGTTTCGGAGAACGAAAACCTACTTCTTCCAGTGATCCAGATGGTGGTACTCATACATCTTCTCTGGCTCAGTCGGGAGATGATGCTTAGTTTTGAGTCGGAGTTGTCAATGTAAAGCCTTACACTTGTCATCATACCAGCTATTGCAGGGTACTGAGCCAAGAGGGGGCAGGTGGTGTGCGAGAAAGTGTATAGGGCAGTCTCATGGAGAGATCGTGTGATCAGAAAGCTGGCGCTCCATCCACGTGGGAAACAAGTGAACCAACTTAAGGAGGGCCAGCAATCCAGGCCATTATAGATTATAAGATCATGAAACCTTCCCATGTCTAGTGGTGTGTGTCCATAGGATGTGACTAAGGCCCGTCTATTTGCAAAGACTTGAGGCATCCCAGCCTCATCTATATCCACCTCTGGTAATAAGATCCTCGCATTGAAGTCCCCAACGGTTCGAAAAATCCATGATGTCTTGGTAGAGGGCTGCATACAGTGAGGTCTCAGCCTACTCACGTAGGTCCCTAGCAAAATGTGAGATCTCGGGAGGGAAGTAGTAGATTGCAATTAAGAGGTCCTCATCACGGGGAGGCCATCGGATCCAAACCCATAGAAACATGGCATGTGGATCTCGTCTCTCAATGAAGATCATCCCAGTTAAGGGATGATCAATATAGTACTGCCACTCCTCCCAATCCTCGGACGAGTCCTACCTCCCGAGTGTCATCCCTATATGCTACCTCCCAGAGAAGGAAGCTCGTCCCTGCCTATTGTCTCCTCCAACAATCTAGAAGTCCACCTCTGGAAGACAGTCCAAGAGCTATCTCACACACGGCCACTCTACTAATGTATAAGCGTTGAGGACCCCAATACAAAGATGCCCTACCTGAATGCCCATCCACACCCAATCAACTCACCCTGGTCAAAAACCTCTAAAGCCAAGGCTTGAACCACAGAGATGCAAACTCCACCACTATGTCCTATTGCAGGGGACCAAATCGCGGGGCCACATCCTGGGAATAAATGTCTTTGGGGCTGTCTTCACTCAGATAGCCAAAAGATTCTTGAGCTGTCCACCGCTTTCTACAGCCAAGCCAGACCCACAGAGATGCAAACTCCACCACTGTGTCCAATTGCCAGGGACCAAATCTCAAGACCACGTCCTGGGAGAATGTGTTCACTCAGATAGCCCAGAGATTCCAGAGCTGTCCACTGCTTTCTATAGCTATCTTTTCCAAGCAAAAGAGGAGCCCCTACAATGCGGGTTGCGAGGGAGGAGGTGTTCCCACATCCCTTCTACGGTCTCTCCTCACATGATGGGATGTTGGAGACCCCCTTCAAGGATGAGGAGCTTTTGGAGTCCCTCAAGGCCACCCCGATAAAAAAGCGCCTAGGAAGATAGTCTCTCCCTCTACACCTTTTGGGAGCATGTGGCCACCCCACAGGGTCTAACATTTCAAGGGATCTATGATTCGGGGCAGCTACCTCAGTCTCAAGCCCGTGGGTGGATTTGTCAGATGGCACCTACATCCAACAATGGTGCCCAATCACTCTCCTCGACACAGATCAATCGTGGATGCACTAGATCCAACCAAGGTTTTGATGTGCGCCCAAATGAAAGACCTTGTCATTAAAAGCACGTAGCTCTTATGAGTCATTAGTCCCATGGATTACCAAAGAAGCTTTACGGCTATGACTTAAATCTATAAAAATTATGTGCTTGAGAAGAGGTGAGATTTTTGTGAACATGTTAGTTTACATAAGAATTAGTCTTATTGTAGCTAACATCGCTAGGCAATTCAACATCCTACATCTTGGAAGATATCAATTCACAAAACTATCAAAGTACTCTATAAGGACGAACATGGTGATCCTTAACTAGTTTTTGGCCATGTCAGACAACTATTGCTAGAGTTAGATCCAATGAACACTGACCACCAAGACAATGATTGACTTGCCTCTTTGGGGTGGCAAAGGATACTAGTGGCTAGGTGAGAAGGGACATGTTGGGCTATTAATCCCACTCCCCGCCACAAGGAGAAGTTCTTTCAGTGGCATTTGTGGTTTTCGGAGGGCCGCATGTTTGCGAGAGATCTAGTGGGATCCTAAGGAGTGGTTTCGGCCTTCCTAAGTGGGAAGCTTTGACAAGATGTAAGAGAGTTATTTTCCTACACCACACGGATACAGGGAGCCCATCCGGAGAGCGCCACCAAGTGGAGCAACAAATCTCCGTGGAAGCTATCTCCAAATTTGGGTCTCAACTTTGGACCAACCTCCTCACAAAAAAAGATCTCCTTTTATGTTTGGCTTCAACCCATGGAGGCCTATCCATCAACATTTTCCTAATACATCTGCCAAGGGATGAGACATATCATTGGTGTGCGAGGCATGGGACCTGGAGATGATAGCACGCTGCTAATGAAGCTGCCCTACGGCTTCCAGGATTTGGTTGGGCTCCCTTAGGATCCTAGCCAAAGGTACCGAGAATCTGTCGAGTTTTCACTTGGGGGATGGTGGCCTGGCTAATAGAGGGAAGGCACACCTTCTCAAATTCACCAAATAGATCACTAGCCAAGACATCCTTTGACACAAACCACAACTAAATTCAAGTAAATCACGGGCTATGACACTCAATTGTTCCACCTTGCCAATCTCTATGACAACAAGCTCGTATTCTCTCATCACTTACGTGTGGTTCAGCTGCATGCTATGCACAAAGCCCACAAAGCCCCAGATGATTCTACATGCCACATGTCACAATTCTAGGGTCAATCCTTGGTGCACCATTTACCCCTCTCTTGGAGTACCATTAAATTCCATTTTTCCCTTGGCAATTACATAATTTGATGCCCCTAGACCCCTGACCTTTAGAATCATCTAGCCCTCACCAAGGACCTTGACATTGATTCCTTTAACCATATGCTTGAAGCGCAATGAAATTAATACGAAAGTTGGTCCTCTAAACAAACATGTCCACCGACCCTTTTGAGGTCATGATATCTAAGCTTGAGCATATCATTCCTTCCCTCTTCAGGCTCGATGATGAAATCTGAAAATGCTCTCCGCATCTGGTACACGGATTTCCAGGTAGCCTCAGATAGAGGTAGACCATGCCATGCAGCCAACACCATGGGTATCTTCCAATTGCATATTGCATTGTTCCTCGGTCCAAGATTCTTGTGGGTTTGCGCCTTACATTATCCTCTATCTCCTGAAACAAGACAACACCTTCGATTAGTGAGTCACCTGGATGCAAAAACTTCTTTAAACGAGAAACGTGAATTACTGGGTGCACCTTACAACCCTGTGGCAATTAGAACTTATGGGCTACCTTGCCTATTCTTTTAAGAATTAACCACGGCCCATAATATCGGGATGATAACTTAGCACACTCTCCTGCAGTCAAAGAGTGTGAAAGAATTCTGAGAAAAACATTTTCTCCTTCCTTAAATTCTCTAGCAGATCTATTTTCATCCGCATACACCTTAGCTCTATCCATAGCTTGACGGATGTTAGCTCTCACAAGTGCTAGCATCTCCCGCATCTGAGCAACATAATCCAACTGTAGTTGGATTTACTGGTCTATAACCATAGTTCAACTCGAACATACTCATTCCTATAGAGAAATGTTTTATATCATTGCAGGCAAATTCTAATAGTGCCAACCACTTGTCCCACGTACGTTGCCTCCATGAAACATATGCTCTAAGGATATCCTCTAAAGTCTCTCCGTTTGACCATCCGTTTCAGGATGATCCCCAGAACTCATTCCCAACTCAGTCCTTAGTGCCTCAAACACTACAATCCAAAAACGACTGGTAAATTTAACATCCTTGTCTGACACTATGAATCTGGGTAATCCATGCAGACGAAATATATGTTTAATAAACAAATCCGCCCACTTGCGCGACCCTAACAAACTCCCTAGTCGGAATGAAGTGAGCCATCTTGGTAAGACAACTAACCACCATAAGGATAGAATCATATCCACCTTGTGTGACGTGTCGTAGGAAGACCAACTATAAAGTTCATGGAAATTCTCTCCCACCCACCTAGTGGTAATTCCAAGGGCTATAAAAGGCCAGGTGGCTTCACCCTCTCTGCCTTACTCACTTCATACGAAAAACAACGTGTCACATATTCATTTTTATTTTTTGCCAAAAGAAATCTCACTTAATGAGATCGTATGTCTTCTTGACACCTAGATGTCCCGCACACGAGCTATCATGGCACTGATGAATAAGTCTCTGCCTGAGATCATTCTGATTAGGTACTACTACCTTGCCATTTCGTTTCAGCATACCATCCGCTATGGTATATCTTCCATAAGTTTGTCCTTTTCTGAAGTCAAGTCATCCTTTTCCTCGGGTTTAAGCACATAAGCCTTAGGCCAAAGGCTCTGGACGAACGCGTCCACCTTTAGAGTTTCTCTAATCTCGGCCATTAGAGCACTCTCTATACCGTGAAACTCATATTATGCATAATGCATCAACAACTTTATTTTCCTTCCCTCGTCGGTACCGAATCGTCATATTAAACTCCTGCATGACTTCTCCTACCTAGCTTAGTGGCCTCTCAAGTCAAGTTGTTTACATAAATGTTTTAGAGTATCATGATCAACATCAACATAAAACTTTGAACCATACAAATAATGTCTCCATGTTTTCAAAGCATGGGCAATGGCATACGACTCTAATTCATGAGTTGACAAATTTCGTTGAGAGAGAGAAAGCCTCTTGCTTTCAAAGGCTACTGGCCTTCCCTCTTGGAGGAGAACTGCTCTCACTGCAATGCCACTTACATTGGTTTCTATGAAAAACGGTTTCTGGGGATCAACTATTTTTAACACCAGTCCTGAGATCACAGCTTGTTTTATGTTGTTAAAACTTATCGATTCTGTCTCCATATAAAAGGTACTTTATCTGAGATCAAATCAATCAATGGCAATACTATCTCAAAATATCCTTTTGATATGCCTTCGATAAAATTGAAAAAATCCCAAGAATAATCGCAAAATAGTCAAACTTTGAGGGACAAGCCAAGTCAGTACTGCAGCCACTTTCTTTGGATCCATTTCCACCCCTCAGGAGTAATAATAAATCCTAAAATATTCAAGTCTTACCATGCACGGCATAGTTTTCTTTTTATTTACATACAGATTGGCTTTCCTCAAAGTACTGAACACTATCCTTAAGTGTTCATGATGCTCAACAATACTTTTGCTGAAAACAAGGATAAAATGTATTACAAACCTCCCTATATACAGGCGTAGTAAATTGTTCATAAGCATGATGAATGTAGCTGGAGCATTGATAAGTCCAAATGGCATTACCAAAAACTCATAATGTCCAAACTTCCTTCTAAAAGCGATTTTATGCACGCCCTCGGCTCTAATGTGGATCTGATAGTAGCCACACTTAAGATTTATCTCGCTGAAAATTATGTCTCCATGTAATGCATCTAGCAAGTCGTCGATCCGAGCCATCGGATACCTGTGCTTAACAATTATATTATTCAATGAAGCAAAAGGTGAGAAACTAAGCTGAATCTACCCCAACTTGAGGTATGAGCCTGCATGATTTAGAGACTCCAGGAGATATCGGGAGTCATGATCTGGTGGGTGATGAGCCTATATGAGTCAGACAGAGGAAGAGTGTGTGCCCTTAGTGGCACATCAGACTAGATTGAACGCATAATCAAAGGAAAGCAAGGATGCCCCCTCTCACAGACATTCTTCTACATTGATGAAATCACAACTTCCATTGATCGCCTAGGAGGGGAGGGATCCTTGCTGGCTGATCTGATAATACAAATGCTGCTATACGTAGATGACATAGTCCTCATCTCCTCTTCAACAGCAAGCCTATAGAGACATCTAGATGCCCTAGAGGTATTTTACACAAAGAGAGACCAGACGGTCAACCTTGGCAAGACCAAGATTATGATCTTCAACACTTTACGGACAGTGCTTCATCGACACAACTTCACTTACCGAGGAGAGCCGGTGGAGATTGTACAATCATACACCTATCTAGGAGCAGTCTTCGCAGGGCCAATCTTTAGGATGACTTACACAGCTAGGGCACGACTCACACGAGGGCAGGGAGCTCTAGCTCGATTAGAGAGATAGTGCTTCCATGCACACTTCTAGGACCCTCCGACAAAGGGATGGTTTTTTGATACACTAGTGAGGCTGACAGCCATGCATGCATCACCCCTCTAGGGGAGTGACCTAAGCGACCGAGGGGTAGGGATTCGAGAGGCTACAGGTGACTATGGGATCCAGGATGACTCGGAGTAGGCCCTCGGTACCCCATCAAATCATGCAGGTAGAGTTTGCTACGACACCACTTTAGATTGATGACATCGTTCATCCAGACAACTAGCCGACAGTGGGTTTAGCAAAGCTTGATACGCACGCATATCCAAATGGTTTGACAAACAAGGTATTCAGATGGATCACCTCCCCCCCTTTCTGTACAGCTCGGATGCCCCGTCCCTCCAAATCCCGAGAGATGAGATCAACCGTATCATACAGTTGGATCTACTCCAGCTCCATACATCACAGACACTGTAGCAGATCAAACAGTAGGAGGTGACAGTGCCATAGTGTTGGAATGGTCACCTCCCCATTTGTAAGCCCCCATATGAGGAGAGCATGGGGGGGGTGAACCTAGGCAGAAAAGATAAGGGAGGGGGCTGCCACATAGGCAGCACCTCACAGGGAAAAGACAGCCATAAGGGGCTGCCACATGGGCAGCACATGAGCTGTCATGTGCGCAGCACAGCAGCCTTTCAGAGGCACTTCAAGGGCCGTCTGTACGGGCTGGAACAGGCCCCGAATAGAGGCAGACAGGTGGTGCTGACATCAGCAAGGGTGTGCAGACCCGAGACAGGTGGCGCACAACTGTACGGAGCAGTACGGGGCTGGATGAGGCCTGTTGGAGCAGCAAAGGAGGCTGCCATGAGGCAGGGACCTGCCTTTATATAGGCTGGGCCTTTGCCTTGATTGGAGAGCCAAGGCCCTAGAAGAGTGGGCCCAAAAGGCCCCGGTTTGTGAGCCCTAATAGGGCTGGACCAGCCACAGACTGGTCGGCCATTTTGGTGCAGGCTGGTCGGTTTTTGCCAGCCCCCTTGGGGCCTATAAAAGGAGAGGCATTTGGCCTCATAACATATCACTTGGAGCAGCCCTTAGGAGGCCTACATTCAGGACGACAAGGTGACCTAGGAGAAGCTGCAGACTGAGCTAGCGTGGCTGCCCACCTAGGCTGGCTTCCAGACAGCAAGGCGGAAGGGATCTAGACAGAGAGTCTACATATGCTCGAGGTGGAGCACGGGGGCTCAGAGATCTAGAAGTGCCAGGCTTGTAGTTGAAGAACCTTTTGGTATGGTATCATGTCCTAGTTTCTGGACGGACGGAAATATAAAGTGTTGCTTCTATATTTGTCTCTGAGCATTGTCTATTTACTACTTTGCACATCTATGCACATAAGTTAAGAAGTTTGTGATTCCACAACCCACATCACACTGTGAGAGCTCCTGGGCATTACTATCAGTCTTCCGCTGTGCGTACCCTCTGTTGGGTCATTTCTAACACATAGGAGACAGATTGAGCACAACGACACGCCACCAATCTCTATGTCTTCACATCACACTGTGTGAGCTCCTGGGCATTACTATCAGTCTTCCGCTGTGCGTACCCTCTGTTGGGTCATTTCTAACACATAGGAGACAGATCAAGGACAACGACATGCCACCAATCTCTATGTCTTCCAGTCAGCCCCAAGGCACATTGAGTAGAGGAGGAGATAGCTGCCATGAGGGCAACATGGATCAGCGGGAACTTGTAAGAACGACACGGAGCAGTGGAGTCAACGACACAGCGGATGACCAGAGCACGCATGATAGAGGTCCAACCCATTGCTGCTCTACTCGAAAGAGACCATTTGAGTAGATATGTCACTCTTGATAAGGCCCACCAGATACAAAGATCACTGAGACCATGCCCCCTGCACAATGAGAGACGGCTCGACAAACGCAAATACGTGATATCTTCGTGTCTCATCAAAGAGCCACCTTTTCCCCTGGATATGTATTTGGAGCACTAGCTTTGCATGTCTGAGTTTTGTTGAGATTTTGAGATCATTAGCTTACCACTCAACAAGGGCCTTAGTGAGTCCTTTTCTTCAGCCCACAATGACTTGTATGAGTTACTTTATTGATTGTACTTTGCCCATGAGGCCTCCCGAAGACGTTAATGCAACTCTCTCTCAGTCTACAACAGTGACGAGCAACGGATGATCAGGTGGGCAGCTGATGGGCCCTGATGGACGATCAGAGAGAGAGCAATGGTTGATCAAAGATGGACGATTGACATGATAACGAGCTAACGGGAAGAGCGACAAGCTTTTCCAAACGGGCTAATGGAAGGAGTGACGGAAGAAACGGCAGAAGCAACGGGCTAACGGAGGAAGCTGGAACTTGCTGGAACGACGCGTGGGAAGGGCAGAAGCTAACGAAGTAATCTTCAATCGCTTAGCGCTATCGATGCATCTCCATGCATAGCTTGGTGCTTGGTGCTTGACGTTTGACGACCAACCCACGCAGATAGGCTCCAGCACAAACGTAATCGGAATTACAGGCAGTTAGTTTTCAGTTAGTATCGGATCAAAGTACACGGATATTACACAAAAGGGTGCATCACAAAGGAGATACTAAAACAGAGGAAACTGTCACAGAGGGGTGTTCACACAATGTTTACCCCAACTTCTAAAATGTTCACTCCCAGAAGATCCCCTATGAGGATTGGGCCCCTAATGCCCCCATTTTCCAGTTTTTACAAGACTACAAGAAGGCAAATGTACGAGACTATGGTCAAGATGAAGGAAGAAATTACCTTGCTGAACCAAGAGGTTCAACAGTTGAAGAACAACATGAATGAGATGGCCTAGAAAATGCTAATCATGACAGCAAGATAGAGAAGGGATATGCAAAGGTTCTGAGCATAGAACAGAAAATGGACAGCCAGTTAGAAAAAGGATATGCCAAAGTTCACAGCATGGAACTGAAAATAGAAAAGGAAATATCTGAGCAAAAAGGGCAGGTAGAGACAAAGCAGAAACTTGCACAATAGATGCCAAAAAAAGAAGACATCATCAACACCATTGACGAGTTGGTCAATAGTAGAATGAGGGAGCAAAAAGAGCAGCAAGAAAAAGCTCTAAACATCAGAATTGTGGGGGTGGAAGAGAGTGAAAACGAGGACATTGAACAGGTCCTCACACACGTCTTTCAAAGGATCATGCACATATCTGCCACAAAATGGCAAGATGCATTCAGAGTGGGAAGGAAGGGAGAAAAACCAAGACAAATCATAGTGAAATTTCAAGATGCACAGTCCCGCCTCAAAGTACTGACTTGCAAGCATCATCTCAAAGGGCACTCCATATGGATAAACGAAGACCTCACGAGAAATCAATATGCCCAAAAACTCAAAGAGCTGGAAGTCATTGGGAATGCAAAAAAGGAAGGAAAGAATGCCTATATGAAGGATGGGAAAGCAGTAATTACAGCAAAGAGCAAAGGGGGAGAGAAACAAAAGGATAAATAGGAATACGAGACCCTCAGGATCAAAATATGGAATGTGGAAGGATGGAATCTAGACAAGGTCATTGCATTAGAAGATGAAGTGTTGGAGATAGACATACTCATAGTGTTGGAAACATTTGAGCACAAGGGAAATGAATCCCCAGAAATCACGGGGTTCTTGAAGACATCGATGTGCAATGCAAAAACACACATGGGGGGGAGAGGTTTTGGTGGTCAGTGGGCCAGTAGTAGAGGCACACATTGCCACCATGCAGTCGGCTATCGCAAAGACTCTAGATGGGTGGATTTTACGAAATGGGAGCCTACAGTGGCACCGTTTTAGGCACCATTTTGGAGCAGCAACAGAGAGCTAGTAAGGCCCTCAATGTCGGTGTAGGAGGAATTTCCCGCACACCTGCCACTCCCATCGACCAGCTTCGTGACTTCCACCCTAGGAGTCCAAGAGCATGGGATCCAGGGGCTTCGCATATAGGGCGGGACCACAACCGAGAGCAGCCTCTCATCATCCGCTTCAAGGACGCTCAGGCTTGCCTTGCAGCACTACGTAGACAATCAGCCCTACATGACTACCCAAAGATCTATTTGGATGAGGACCTTACACATCTATGGTAGAGGAGAGGCATTCCCTCACATAGTAGCGAGATAGGAGATTCAGAGCACCGACACCCTAACTTGTAGTGTTTGAAACTGTAAAAATCCAAGGAACTTCTCGGAATCTTACATAGGTCGAGACATAGCTTTTTAAACAGTGACACATCAGAGTCAAGAGCGGCCTTTGCCGATAGTCAGTGGATACACATGGGAGGCGGGATGATACTGGGGAGACAGGAGGAGTCCAAGGAGTCCAAGGATCGGGAGGAGCAGCAATACTATACAAATCATCCCTTACCAAGGTGGTATCCATCATGAGGCAAGAAACACATGCAAGGTTTCTATAGATTCAGATCCGACACCCTCCCGAGAGGACCTCTTCATTGCAGTCTATTACCTCCCTCCGAACACTTTACACTTTGCTTGAGACCTGTGTGAGAAGGCTGAGACTTCATCATACACAGCCCTCTACCCAGACATCATGGATTTCGCGGGGAAGTTCTCCTTGTTGGGAATTTCAACGCGGGGACAGGTACATGCCGAGTATCACTTCTAGATTTTCGTGTGATTCTATTCTATTACTAGATTTTAATCTAGACAAGCCTGTGATGCCTTGAGTCTCCATAGACAAACGAGCTCTAGTCACAACTTATGGTCATGCACTATTACACATGGGTAGGGCACACATCTATAATGGCCTGGATCGTTGGCCCTCCTTGGTGGCTTTACTTGTTTCCCACATGGGGGGGGTCTCCAATGTAGTTAACTATCTCATGGAATCCCCTGCCTCCATTTCAACATGTCTCATATTTTTTGTCTCACCACCGTCCCCAGGAGCAAATCACACCTATTTATTTTTTAGTATATCCATCACATGGCTTACAACACACACCACGACACCACTCACACACACTACTTATCACAACATACACTTTGATCACAACCCTAAACCCAAGTACAATGCACGCCTCTCCACTCTACTCACATACATCAACCACATACCGCTCCTAAAGGATCAAGCCGCCCTGGTCACACTCTCCCTCCATGAGGCCATTGTCATGTGCACGGATTGGTATCTGACGTGTACTAGGTACACAGAACTAGCTCAGGTTAGCCTGGGGAGGCTTAGAGCTAGGCAGGCTTGATTCTCGGGTTGAGTGGCAAGGGTATGAACTATTTTTAGGTCTTCGCTATTTTTGGCGTCGGGGCCCGAGTCTATAAAAGAGGCCCAGGGGGTTCAGTTATCAGTGTGCAGTTGGGAGCAAGTATCGTTCCCAGGTGCAGGGTTTGATCCTGGATTGAGTCGCGGACGCGCGCCTGCTTCTTAGCATAGCCCAAGGCCCAGTGGCAGATCCAGGGCTTCATAGCGCCACCTGGTGGTATGGGACACCAAGCTGGTTTGGATCTGATTGGGAGTTCGTGCCAGTAGCTCAGCTCGTGGCTCGGAGGGGACATCTTCTGATTCGGGATCACATCCCGTAGATGTCACGGTTGGGTGGTGAGCAGCCTGCTCAGATCTGATGTTGTGTGTGGTTTGTTTGCAGATCAGGGGTTTCAGGAGTGCTGGGATGTGTCAGTTGGTATCAGAGCCAACTCCTGAGGTAGGAACTTCTGATGCGAGAATTTTTGACGGATTTCTCTTCCAGGTATGCCCTAAATTTCGAAATCTGATGCTGCGTTTTTGCTGGCTACCTGGGATAGAAGGGGTGGAGAGATATCTGGAAAAGAAAGAAGAATAGGAGAGAGAAAAATCGAGATCCATGAAGGCCTGTGAGAGAAGGCTAGAGGAAGGGGAGAGAGAGCAGAAAAGCAAGAGAGAGGGGCGGAAAAGAGCAGCAAGGGAGGCGTGGAACAGGCGCCTGTGATGGTACGGAGTAGGCTGGGGCAAAGAGAGGCTCGTGAGCCTGCACAACAGGCTGTGTACAGCCTGCGCAGAAGGCTGCGTACAGCCTGCGCATAGGGCTGCGTGCAGCCTGCGCAGGGGGTGCTTTTTTCGAAAAAAGCACCCCCCCAAAGCTAGGGGGGCTTGGCCTTTTTTGGAAGCATAGCTTCCAAATAAGCTGCCCTGCACCCTATATAGGTGGGGGCAAGGTACCAGCCTACCCACAAGCCAGCCTACAGCTTCGAGGCAGCACCTCGATTTCAGCGCCAGCCTGCCTCATCCGACCCTGCCTGTGCCAGCGCTGCCCTGCATCGAGCAGTCTTCTGCATCCGTACCCAGCCAGCGTCAGCCTCCGACAGCCATCGTAGGCTCTGCATCAACACCGTACGGAATTGTATGGAATACCTGCGTCAGCCCTGCATCTGCTGCTGCGAACCCTATCTGTGCACCTGTACCTGCAGACTGTACGGACGCCGTACAGCCATGTCAGCAACTGTACGGCCTCCGTCAGCATCTGTACGGCCTGCGTCAGCAGCCATACAGCCACATCAGCAGCCGTACAGTCCACGTCAGTGATCGTACAGCCACGTCAGCAGACCATACGGCCTGCGTCAGCAGACCGTACAGCTACTCCAGCAGCACGCGCATACGGTTGCGGGTTCGGAGGGGTCTCGGGATTTGTGGGCTTCCGATTCGCCAGGTTCCAGCATCTCCTTCCGTCATCATCTTTCGGGACGGTTTTCTTCTGCTCCATTCTCCTCTGTGCTTCGTTTCAGTCAGTTATTTCTCTCAGTTCGTATTCAAATCAGATTTCAGCCATGTCTGATGCTCCAAATCCCGAGTTCACCATGGGAGAGCAGGACTTGGATTACACTCCTGTGGGAGAGGAGGATCAGGGTCTCTATGACGACCTGATAACCAAAAAGGCCTTCAGTGAATTTACGACTGCTCTTCATGGCAAATTCGAGCAGGTCAATGCTAATCAATCGGGGTTGACACAGCAACTCCAGGGGATACAAGCAACTCTCACCCTTCTGGCTAGCACTGTACAGGTACTCACGCATGTGGATGCCATGGCTTCAGTGCTAGGCCCGAATATAACTCCAGATCCTTTTTCGGGTGACCAAAAGTCAAGAACAAAGGAGGTAGTTGACACTTGGTTACAAAAGTGGCAGGTACACTTCCAATTCCACCCCTATCCAGATGAGAAAAAGATCCAGCTTGTAGCAGGGTTTATGTCAGGTAAAGCCTTGCTATGGTGGAAAGAACTCCAGCCTAAGCCTGATACTTGGACAAATTTTGAGGGCATCTTCAGGAAGGAGTTCCTGAGTGAAGAAGGAGGATGACTACGATATCGTTGGCAAGCTCAAGGCCCTCGATATGTCAAAATTAAACTTGACCTTTGAAGTTTATCTTCAAAGATTTAGGGATCTGCAAACCAGGGCCACTAAAATAAATCCAGTGACCTTGTTAGGTTTCTTCGTGGATGGTTTGCCAGACTCCTACAAGTTGCAGATAAAGAACAATAAGTGCACAACGTTGCAGGAGGCCATGACATATGCACGCATATATGATGATACCATGGCCGGTACCAAGGCAACCACAGTTACCGATACGAGTGGAAAGAACAAACGCAAGTTCTTTCAACATACGACTGGTATTGCGGAGACGAAGTCTACGGACAACGCCTCCAGGAAAAGCTTAACTCCAACAAAGAATGATAAAGCCCGTTTCCTTCGCACTCTGAGGCTCAAGAAAGAAGGGCGATGCTTCTATTGCGAGGAGCGGGGCCACACAAAGAATGAGTGTCCTAAGCGGAAGAACCAAAAGTTGGTGCTAGGACCGAAGCTCCAGGCGGGTCCACGTACCGCAGCCAAGGGAGCAAACCAAGTCGCGATGACAGGTATTTCAGTAAATGTCATTACCTGCCCACTCTCTTGTAATTGTACTTTCAATACTTCGTTGTTTGGTTCCCATGATCTTTTCCGAGTTTATGGAGAAGTTAGCTACCCAGCTTCAGGATTACCTGAATATGGGCTATATCCGCCCAAGTAAATCACCTTCGGGTGCACCTGTCCTCTTAAGAAAGAAGAAAGATTCTTCCTGGAGAATGTGTATAGATTATAAACGATTAAATAAAGTCACAATTAAGAACCGCTATCCTTTACCTCGTTCCGATGATTTGATAGACCGTTTGGCCGGAGCGAAGTATTTCACTAAGATTGATTTGCGTACGGGTTATCACCAAATCCGTATCTATGCTAAACACATAGATAGGACCGCATTCCGGACTAGGTATGGTCATTACGAGTTCCTCGTATTACCTTTTGGTTTGACCAATGCTCCTGCTACTTTTCAGCAGATGATGAACGATTTGTTCATAGATTATCTGGGCAAATTTGTTGCAGTGTTCTTAGATGATATCTTGGTATATAGTAAAACGCTTGAGGATCACATAGGACACCTCCGGGTTGTCTTAGTTGTTCTAAGACAGCATAAGCTTTATGCCAAGATGAGTAAATGTGACTTCTTTATGAAGGAGATCATTTACTTAGGACACAAGATTTCTTCTGAAGGTATTAGCATTGATCTGGATCGTATCCAGAAGGTTTTAGAATGGCCTATCCCTCAGACTGTGAAACAACTTCGTTCTTTCCTAGGATTTACGGTATTTCTTCGGAAGTCAATGCGTGATTATTCACATATCACGGCACCCTTAACCAACATATTGAAAGGTCGTGGACGCAGGTCTACCCAGCCAATCTCTTGGAATGATGCAATGAACAAGGCTTTTGAAACCTTTAAGTTTTCTATCAAGGAAGCACCCGTTCTTGCATTACCCGATCCTACCCGGCCTTATGTTTTGGAGGCCGATGCGAGTGATTATGCAATTGGGGCAGCTCTATTCCAAGAGGGCAGACCTGTAGCTTTCGAGAGTAAGAAGCTAGACGACGCTCAATATCGTTGGCCCACACTCGAGAAGGAACTTTATGCTGTAGTGTATGCTCTTAAGGTTTGGAGACACTACTTGTATGGTTCGAAGTTCCTTGTATTGACTGATCATCAGTCAATTAAGTATGTGTGTGATGGCTCAGAATTGAGAGGAAGGAAAGCTAGATGGGCAGAATTAATGCAGGATTTTGATTTCGAAATACGTTATCGTAAGGGTTCATTGAATAGTGTGGCGGATGCCTTAAGTAGAGTTAAGTTTGTAAATGCTTTGTCATTTACGGAAATATCCTCAGACCTATTTCAATCCTTGAGAGGGCTATACGCAACTGATAGTCATTTCAGTTCTTATTGGCAGAGAGTCCAGGATGGGAGCTCCATGGTTGACCAAGACTCAGGGATTGTGCCACCTAGGATACAGGCGGCGGGAGGTCAGTGGATGATTAGGAACGGCTTGCTGTTCCGGAATGAAAAGATTTGTGTGCCTGATGTTCTGGACCTTAAATCCAAGATTCTCTGGGAGTGTCATGATGCTCCTAGTGCGGGACATCCAGGTATACATAGGACTCTGTCTCTTGTGAAGCATACCTTTTATTGGCCTAAGATGCATGCATTTATTGAGAACTATGTAGTAGGTTGCCGGGTTTGTCAGGTTACTAAGGCAGAACGCCTTAGAAGCGCGGGCTTATTACAGCCATTACAGATTCCAGGTAATAAATGGGAAAGTATTTCCATGGATTTTATTACTGGTTTGCCTCGAACGCGCAAGGGTCATGACTCTATTTGGGTCATAGTAGACCATTTGACAAAAATGGCTAGATTCTTACCTACAAGAACAACCATTTCAGCTGTTCAGTTGGCTCACGAGTTTGTGGACCACTTGTTCAAGCTGTATGGTTTGCCATCTGACATAGTCAGTGACAGGGACTCAAAGTTTACAAGTACCTTTTGGACACTTGTATTTGAGAAGTTTACAAGATCAAGTGGAAGGATCGTGTTGAGGAGGATGCAACATGGGAGACATTACAAAACCTCCAAAGAACATTTCCAGATTTCTTAGCGAACTCAGGACTGAGTTCTTAGAGGAGGGGGAGTATGTCATGTGCACGGATTGGTATCTGACATGTACTAGGTACACAGAACTAGCTGAGGTTAGCCTGGGGAGGCTTAGAGCTAGGCAGGCTTGATTCTCGGGTTGAGTGGCAAGGGTACGAACTATTTTTAGGTCTTCGCTATTTTTGGCGTCGGGGCCCGAGTCTATAAAAGAGGCCCAGGGGGTTCAGTTATCAGTGTGCAGTTGGGAGCAAGTCTCGTTCCCAGGTGCAAGGTCTGATCCTGGATTGAGTCGCGGACGCGCGCCTGCTTCTTAGCGTAGCCCAAGGCCCAGTGGCAGATCCAGGGCTTCACAGCGCCACCGGGTGGTATGGGACACCAGGCTGGTTTGGATCTGATTGGGAGTTCGTGCCAGTAGCTCAGCTCGTGGCTCGGAGGGGACATCTTCTAATTCGGGAACACATCCCGTAGATGTCATGGTTGGGTGGTGAGCAGCCTGCTCAGATCTGATGTTGTGTGTGGTTTGTTTGCAGATCAGGGGTTTCAGGAGTGCTGGGATGTGTCAGCCATCCTACACATTTTTGCACACACCCATTCCACACGCCCGCTGCCTTTTGGCTCGGTAACTTGTAACAGATATGATTATGAGTGTAAGGCTTTAAGCCAAGAACTCGGATACGAGGCTAAGCATCATCGACAATGCGTGAGTACGGTCGTCTAGTACGCCAGAAGAAGCATGCTTTCCTTAGCCAAAATGAGGAGTTAATAAATGTTTTGTTTAGTAGCAACTCTAAAGAATTTTGGTGGGAAGTTCCTTAAGCGACGAGCCCCATCCCCTCCCACGGACACCAAACTCTGTCACTCCCTATGCACGCACGCTATACGATGTCCCTAACCAGCCAGCACCTGATCTCTTGTACTCACCACGCCCTACTACATGCACACTTTTCATAGCCAGTGGTGCCAAGCATGCAGCCCTGAAGCTTCGAAATGGCCAGGCGAAGGATCATGAGGGACTAGTACCGAGCTCTGCCTATGGAATTAATACTTTGGCCCCATCTTAGCAAAGCTTTTTAACGAAGCAACTTGCACTAGTTTTCCTCACAACTAGACTATTAACACCATCACGCCCCATTCACAAAGCAATGGATCGCATGAGCCCAGAAAACTATAGGACCATTATGATTGGACATGTTATGTCCAAGATCTATGCATAAGTGCTTGACACAGAGTTAGCCAACTTCAAGTACTCAGATCCGTGGGATAGGTTGCTTTCCGGAGAGATCACAGGACCATGGATCACATACTCACACTTAGAGGTCTCATTGAGGAGGCTAGGGCACAAAGACTGGGTTTATTGTTGCTTTGTGGATTTTTGCAAAGCTTTTGACACAATGTCGAGAGCTCGACTCATCAGATGTCTGCAAGAGATGGGGTATGATCAAGAGATCATATGGGCATTTATGGCACTTTATGAGAGAGTCTTAGACAAGCTTCGGACAGGTGTAGGTTGTTTGGCCTCTATATAGACGAACTTGAGACTTTTATTGTGACCCTAGGGCGGACTAGCTCTTGCATGCATTTCAAACTTTCTATGAGACACATGACTTGAAGGTCAACCTTGGTAAACCAAGGTTACGATCTTTAATGCATCCCTGACTAAGCAGGGGATACGCCACACTTGCTAGACTCTAGCAACAGTTCTTTCACTCTCATTTCTAGGATCCCTGGACCAAGTCTCTTCTCTTTAACTCCTTGGTCTGCCAAGCAGGTATGTATGGCAGCCCTTGTTGGGGCCAAACCCCTCAGAGACAGATTGGACTCGAGTGGAGAGGCTTCAAGTTTCTCTTGCTTTCACGGATAATCCACATGATCGCTACATTTCCGCCACCACATGACACAGCCCGACAAATGCAGATCCTAGACATTTTCACCGCTCACAAGCAAGCCACCACAGTCCCGGGCTTTGGTATCTGAGCCTGAGTCTCAAATTTCAGATCTCAGCATATTACAGCTCTCAGATAGTCTCCGGGTTATATATCTGATTTTGCTCGAGCTATTGAGCTCTGTAGAGTTCTCAATTTATCAGCTTATCAGTTTAGCAGTCTTAGCACTCAGCAAGGGCCTTAGTGCACCCTTTGCTCCTGCCCACTGCGGCTTGTATGAGATCATCCTTTTGGTGTACTTTGTACCTTGTCCCATAGGAACGTGAAGTCTTCCGCAGACGTTAATACATCTCTCTCTCTCTCTCTCTCTCTCTCTCTCTCTCTCTCCCCCCCAACCCCCCCCCCCTTAAGAGCTCTCTTTCTCACTCTCCCTCTATCTCACTCGAGCATTTAAACAATTCTTTCATTTAAAAAATTATGCTTTTGGCATCAATGGAGCATATATGGACTTTTGGAAGCCACTACATTCAGCATGTAAGGCTAGTGGTCAAGTATTATGGTCCATTTCAAATCAAAGAAGTGTTTTACCCAAGAGAGAAACAAGCTATTGATCAGTTATAGTCACCTCCTACATGGAGAATGAGGGTAGGCCTTTCCCATCTCCCTACACTGTACGTAGTGCCATGGTAATCTTGAGACGTCCACTCGCTGGTAAAATACCACTCCGCTCAGGGTCTTCGGCATCACCTCCTTGGAGCAGGAATAAGAATCCTCAACAATTGAGCATATCTTCAGTACTCGCCCTCATAGACCACTGAATACAATGTCGTAGGAGCCTCTAAAATATGCCAAAGCATTCACTCATGGGTGGAAGGATGGATTGGTAGTCCTTGGGGACACTTGGAAGGGAGACCAAGATTGGAAATTGTGGTACATGATGTGTCGATTCATATCATCCATAGTGAAACCATGGTACTAGGGGATGAAAAATGCCCGTGTGGGCCGAGGCACATGGGCCTCTACATGACAAGATATCCGGTGAAGTGAGCTGAAAAGGAAGACCCCTCTCTCAGAAATGGTGACCTCTTGGATGTTTTACCCTCAAGTGCCAATTACATGAGCCATCGGTGTTGTGTAGGAGTGAGATTGACATGTAACCCACTCTGGCACTATCCTATAGTCCTTGAATTGCCTGCTAACAAGGGAGATCCACATGGTGATGGGATTCCAAGATGCTGCCATAAGAGCTCCTTTGGCTAGACAGTTGGCCACTGTCTGAAAATCTTTCCCTTAAACAAACAACAACTGCTATCTGCTACCAATGATGGAGAGAGGATGGGGTAAAAGGAAGGAGAACTAAGTGAAGCAAGGCTGCCGTAGGGGGGAAAGGGGAGGAAAGGGAAAGGGTTACAGAGTCAGAAGCCAACATGGGGGATCGTGACAGCCCACGAGCTGGGCCCACAAAAAGGGCAGAGGTAGGCAGACCTTACAATGTCTCATGGAAATGTCAAGTCGCACCCCAAGATTGGAAAATCTGACAATATCATGATGGACACAGGGTAACTATCTATGTTTTGGATGGATAACTTTGAGCTATCAGCTCGCTATTAGAAACCCCTCATCATCTCAGAAATTAATATACTAAATGGTCATGCTGATCCTGTAGTCGATCTGAAAATTTAGCAAGACTGTTATGTTTTATTTCATTTAAGCTTCTAAGTCTGCAAGTTTAAGTAGAGTAAGACAGAGTTGAGGTGTCACCTATTTATTTAATTGCTTGAATGATAAAAGATGTGCTATCTTGGGAAAAAAAAAAAGAAGTGCTATGCGATGAAATTTTAACAAGGAGCAAAAGAAAGCAAAAGATTTCTAGAAATAAATAGCTAAAATGTAGGATATGTCAACATACCAAACATCTGCAAATGCATATATGTTGGTGGATTGAAACTGCCTGTTGCCACCAAAGCTACTTGCGATTTTGTTCTGTACAACATATGAGCTCAAAAAAGCATGTAGATACAAAGGACTTTGAAGTTTGAACAAACAAAAGATATCATAACGAGTAGGCCATGTCCGATAGCGATATTTTATCTCAATGTATGGAAGACTCAATGAATCAAGAGGATTACCCCTCTAAGCTGGATTGATTGAGCTTGTTGATTGGCAATGGAACATGTAGACCTGACCGATGCAATGAAATACACAACAACTTACTGCTTAAAAGCCGAGTCTAGCTTGAATTTAATATCACCATGAAAAAAAGACAACTAACTTTGTTTTATGTTTTAGACTGATATTTAACCTCAAGTCCTTCGCAAAAACTAAACACAAATCGTCAGTCTAATATTTACTCAAAGCACACTTTTTTGTCACTATTAGGAAAAAGTAGGCCTCTATCACCTCCATCTTCGAAGGATACCAGTTCCTTCCCCTGTTCCTCCAGCCCTTCCACAATATGTGAGCACCCACCACTTTTCACCTCCATATTGAAATCTGCACCCAGTTCAAACGCCATATCAACTCCAGGTTGATGTGGTCAATAACAATCATATTATGTATTTATCCTACTTCGATAAGTAACGTGTGTAGCAACGGAAAAATCCCCTCTCTATTCCTAAATCCTATAAATAAAGAGCAGAAAAGTTGGCCCAAAATTACTTGAACACTGTAATGAGCAGAGCAAAAAACTCACAATCTGAAATCCAACCAAATCTGCAAGATTCTCCCAAGAGTAGGTTGGCGGAGAGAAGGGACCCCTTTAGAGGAAGGTAAGAAGAATTAAACAATGTGTCTCAAAGCTTGTCGCATTTGAGAGTAACAATGATGCATCGCCTTGCAAGTTCGTGCAGGGCTTCAGGTCTCAATCAAGCATCGATGTTGGAGAAGCTGCAGGGCACAATCCTAAGGAAGGAGGAATCGATTCTGAAGCTTGCAGTGGGAGCATCGGGGGATTGAGGCCTCAAAAACGGTTTGAAAGCGCGTCCTCCGAAAAGAGTAAGCTTTGCTTTATGTTGCTTAGGTCTAATCCGGAAAAGGTAGTGCTCCGCTGTGCAATGGCCTCTTCTCCAGACTGCATCGATGAAACCTATTGAAATTTATTCCTCAGCTATGGCCAAGGCAAGCAGAATCTCTCTTAGTGGCCTGCGTAACGAGTGTCTATATTCCAGGCTGCCACCGAACGTTCAGTTTCGATTTCCAGGTAAAGCGTTGCTGGGCGATGATTGAATGAACGAAAGCGAAAACCAAGCAATCATTGCTGCAATAGAAAGGTTTCGACTTGGCTACTCAATAGCTCACCGCACAGACGTCCGGAAGTAGTTTCTCGTAATCAGAGCTTCTTTCAGACGGCAGCAGGCGATCTGTGTGAGTTTCGGCTGCAAATCGTTGGGGAGACGAAAGCTTGTCTGCTGAAAAGGAAGCTTTTTCATTGAGGTTCGTGAGTATGGCCCAAGAAGAAGAAGTAGTATGTCCCCAACCAATACATTGATAAATGTATGGGTCCATGGAGCTAATTTATGTCACCAACTTGTGATTTGTGTAGATGGAATGGAATGTGTCACTTCCACCAGGTGGAATGTGTGAGTTCCCCCACTTGGAATGTGTCACTTCCCTACATGGAATGTGTCACCCGAACTTGCTCTTGACACACAAATCTTTTATGTCCTTGAGTGACTCATCCCTACCTTGCGTGTTGGGGAGGTCATCCAAATCTTTTGTGTCATTTGTCTCAGTGGCTTATCCTTACCTCTTGGAGGATGGCCGACAACAGGTCGGTGTGAAAACTCAACATTAGATGGGGGCCACGACCAAGCCCCCTTTCGCACGATGGTCATCGTTGTTCCATGTTCAGACGAGGCGGGGCGACTACAGATATTGCCAGAGGATGATCATTCATCCCATACCTTAGAGTTTCATGTCCTCGAATTTTGATTAGCCGGACAAGCTTCTCTATCAAAACGAAAATCTTCTATGTCACGTGAGCTTGCTACAAATCACTCACCACCCTATCTGAACCTACCCTAAGGGTCTAATGGGTCTTTGTGGATAATCTTGGGCAGAGGGTTCACCGCTTGGCCGAGCAGCCCAGGACGTCCACCAAAAATTCTTGGCATATTTGGATGTCCATCCCCGCTGCATCCATGTTCCTGCAAAATACACCGTGAAGGTAGCAATGGAGCCCACACCACCGGCTGGGAGAATACTGGCTCTGAATGTAGGAAGCTTTTACATTGAAGCGAGTAGGCTAGAAAGTTTCCTACTCTGAGAATTGCTAGTCCACCAGCTGAAAGGTGGACACAAATTGCCAGTCCCGAAATGCACAATTGGAGACTGTTTTTCCCATCTTCAACAATTCCACAATGTGGTGCAGGCATTTTAAGGCACATTGCGAGCGCATGCATTTTAAGGCATTCCCGTTCAACTAGCCATGAGCGAGAGCAACCTCTTAGCACTACTCGTAAAAGGGGCGGGCTATGGCAACAAGAATGCCAACCCTTGGCTATTCCTAGAAGATGTAGTTTTGCAAATGGAAAAAGAAGGATGCAACCGCAAGACCTTGATAGTTGGTGCTAGGGAACTGAATCATGATGATAAATAAGGTGAGGTATTCACATAAGTCGAAACCGATTTTCACATTTTTGTAGATTCTGATTGAATAACTTTTTCGAATAACTCACAAAGCGATTTTGTTATTGTAACTCCACAGAAAATTTGTTTGCAAGATGATGTGAATGTTGGTGACATCCACACATAATCTGAGCGACACCCAAGTGAGGTTGTTAATTAAGTCACCCAAACAAAATGGCTTATCTTCCAAAAAAAAATATTCAAAATTTAATTTGGCACTCTTTCCATCAAGAAGTTGTGCTACTATCCCGACCTTGTTTGCTTAATTTATGTTGTAGATGGACGATACTGATGACTTGTATTACTATGACACTATGACAATGACTTTCTTCCCTTCAAGAGTGACACGAAAATGGATATGTTCTTCTCTGGAACAAAGTTTCAGAACTTTAAAAATCTTAATTTTCTTTATTGTTGTAGGTAGTAAAGTATGAACCCTCTTTCTTTCGATGCTGCACTTACGATGAGAGCCTAAACCCATGGCAATTGCCATTCAAGATGAAGGCAGGTGAAGTAAATAGTAGCTACTTCACATTTTCCCTAAAGGTTTCATTACTGATTAGGAATTCTAGTGCTATCCCCTAACTCTCATTTGTCGACATTCATTCTAGGTGCATTTATAGCTCCAACAATGTGAGCTTCATCTATTTGCTTAATCTCACCACTTCTTGCATAGGTCAAGAGCACTTTAGATCCGTGTGAAGTCAACAAGAATGATGAGAACATTGTGGTTGCCACAAGTAGTGTCAGTACTGACACCTTCGGTGAATCTAATAATTCAGATTTCAATGCCCTACGGCTACAAAAGAAAGAAATATATGGCACACATCAAACATCAAAGCTAGCAATTAGTCTACCAACTTTGTGTGTTTGTGTGGAAGTCAGTATACGCGTAAAAGTGAAAGCTTGCATAGACAGCTACAGTGCTAACAAGGTGGATGCTTTCCATGTGATGGCCAACACAAATTTCAAGGGCTAGCCTTTTTTATGCAATAGCCCACCCCCTATGGCGGCAATGCTAATAAAATGAGTTCTCGTACAAAGAAATGTTTTTGACTTGTTTTGCTAATCATTCATGTAATTAACACCCTTCATTCATTAAGACATTCGAGGGTTCATTTTTTGTCCTATAGTACCTGGCCTTCTTATGATTATCTTCGACGGTGAAGCAAGATAGAAGGTAAACTTTGGAGCACCGCCCCAATTGACTGAGGATCATTTCAGGGGGTGAGGTTTGTATCATCTGCAAACTGTTGGCTAATAATCAGTTTCCCCCCTTCAACAACAATGCCTTGGATATCTCCTCTATCCACTTCGACGTCTTGGATAAGCCACCCCAAAGCATTCGCTACAATGGCAAACAACAGAGGAGAGAGCGGGCAACCCTACTTGATAGACCTCTTAAGCTAAAAAGGTTGGGAAGAGATGCCATTGATCTCCACTTTAGCCCTTGTCTGCCTTAAAAGCACATCAACAACAAAGAACTGAAATCGAGGTCTCACCCCCATCCTTTCAAGAGCATCCAGAATGAAACTGCATTCCATCCTATCATATGCTTTGTCAAAGTCCAGCTTGAGGAAGTAAATATATTGTCCCTATGCATTTGCATATTCTAGACCTGGCCACAATGTGCCTTCCTTTTATGAAACCTTTCTGTTCCTCCCGAATCGGGTCCTGCATTTTTTACTTTAATTTGAGTGCTAAGGCCTTGGTGAAAATTTTATAGCAAGTGTTCAGCATAGAAGGCCTCCAGTTTTTTAGGTCCTCTTTTTGACTCCCTTTGGGTATGAGCTTGATCATGCCCATATTAATTCGAGGGTCGAGATGGCCTTTTTGAAGGGATTCTTGCCAAAGAAGGAATTCTATAGGTAGCCCATCTTCCCCTTTCCAGGCCATTTCCTTCACAGGTCCCTCCAATTCTTCTAGTGTTAGATCCCTATCCAGGTAAAGGGAATCAATATTTGACACTATCGAGGGCCTTGCTCTGACATAGGTCTCTAGCCCACCAATTTCTCAATTGTTAACACCTCTGGTTCCCCCAAAATACCTTTAAAACGGTATGACACTACCTTCAACAATTCTGTCTCTTCTCTTACTAGTCTTCCCTCGACTATAAGCTCCTCCATGCTCTCCTAAGCGTGTTTCTTCTTCAGAATTTTAAACATGTCCTCATTTGGCGAGTCTTCCTTCCCTGTCCAAGGGCCACCACTCTCTAGTATATAGTCGGGCTTGTTAGGCCGCCTCAATTGAAGCTTGCAAAAAATCTTATTAGCTTAGCCTTACCCTCTACACAAGAGTCATATTCTAAAGCTTGTATTCTATCCTTCATATTTTTTCTCCTATCACGGAGGGCTCCATTAGCTCTCTTGGCAATTTAAGAAAGACTGTAGTCCTCTCAATTGCTATTACCCATTTATCTGTATAGGTAGCTGTCCCTCCAAAACTTGATCTCCAAATCTTAGTTATCTTTTCCTTGACATAAGGGAGCTGGAAAAAGAAAGGGTTTCCTTTGAGACATGGTTTGAACTTTTTGCCTACACCCTATCCAATCTGAGTAAAATGGGCTTGTGGTGGTCAGAAATGGGGAGGGAGGAAAAGGCTACACACCTACTAAGCAAGGAATCATCCATAATACTTTTTGGTAAGTAAAATCTATCAATCCTGGCCTTCCTATTAAAATCCCCACATTGATTGTTGCACCACATGAACGAGGTGTCAACTAAAGCATTGACCAGCCCACCCCATTCCTTACATTCATCCCAGGCCTGAAGTTCTAATCATCTAATGGTACAATTTCTTGGAAAAGTTTGCGAAGTGTGTTGCTTCAGTAAACAAAAGAGAACTAATTTTGGTAGAAGCACCTCATGAGCAAGATGTATTCTTGATTTGATACATATAGATGTATGGGGTTATGCATAGACCCACAACATTAATGGTTCACTTTACTACCTGACTTTCATCGACGACTACAATAGATATTGTTGGTTCTACTTTCTGAAAGAGAATTTTGAAGTCTTTTGTAGATTTCAAGAATTCAAAGCCATGGTAGAGAACCAAATAGGCATAAAGATCAAAGTCATGAGATTAGAGAGAGGAGGTGAATACATGTCTTCAATTTTGCTCGGGCCTAATATGGGAATGGGTCGGTCGACAAAATCTTCCAAACTGTGTACCACTCCTAGTACCGCTCCACCTTTCCTAGCCGTGTGCTTGGATATAAACCACAGCCCTTTTCTATCTACCTACCTTAGTGGCCATCTAAGTTTATCTCCTCCTACCTTGACGTCCTATAAGGCCAGAAAATTCGGTCGAACTTCTAAAAACCTGAGCCACCTCTTTAAAATAATCAGATTAAGATCATTTGTGAGGCCATGTACATTCAAATTGAGAAAAGAAAATTGATCTTTTGAGTTGTCTTGAAGTATTATTGCTGGTGTTTTGATTCCTTTTTTTCTTGAATTTAATCAGACTTTCCATGGGCGAAATAACAAAACCCTTTGGAAAGTCTCCTTTTTTTTCTTGGCTCTAAGGGAGTAGAATCATTTCTCTATTTATGACTCAAATCTCTAGACTATTGGTTTTTCTTCTTTTCTAACAGGGTGTCTTTCTTGCACTGGACCTCCCTCATCCATCTTGGCTTGGTCTGCCTAGAGGAGCTACTCCTCAAAGGTTTGGGTGTTTGGAACGATTTCTTTCTTCTCCTCGAGTATGTGCGAGGAGCAAGTTTTTTTGGGCAACCCACTATTTCTTATTCCACCTATTCCAGTTAGTCCTCTGTGTGTGTGTGTGTGTGTGTGACATCTCTCTCAACTATTCAAGGTTGAGTCCACCTGTGTTCAACACTTGGATCGAGGGATATGCCTTTAAGGCATCTTGGGATTGTTCCTACCACATTAAAATTGCTCTCTCTCTCTCTCTCTCTCTCTCTCTCTCTCTCTCTCTCAACTATTCAAGGTTGAGTCCACCTGGGTTCAACACAGATTGTGGGATATGCCTTTGAGGCATCTTGGGATTGTTCCTACCAGATTAAAATTGCTCTCTCTCTCTCTCTCTCTCTCTCTCCCCCCCCTCCCTCCCTCCCTCCCCCCCCCCCCCCTCTCTCTCTCTCTCTCTCTCTCTCTCTCTCTCTCTCTCTCTCTCTCCCCTCCCCCCAACCCTTTGTGTGTATGCGTTTGTGTGTGTGAAACTGTGTGTGTGCATGCGTGTGCATGTGTGTGCATGCATGCATGTGCGTGCATATAACTCTATCCCCCCCTCCCTCCCTCCCTCCCTCCCTCCTCTCTCTCTCTCTCTCTCTCTCTCTCTCTCTCTCTCTCTTTGGTATTTAGCAATTGTACACGGCATGTGGTTTGTAAACTCAAAAGCCTTGCATTCTATTTTTGCATGATGGGTTTTGCAACAATCATTGGCCAATTAATAATGATGGTTTAGGGTTTGTGCTTGAGTTTTGTGTAAGAAGAAGAAACCATTAAGAACAACAATACTTCTATGAAAGAAGAACAAGCAATGCATTCAAGTCCATGCTAATCACACATCTTTTTGGTGAATCAAACCCAACATAACAAAGGACACAATACTCCAAATTTCTCCACGATATTGGTGTATGATACATAATTGCGCGTGGAATTATGTTCCAAGGAAAAAAGCAAATAAATAGTTTTGCTACATATTTGGGGTTCTGGGAAATGTTCTCCTATTGCCGAAAATGACTTTCAAATTGTAATTTGAAAGCATGGGTTGGTGTATGAACATGTTTGCATTGGCATCCATCCCAAACACATGGAGGTACACAAAATACAAATGTTTGCATGCAAGGAATGCCTTACTCGATCCATGAAATCCCAACAACTACATGTTGGGTTCTTGGCAACATCGACATTATAACTTTCCCCCATCACTCTAGAGTTTTTAGTCTCTATCTTTAAAAATTCATGGTTTAAGGCTTTCAATATTGTGTGGTCCTTTACTATTGCTTCTAGAGCAAGGGCGGAATTGATCCTTGTAGGCTGTAGCTTCCGAGACTCCTGGTCGATATCTTGGTGTAGATGCATTCGAATGACACTTTATCATCACTTTGTGTAGAACAAATCCTCCCGTCTCTAGGGAGTTTATCTCATCCTCTAGCAAGATTGGTTCCACATGCTACTGGCCATACTTGTGGAACTCTGGTTGGGGAATTTCTGATCGAGGAGCATATATTCTAGGTATGGTCCATGTTGTCACTGTAAAACCACGTGTATTGCCTTCATGAGCTAGCTTGATTGCTTGGTTTCCTTGTGAGGTGGACCACTCAATTCCACCTCTCAATCATCCCCCAAAAGGATGGAGTTGGCACTCCTACGGAATCCTTCTAATTGCCCATACGGTATCGCTAACTTCAGTCTCCACCACCTTCTCCAGAGATGTATCGACCGTCGTGGGCTCCGTTTCCACTTGTTTTGCTACGCTTTCAAAGTTGAGTTGTCTTGCTCCTTTCTTGCGAGGCTGGTTTGTTGCCACAAATTCTGGCATGTGAGTGGCATTTTCCTCCTCTATTGTCACCTTATTGATGCTTTTACGCTTACGAGCCACTGTTATGTTGTTGCCCCTAAATTCAGGCTCTTGATGCATAGGAGTGCCGCTTATGACACTCTCCACCATCCTCGACATTGCTGCAGGGGTTGGGTTTTCCCTTGCTGAGCTCACCTCATAAGGTTCTCTATACTAGGGCTGGCACCATGGTACTTCCCTCCAATGAATGCGTGTCTCTTGGTGCTTTGCAACAACGCATTGGCCAAGTCACTTACACACACGTCGTATAGATTCAATGTCCCCTTGAAGCCTTTGGCAGCCATCCAACTTGCATGTACATGCTTAGCAAGTTTTGTCATGGGCATGTGCAATATGTCCTCCACGTTCTATCAAGAATGGAGTACAATGTGGTTCGTTTGCAAAATTTGGTGGGAAAATAATTTTTTGTATTAGTGAATGGATGCTCACACCAACAAATTGCTTCCACCTACATGGATATCGAACATGCCACCAGCTCAGCCAACAATTCATCATAGTGATGTTCGAATCAGAAAGCTTCCTTGTGGCCCACCAAGCCTGAATGTACCTTTGCTATGTGGTTGCATCCTCCTCTATCGATGCACACCTCCACAATCGGCACAGGCATTTGTGCGTCTTGGAAGCTCCTATGCATGTATTGGGAGGTGTGTATCTGTAGGCTTTGCTCCCAATGGAAAGATAAGACCTTTCCTGGCCATGCATCATGTTCTTTGGTCCATTATTGAAGACTGTTTATACTGCCCTCCAGTTCGTTCCAGCTTCGTCTGCCATGAAGCCTTTAAAGTTCGCAATAGGGTGCCCACACTTCTCCATGACATCATTTAGCTTCAACCAGAAAAGGACCTGAGCCTCAGTGTCCTCCTCTTTCATCTCGCACACAGAAACGGTCATCAACTCTTGGACACTGCATTATACAACTAAAGTTAGGCATAAGCATCATCCTTTCAGAGCTGGAGGGAATGTAGGAACACTAGCATTTGCCTCACCTTGGATCATGTATGTGAGCAGCCATGGTTATCCGCCCGCATATGCTTGCTCATGGTCAAAATAGATCCAGCTATTTCATAGATCTCTAGCATGAGTGCGGCGCATGCGGCTCACTAGAACTACCCCCGAAGTAGGCCCTATTGTTGACATCTTGAAGATAAAGCATTTGCTTTCATCATGGACCGCTTAACCGGGGAAGAGGCTCCCATGGAAAAATCTGTAAGCACATCTTTGCTTCAGCTTCACGAGTTTGGACTCCATGCCTTCATCACTTTCAGTGCGAGGACCACGTACCATATGCTTGAACTCGAGCCAGGTTTTCCATTCGACTATGCATTATGTTGCTTCTAAGAATGCAAAGAAAGCACATTTGCTTGTACTTGCCATTGGATTGGCCCTGTATGGTTTACCTGTGCCTTTGGACAAGAGGCTCCAACTCCTCAAGCATTGCCATTAAATCATTATCCGGAAGGGAGATGCCTGGGTCATGGATGAGGGCACTTGAGACTTTTTTTTTTTGCGACTACCATTTGTAGGTGTCTAGGACCTGCTGCACTAAAGTCCTTCACCATCTCTTTGACCGTGCACCTAAAGTCTTTTACGTGGGCTCTACAGGTACCTCTTTGCACCTCGTGATTGTGCATGCCCATGTGGAAAAAGAGTCTCATCATTTCGGGCCCTGCCATCATGTAGTACGCCACACATTTGCATTGCTTCAAAAGAATGGGGGACCTTTTGCAAAAGAAACAGGCCAAGGTTCCCAAGCCAGTAGAAGACATTCCAACAGCCGGAATGTTGTTGTTTATTTTTCCTACACCAAACAAGAGAAGATTATAACGTGCAATCAAAGAGACATAGTCAACATTCTTTAACTCAATTTCTTAGTAATGGGTGTGCTATGGACCGATCTATCCATGCAGTGCGGTTCGGCAATCCGTTAATCAACCTACTAGAGCAAAGGGGGTTTGTACACTAGTTCCCCCACAGACCTACTACGATAAACTTTGCCAAGAAATGTCATTGTTGTCGACATTGGTTTTGTCCATCAATGGCCATCATACTTTTGCTCCATGCCGTCCATTGCACTCACTCCATTCGACATGTGCGGCAGTTCGAATGCAATGTTCCCATTGTACATTGTCGGAACTTCCATCAACTTCTCCATTGTGGTTGAATTGTGCAATAGTTGATGAAGCAGTCGATGGCGTCCCTAGAAGACATGATGTATGCTGACATGCTAATGACTGCTTGAGGACCCTCCATTGCGGCTACTATATCATTGTCATCATCGATCAATAGAGTGCCATAATGGTTGTTTAACATGGCTCGAACTCGGCCTCGAACTCGGGCTTCCTGGGCTAGCCGTGAGATCTATTATGGGTATAGCTTCTGCAATGGCTGCCTTTCCTTGTGCTCGGAATGATGGGTCCAACTCACATGGTCTCTACCTCAAATTGGCTGGGCTTCGGGTGAGATATATTGGGGGTGGAGCATGGGTAGGTGTTCTCTTTCCTTCAGTAGTAGTGAAGAAAGAGTTTGCATAAGGTAGTGGGGTTTCTAAAGCTCTTGAGGGATTCCCTCGTGGCCCGTCAGTATCAGTCTTGTCTCTATCAAGTGTAGTCTTATCACTGTTAGATTTAGTAGGAAAGATAACTATCCCTATGGGGGAGAAGATGGCGGCAACCCTACTTCTCCATCACTAGAGGAGGCCATCCCTAACCTCGAGATGCACCTTTCTACAAGTCAAATCTTGTCTTGGATTTATCAATCATGACTCCTTAGAAAAGAGCCTTGTCTTGGATTTATAAACATATGGAGAAGGAAGCAACACACTTCTCCCCCCACTTTGTGTGGTTATCACATAATATATATAAGTGTGTGTATGTTTGCACACACACATTTACATGCAGAGTATTGTGTTCAAATTAACTAAATTATTGCTTTGAGAACCTAACCAATCCTCTCTTTTGATGCTTGACAGCAAGGGAGTGCTAGGATCTAAAAAAGATAACCATGTGGATGTAAGCTTGAAGTTCCACAACACCGATATTCATCTGGCCTATGGGTCTATGGTTGGGAGGCAAGCCTAGCACCCAAACCCTTAGTTATCTCCATGTGAGCTCTTTTTGAGGATCTACCACCGATCGTTGGAGAGATGGGATTTTACATTGGTATTAATGCCACCATCAATTTGCTCAAGGAAGCTAAAACTCAAACTTATATGCAATTTTCTTAGGAGCCTAGAGCTATAAGGGTGGAATTTTGATTTGTAACCTCTTGCTTGTCTAAGTACTTTTTTATCTTGTGCAACTTACTTGTTTTCTTGGTATCTTACCTCTCTAATCACTCTTATATTGTACAAGATAAAGGTGTTTATATGTTTATGCACCTGTTCATTTAGTTTCCCTTCCCTTTCCTTTTCCTACAACTTTTCACCAAATATCTATTCATCTTCTATATTTGTTCATGTGTGCAGAGCTATAGGGAACAACATATAGATATCTATATTTCGTGGTATGTGCAGAGTTGTGATCAACACCATACAGATATCTATAACTAATGAGTTCTTGATTCAACCACCCTTCTAACACTAATCCTTTGGAATGTGCTCATCCTTTTATTACCTTCATGCATATTTTAAAGAAAACATCCAACTATTCGATGCTATATGTTGTAAGGGTAAAGTATGCTATCATGTGTGGTTTATTACCACACAAGAGTCTTTCTACCATACAATGCATATGTGAGTGAACAATACAAAGTGCATACTACATGATGTGTCATCATGGGTCTTAAGACCACATAAGTATCCTTTTGTTGTAAAAGGACCTTTCAAGGAAGTACCCTACATAGTAAGGGTCCATACCATCTAAATCCTTTTCTTCCATAATTTTGAGCTTTCGCTTCATTAAGACACATGGGACTGATGTATGTGTTAATTACCACTAGCCTCATCATAAATTAGATTTGACATAATTACTCGTAGATCCTTTCTTACAACTTGTATATCGGCTCTGCTGAGAGTATATGCCTCCATAATGGGTTCTTGTGTTCTTAAGGACACACATTTTATTTAGGACATGAAAACTCTTTTCTTTCCAATACTACAATATATAAAAGAGAGACCTTATTGGCATGCCCATCCATTTTAAAGGCCCTTTTAGTGTCCCTAGCTCCAATGTAGTCCATGTTACCCACATTCCATACTAACTCATAGAAGTTGGGCAAATAGTCTTTCTTCACTTTGTCCATCAAAGAATTTCTAGTTTCTTTGAGAATAAGGATGGTTCATTGATAAGAAGGTCTTATAATTTAGATACAAAAAATTCCTAATACCTTTAAGAATCTAGTATCCAAATTATCAATGCGTCAAGCATCCAAAATGTCCCTTGTTAATCAAGCCTCAAATAAGAGCACTTATCAATGTTGGAAAGATTGGCCAAGGTACAAGAAATTTCATTCCAGGAAAGTTGATATGCAATAAATGGCCAAGGCAATCATTTTTACTAGTAAAAATGATAGTGAACTTGAGGCTTCTTACTTAAAATATGCCCATACATAGGGATGATTGAACCTAGCATTAATATATGAAATGCTTTACTTTGATGCATGTCTAGAATAGAATAAAGAAATATCCGGAAAATATTCATGAGGCCATATATTGTGATAAGAATTAGAAGAAGCTAGGAAAAGATGGCCTCAATGTTGAAAAGCTTCAAGAGTAGACTTACAAGTAAGCTTACATTGGTGGTGTAAGAAGTTTTAGATTGCTCACTTAGTTTTGTTGAACTAGTAACTTGCTATATAGAGCCTATATTGTTGGAGTTGCAAAAAGGATTCAGCAAGTGATCATGAGGCAAAAGAGAGGGTTTATTCAAGAGAGACAAGCCCAATATATAGGCTCTAGTTACATCCAGTAGTGACATCACATGTGAGCTTAGTACAGCATCTAGATCCACAAATCTCTCAATCAGTTCCATGATTCTCTCAATCACACACCACACACCTAGATTCACTCAATCACACCTACTAACACCTATCCAGGCACACCATGTGTTCACACACTCACAACCTTAGACCTTAGGACTCTAGATCCCATTACATCAATTTGTCCTTCATTGCCCCCCACAAATTGATGACCTCAACCCTAGCAGTAGTCCATGGGAAACTTCATGGCTTGCCCACCTCTAGTGGCAACACACATGATCCACAACCTAGTACTCACTCTAGTTGCATTAGCAGTGGACTCATTTGGGCATCCTCATCCCAACATGATCTCACTTTGACTTTGGTTTGTTGGTTTACAATTGGGGGATACACAATGACTATGCATGGGAATACCCTTAGATCCAACAAGGTAACACATAAGACTAACAATCATTTGAGGGGGACATCCCAAGGCAGAGAACCCTTATTGACCACACACACAAAAATTCTAAATTGAAGATGTGGGGAAATACCCCCCTTTGATGGCATATCTTGTCCTTTTCCTCCCTCCCTTCCAAGCTATCATAGTACGAGGTTCATTGTCATTGGAAAGGTTCTTAGTGTAGCCAATCTTGTAACTCTTTTGCTTTTTGTCCTTCTCCACACTCTTTCATGTATCTTGTCCATGTTCTGTAATACAAGATCCTTGTAGTCCTTCACCTTCTTTGAGTGTCCACCAAGCTTTAAAAACATTTTGTGAATCATATCGACTGAAGAGGTTCTTACCACTTGTCATGCAAGGGCAGTGTCTACTCTTGTACAAGAGGTGGTCATGATTGTATGGCAAGGTATAGTCAACCAAATGCAAGTACATTTCATACATCATGAAAGATACTGAAACCATAACTAAAGCATCTTTAAAATAAGAATCATAATGGTTGTAGTTGAAACCTTTGTTCCAATCATATACATTGGAAATCATCATGCAAGTCATGATATATTCTTCCTTCATGTAAGCTCTTGTCATGGTCAATCCACACTAGTCAACTAGTCAACTAGTCAACAAGATAGTATGACTTGAAATCCACTTCAAAGTATCATAACCTCAATCCTCAACATAAAAGGTGAAAAACTCATTCAACTGAACTTAAAAAGGAACCTCTAAATCTCTGATTTGTACTTTGACTCCTCAAGCATCACCTTAGCATTTAGTGTAGCATCAAACTTCAACAATAGTCTAGAAATGCTTATAGAAAGCAGAGGAACCTTGGAGGATTGCTACCTCACTCCACAAAGCATCAAGAAGAGGGAATTTGATGCAAAATAAAATTTACTTGGAAGTAGAAGACTCAGTGCAAGTCTCAGACCAAACGAAGCTTCACACCACCAGGGACAACAGCATGTTCTCCACCTCCAAAAAGCATGTCTTCTTTAAAACCTGACTGGTTTTTCCTTAGTTTCCCCTCATTCCCTTGACCATTTATCCAGGCACACCATGTGTTCACACACTCACAACCTTAGACCTTAGGACTCTAGATCCCATTACATCAATTTGTCCTTCATATATGCATCTACTTCAAGATCCTCTTCTTTTTTGCAAGGGCTAGTTTTCTTATTTTCTTATGTTGTAATGTGCTCTTTGGAGCTATCCCTCACTCTTAATAAAGGCTTGCTCTTTTGATCCCCCCAAAAAAGAACGAGGTATAACATTCATCAACTAAATTAAACTATCTATGTAAATGTAATGAAGGCATCTACTCATTTTGTGCTTTCTTATGTTGTTAGTCTCCCTAATACCAGAGATGAGGTTATGGACAACATGATGGATGCAATTTTAGAGGCACAACATCACTGATGTCCAAGTCTAAGACATTCATATGGGAGTTGCAATCAACACCCTTGTATGATGTGCTTGGATGTCAAAACTATGGGCTTGCCTTTTGATCTTAAATTTACAAGCAACGTATGATTGGTCAAATATGAGTGTCTCAGCCTTATTGAGGTTAGTACATTTATATCAATAATTGATGTATGGATCTTAAATAAACAATTATTAGTACCATGTTCTTAATGTCTTTGCATATGTGAATTGAAATAGGTTGCTCCAAAAGATGTTGCTTGACTCAAATACCATGCCCACATTAAGGGATGAAGTGGGAAAGGATGTTGATAATTGTTGGGATGGATTATAACACTATCCACACATGTCCTAATGATTGTATTCTCTTTTGTCATTAGCTTGAGGATTTGGCTAATTATCTAGAGTGCGGGGCACAATATTATAGGTAGGAATTACAAGATTAGACCATCCCAATAAGGCCTCGAGACACTTTTCAATCATAGCGAGAATACATACATATGTTTAGATGCAAGTCCATAGTAGAGTTGAGGATATGGCATGCCACTGGTGATAATTTGAGGATTCCTCCAGATTGTGCTACTTGGAAGCACATAGATAACATGCATGCTAAACTTTGAAGTGAAGACATGTAACTTACATCTTGGGCTCATGATGAATGGCACGAATCCTTTAAGGTTACACTCGACATCTTGGTCAACATGGGCTGTAGTTTTGCTTAATTACAACATCCTACCATGGCTGAAAATAAAGAAAGGACACCTCATGCTTGCCCTCCTTCTGCCAAGGAAGTATAGGGTGAAGAATATGGATGTGTACATGACCCCTTTGATAAAGGAGCTCTAGACCTATGGAGAGGCATACGTGTCTCTGATATATGTAGAGCTTCGAGGCATATCGATGACATTTTGATTAGGGAAATTTTGATATGGACCATGCATGACTTTCCAGGATATGGGGAGTACTTAGATACATGCTTATAGATTTAACACATGGTTAAGTGCACTTGCTTTGTGATGTGATCTATATACATGACGATGTCCTTTTTATGCATATACATCTTCAAACAAGTGGGTACCATGCTTGTACTCTTTGTGTTGATCGTTTGGAGGAACAACACTCTAAAACTTTAAAGAAAATCATTTATGAAGTTCATACTCAATACCTCCTGCGCATGAAGGGATCATTGGTCCTAAACCATCGGTCTTAAAGGCAATTGATTGGCACAACGCTTGGATAGCAAATGAAGAGCATCCTTCTTTGGCGTTTGATCTTTCATAAATTTTCTTATTGGGGCCAGGTTACAGATCAATCTTCTCTTGATCCCATGCATATCTTTGAGAATGTGGGGCCTTCCATTTGGGCACATTTGGTTGGTGATTGGTTTGTGACAAAGAAAAGGGGAGCATGACAAGACTTAGAAAAATGGATAGGATTTCCGAGTTGTGGCTGAAAACGCATGGTTGTAAAGTTGTTCTCCCGAACACACCATGGATATCTTCCAAGAGAGAGGGGGTGATGGCCAAGAAGGACATTGAATTTTTTTGGACACCAATGGGACATATGCATTGGTTAAATACAACATTTACAAAGGACAATAAGCTTAGTGGCCTCAAGTCGCATGATTGACACAAGTTCTTACAGGTATTCTACATGTTTCAAATCGATCTAATTAATGTTTGAACACTCTTAGGATTGCAATGCATTACTATAACTATGAGTGCAATTCATCTCTATAACTCTTTTATGGTTAAATAGTTTTCCTCCCAACTTATCAAAAGATGTTAGAAAAGTAATCTACGAGATCAGTGGAATTATGAGATATTGTGGGATTGTGAGATTCAATAGGTGCAAAAATCTTTTCATATGTCATGATAGTCCAAGTGCTGGACACTTAGGAATTCAGAACACATATATGTGCTTCTAAAGAGCCAATTCTTTTGGCTTGGAATAGATAGGGACATCCAAGATTATGTATTGAAGTGCCAAAAATGCCAAGTCAATAAGGCTAAACCCATTGGAGATTCCATCTAGCAAATCAAAAAGCATCTCCATTTGACAAGTGGGGAAGCATCTCCATTTGACAAATGGGAAAGCAAATTGGAATAGATAAGGATGTCCAAGATTATGTATTGAAGTGCCAAAAATGCCAAGTCAATAAGGCTAAACCCATTGAAGATTCCATTTGGCAAATGGGAAAGCATCTCCATGGATTTTATTATTGGATTACCTAGGACACAGAGGGGGCATGACTCTATGTGGGTAATCATGGATTGGTTGACCAAGATGGCTCATTTTATTCCTACCAATGAGGAGGTTAAAAATTTAGACTCTAGTAAGGCTATTTGTGGAGCATATTTATAAATTGTGTGGGATGATGGACATGTATTGTTGGTGGCTAGGATAGTAAATTCAACATGCATTTTTGGAGGGCTGTGTTTATGAGGTTGGAAACTTCTTTAAATATGAGCACAATGGATCATCCACAGAGTGATGGTCCAACTAAAAGGGTCAATTAGCTCATTGAGGATATGCTTCGAGCATATGGTTGTAAATGACAAACTAATTGAGAATAATATTTTTAAACCATATTAGAATTTGCATATAATATTTTCAAACATTTAGCTATAGGTTTTAGTCCATTCATGAACTTTTTGCATGTCCTTGCTAGTGAGGATACAAAACTTGCTGATTTTCTCCCTCTCGGTTCTTCACCCATCTTTCTTTCAATTCCTTTTCCTTGAGCAACCTCTGCAACAATGATGTGCTCATCATTCCTGTTATACCAGGCGTGTGGCATACTAGGATCCATGGATGTAATAAACTCAATGATATTGCACAAACCAACCCTCTGCCATGCTTCCTTCACGTCTTTCTTTTTGCCTTACAATTGCCTTAAAAATCCCTTCAAAGTTTTCATAAACCATTTGAGGAAAAAAATCCAATGACTATGAATGGTTCCTACAATGACAACCTCCTACTATGTGTATAGGCAAGTGCACCTGAGTCGTTATAATGCTTGAGGGAAATTGCTTACCAAGCAAGCATACAGCTTCAATGGAATCTGCCCTAGCCTTCTCCCAACTTCTTAAAGAGATCTCTTTTGGAGAGATCTAGTTGAGAAGAAGGTACAAATAATGACGTCATCTTAGACGAAGATAGAGATGCCATTGAGGAAGATGGGGATCATGTATCATTGATATTATTGAAGAGGGAAAAATTAGAGGATCAAGTGTTAGGTAGTATAGACCCTGATGATATAGGTGACTTGGGCATAGAACTAGAGATAGACTTATTTGGCATGATGGACTTGGCTAAAGACACAGCATGTGATGTAAATGTTACTGATTGATTCTTTTACCATCAAGAAGTCTTCTTATCCTTGGCCCTTTCACTTTCATACTTGCATTATGTCAAATTTGGTATTAAATTCATCATGAATATATGAGAAATTTGATCTCAAACTTATTGTACATACTCTTATATTTTTTATCGTTAAAATGATCAAACTTAGGTCAAAATAAATTTGGATCCTATTGCAAACTACTTTCTGTAATTCCACTGAGGAATGCCAAAGTCGGTATGGGTATCGATATGTTTGTCAGTAACTAGAATGCTAGAGTCGGCACTGGTGTTGATATGGGTGTTGGTCCTTGATGCACATACCGAGGGCCATACCCATGTCTATACCGACACCCATGCCGACAGATTCCCCACCCATAGATCCCACAAACAGATCTTGTGCCCACGGTAAAACAAATATTGTAAGGCCTACAAAATATCAAAAGATAAGTGTTGGAAACAAACCGGTGTATAGTAGTGTAAATGGCATCATTATCACACGTTGCATGTTCTATATAACTAGTATTAAAAATAAGTCTAAAAGATGGCTTTATGGAAAGCGAGGACACGTATGGATGTTAATTTCTAGAAAAATAAAGTGTTGAGTCATATGATTATAAAGAGTGCAGTTTAAGTTTAATCCATAACAAACTTTAAAGGAATTCTTATTTTTAGTTCAAACTTGGCAGCCTTTCCAATCCATTTAGCTTTAGAGATAAAAAATCTTAAATGCTTGTAGAATTTTGTATGGATGGTTTACATATGGTTTAATGGCTGAACTTAGACTACTATTTGTGAAGCTGCAAATAACTTCAAGCATTGAGTCAATTATAGAAGTGCACTTCACTTGTACTCAAAGATATAGTTTAGTACTTTGTTTAGTACTAAATCCCCTTGTGACATCAAAAGTTTGAACCGCCAATTATTTCTTGCGTTCACAAAGATATGTGTTGACTCTCAAGGGGGAAATTTTTAATCCATTAATTATTTTTTGAACATGCTTGATGAAAGTGATAATCAATTATAAAAATAATAGTGTATTTCTTTCAAATGATTGGAACAATATTAGGCTTACATGAAGGTAGTTACTTGATTTATCATATCAAATGCAACATTAAATATTACACAAAATGATGACAAAACTTGATTTATAATATCACTTTCAACCCATGCTTATGTCATTATGTATTGAGAGGTCATAATGTTACGTGGTATTACTATAATAGCACTCATGAGTTCATACTTTGGTTTTAAGAACAATGAACCTTAGTGGGAATAAAAAATTAATGGTTTTGAAGAAATATAAAATGCTCTCACTTGGGACATGCATTTCAATTTGTCCCACATCAATTTGGATGTTTGCAGTGTATGGACTAATTTGATTTGAACATTTGCATAATAAACAACAATGTGAGAATGGGGTTTGAAGACTACAAGAACCCATTCTCATTATCGATCTTAAAATCCTACATCAATATACATGAAATTTGCATTTCAAAGAGAAGCAGAGCATGTTTTATTAGCTAGCTAGACCTTTCTATAGGATGAACAACACATGCCACTTGGTTTGGAATTCCAAAGGATAGTACCATGGCTCCAACTTAAGGTTCCAAGTCTATGATTGACAAAGTTATGGCATATTCGATTGTTCGAATCATGTGGGAATGCCACAGGTGGTATTGCAGGATGAAGGGTGGCGATTCGATCAAAAAGCTTGATAAGAGCATCCTACCTCTTCAGAGAGGAAGACAAGAGCTCATGGAAACTTCATAAAGGTTTAATATCAACAACATGTGTGCACGTGTATGATACACAAATTATATGTGTGTGCATATATACACATATACACATGCATATAGTAAGTGGTTCCACATATATACATACATAGATACATATGGGGATGGATGGATGGATATATATATATATATATATATATATATAGAGAGAGAGAGAGAGAGAGAGAGAGAGAGAGAGAGAGAGAGAGAGAGAGAGAGGAAGGGAGGGAGGGAGGGAGAGAGAGAGAGAGAGAGAGAGAGAGAGAGAGAGAGAGAGAGAGAGAGAGAGAGAGAGAGAGAGAGATGGATGTGCTGTATAAAAATACTTTTTATAAGTAAAGGCATGCTAGGGCTTAATTGTGATTTCATTACAAAAGGCATTGCTAGAGCTTCATTGGAATTTCATTTCAAAATTTGCCAAAAAGCATATAAATGTCATCATTTATAAATACAACCAATCGTGTTCAAAGAGATGCTAAGGCTTAACCGAGGTCCAACTTAAAATTCTTTCGTAGGATTCAACTTTCATCTTGAGATCTAATGCAGGTGGGCCCCTAATCCATCGTAGACAGGTCAGGCTACTCATTTACTATAATAGCACTCATGAGTTCATACTTTGGTTTTAAGAACAATGAACCTTAGTGGGAATCACAAATAACTAGGTTTGAAGAAATATAAAATGCTCTCAAGGGACATGGATTTCAATTTGTGCCACATCATTTTGGATGTTTGCAATTCGATTCGACCATTTGGAGAATGAACAATTATGTCAGAATGGGTTTTGAAGACTACATGAACTCATTCTCATGATAGGTCTAAAAATCCTACATTAGTATACATTTTCATTTCAGATGTGGTCACATAGTTTTCAAATAAGCAGCACTTTCATCTTGACGGACTCAATGTGGTAATTTGTATTGGAGATTTTCTCAATCAGCAGAGTGGTAAGAGAGGAGATGGTCTCATTTTAGGATTCATTTCAATATAAAGGAAAGACAAGAAGATTTACCCAAAAGTTGACAAGTAGTTTAGATCCCGATGGGATCATGAGATGGCTATGATAGTATGTGAATTTAAGATTTAAGGAGAGTAGAGATGAGAGAAGACTAATGAGAGAAAGACTAATTGATTGCCTTGTATTGCATAGAAATTACGTAAATGTAGGAGAAGATATAAGGCAGCTATTCAACTCTAATGGAATTGCAGATACCCTTAATGAGTCTGAAGTAAATGAATTCATGCTGCGTGGTTAATTATTTTAACAAATAGCAGGGATACTCTCAAGATTATTTCCATTTTCTGCCATGGATCGTGTGCTTTCTCCTTACAGATCAAGTCAACAAGAATCTCTTATCATACAATTTTGCAGGCTTGCGACGATCAGTCCTCCCCCAACTGCGCGAGGAGATGCTTCAAGCTTCTCGACCTTAGCGCATTTATTATTCCACAGAAGGACTTCATGAAGGGTAGATCACATGGAGTTTTGCAATTTTTCCTTTCCGGGAGAGGAAAGTTGCGAGCAAGATGATTGCCAAGCAACAACATTTAGATACAGAGGTTTTGGTAACCACATTTATAAATAACATTCAATCAGATTCTTGGTTTTTAGAAACCACTTTGAGCCCGATTCATTTGGTTCGGAATCGATCCCTTATCTGACTATAGGTGGACAATGTGGTGCTATTTGATTTTAGAAACAGTCGTGTGATTTTGATGAGAAGAATTGTATACACCCACTTATCATTTCAAAGTTTATCGGACACTCAAGGACGTTTACTTAGAATCAAATCTACATGTGCAGCAAGGAACTCGACCCTGCAAACACACGAGCTTTCATATATACCATCCTTGAACCAAATTGACGTTACAACAGATTTGTATGTTGCAACACATTTACAAGTTATATATAAGGTAGCATTTCATATCATTTGTGAATCTTGTATGGATTTTCCTAACTACGTACTAACATCAGATCAGTGACTTAACATTTCCTAAATATGACAGTCATGATTGTTGCATGTCAATGCTGTCCATCGATATCGTTTTGTCGAGTTGTAATCTATATTTGAAGAGGAAGGGATCGAATGCATGATTTGATCAAGATCCGCATCTGCAACAGGTTTTGCTCAATCCTTCGAGCGATTGATCGGCTGCAGGCTTTCGATCATAGATGAAGACAGAATGTCGTCGAGTTGTTTAAGCGACAACAAGACGTTAATGCGCAATCGGTTCTTCGATTGTTAGAGGCGTTGCATAGCTTGCTGTGAAATGCAACTGGCTGATGGGTTACATATAATGTGTATAAGATTTTGCTGTGTTTTTATAATTCACTCTTCGTGTCTCGATCTTTGATGCAAAATCTCCACCCTTATCGGTAGCCTTCTCGCAAGCTTCACGAACGGGAAGTTCGTCACCATGTCGGTAATCTCCGCTTCCCATCTGCACCCACATTTCCGTTCCTCATCAGTCACTTCAATTACTAATTGCTTCTTTACTTCTCCAATTCCTAAATCGAGAGAAAATTGCTCATAATGGTTAGCCGGCAGACTTGCACGGCGTAGATCTCTTCCTAAGATCAGCTAGGGTGCAACCATCCCGACGTATCGATCTTGCATCAGCGTTTACTGGAGAATTTCTTGGGAATGGAATCAGAGAAGTAGAATCGAGCGCCCGAACGCTAGGCATTGTGATTGAATTGAAGGACGATGAGACGGACGAGGAGGGTCGACCTCCCATTACCGGAATCGAGTGACCAGATGATGCAGAAAGACGACCGCCTCGAGACGTGCGATGTCGATTCCGGCACAGTATCTTGGGCCTCCGCCGAAAGGAGTATAGTTTGTGGCGACCACCTTTTCCTAAAGAAATGGAAGTCACACGACATGATCGAAATGGAGATCAATGCAATGACGGAATTGAGACAGAATGGAGAAAAAAGGGATCAATGTGCAGTACACACATGTTGCCACCGCCAAGGGTTGAATGTCTCCGCGTCGGAGAAAAGGTTGTTATCGAGATGGACTCCTCGGAAGAACGGAAACACCGCCCAGCCCTTGGGGACTACAAAATCTGCTCAGTCAAGAAAAAGAGTTTGCGTTCCCAACAATCAGGATCTGGCCGTGACGATCTCAACAGGAAATCCATTGTTTTAACATACACAAATTGGTCTTCGGCGAAGGCTTTTCACCTTTGATCGGGACGTCCACCAGCGCCTTGCGAATCACTCCCTTTACGATATTCCCCATCCTCAGAGTCTCACTCAGGACCTGCAGATCGACCAAAATGAAGACCGAAAGTAAATGTTAGAGTACGTCCACTCTTTAGTCGTCCATTCTGTTGCTCAGAACAGACTCGATTCAGTTCAAGTAGCTCCGATTCATGAATTGCAATATAGAAACGAAATCGATCTTGCATAAACTGAAACTTGCGTCGTTAGATTCAAGTCTTTCATGATCGAAATAATCTAACTTAGGTCTTTAGTAGAGCTACAGCTGCTGATCATGCGGAGTCGATGGTTAGTTCGACAAGCATTCTTTCTTGTCGCGCACAAGCAAGATAGATCTCGTTTGCTTTTGAATAAAGAACGCAACAGCAGCTGAAGTATTAATTGAGCTTTTACGTAGTGAGTGAAGGGCAGCTGCAATAGATAATGCCTCCATGTCAACTTCTCCCCCTTTGTTCTTTCCATCAGATCGAAATTTTCAGCCTGTTTAATCAACACCACGTCGTTCCCGTCAGCAGCATTTCGTTTCTGTCTGAGATTTGAAAGATATTAAAAATGATTTCACGAAGTTATACTCAATCTTCCGTCTATTGCTGGTAAGCAATTTCTATCATCGGTTTATAAAATAGGCGCGTACTCTCAATTCTTGCAGTGCCTTCGGGCATTCCATGAGAAACTTTACAGCGAGTGTCATGAGCATTGCGACAGAGTCCTCTGACGGGAAGAGGAAGGTGACAATGTTATCAGTGATAAGCTCGAAAGGAAACTTGTCTCCATGCGCATTTTTCTCCTCGAGGAGCACACCCAGCACGTCCTGCGCTCCAATATTGAAGCTGGAGGTATCTGGGCGGTTGCGCTGTCTATCGTCGACCATCTCTTCGATCATCTTCACCATTCGCTCCCGAGCCTGATGACAAATTTCGCCATGCCAGCATAAGATTAACATCAAGAGCTGGACGTCGATAATGCTACCTCAGCTACAAGTACGTGGAATTGAGAACGATTCCTCCAAATCAAACCTGTAATGAACGGGAAAAAGAAGTCCCAGGGAGTTTGATGGGCAGCGAGACGACGCCGGCGATATATTTGTGGAACTCGAACCGCAAAGTCTCGGTGGTGGCACCGGGGCCGAGGCCGAGGAGAACTTTGGCCGTAACAATGAAGCTGATCTGCGAGGTGCAAATTGAGGTGAGAAATTTGGGATGGGAAAACATTGCGAGCTTGCTTCAATTGCACAAATTCTACAAAGATAACGAAGGATGGGAACATCGGGCGCAAATAGACAATCGGTGTTCTTGCACAGAACTCACCTTCTTTGCTTCCTCCTCTACATACACGAGCTGCCCGCCTTTCCAAAGGCTCATCGACTCTCTCACATACGCCTCGATATCTTCTGTAATATGATCTTTGAACTCCGGCGACTTTAGCAATGTTCCAATCAGCCCGTGTACCCTCTTGTGTAGATTGCCTTGCAGGCTTAGAATGGCCCATTTTCCCCAGAGTTCCTTCAACGAAGGAGGGTAATCTGGCACGAAGAGCCTCCCGTCGTTGTTGAGAATGAAGCGGTTCACTTCTGGATCCAGCGACACAATCGTAGGCTTTCCGAAGAGGTGCGTCTTGAAGATGCGGCCATAACTGTTCATCATCCAAGCATAGCAAAGGCATATTCTACCGTGAGTATCGCCACAACAGACAAATAACCGTCGAGCATCAATCTGATGAAGTTGTGTCTCATTATGTTGTCCTATCCCGTGTCATGCTATCTCCTTAAACGCTTGCATGCTTTGGAATTGCAGAGCAGATTGATCTGTGTAAAATTTGCGAGTTGCAGCAGAATCAACTGACTAACTCAGCTTGCCAATGGGATTTGTGATTCTAGCAACGCGGAACATAAGAGACAAAAACATACAGCATCTTTGACGCGCTGGCTAGCCATCTGTACAGGCCGGTTGATGACGCACGAGATTCCAATTGGGCTGTGGACTAAAGGGCAATACACAACAGGGGATGCATATATTGACGAGAGGTAAAAGAGCGTTGATGGAAATCTTACCGCGCCCGTCGATCGTTGACGAAATTGTCCGGGTCAGGGGAGCGATACGAAGCGATGAATTGCAGGGACTCGCCGAGCAGCGGCCAGCCGAAGGTGCCTCGAGGAATTTTGTGCTGGAGGCGGCGAGCAAGGCAACGACGATTGCAGAAGCTGAGCCACAAATTAGCAATGGCTGCGAGGAGGATTAAGGCAGCGGAGCAGTACAATAACATGGAGGCGGTTCGAAATGCATTAGCAAAGTCCATGATGGTGGAGAAGAATATGACGAGCGATTTTCTGTGCATGGACGGCGAAAGAGGCTTTTGTAATCGAAACGATGGAGGTACTACTACTGCTGTTGCAGCAGAATTAGCGGCTGCAATCAGCGAAGAGAGATGTGGCGATGGATTCGTTGCAGGAGCTATGAAAGATTTGCGGCGCAAACTTTGATGTACGATAGGTGAGCTAAACCGGTCGATCAGCAAGCAGTACAGGCGATGGTGTGCATTGCGAGCTTGACGAAAACATGCAGAGTGCGTCGCTCAGTCTGTCGTAGTTACGACCGTCGATCCGTCGTTCGACAGAGGCTCCTGCGGCAATGCGTATACGTACGTCGGTGGCCGGAGGGAGAGCCGGAGAAAGAGATCAGAAAATCTGTTGTCGAATTTCTGTCGTCGCTCGTTCGGTGTCGATCGAATTCGAGCCGTGTTTCGATCGACTGGGTTTTGCGAAGAACGTCGACTACCGGTTCTCTTTCGATGAGTCTGATGATCTCGATGTTTAAGGAAGCGTCTTGTCGCCACAAAAGCACGTCAGCAGACCAAGACAAGATCGAGCATCTACTTACTTAAGCTCCAGAGTCCAGAGCTCGGCTCTCGCCAGCTACAAGCCTGCAACCTCGAAGCAGCTTGGATGCGGCCAGCGCGTGGAGCTGTCGCCACCCATCGACAACCTTTCCTCCTCCTCTCTCTCTCTCTCTCTCTCTCTCTCCCCGATCATCTGCAACGAACCCTTGCTCAACTTCTCTGTGTCTATAAACATCAACCTCGCCAAATTAGATGAAAACCTGTCTGCAACACTCTCTCTCTTTCTCTCCGTCTCTCTCTCTCTGATCTCTGTCTCCGTGCCTCGCTGCGCTTTCTTCTATCCGGCGGATCACCTCAATGTCTGCGAAATGCTTCTTCACATGTCACCGCCTCATTCAGCTTTCGCCACCCCGCGACAAGCTTCTTCCTCCGTGATTCTCTCTCCCTCTCGCGCTCTCTCTCTCTCTCTCGGTCGCTCGATCTATCTGCCGAGCATCACCCGCAGACTATAAGTAATAAAAAGCTCCCGAGTCCCCCTCCTCTCTCTCTCTCTGTCTCCCTCTCTCCCTCTCCGTGTCTTGTTGCGCTTTCTTCGATCAGTCGGATGATCTCACTGTCTGCGAAATGCGTCTTGTCGCCAAAAGCACCTCAGCCCAATACAAGATCGCGAATCTACTCTCAGCGGAGAGCTCTTCTCTTGAATGCCACCGCGTGAAGTCGCCAACTATCGAACAAGCTTCGTCCTCTTCGATTCACTTTCTGTCTCTCCACCGCGTGAAGTCGCCGACTATCGAACAAACTTCGTCCTCCTCGATACTCTTTCTGTCTCTCTGTGTGTCTCGTGTAACCCCCAAAATGTTGCACAATAAAACAAGATTGAACCAGGTTCAATTGGCCTGCCCTGTAGTTTTTCTCTCACGACAAGATGTTCTCTCAGGTACAGGTACTGAGCACTAGTGGGGGTTTTGTTGCCGGAAATGTCTCACATGCATGCACAAGCGAGAGGCGGATCGGGAGACATGTGGAACGTGCACCTGAGAGTTATCCCGCAAAAGGGCGCTCAAAAAATAAAGCCCCCAAAAATAATTTTCTCTTTGGTTGGAGTCCTTCACTAAGACCTGCAAACGGTAGGCCAAAAACCCCCAAAACAAAAAAACAAACTTGCTAGGGGAAAAAACAACACCAACGATTTCTAGAATAGCTAGGTTAGTAATTTGGTGTAAAAATAGGCAAATGTGTATGGTTGACTTGGAGGGTGCCTTATTTTGATTGGTTGGGAAACCCCATGTAAAAATCGGCTCACATTTTTCCCATCTATCTATCTACTTTCTCTATTAAGGAGAGGTTTGGGGGAGGACGATTGGAGGAATATCGTTCGTTGGATCCAAAATAATGGTGAGACGAAATCTTGTTCTTTGGATTAGATGTATGCACTTGGGGATCTTTGACACCGCGCGCTTCCAAACTCCCCTTCTCCCATCCTTAGCACCCGTCACATCGTGACCTCCTTCTCCCCTTCTCCCATCCTTAGCACCCATCACATCGTGACCTCCTTCTTGCATTCTCAGCAACAACCCACGAGCAACTCAAGAGACCTTGCGGCGCACTTCTCCCATCCTTAAAAAAACTTCATCTCTGTGTTTTCCAAACTAGACTCTTTTCATTAACGTGTGCAGCATTTGCCACAAGAAACAAGAGTGACGATTTGCATTTGCAAATGATTCGCTTCATAACTATGTGTCTTTACTCCTGTGGCAAAGCCACTAGTCTAAAGAATACCAGTTAAGATTTTGAGTAATTAGGTGTAAAAACCAGCAGATGCAAAAACCCGCTGACTTGAAGAGTGTCTTTATTCTGATTGGTTGAGAAAAAGGTTTTCGAGGAGCACTGTTCTAGAATCCATTGCCAACCAAGCACATCAAGACAATTCAAAGATGAACACCTTGATTTGACCTTGGTTTGTTCTAGAACATGGACAACATGCCACTCCAACCATTAAATCACATTGGTTTGTTTTTTGTTCTAGAAGAGCCTAGAGAAACTTTCAAGCTACATAGTAAAAAAAAGAATCCCTTTTTCTCACTCTTTAGTTCGCTTTCCTAGCCATCCACTTGCCCAAGATGATGTCATATAGGGTGGTTTGTCGTTGCAATGCAAGTGTCACTTCCTTGCTCTCATGGGGATATAATTTCCTTTTCAACAATTGCAAGTTTTAAGTTGTAGGCGACCTTGAAGAAGAAGGAATCATGCTTATATCAATTTGTATTTAGGGCCATCCACCAAGAATATTTTCAATTCTTAATGGAAGAAAATAATCATTTGTGCTCATCATCTACCCAATAGTGTCATTAGTTTTTGGCTCTTTATTAAAGTTGCCAACAAGCATCCAAGGTTTCCTCTTGTATGTACAATTCTCCTAGTACGCCTCTTCATTTAATGTCCCCTACATGTCTAAACTTGTTGAAAGATGCTTGTTCCTAAGTATCTAGCTTACCCAAAGATGCTTCCACTTATTTGTCCTTTCCTCAAAACTACTCTTAGTCTCCTTGTGCTTATGTGTTTTTTGTCTTTGAATAACCATTGACCAAGTCTGCATCTCCATGAGGACCATGACCCTCAAGTCATCCACTGCATTTGAGAATCCAATCCTAAGTGGGAAATTACACCTAGTGTCAATCATCTACCACATGCACACAATGCCACCCATGTGCTAACCGTTTACAATCTACAAGTCTTTATCATATCTATTTGGTCAAGCTATTTTCACTTCTCTCAAAGGCCTCTTCACATGCTTTTGTGATATTCTTTCACCTTTAATCCTCCACTCCTCCACCACCATGATCCTCTCCATGAATTTCACATTGCTACATCTCTTGTTATATCATATTTGTCATTTTGTCCACCCTGGCAATAGTGTGCAAGGTCTATTTGCAATAGTATGCATAACTTATTACCTACTCGAACTTACATTCAAGTGTAAGGATGGGCCTCGTGACTCTCCTTAAAAAGCCTTCCATGATATTCTCTATGATATTTGCACTATTTAGACATCCTTTGCATTACCTTTATGAAGATAAGCAACATTGCCAAGCTAAAATCTTGACATTTAGGGACAATTGTTGTTGATATCAATGCATTGTGCAACATTGAGGTACTGATGACTACTACCTTTACAATCGAGTCGACCAAGATTTTAGACACCAGACTCAAATCAAAAGGCTTTCATTGTTCTAGTAAATATTTGATTATAGCAATAAGCAAATTTGTCGATTTCAATAGACCAATACATAAATCACTCACGATAGGGTTAACTAAATATAAAATTGGTCACAACAATGAGTTGTAATTTAAAAGCCATGAGATGCCATTATGCACAACTATAGTCTTTCGACACATTAAACAACCACCTACTAAAGCATCAATATTTTGGACAAACAACCAACAAGAAGACTAAGTTAGAGATGTAGATAAGCTCTAAAATTGTTACCTCATTTGTTATGAAGGTCTTTCAATGCCTTGATCAAAGAGATAATTTTGAATTAAACTAACTTGCTTTGATGACAAAAATTCTTGCTCTCCTGATATGGTATGTCCATGTTGTACAATTATTTTGAACTTTATTAAAAAGGAAAGCACAAAGTATATGGCATTGCACCTTGACTCTACAACCAAGGAGTTGGAGTGCTGCTTAACGCATAATGATTTTTGTTTGTCAGTTTTCCCTTTCTCAATATTCATCAACTTTTTGGTGAAACCTTATTTAAAATATTGAGGCATTCTTTGTCTAGAAAAATTTCATATATACTATGTCTCTGTTGCTTTCCTTGATGGAAAACGATTTTATATTATGCCATAAGTAATAAAAGAAAGTATGCTTTTCTAGGGCATTTACATTCTACAACATTCAATAAATCTTGATATAATGTTGGGTTGCAATGCCCACAAATTCTTATTGTTAAATTAGCTTGATTTTCTTATAGAATTGGTGTTTTTCAATGTCCATCCCTTTTGCATTCACATCAAATGATTGATCTTTGAGTGGCACATAGTCAACGAGTGACTAGTCATGCATATGGACAACAAACCAATGAATACTATGAATGATATTAAAAAAATCTCATTGCACATCATTTATCTAGGCACAAATGGTTTTCTCGATGATTTTCTATGGTTGACTAGTAAGATTCATCATTAGTGTTCTCTACTGGGTAGTTACTCTAGTATTTCCTAGTAGGCACTCATTAACATTTCCTATAAGATTCATTAGTATTTCTAGTAGGCACTCATTTGCATTTCCAGTAAGGTTCATCATGATTTGAGAATGTATATAAAGGTATTAGTTAAGTAGAAGCTTAATCTTAACAAGGAGTGATCATCAGAAAATATGGAATTACAAAACATTTTTCCAATTATAGGAGCGGTTTGGCTAGTGCCAATTCATACAAAAGGCCTACATACACAAGATGTACATTTATTAAATGCCCCTTTGATGCAAGTGAAAATTCAAACTCATTCCAATGTAAAAGTCTTGTAAAACTACTTGAAAATTTATTGGCAAGTAGTCTGAGTCTTTATATCACCTTTTAGATACATGTTTTTAATATATGTAGTTTTTATAGCATCATATATTTCTAATAAGTAATCCCCCCAGCTACCCATATCCATTGAGAGCATTTTATATTTCTTTAGGAAAAATTATTACTAATTTCCATTAAGCTCCATTGTTCTTAAAAGAAAAGTATGAACTTGTCAGCGTTACTTTAGTAAAAAGGCTAGATGCCACGAACATGTTGTGACATCTTAATATCTAATGACATAAACATGGATTGACACACAATATTATAAAGTCAAATTTGTCATCATTTTGTGTACTTTTCTAGGTTGCATTTGATATGATGCATTAAGTAACTACCTTATGTAAACCTTGTATTGTTTGAATCATTTGAAAGGGATACATTATTATTTTTATAATCATTGATCTCTTCATTATAGCATCTTCAATTTCTTTTAAATAAATTAAGGGTTCCCCCTTGGAGATTCAACACATATCTTTGTGGAAACATGAAATTATTGGTGGTTCAAACCTTTGACGTCACAAGGGGATTTATTACTAAACAAATTGCTAAACTATATCTTAGAGTACAGGTGAAGTGCATTTCTACCATGGATCAATGCTTGAAATTATTTGAAGCTACACAAATAGTAGTGTAAAGTCAACCATCAAACCATAGGTACAACCATCCTTACAGAATTCTACAAGCATTCAAGATCTTTTGTCTCTAGACCTAAATGCATTGGGAAAGAAACCAAGTTGTTTGCACTTCTTTTTTTAGAAATTAACATCCATATATATGTCCTGCCTTTCCATAAAGCCATCTTTCAAACTTGTTAGTAATTGTGAACAACAATGTTAGTTATCTAGAACATGTGATGTGTGACAATGATGCCACATATTGCATATGAAACTATGTTGAAAGATGTTTTAGTAAAATTTCGTAAAAGCATGTTGATGGACACACTTAGAATTCAAAACATTGAAATGGTGTAACATCTAATTTGGGTGCACAATTTGGTAGTTGTTTTTAAATTTCTTAAAAATACTTCTTTTTAAAAAGGGCTACATTTTGCATACTAAGAAAAGGGAGACAAAGTCAAAGTCACCGATGTTTTTCATAATACAAAGTATGCAAGGACCTCAAACACATCACAAAATATCCTAAAATTTGCTCTATTTCTCCATCTCCAATTTTTTTCTTACTCATCTTAACTTTACCTTTCTATCTTATGTTAATATCATTGTCTTTAGTTGTTATGTCCTAGAAGGATCTTCTATTTCTTATTTAGAAGGGACTTTTGCACTTATTGACTAGCATATTTGGAACAATTCTTTGTCAAACATGGAATACTTGTGTCTGCTCATGACATGCTTTATCTTTTTGAAAAGTGCTCACCAAACTATGGTACATTCTATTTATCATGTGCACATAAATATTACCAAGAAATGACCACCACCCATAAATAAAGAAGGAAACATTTAGTCATAAATCTTACCAACCTTGTTCAGTTATAAATAAAGAAGGATAATTTTAGTCTTAAAACTATGAAGTTGTATAATGTTTTCTTGTACAGTGTCTCAAAAACTACTCAAACTTTAACTTCTAAGACCAAAAAAATATGGAATAAAATTTGAAACAAGAATGTTAAAGCATTACAAGTGCTATGTTGCATGTGAAGCATGCATCCTGAAGAGTATAGGACATAACAATTATTCAAAAATATAAAATTTTTATTCTGCACATACATGCAACCAAGTAATCATTCAAAAGTACACTACGTGAGTGTCTCCTCAACCAAAGGACAGATGACCTAATTGAGAATATTTATGGGGCCTCCAATGTTGTACTAAGATTATGCACACCCATTCGAGGGTACGCTCATAACTTTTTCTTGATTTGTTGAAAACTAAAACCAATTGCAAAAATGGAACCCAAACTAGTTGGATTACTACATGGTGGTCTTAAAACATTGATGGTTGGCGATATTGGTATCTAGTGGTGCTTTTTAAGGGTCAAAAAGACCTTGGTGGTGACCCTTGGTCTGGCCAAACGGGCGCTATGGCAGCACCCTCGAATCCCACAATCGTTAAGGTTCTTCTCTCCCTAGCTGACAAGCAGTAGGTACAAGAGGCAATTCAGTCCCTCCAGGACAAGGCGCTCATGGGCAGAATTGTGGGCCTCATGCCTACAAGAAGACAGTGCGAGAGTGGATCTAGGCGAGCTTGGCATTAGAGGGTGACCACATCCAGGAGGTCACCATCTATGGAAGAGGCATAGTCCTCATTTAGCTGAGCTCCCTCAACATTGACTCGACACTCATGGGGCAAAGCCCCATTCTCCTTGGCCCGGATCTAGTTTACCTCTTTCCTTGGTATCATGGCTTTACAGTGGAGGACATGGACATGACACACCATGTTTCCTATTTTTCGGTTATGCTCCACTTCCCAGGGCTCCCCAAGGAGTATCAAGACATCCTCCCCTCCATTGGTCAGGCATTTGGCACCGTGCTCGAGTCCCCGCTAGGTTGGCTGCCTTAGTTGTAGCAGATGATGGGGTCCCTAGGATCAGAATGGTGGTTGAGAGCCTAGATTCCCTCTCTGAGTTGATCCTCCTAGAGACCCTCGAAGGGGGCACACTTTACCAGTGAGTGCAGATTTTTAGGTTACCAGGCCAGTGTCTTCGGTGCAGATAGATGGGTCACCTAGCTAGAGATTGCCCTCGTGGCGATGGCTGAGCACCTCCCCCCCCACCCCCATAGAGTCAATAGAGCCAGCAGTAGGAGTTTCAAACCCCTTGGGTTACCCCCTCTGAAGGGGATTGGACCCAAGTTAAAAAGAAAAAGAAACTAAGCAACAGGCTCACAAGCACCGCAGGCAGAGGGCCAAATGCAGAGAGAGAGACAAGGTTGACTATGAGGCACCTGAGGAGGAGCAGCAGCAGCAAGAACCCCTACGTGGGGATCCACCTCCTTCAGCAGAAGGGGCCACTACCTAGCCAAATGATCCTCACGTGATGGAAGTTCAGCTTCCGCATCCACCCTTACATCATCAGTGAGCCCCAGGAGTTTATGATGAGGCGATGGCAGATGGTAGCTAGACAGCGGCTGAGGAGGAGCAAATCCAGAGCCTCGACGAGCCTGATCAGTAGGGGGAGCCTGTGATCGCCCCTATTCCCCCTCCTTCCCCTCTACCCTCGCTCCCCCCCTGGGTTCCCCCCACCCCTCCTGCTATGATCACTCTCACCACCCGCCCCCTTCCCTCCGCTCCCCCATCTCCTCTTGCACCTGCCCCCGCCGGCCCCCTCTCCACCTCTGTAGCAGGTTCCTTAGCCTCCCTCCCCTCCCCTGCTTCGACACCCTTGCCAGCAGGCAAGGGTAAGACGACATCCCCTTTTGCTCCCTCATTGCAACATCAGGCCCATTTAGGGAGGGAGCCAAAGGGATGGGGCTCGTCCTCTAGGTCAGCAACTCCCCACCTACAGCTTACCGCCGCGGGACTTCTGGAGGTTGGGACCCTGGAACTACCTGGAGATCTCGGACTCCTATCCTTTACTACTGGTGGAGGTAACACGTATGATTCTGCAACCACAAAAGGGGGGTTTTATCAGCATAGTGGGCTCTTAGACATACGTCGTTTGGAGTTTCTAGTTTGCCTCCACAAGGTTGGAGAAGTGGACCCCAGAGGTTTTTGATGCTATCATGGGAGATTTGATTTCATGCATGAGGGACGAGTGGATAGGAGCATATGTTCTTAGCAGAAGACATCAGACGATGTCACCACCTTCTCCCAAGGAGAGGTCTCCTGTAATAGGACAAAGCGGAGGGGTCTGCATCTCGGTCTCACAAACTTTGGCTCGAGAGGTCTACGATCAGGGCGAGCTTATCCCAGGATGGGAAGTTTGCACCGCTCGACCTTTTGGAGGTTGTCAGAGTGTCTTTCAGATGTAGAATCTTGGATTGTTAGAGGGAACTTCAACAACCTAGAGTTTGGGGAAGACAAGCGGGGCAGCGCCTCCTTCTTTGAGATGCTAGCAGCAGAGCGTAGCACCTAGGAGCAGTTCATTTTCATGATCCGGACCTGTGGCGAGAGCCAGATTTCAGCAGGATACCTAGCAGCCTCCTCTTCTCTTTCGGATAGAGGAGACACGATGGACTGCTTGAGAGACTAGACCATTTCTACATTGGGGACTGGGCACTACATAGAGGCGGCTCTACCGACAGGTACCACGATGTCAGACCACTCTCCCATAGTACTTCACTTAGATCAGCCTTGCTGAGGTCTCCCCTAGAAGGGGTTCTGCATTCAAGAGGACCTCCTGCAGGACGAGGAGGTCCAGTAGGTCATGGCAGGGATTTGGGAGCAGTCAGAGATGACACCGGGCGAGGGCTGGGCTTCGTGGGTGGCCGATGTGATCCAGAGCAGCAGTGAGGAGTTACAAGCTCACGCCCTTAGGCGGAGGAGGACGCTTTAGGAGCACGAGCGAGATTTGAGGAGAGACCTCACCTCCATTGAGCGACTCAGGGAGTAGGACCTAGGTTCTTAGTGGCTTAGCGATAGGTTCGAGAGTGCTCGCCTTGAGGTTCAGAACATGGAGATTCAGTAGGTTGAGTTCTCCTATCACTCTTATTGGGCCCGGTGGGTACAGTAGGGGGACAGGATGACGAAGCAGCTCTTCTAGACCACTGGGCCCCGATCAGTAGGCACACAATTGCAGTGTCTCTAGGATCCTCAGGGCATCATGCACACTCACCCGCATGAGATATTAGACCTAACCACAGGTTTTTACAACCATCTCTTTTAGACGGAGAGGATGACTCCAACTGGTATTGTGGCTCGAGAGGTAGTTTGGAATCACATTTCGATAGTAGTCACACAGGATTTATGCAATAGGCTAGATGAGCCTTTCACGGCTAAGGAGCTCTGGAAAGCCCTCAAGGCTCTCCCGACCTAGAAGTGTCCTGGAGAGGATGGCTTGATTCCGACCTTCTTTCGAAACTTCTGGGAGATTATCTCCACCCCTTCTCGACTAGCATGCCAAGAGATTTTCAACACGGGCTCCCTCCCTCAGTCCTTGAGTAGGGGGTGGATTTGTTTGATCCCGAAAGGAGGAGATAGGTCAGACATCTGATAATGGAGACCGATCACTATGCTTGATATCGCTTACAAGATCCTCGCTAAGGTCTTGAGCTTGTGGTTACAGCCCCATCTTACTGACATTATCCACGACACATAGATAGGGTTCGTGTAGGAGCGCAGCATCTTAGACAACATCTTCACATTCTGGGAGGTAGTGGATTGGTCCAGGGAGGAGTAGCCATCCTTCTCTTGGATTTTGAGATGGCCTCCTACAATAGTGGAGTGGTCCTTCTTGGAGGGCACTATGCAGGGATTGGGTTTCTCAAATAGATGGGTCAGAGGAGTTTTTGCACTTTATGTGGGGAGCTCTAGCCAAATGCTTATCAGAGGACACATAGGCGAAGCCTTTCCTCTCTCTCGCTCGGTTTGCCATGGCTTCCTACTCACTCCCTTCCTCTTCTTGTTCGTGGCAGAGGCTTTGGGCTACTACTTGAGATCACAAGTGGTGGGCCTCATAGGGTTGAGGTTTCCAATCAGATAGGAGGAGGAACCGCTTGACTCCGAGTTTGCAGATGACACGGCCTTGAATGTTGAGGGCACCACAACTTGTTTGGAGAGAGTCAGAGGAGCCCTGGCTATCTATTGCGAGGTCTTGGGTGCACGGACCAACTGGACAAAGTCTATAGGTTTCTTCATGGGCTATGAGGAGACACAGGAGATTCATGAGTGGGGGAGTGACTTTAGCTTTAGATGGATATCATGGGGCCAAACAGCGAGATACCTCGGTTGCCAGGCTGGTATTGATATTACAGCAGAGCAGTAGATCACTCCCTAGTTCTTGAGACTATTCGATGCAAGCTTCTCTACTGAATCTCGGCCAAGCTCTCCCTAGGAGGGCGTACCTTAGTGGCAAACCAGGTCCTTGCCATGGCTTGGTATATCGCCTCCTGCTGGTGCCTTCATAGAGGATGCATTGGGCAGCTCCAACGGTTGGTTCATAACTTCCGATCGGATGGCATGTGGAATACTAGAGCATGGGTCACTTGGCAAACGGTAATCATGCCAAAGGCACTAGGAGGCTTGGGTGTCATAGATCCGGAGATGCAGAGCAGAGCCCTTTTGGGCAAGTTGGTTGTTTGCGGCCTCACCCTCACCCTAGGTGTAGAGCCTTGGAAGCTCCTCTTACACTACGAGGGATTCTCAGCAACACCCCACGCAGTGGACAATGGTAGCCCTCACACAAGTGGATCTTCTCAGAGGCCCCCCTTACAAGGAAGGTTTTCCCCTTGATGAACAGGGTCTGGCAGAGACTAGCAAGGGGTCTCATTCATGCTCTGCCCAGATGCAGAGAAGAATTTGAGCGTCAGCCCCTTATGTGGCACCTAGAGATTCGAGATCAGGAGGGGTATATGCTCGGACAACGGATGCACATTGGTTGGGAAGAGTGGGACAGTGGTCCGGCCGGGTCTTTTGGCAGATGGAGCAAATTACCCATGGAGGTAGAGGCGAGGGTTGGCACCGTAGCGCATCTATGAGGGGCAAGGCAATGTTTGAGAGAGATCGACCTAGTCATTCCTAAGTCCTGGTGGGAGGGACTTTGCCTTTGGAGGGATAGCATTTGGTTGGGGTAGTTTTCTCGTACTAGGGTCCCTTTGAGGATGATGATGCAGCGAGGTAGCACGTACCCCGACTCCTTCCGTGTAGGACCTAGAGGCCTACTTCATCTGCTCACTGAGAGAGACCCTGAGATGGATGGGAGTCTTGATGGGATTCACTGGGGTAGATGATTAGAGTGGTGAGACGTTCGGGGAAGGAGTGACACATTGACCCTCCCAGTATCTCAGAGTAAGATGCCCCCAGATGGCACCTCTAGCTGTGGGAGGGTAGACCCTTGAGGGAGGTCCAGTGGGATCCGAGAGAGTGGTTTTGGCCCTCTAGGGGCAGCCTTGCCAAGCAGATGGATGAGATGCTCTTCTTTTCCTACACCACACGGATTGGCAGGAGGCTTCAGATGGACTCTTTGAGGTACCCCCTCGAGGGAGTGGCATTGGGTGACCCAGAGAGTGCCCCGGGATGACTGTTCCAAGTTTTGGACGTGGTTATGGTCCAGTTTGTGGTCGAGGAAGATATCCTACTTCTTCTGGCTGGCCCCCACATAGGCTTGCCGATCAAACCGTGGTTGGAGCAGATGTGAGTGGAGGGGCAGTGCCATTGTTGCTTTGGTGGTTTTCTGGAGACGATTTCACATTGCCTTGGAGCTATTGCAGAGCAGCGAGGATTTAGATGGGAGCCCTTAGGATCATGACCTGTATGCAGAGTCTTCAAAGAGACTACACCTGGGGGATGGTGGCCTAATTGACTGAGGGAGGACACGCATTCCAAATTGATGAGTTATGAGCGAAATACTGACAGGGGGTCAAACTATCATGAAAAACACCTACTCCTTCTACTAGTACCGACTTGGGAGAATACTACCTCCATGCTTAGGCTTCATCAACGATCCAAGTCCCATAGAGGTTGCCTAGGAGGGAAGGAAGAGCCCCCTTTGTGGCTTGGGAAATAGATAAACCATGTATGCGCAATGAGTGGCCGAATAGACAACACTTTTGAGCACTTTAGAAGAGAAAGCAATGGAAAAAGGGAAGAGACACTCAAGAGAGAACTTGAAGTGACCTTCATTACCAATAAAGTGAGACTCCACTCTAATGCAACTCAAAATACTACAAACACAAGGGAGAAGAAGAGGTTTCATACGTACAAGAGGGAGCGGAAGCTCCAAGACTACTCATAGAGAGAGAATGAACTAGAGAGAGATGGACTCAAGAGTCTACATAAGAGAATATCTATAAGAGGGAGAGAAGGCTCATGGAAGAGACTTGAGGAGACTAGAGCTATAGCAACATGAGGCCTAATGGTGGAAGAGATGATGAACAAGAGAGAGGAGGGCTCCTTTTATAGAGATTTTATCACCCTCCTTCACCCATTTACAATTGCTGCTTTTAGATTCCTTTCCCCATCAATCACATAAGCCCGTATGTCACCATCCATGTCCTTTTTGGCTACTCTTGCCATGTGTCTCATCAAAAGATGCTCAAGACTCTTAAAATATTGAGAAAGTCAAGAGTCTCCCAACATGGAGCCCATAGGGACCCTCTCTTTTCCATATGTCCACATCCACCTTATTCTACATAGGAATTCTAGAAGGATTCCTCTTGGCTCCACACTCCTCCACATGCCTTCCACACGCTTGGCATGTGATCTCTCTTATATTATTGGAACACATGGACATGAGCCCACTCTTTTATATGACTCACTCTTCCTATTTTCTAAAAACCCTATAATATCCCATACACAAATAACTCTCACTCAATACCAAGGTATTTATCATTCATACACATGGTATTTATAATGATCCATTCCACTCATCCTCTCAATCCCATACAATATCTTAGAAAATAGAAATAAGTGAGAGCCGCTAGGCTATCACTTGATACTCAAACTCTTATCAAACATAGAGAAAAACAATACCAATGCCAAATAAAAACTATTAATTTTTGGCATTACATCTTTCCCCCCCTAGCAGATCCTCTCTAGTAACAGAGGGTATACTGGCCCTGAAGGTGGTCGAGCATAGAAGAATTTAAGGTGATACTCATTGGTGCGTCTAGGTATCACCATGCCTTGGCCTCTACCTACCAAGTTGCATAATCTGTGGCCACCAATAAATAATGCTTGCCCTGATATGAGTGAGGAAGTAGTCCCACAAAGTCCAACCCCCACGTCTCAAATGTTCCATATGCTGGAAGAGGCTTGAAGGGCCCAAGAATCAACTGTCGCCTTCCAAACTTTTGCCATACTTTACAACTTCGACACCATTCATATACATCCAATCTCTGCTTTTGTTATGGAGTTAACCCTCGAGAAAACATGCCTTCTTTCACATATTGCTGAACATCTTGCAGTTCTGGCAATCCAGTGTCTACCAAAGAAACCACCCCCCGATCTTGTACTACAATGGCTTGAGTAGCTAACTCATCTGCCCTTTGATTTTCTTTTTTGTTTATATGAACAAACTTGCAAAAATCAAACTGACTACGTAGTGCCATAGCCTTTTGATTAAGCTCCTTCAAATGAGGACTTCTTATCTTGTAATGCCCTTGCATTTGCTTTATAATAAGTTGAGAATCTCCTCTTACTTCCAATTCTTTAACTTGACTTTGAAGACAACCCTCCAAACCAAGAATCAAAGCATTATACTCAACTGCATTATTAGTTGTGATACCTGGAAGCTCTTGTCCTCTAGCCCATACTTCTTGATCTTTAGAATTCATCAAGACCATCCCCTCGGCTTCTTATTGGCATGAAGGACTAAAAGCCCCATCAAAATACAAGACAAAAGTTGTTGGTGGTGTCTCCCTTTCATCATTAATGTCCTCCTTATATTTCTTTTCTTCTCTTAGATCCTCCTGTCCTGTGAGCAAATCTGCCATAGTGAACCTAGTGGTATTTTCAGTGACAAAAGAGAAAGAGAACTCTTGAAGCTCTGACAACCATTTTGCAAATCTTCCCCCAAGATTAGGCTTGCAAACTAGATATGCTAATACAGACTGAGTGGTAAGGAAGAAAAATGGTCGAGGTAATAAATAGAAGCGAAATTTTTTGACTGAAAACACCAAAGAGAGCTTCCTGCTCCATTTCTTCATACCTTGTTTCCACCTTTGTAAGCTATCGGCTGGCATAATAGATGGGTTGCATTCTACCTGCCTCTCCTTTTTGTAGCAATATAGCAGCAATTGAAAGTAAAGATACACCTGGATTTACGTAAAAGTCTTGAGACTAATCAGGGGGCTTTAATATTGGACCCTTACTCATGGCCTCCTTAACTTGTTAAAAAGACTCTTGTTGCTTCACACCCCATTGGAAAGAAACTCCTTTTCTTATCAACAAGTTCATGGGATGCACTCTCTATGAAATGATCACAAAAGCATTGATAATACTTACTCTTTCCTAGAATGTTGCAAACACCAGTGATACTCTCAAAACTTGGCAATGCCATGATTGCTTGAACCTTGTCAGGATCCATTTGCAAGCCTTCTTCGGATATAATATGCCCCAACAAGACTACTTTGGTTTGAGCCAAATGACACTTGCTAGGATTTAGACACCCTTTTGCTTCATCAATCCTAGCTAAGGCCATCTTTAACTTCTCCATGTGATCTATGCGTCGAGAATAAATGCAAAAATCATCCAAAAACATCCTTATGAACTTTCCCAAGCACTTGACTCATGAACCTTTGAAACAGTGTAGCTGGTGCATTGTTCAACCCAAAAGGCATCACTCTGTAAGCAAAAACTCCCCAAATGATGTTTTCTTTTGATCTTCCTCCCGAATACGAATTTGAAAGTACCTAGAATACCCATCACATATAAAATACATCTCATGTCCTGCTACTTGTTCTAGTATTTCATCTTGAAATGGCAAAGGAAAATGATCTCTCTTAGTGCATGCATTCAAAGGATGAAAGTCGACACAAACCCGCCACTTATTTCCTTCCTTTAGTGTGATAACTACATGAGATATTCATTCTGAATCATCAACAGGAAAGATGAATCCCGCCTTAAGTAGTTGTGTTACCTCTTTCTTTAGTGCCTCAGCATGGATCACTCCTAATTGCCTTAAGCGTTGCACAACTAGCTTGCTTTCGGGCTTCAACTCAATCTTGTGCTCCATAAGAGAGACTGGTCGAACCTGTGAATAGCTTATTGCAAAGAGACATGGAAAATCATCTAACATATCTAAGTACTGGAGCTTCTCACTACATAATAGAGAATCACCAATCTCTTCATTGTGTTGGCATCGTTTAGTGTGCTCCACATCCTCCACATGAAGTGTCTACAGGATCTTATACCACCACCTTATTCCCTCTTGACTCATCTCGATCAACACTAAGACAAAGACCAAAGGCCACTTCTTCCACCTCACCCTCTGAGCTAGACTCCTCAGAGCTACACCCTGTCTCTTCTTCTTCATCGGTTAAGTCAGAGCTTGAACTCTCTGATGTTGAAGACTCCTCCTTGACAACTTTCTTTTTGTCGCTTCTAATGTTGTAGCGCACCTTATCATTTTCCTATAAAATCAATTCTCCAGAATCTCACTTTTAAAGAGCCTTCACCTTGTGTAGCCAAGGCCTTCTCACAATCAATGGATAAGCACATGCATCTGACTTGGTAGGGATCACCTGAAAAGTAGTTGGCACAGAAATTCCACATACATCCAATTCTAGATTCTTCACAACTCCCAAGGTCTTTATCCTAGTGTTATCAGCCAATTTGATGCGATAAGGAGAGGTAGTACTAGAGTATTTTAAATCAGCATCTATTATGTCTTCTCACTTATGACATTAATCGATGCATCTCCATCAATGTACACATTAAAAATCACTTGACCATCAATGATCACATCAACCACAGGTACATCATCACCAACATTTATATCTATCTTTTGAACAACATGAATGGCACTTTTCTTCTTTTTCATCTTTGACACTCTTGTGCTTGCTAGCTTTCCCCATTCCTTCCGTAGTTTTGGAGACAAAGTAATTGACCAAAGGTGATATGAGCTTCCTTTTATTTAAGATCAAACAAGTTACAGCTTCCAATGCCTTGTTCTAAAGGAAAGTCTAACGGGCTAATTCTCCTTCTAGATGTCTTCTTTTTCTTACTACGTTGTTCCTCTTCCTGATGTTCCTTATCTACTTCTTCCTTGCTTTCTTCTTCTTCCTTTGCTTTATCTTCCTTTGCTTTACCATGCTTCCGTTTAGCCATCATTATCTCTCTTTCCTCATCCCCTGAAGAAGCTTCTAACAAGGATACTTGTTTTTCTTCTTTCTTTCTCAATCTAGGACACTCGGGATGATAGTGACCTTTTTCATTACATTCATAGCAAGTGACCCCACTCTTATCTCGAGGCCTATCTTCATTGTTTGGTACTCTAGGTTGTCATGCATTAACCAAATGCAATTTCAAATCAGCGAACTCTGCCATCAATTGGGAGATATTATGATCTAACTCAGAGGACTTTGATACCTGAGGAGTACCCATTATCTCCACCATAGAAGTTGAAGCTATTGAAGACACAAAAAAGGATTCGATCTTTAGAGAAGCTTCTTTCTTGGTTGCAATTCTTGGTTGCAATGCGAAGTGCCTCCACGTATGTTGTTGGATCTTTACTCATTACTTTTAAGCAAAACGAGGCTCTAAAGCCATAACAAATTTGCTCATCTTTAAGTGCTTCATCCCTACGAGACTTTGAAGGACCAATGATATAGATGCCATAGCTCGCAAAGTTGCCCTTTAATACTTTATCCTTAAAGTTTCATATTGGATTGCCAACGCAGAGACCATCTCATCCTCTTCTTGATAGAACCGGTCCAACCGTAACATTAAAGCATTTGGCGACTTTACTGTCCCAAATCTCTATTTCATTGCAGCCACCACTTGGTCCCAGTCCTCCTTGGTAGAGTCTGGTAAGGCCTCATGCCAACTCAAGGCTACATCTTTTAGAAAATCAAGCAAAATCTCTGCCCAATCCTTTATGGACCATCCAGAAACATCCTTGAACAAAATCACGAAGATAAGCCTCTGGGTCTTCCCCTTGGGTCCCTCGAAACACTGGAATCTTCACCATGATGAAACACAAAGGAAAACACCAAGATCTAAATAATATCCCAAATAAGATCCCATAGAGCCTTAGTATACCAAGACCAACTTATTATGCATAACCACTTGTTGAAAACCCTCCATAATGTGATCCTCAAAAAAATCTTTAAAAATAAGTAACCAACTAGTACCATGAAAACATTGTGTATACATGCATTCAAGAATCACCCTTCTCACAATTGAAAGTGCACATAACAGCTTCAAGATATTGTACTCTTTATCATTTGCATAGCAAAAGAAGTTGAAAGCATTGAGAATCATCACTCCATTGTTATGGTCAAAAACTACCCAAAGACTCAACTCTTCTTCACACCAAGCTACTAGTACATGAAATAATCTCCAATCTATCATTGTGCCTGCTGACGGCGTTGTCAATTCACCAACATATTCAAGAGTGCAAACATAAAGGATATGATCATGATGACCGTGCAAATAGCTTGAACATCACCTTCATAATCTTCTAGTTTTCTTAAATGGGCTGCAATCTCTTCTAACAGAGTTCTTCCAGGCATCTTTATCACATCAGAAAACACATGCCTATACTAAGTATTACATGCAATCAAGTACACTCGAGACCATTTAGTAAGATGAGATGAATCCAATACCAAACGTACCCGTTTCCACCAAAAGATGTGACATGAAGTTGGGGGTAATAAACTTCACGCACCTCTTCACCTCCTACTGCTTTCGAACTGAGTGATAGAGATATTCATCACTGAGAAAGGGACATTAAAAAGAAGCTTTTATACCAAGACACCACACCATACCATCCTCCCTTACATGACAATGAAGATGGTAACATCCCAAGTCATGTACTCAAGCATAGGGAGCAGGAAAGGATCAGCGAAGGCCATAATCTCAGCAGGCCGGTCTGTGCCAAAGATAAGAGCAATACGTTGTTGAAAGAATATCTTACGGCTCAACATGAAATGAATTTATATATATCGAGGAATTTGAAGGGACTGATTGGATCGGATGAGTAGGTTCCGGGGAAACATTGATCTCCTTCATAGATACCTTTACAATTAGCTCAAAACACTTTGCAAACTATCATTAGACACAGAGGCCTATAACTTTCAGTAGAGACATGATATCAAATATTCAAACCCATATTGAGATGCGCCTTGAAATGAACTTCACTCTGATATACGTTTCGTGAGAAACAGAGAAGCGATCGGAAAGATATGAATAGTTTACTGGACGGGAGTAAAAACTGTCTGAAAAAGAAAGTCACACATAGAGAGTTAAATTTTTGGTTTGACATCTAATACAATAACTGAAGACATAGGATGATGCTCCTTGAAGAGAGCTTCGCGCTGATATAAGTTTCGTATAAATCAGTCACACATAGAGAGTCAGATTTTTTGTTTGATATCTAATACAATAACTGAAGACATAGGATGATGCTCCTTAAAGAGAGCTTCGCACTGATATAAGTTTCGTACAAATCAGACCATTGAGCGAAAAGTAATGAGCAAAATACTGATAGGAGGTCAAACTGTCATGAAAAACACCTACTTCTTCTACTGGTGCCGACTTGAGAGAATACTACCTCCATGCTTAGACTTCATCAACGATCCCAGTCCCATAGAGGTCGCCTAGGAGGGAAGGAAAAGCCCCTTTTGTAGCTTGAAAAATAGATAAATGATGTATGTGCAATGAGCGACTGAATAGACAACACTTCTGAGCACCTTGGAAGAGAAAGCAATGAAAAAAAAGGAAGAGACACTCAAGTGAGAACCTGAAGTGACCTTCATTACCAATAGAATGAGACTCCACTCTAATGCAACTCAAAATACTACAAACACAAGGAAGAAGAAGAGGTTTCATACGAATAAGAGGAAGCGGAAGCTCCAAGACTACTCATAGAGAGAATGAACTAGAGAGATGGGCTCAAGAGTTTACATAAGAGAATATCTACAAGAGGTTCTTTTATAAAGATTTTGTCACCTTCCTTCACTCATTTACAATTGCTGCTTGTAGATTTCTTTCCCCATCAATCACATAAGCCCGTATGTCACCATCCATGTTCTTTTCTACTACTCTTGCCATGTGTCTCATCAAAAGATGCTCAAGACTCTTAAAATATTGAGAAAGTTAAGAGTCTCCTAATATGGAGCCCATAGGGACTCTCTTTTCCATATGTCCACATCCTCCTTATTCCACATAAAAATTCTAAAAGGATTCCTCTTGACTCCATTCCTTCACATGCCATTCACACGCCAGGCATGTGATCTCTTTTATATTATTGAAACACATGAACATGAGCCCACCCTTTTATATGACTTAGTCTTCCTATTTTCTAAAAACCCCATAATATCCCATACACAAATAACTCTCACCTCATACCAAGGTATTTATCATTCATACACATGATATTTACAATGGTCCATTCCACTCATCCTCTCAATTCCATACAATATCTTATAAAACAAAAATAAGTGAGCCGCTAGGCTATCACTTGATACTCTAACTCTTATCAAACATAGAGAAAAACAATATCAATGCCAAATAAAAACTATCAATTTTTACGTCACAGTAGCCGAACATTTTGGATTGAGGATGCATTATCATCTCCTTTAGCACTATCTTTCTCAAATGCATCATTGCTTTTTACCGGTGTCCAAGTTGGAGCTTACTTATCGTCACACTAATTGGACCATTCTCACCACGGTTCTCCTAGTTGCCCCCTTACGCTTGAACGATGTCTCTGTGATTGGTTTATAACAGGTTTTGATGCATCCACCTTAGATCTTACATCGGGGAAATCAACTTTTGTCATTCAATCGTACTAATGGTGGAGAAAAAGATTGAAGCAACTTTGGTCCTGTAAACTTCCTCTTCCTCAAGAAGATTTTTAAAGGCGATTGATGCTTCGCATTATTCATTTTGGCCAACTTTTGGCACGTAGGAATATTGCTCCTACTTTATGTCACATATGTCATGCTCCCAAGGAATCCTTGCTCCATCTTTTCTCACTTTGCCCTTCACCCATTAATGACTCTAGGCCCACTTTCCTACTGCTTGCTTTAGCAAGCTTTTTTGGCTCTTCGGCATTCACCCATAGAAGCCTGAGTTTGATATTTTCTTTACATGGGTTCGATATTGGGCACTCTTGACTCTGTGGAAAGAAAGGAACCACAAAGTCATTGTGTGTGTGTGTGTGCATTATATATATATATATATATGAGAGAAAGAGAGAAATCTGTGTACGTGCGTGTGTATGCATGTGAGTGCAAATAATAACAATATACTTCCGTTTAGCAAAAAGTGCGCATGCAGGGGAGGGGGGGGGGTAAGTGGGGAAGGGATTGTGTGTGCAATAATTGCAATTAAAAAAGGCATCCTCATACATGCCAAGGAAAAACAAGATATCCTCATGCTATAAAAATAGAGCTAAAGAACAAACACGCAAAATTGAAACTCTGTTCAATGATTTTCATGGAATCCCAAGACCCACACTTTCCTAGATCATTAAAGGTTATCAAGCGTGGCCTTCAGATATACATGACGAGCTATAAATACAAATGGAATCATGTGATATTTCTCTTGATCTTTGTATCAACAACCAGCAAGATGGAAAGCCTAAAACCAATGTTTCAAAACCAAACTTCCACATTGAACCATCCACTTAATTGGCCAAGTGCCAGGCAAACATGGATCCCTTTAAATTAGTGCTTATCTTGTGATCTTTCTCTTGACCTTTGTATCAACAACCGGAGAGATGGAAAGCCTACAATCAACGTTTGCCAAAACCAACCTTCCGCATTCAAACGATCCACTTTATTGGCCAAACGCCAGGCAAACATGGCTTCCCCCAGGTGCACTAAGGACGCAACTATGAAAACAGCCTGTACCATCCTCTTGCTTCTAAATATAAAGATTGCCACTGACCTGATACACTCAAAAACACCCATAAAAGGAGGAGGTACAAAAGCAGCAAAAAATGTCATCACCATTCCTACAATAACAGGTATCCAGAAGTGCAGTTCAGGTGACAACAGATCCCTGGCTTGTCTTTCTTTCCAGTATTCTATTGTTCTTTTCATGCCCTCCTTCTGATCTGTAAATGGCACATAGCCCAATTGTTGTCTTGCCTTAAAAATAGAGAAAAAATGAGTGATCCCAACCTGCATCACACAAGGTCAATTTCAATCATCCCTTGGGCAAACATAAATGCCACCCCTACCCTTCAAAATCCAGATATTGCTTTATGCAGGAACAAATTCAAACTCACAGCATAAAAACAATGTGTAAGAGCATAAAGATCGGACTTAACTTCAAAATCCAGATATTGCTTTATCCAGAAAAGCATGGTACTCATTGCATAAAGAAAAACATAAGATGCAGTCTTACATATTATCACCTAACATGGCGATTTTCACAACATTGCAAAACATCACCACCACCATGCATATGTGTTCACTAGTTAACTACATTTCGACTAAATTGCTCAGCCTTCCACACTCCGTCTAGTTCGATGTCAGACACATGCATACATGCACACAACACATACAGGCGTGTGCCTTCTCATGCACTCCCACCTTATACATTATATTACAAAAGTGAATCCTTGTTAGGTAACCCAGTGAGCTCAAATGCTTGAAAATTGCAGCCCTTTATAAGGTTGCAGAGCCATAACCCTTCTCCTAGCTACATATGGTAAGTAATGTGTTTACCTCTGGAATGGAGAACTTGTCGGACACTGAGAAATTTGGAACCCTAAAATTTCTCATGCCTTGAATTCTCATGGCACTTTTTCCCCCACTGCTTTTACTTAGCTCACATTTCATCCTGCCAGCTTCATGTTGCACAAAATGTATACCAGCAGTGCATGTTACGAGTCAGAAAAAATGCACCTAATATCAAGCTTCTTGTGTGCTATTCGATGGGGCCATACTCACCCAACTCAACTTTATTCCTATTTGTTTTGGTCCATGGAGGTAATTAACCTATATTTTATGCGTGGGTTAACCTTTTAAGCTTATGTCTAAGAAGAGTGCACATTATATGAAGAGGAGATTCGAACCCATAATCTTTTATTTCACACCCTTGAGCTACCACTAAGCTATAGAGTAGTATAGCATCAACTAAAGATACATATAGTATTATAAATCTCACCTCACGTGGCTCCTTCTTTAATGCCCCCTACTTCCATTATTCTTTAATTGGATCTCCTTCCCTCCCCCCTTTATCCCTTAGTTTAATCATGGCCTTGCCATCTTCCTTTTCTCCCCTCTTCTTTTCTCCACAACTAATTAATAGGAATTTCCATTTTTTCAATGTTATGGGGACATACTTAAGTAACTTGGTTGTTTACCACTCTTCAATCAACATGACACTATTACCTGGTAGAGTGATCGAGCAATGACTGCATGCCTGTCCATGAACTTCCTCAAGGAGCTGGCAAGATGCGTAACTAGCAGTGACCACTGGCCACTTTATTACAAGTTACTTTTTTTATGTATGTCCCGATACCATGTCTAGACATTGGCCGAAGGCTATGCCATGGTTTGGACCATAGATGGATCTTGAGGGGGTTGAGGGAGATTCCTCATTTCTTGCAATTTCTGAGCAATTCTTCTAGACATCACAGCAAGGAAGGTGTTCGGATTGCAAGATACGCTTTGCGAATGCTTATCTACACAAATGATGTGGTATCCTTCACAGAGGACAAGGAGAACCTTCAAGCACATTTGGATGCACTGTGAAAATTCTGCAAACACTCAAGAATGTATGTCAGATAAGACAAAAGTAATGGTGATTAGGAAACATGTGGATGTCACCTTTGAAAGGGAAATCTGTAGAAACAATCGACACATAAATATCTACAATTGGATTTCACAGACAACTACAAGCGTGGAAAGGAGGACTCTAGGAGGTTTGAAAGATTTATAGCTTCCAAAATGAATGCAAGAAGGCACATCTGCAGAATTGGAAAATGAGAAAGTTTCTGTACACCATACTTGTGCAGACAATAATCCTTTACGTTTACCTAGCTTGGGCACCCTGGCTCTCTAGGATATACTAGGAAAGAATAGAAACTTTACATAAACGTTTTCTGATAAGCGAGTTCGGAGTCAAGGCACAGACTCCCTACCCATCCTACTGGCTGAAATAGGTATGATACCTCTAGAAGGGGAAGCATTATGTCAATTCATGGCTTACCTCAACAAAGCCAAGAAAATAAATTGCCCGTAGGATACCACACAAGGCGATGGGAAGGTGCGCATATCATGGGTTGGCACAGAGAGAGATGAAGTGGATGGAATCATGGGGTATTACAGCTGCTGATATTCCTGAAGATACATGTGAAATCAGGGAGATTGTGACACAGAAAAGCTACAGAAACTATGGCAAAACCCAAGGACAAAAATGCAGTTCTACAAACAGGAAATTAACTCAATGGACAGCTATGGAAAGCATCAGAACCAATTCACAAGATCTTGAGATAGAGAAGGGTAGGTGGGCCTGCAAAATCTGCCCCACAGGGTAGGTAGAAAAGGAGCAGCATGTACTTCTAAGATGTAGAGCCTATGCACATATCAGAGAAGGTTATGGAGTAAGCAGAGATAATCTGAAAAAGCTACTGGAGCAGCCAGCCAAAAAGCTAGGAAGCTACTTGAAAGAGATTTGGGAACACTGCAACAAGTATTGGGACCAACACACAAGCTAGCCCAACAAATACTCACTACGTAACAAGTCTGTAATATTTTCTCTCACTAGATGTATGGATCGCTATTAGTTGATACTGATCACCAGTCCCATCAATCCTGAAGGGTCTCACGAGGACCTTTCATACAATCATATCATCTCTCTCTCTCTCTCTCTCTCTCTCTCTCTCTATCACCAGTCCCATCAATCCTGAAGGGTCTCACGAGGATCTTTCATACAATCATATCATCTCTCTCTCTCTCTCTCTCAGGTTTTATGCCACCACTGCAGCCATTGCAGTGGCACCTGTGAGGGAAAGAGGGGAGTGGAACGTTAGGAGACAGAGACACAAGGAGTGTGGGTGTGTGAGAATGCCTTGAGCCACACCACAAACTCACAGGTTTTATTAGGATTAGGTATTCACCCTATGACTGTCTTAAGACAGTCATAGGGGTCGTAACATTTTAAAGGGTGGCAATGTGCCTTTACCCCAACAACCTCCCACCTAAAGGCCAATGTGCCTAAAGGGGAGAAAATAATAAAAATTACAGCAATATACAGTTACTGTATACAAGACCATAAAATAAGAATGGTCTCATCCTAATCCCATGATGCGGCGACAATGTGCAAACCGCTCTGTAGGCAAGCTCTTAGTGAGCAAATCTGCAGGATTATCATCAGTGTGCACCTTCACAAGCTCAAGCTGCTTGTCCTCCAGTACCTCTCTGATAAAATGATATTTCACATCTATGTGCTTGGTCTTCTTATGAAAGACCGGATTCTTTGCCAACATGATAGCACTCTGACTATCACAATGCAAAACTGGTATATCTCCTGTAATGCCCAAATCTCCCACCAGCCGAGTAAGCCATATTGCTTCCTTGCAAGCCTCAGTGGCTGCAATATATTCAGCTTCAGTGGTTGACAGTGCAATGCATTTCTGCAACCGAGATACCCATGATATAGCACCTCCTACAAATGTGAAAATATAACCGGTAGTAGACTTCCGGTTATCTGCATTCCCTGCATAGTCTGAATCTGTAAAACCATGCACCAATGCATCCTGCCTACCATAGCATATGCACAAGTCTTTGGTACCCTTAAGATACCTCAAGACGCCTTTCATTGCTTCCCAGTGCCGCTTGCCTGGATTTGCCATATACCTGCTGATGACTCCCACCGCAAAAGCAATATCCGGACGAGTGGCAACCATGGCATACATCAAAGAACCAACTGCAGATGCATACGGAACCTTGGCCATCTCAGCCTTATCATCATCTGATCTGGGGCTGTCCTTACGGCTGAGTTTTAAATGTGGAGGCAACGGGGTACTAATAGACTTCCCCCCCTCCATTTTAAACCTCTGCAGTACTTTGCCAATGTACTCTTCCTGTGACAGAAACAAAAGTCCCTTAGACCTGTCACGAGTAATCTGCATACCTAGTATGTGATTTGCATCACCCAAGTCTTTCATGTCAAAAGACTTATGTAGTTGCTTCTTCAAAGCAATAATCTCCTGCTGAGATTTGCTGGCAATCAGCATGTCATCCACATATAGAATGAGTAGCATCAAACTGCCATCCTTTGCCCGTTTGGTGTACAAGCAATGATCGGTTTCACACCTATGATACCCTTGGGACTGCATGAAGGCATCAAACTTCTTGTACCATTCTCTTGGCGCCTACTTGAGTCCATACAAGCTCCTCTTGAGCTTACACACAAGCTGCTCTTTCCCTTTAACAGCATATCCCTCTGGCTGACTCATGTAGATCTCATCATGGAGATCTCCGTGAAGAAAAGCAGTCTTCACATCCATCTGACATAAATCCATGTCCTCATGAGCAACAAGAGCTAACACTGCTCTCAAAGTAGTCATCTTGACTACAGGGGTTTTGCTCCTGCGAGCTTCCCCCTCCCCCTCCGTACCTCTACCTCCCCTAGCCCCTCCTCCTTGCCTCGACCTCTCTCGCCCCTACCTCTCCGCCCTCACCTCCCCTCACCCGCCGCTGCCGCCGCGCCCTCCCTCGCCACCCCCGCCTCACCTCCGCCTCACCCCTGCCCTCCGACCTCACCCCCCCCTCGCACCTCCGCTCACCCCCTCGCACCTCCGTCTCACCCCCCCCCTCACCGCTGCCTCTCCGCCCTCACTCCTCACACCCCGCCTCACCCCCGCCTCGCTCCGCCCCCCCTCGCTACGCTCACCCCCTCGCCGCTCCGTCCCCTCTCCCCTCGCCCTTCCGCTCCACCCCGCCCCGCCAGCACTCCACTCACCCCCCGCCTCCCGCTTCGCCCCCTCACCACTCGCCTTCCACCCCCGCCCCCTCTCGCCTCTCCGCCCTTCCGCTCCACCCCCACCTTCCCCTCCTGCCCTCCGCCCCCGCCCCCCCCGCCCCTTCGCTCCACCCCTTCCCCCCGCCCCCCGTCCGTCCTCCCGCCCCACTCCGCCTCTCCTCCGCCCCCGCTTCCGTTCCCGCCTCCCCACCTCACCCGCTCTCCGCCCCACTCCTCCACCCCGCGCCACCTCCGCTTCCTGTCCTCCCATCCCGCTTCCTCCGCCCTCCATCCTTCCCGCCACACCCAGGCTCCACCCTCCCGCTTCTACCCCCCCCCCCCTTTTTTGGGTGGCAGCCTCTTCCTCATCGGAAGCCTCGCAGTTTGTCTTGGCGGTATGGCGACTCCCTGCCCGGAACCGGAGGCCCAGACGGACCCTCCCTCTCCAGATGCCTACCGCGTCATCCTGACAGAGCAACAATCATCTCGGGTTCAGGAGGTTGCCAATGACTTTGCCCTTACCTCTGTTTATGGCAGAGTCATTGGACATTCCCCCTCCAGATCAGCCATCAGGGACTAGCTTCAGTCCACTCTCATGCTAGAGGACGGCCATATTGAGGAGGTGGCCCTTATGGGAAGGGGCATCTTCTGGCTCAAACTCTCCAATGCGAAAGCTGCGAGCAACCTGATTGCTGGCTCCCCCACGTCAGTGGATGGAAAGATTACCATGATAGTCCCGTGGTACCGTGGATTCAGCGCAGCGGATTTTGATGCTCGGTTCCGTATACCTCGCCATCCAGTGACGCTAGTTTTTCCAGGTCTTGCTGCTGAGCTGCGGCCGATTGTCAGGGACCTGGGCTCCCACTTTGGCTAGGTTATGCACGATACTTTCGCCGATGCGATGACTACAGCAGGAGCCCCCCGAGTCCGTGTGGCTGTGGCGGATCCTGCGACTCCCGGCAGTGATCGAGATCGTGACAGATGCCGGCAGCATCACCCAGAGCATGGTAGTCACCGGACAGCCAGGACAGTGTCTGAGGTGTCACGGCTTTGGGCACCTGGTGGCTGTTTGTCCACGCTTCGCCAGCTCTTCTCGACCTCCCCCGCCCCCTCCCCCCCCCTCCGGGCAGCCACGCCAGGAGGAGCAGAGGCAGCCGGAGTCCGGACCAGAGTTAGCTGGCGGCTGGACTGAGGTTAGAAGGAAAAGAGGAAAGAACAAGAAGATTTCTGATAAAGGCAAGGAGGCAGAGGTTACCCAACCTGCAGCTGCACCTCAGAGACCCGACAGGAAACCGCCCCAGGGACCTGGGAGAGCATCTTCTTCGACGGTAGCCCGCCCTCCACAGCCTCAGGTCCCCCTCTCTTCCTCTCCCCAGCCTCTTCCCATTCAGCCCCAGCCCATCCCCCAACTGCACCCCATATCTCCCGACCCGCAGCTTCAGCCCCCTCCTCGTCCTCCTCAGTCTTCTCCCCCTCCTTCCCAGCCCCAGTTCCAGATGCATCCCCATCCCTCCCCCCCCCCCGCCTCTTTCGGCTCTCCCGCAGAGCTAGCCGCACCGACGGTCCCTCAGCCGAGGGCAGCCCCCGCTCCCCCTCCTCCTCCTCCGCTAGTCGCCCCTGAGGAGTCTGAGTTGCCTATTCCCCAGCCTCCTCCCCCTCCCCCTCCGTTGGCAGGTCACCCTGAGTCTACACCACCACCGGAGCAGGCTTCTCTGTCCGCTAGCCCCTCAGTGGCAGACTCTGACAGGCCTCAGCTTCAGGAGAGAGAGCTCCCCTGCGACTTTTACAGATCTGGCCCCTGGGACTACTTGGATGTGGCCGACCTCGGGACCTTCCCTGCTTGCCTCGACATCAGTATCTTCCTGCTCCGCAAAGGGGCGGATGGGAAGATAGCCGCCTTGGCCCCTAGGGATGGCCCTAGCTTTGCTTTCACGTTCCTTAGCGACGGCACCGAGACCTGGACAGCCGACTCGGTCTCGGAGGCTCTCAGGGAGCAGACGCATGCTCAGGTTTGTAGGCCCGTCCGGTGGGCAGCTTCTCGAGACTCGGTGGTCCGAGGGTGACGTGCGCCTGCGGTGGCGTTGCGCCGCCAAACGCTTCAGACTGATTGTGATCCTCAGGCCCCCCTGTCTTGGCCCCTCCCCCAAGATGTCAGAGCCTGGACTCCTCAGAAACTCCGTGCCTTCTACGGGATGTCCACCTCAGAGATCTCGAGTTGGCTCGAGAAAGCTTTCGTTCATGGTACCAAAGGCCTCTCGCCTTTGCTGAAGGTGTTGAAGGACGAGCAGGACGACCCCTTTCCCCTCCAAACCTTCCCATAAGCGTCAGCGCCTCCACTCCGAAATGTCAGCTTCTTCTTCGACTTCGACCGCGAGCAGACAGTTGTTCGCAACCTCCCAGTTCTCACCATGAGCCTACACCTCGTATCCTGGAATGAGAACGGGTTTCACTCTTCTGGCACCCATGGTCCTAGGAAGCTCATTTTGAGACAGGAACTTCAGCCAGCAGTGATTGGTCGTTTGGATGTACTTCTGCTCCAGGAGCACAAGCTTTCTGCGGCTCACTCCCGTAGATGCGGGAAGATTCTCCCTGGACGCTCTCACACTTATTGGGAGCCCTCGATCGGCGCACTGGGGAGGAGTGGTGGTGTCTGTACTTCCGTGGGCGAGCAGCTAGCCCAGGGAGTTTTCGGTCATGGCACGTTGATACCAGGCCATGCCCTTTGGGTAGGCCTGGAACTGGAGGGCTCCAGAGTTGGAATCCTCAACATTTATGCTCCAGCAGATCTCCGTTGCAGAGCCACCTTCTGGAGGACACTTACAGGGATTCTCCCAGATATGGATTCCTGGATTGTTGGAGGTGACTTCAACAATCTGGAGACCTTGGAGGACCAGCAGGGCAGAGGACCGGAGTTTACAGGTATGTCTCAGGCAGAGCAGTCCGCTTGGGACTCTTTTATCTTTGCGACAGGAGGTAGGGACAGTTGGCGAGACCCGTCCTTCCGGCGTTGGCACGGGAGCTTGGACTTCTCATGGGGCTTCCACAGGGAAGGAGGCAGACTCCTGGAGAGGCTGGATAGATTTTATGTTAGTGATTGGGCCATCAGCAGAGGCGGTCAGGCAGGTATAGTTCCAGGGACGACACTTTCCGACCATGCGCCTGTGCTCTTATCATTAGACTCGGCAGCTCAGGCCCTTCCCCCCCGCTCATGCCGGATTTCCAACTCCATTTTCTCGAGGGAGGACGTGCGCAGCAGTATATGCAGTCTTTGGGACAGAGACTGGGGCGAGTGCGTGGATCTGGTTGATTCGGTGGCGCAGGCTTTGCAGGAGTCCAGCCAGATCTGCCAGCTCGCAGCCCTACAGGTTCGACAGGAATGGTGGGGTAGAGAGAGAGCTCTTCGGAGGGACCTCGCCTCCATTCAGCGACTCCAGCAGGCATCCCTGGGCTCGGAGGAGCTTCGGATCCAGGCCCTTCGAGCCAGAGCCCTTCTTGAGGAGACACTCCAGCCTCGCTCAGAGTTTTCCTATCACGCCTCTCTCTCCTTCTGGGCTCGGAAGGGTGACCGGATGTGCAGGGAGTTCTTCAGGATGCATGGCCAGAGAGTTGCAGGCGATCAGCTTCGGAGTCTCAGGACAGCGGAGGGACACATCGTTACGGATCCGGGAGAGGTCTTGGGGTTGGCCACCGACTTCTACAGGACCCTTTTCCACCAGGAGCCGCTTGCCCCCCCTCGTACTCGACGTGCCCGTGAGGAGGTGTGGAGGCACATTCCATCCCTGGTCCAGCCTAGCATGCAGGCGACGTTGGCACCGTTCACCACGGATGAGATGCTGGAGGCCTTGATGGCCATCGATGGGCAGAAATGCCCAGGTGAGGATGGGCTATCCCGGGCATTCTTCACCTCCTTCTGGGACCAGATCCATCAGCCCCTCCTAGCAGCTCTTCAGAGGATTTTCAGCAGCGGTTATATGCCAGAGAGCCTCTCCTCGGGACTGATTTGCCTCATCCCGAAGGGAGGAGATAGACAGGAGATCCGTCAGTGGCGCCCGATCACTCTCCTTACCACTGCCTACAAAATCCTCGCCAAGATGATCAGCGCCAGAGTTCTCGGCCTCTACTCCCAAACCTCATTCATGACACTCAGACAGGCTTTGTCCAGGATCGCAGTATCCTGGATAATGTCTTCACCTTTTCAGAGGCGGCGGAGTGGGCTCAGCACAGCGGATCACACCTTGCCATCCTACTTCTCGACTTTGAGAAGGCCTACGATCGAGTGGACTGGTCCTTTCTGGAGGGGACTCTGGAGCAGCTAGGTTTCCCATCAGGTTGGATTCAGGGTATTTCAGCTTTGTACAGGACAGCTTCTAGCAGAGTCATCATTGGCGGCAGGATGGGTGAGCGTTTTAGCTTGGAGAGATCAGTGCGTCAGGGCTGCCCCCTTGCTCCTTACCTGTTTCTCTTCTTCGCCGAGGCTATGACTTACTACCTTCGGGCGAGGTCTACAGGGATCAGGGGTGTTCGCCTTCCACTCCGGGAGGACACGGAGCTCTTGGACTCGGAGTACGCGGATGACACAGCCCGGAGAGGGTGAGGATGGCCCTGGAGGTCTTCTGTTCGGCTGCTGGTGCGAAAATCAACTGGAACAAATCAGTTGGTTTTCTCACAGACCCCGGGGCGTGTTCTCAGTGGGGGAGGTTTTTGGGTTTCAGGTGGATCCCACGGGGACAGACAGCTAGATACCTTGGTTTTCAGGTCGGCCTGGACATCACGCCAGCTCAGCAGTTTCTCCCGGTGCTAGATTCCATCCGACGGAAGCTGGCTTTCTGGAGCACTGCTAAGCTTTCCCTTGCAGGTCGTGCCCTGGTAGTCAACCAGGTCCTCCTAGCCACGGCTTGGTATGTGGCTTCCTGTTGGTGTTTCTCGAGATCCAGCGTGGCACAGCTTAGGAGGCTGGTTCGGAACTTCCTTTGGTCCGGGGAGGATGGCCTCAGAGATACCAGAGCCAGGGTTGCTTGGCAGACAGTCATTCTTCCGCAGGCTGAGGGTGGCCTGGGGGTCATCGATCCAGAGCTTCAGAGTCAAGCCTTGTTAGGCAAGCTAGTCATCCGCGGTTTGACCCCGGGGGGGCAGACGTGGAAGATGCTACTTCAGCATGGGGTCGGTTCTTGTGTCCCGCGCCGAGGTGGAGAGTGGCTCCCGTCCCTCAGGTGGATCTTCACTTCCGCCCCGCTCACTCAGCCCCGTTCCCCACTCGTTCGTAGCCTCCTCTTGGTTTGGAGGCGGCTCCACCTCAATCTCATTCAGTCCCCTCCTAGCTGTCAGGAGGAGATCGATCGCCAGCCGCTTATCTGGAATGATCAGGTCAGAGATGCCGAGGGCCTTCAGTTGGGGGAGAGATCACATATCAGGTGGGATGGCTGGATGAGGGGGCCAGCCCGGTCCCTTCGAGTTTGGAGGGACACGTACAGACATTTGGAGACGGCTGATCTCGCAGACGCAGCTGGAGGTGCACGTGGAGCCCAGGCGAGACGCATGGAGATCGACGGCGCGATCCCAGCTGATTGGTTGGTTCCACCTGAGCCTCAGATCCTCATGCCTGGTGACGACCGTTGGCTGGGACAGTTCACCCCCCGTGGCATCCCACTGGTGGTCGCAGGACGTATGGACGACTCCTCTATTTCCTTCTTCGCGGTTATGGGGGATGGACGACTCAGGAGAGAGGATGCGCTCATCGACCCCCTACTCCCATGGCGAAGGGTTCGGGTCGTAGGCCTTTTGGGGAAGGTCTGGCGTACCGATCCTAGCATTGAGCAGGATCAGATGCAGCTTTGGCGACTCTGGCTCTGGGAGAGGCGGGCCTTGTCAAAGCTTGATTGGGACCCAGGAGAGTGGAGATGGCCAGAGATTGTGATAGGACAGGGGCCAACCTCCTTCTTTGCCTACAGCACGACTTTGGGCAGGCGAGTTCTTGGGAGGATGCAGAGCCGCCCCCCCACCCAGCGGCCCAGCTGGTATGCACAGGGTATTTCCAGGTTCTTTTTGCAGGCCTTCTGGAAGGCCTTGTGGGAGAGCTGGCGGCCGCGGAAGATCTCCTACTTCCTGTGGCTTCTTGCCCACAAAGGTCTTCCAGTGGGAAGCTGGTTGCGGCAGATAGGCCAGGACGGACGCTGTCAGATCTGCCATGAGGATGAGGAGTCACCAAAACACTGCCTGTGGAGCTGCACTCGCGCCCAGGAAGTGTGGAGGTGGACTTTCGGGATTCTTACTCGCGCAGCACCGGAGCTAGGTTTGATCACTTGGGGCGCGTTCTGTTGGTGCAGCACCGCACCTGGTCTTCATCACTTATTCGAGGCATGCTAGCAGGACCCCACTTTCCTTATCACACAAGGGACGTGGGGGCCGCTCGAGGGTATCCTGCAGCACCTAGCAGAGGCTGATACAGGAGTTCAGGAGAGGCAGCCAGTCTGGGAGATTATTAGCAGCATCGCAGGGTGGCACATTTGGACCTCGCGTTGCGCGTAGATCCTCGGTGGCACCTCCTTACCGACTGCCCAGATCATGACTGATATTTGGAGCGAGATTATTTATACCCTCAGAGGCCAGTGGGACCCGATTCAGGGAGATTCCCGGGCCGGTCGGGAGAAGTGGAGACGCTTCCTCCGGGCTTGGGACACACAGGGCCTCTTCTTCGAGCAGACTTCGCAGGGCCTTCGGTGGCGCTACTCACCACCCCAATGGCTGTTCATTCACACTCGCCTTATCCCTCCGTGAGAGAGTGATTTATTTTTTGTTACCTTTTAGGGCTGTCTCCGATTTGTGAACGCAGCCCGTCAGCTACAAGCTGACCTTTTGTATCTTGCTCTCGAAGTAATATAATTAGCACTGTTTTTTCGGCAAATCTTGACTACAGGGGAAAAGATCTCATCAAAGTCAATGCCCTTCTCCTGCTTAAATCCCTTGGCAACCAATCTGGCCTTATACCTCGGTAAAGTATTTGAATCCACTTTGACTTTGTAAACCCACTTGCATGGCAAAACCTTTCTGCCTGCAGGTAGCTGCACCAAGTCCCATGTATCATTATGAAGTAAGGAGTCCATTTCTGACTGCATGGCTTTCTCCCACTTCCTTTTCTCTGTTCTTCCCATAGCTTCCCTGAAGCTGGAAGGCTCACCACAATCTGTCAGCATGATAAAATCAGCCACATTATTGGCTCCTGGAACAAACCTGCCAGGAGGCCGTTGTACACGGGTGCTCCTCCTAACAAAATGCTCCGTATTAGGCTGCTGTCTAGCCTGTTCGTCATGCATGACGGGTGGCTGTACCACCATATTTGGCTGTCCTACAGCGCCATTTGCTGGCATATCCAGTGGTGCATCATTGGCAAAATTGTCTGGCTGATTTTCAGCCTGTATACCCTCTTGAACAAGGTTATTTACAGCAGCCTGCTGCTGCATATTAATGGGCATTCTTTGCTGTCCGACATCATCATAAACAACCCTCCTGTATTCCACAGGTTGCACGGGTTCTTTGTGTACACTATCCTCTTTAAAGATGACGTCATTGCTGCGTATAATCTTCCGTTTAACAGGATCCCATAACCTGTACCCCATTTGACCTTCGTCACCGTAACCCATGAAGATGCATCTGAAAGACTTTGGTTCCAGTTTGGTGCGCAGTTCTTTGCGTACATGAGCAAAGCACTCACAGCCAAACACACGTAAGTGCTTATATGAAGGTGGCTTGCCAGACCACACCTCCTCTGGCACTTTCAATTCCAAAGCCTTGTTCGGCGACCTGTTAATTAGGTGAACTGCTGTTTGCACGGCTTCTGCCCAAAAGCCATGGGGCAATGCAGCATAAGACAACATACATCGAACTTTCTCCTGGATAGTCCGATTCATTCGCTCACTCACACCATTTTGAGATGCATTATGAGGGGCTGTGAGTTCCTGTTTAATGCCCTTAGCTTCGCATAACTGTACAAAAGCATGTGACACATACTCACCCCCATTATCGGATCTAAGGCATTTCAGCATGCATCCTGTCCTATTCTCAACCTGAGCGACAAACTTCTTGAAAGCATCTAAGGCATCGCTCTTATGCTTCAAGAAATAGACCCACACTTTGCGTGTGGCATCATCAATAAAAGTAATGAAATACTTTGCACCCCCTAGTGATAGCTGTGGCATCTCACACAAATCAGTGTGCACTAGATCAAGCGGTGCTCTATTCTGGGGAGTTCTCCTCTTATGAGGAGTCATAGAATGCTTTCCAAAAATGCAATGATCACAAGTAGCCAAATCTGAAAATGAAAGAGACGGTAGACAACCCAAACGTGACAGTTCTTGCATTCCTTTAACGGACATGTGTCCCAACCGGCTATGCCACAATGAAACCTTCGGCAGCTCGGTTATGGCAACAACATGATTACCTACACTGGAAACATAAAGAGGGTACAAGGTATCACTCTTATAACCCTCAGCCACTACAACCTGGCCATCAGTAATTACCCATTTGGAATCCCCAAATGTGGTGTGGTAACCACTGTCATCCAACAAGCCAGTGCTAATCAGATTTTTCTTGATTTGCGGCACATGGTGAACACCATCAAGCATAAATATGCGTCCGTCAGGGAATACTATCTGTATACTGCCAATCCCTGCAATCTGACATGCATAGTTGTTCCCAAGGTGAACAACTCCATGAGTACCTGTGTAGGAAGTAAACCACTCCCTATGAGGCGTAACATGAAAAGAAGCACCTGAATCCAAGAGCCAGGTGTGCATGTCATGGCCATCAACAACCAAAGTATGTGCAATTACAGCAGAAGAACATAATACATCATGTTTGTCACTGTCACTGTCCTCTGCTGCAACATTCACTGCATCGGTGTCATCTCCCTTGGCCTTGCCTTTGCCTTTGCTTCCACTGCCTGCATCCTTTGCCTCAGCCTTCTTGGCTTTTTGATCCCGTATAAACTTGAAGCACTTAGACTTCACGTGTCCCTTCTTGCCACAGTAAAAGCATTCAATATCCTTTTTGCCACGGGACTGACTGCGGGATTTGGACTTGCCAGCAGGTCTCCCCTTCTGCTGAGTCCTACCTCTTTCCTGTACCTGCAAAGCATTGGAAGACTTGCTGCCCGCATTATTCTTCCTGCTCATCTCCTCCATAAGGAGAGAGCTCTCCACATCAGCATACATAAGAGTGACATTTGAATTTGACACGGTGGTCTTGAAAGTGTCCCAACTCTCAGGGAGTGTACACAACAAGAAAGTAGCCTTGAACTCCTCATCAAGGTTCAATCCCTGTGCAATAAGCTGTGTAAAGATGGCATTGAACTCACTCAAGTGTGAGGTCATAGCTGTACCTTCCTTCATGCGAAGGTAGACAAGCTTCTTCAACCAATAAACCTTACTCGCTGAACTCTTTTCGGCATACAACTCTTCTAGCCTCTGCCATAGGCCATAAGAGGTCTTTTCGGCCTGAACATTGAACACAAGAGAATCAGTGAGAGTAAGCATGATAGCCGCCCTTGCGGACAAATCAAGCTCCTCCCACTCATCATCTGCCATCCCAGATGGCTTGACACCCTTCAACCTTATGGGCTTATAAATCTTCTTTAGCAGAAGTACATTCAAACACTGTTCTGCCCATAATGCATAATTGTGTGCCCCTTCCAATTTCTTTATGTTCAGTATTGAGGATTCACTTCCCCCTGATGCCATATCAGACAAGGAAAGTGCCTGACTCCCTGTAAGTCAAAAAAATGACTAAATAAAATTCTGATTTCTCAGAAAACCTGCTCTATCAAGAGCCAGGAGCACTCACAATAGTGCTGTTTTTTACTGTCAAAAAATCCTGCAACAAAACAAAAAATTTTCCCTCCAGTCACTATACCTTCTCACACACTGTACCGTGCTCAAATAGGCATAAAACAGTAACTACAGAATGCTGCAGCTGTTCCACAAGTGTTTTATCAGTGCATCATCATCTGACGAAGCACAAAACACTGCTGTCCTGGACACTTCTCCCACCTCAGATGAGGTATTGCACTGATTTTATATGCATAAACCTCTTGGCATACACTGTTTTGTCCACTGAAAAAAAAAGGATCCAAACACCTCAGCCTGTCACAAACCTGCAACAAAGCACGGGACAAATCCCAACAAATCACCCTTATGTCAAGGGGATAAAAGACATTTGAAGTCTCTACACAGTGACCAAAGTGCTCTCAAGCACAATCTGGGCAAAAGCCCCTTGATTTGACACCTGTACCAAGTGAAAAACACCCTCAACAATGAGGTAGCATACAAAATTCAGCGCTCTCCTGGCACTTTCACCTGACAATGTAATGCATAAACTGCCTGTGCGCACAGTACAAAACACAGATCCCAACGTACAAACACCAAAAAGAAAATCTTTTGAGCACTGTCAACGATGGACAGTTAGGGACCGAGTAAACTCGATGCGCCCTGGCCAAGCATGGCCCAACTGAGATTTTCTAAGTGCCGTACACAAAATGTGACATGCAAAGAAATGTCACTGATACACTGCGGAAAACGAGACCAATGTGGGCACTCTGGCTCCACACTGCCTCAAGGCATACACTGCATTCACTATCAGGCAAAAGCCCTATGAAATTGTCACCCGAAAACTGAGATTTGCACTCAGCAAAAGCATAAAAGCCCTCTGCAAAATCAAGGCATATGATCTCCCGTCAAAAACTGTGCAAACAACCACACACTGTGGCCCCGGTCACCTCCTAGCAAGAGGGACAATGAGAGTACTTGTTGTACCTAAAAAAAAGTTTTCCTCAGGAAATGTATAAACAGCCTTGTTGTACTTTGTACCTGCGCGTACTGGCATGTACCACGCAAAAGAGCAGAGTGTTCTTCACTCTTTTCCTTCTTCCCCAAAAAAAAATTTCTGTGCCTGCTGTACCTGCAAGTACCTGTGTGCCTGCACAGAGGACCTGCTGTACCCAGTACTTGCGAGGGCACGGATCCCCAAAAAAAATGTCGAAATTCCCTTGGCTGAGGGTACATCCAATACACCTGTACGTGCACGCGTCTGCTGATGGAGGTCGGCTGCCTGTGTGCAGCCGGCTGCTGCTGGTCACACGGCCCGGCAGCTAACAGCTGCACGGCCGGCTGTACCTGTCGCGGCTGGTCGCGGTCGCGACCAGCTGCCTGTGCAGCCTGGTTGCGCGTGGCCGGTGCTGCGCGCTGCGCGCGCTGGCTGCGGCCGCCGGTAGGCTGGTAGCAGCTAGCAGCAGCTAGCTGCTGCTGCAGCTATGGGTGCTCGCGCACCTGCTGCACCCTGCTGCGCCCTGCTTGCTGCTGTCCTGCTGCGCCCTGCTTGCCTGCTGCTCCGCCCTGCTCGCGCACCTGCTGACAGAGGGCACGAGGCCCGAGGGGAGAGGAAGGGGTAGACCGGAGTGAGAGGGAGAGGGTGGCTCTGATACCACTTGTGAGGGAAAGAGGGGAGTGGAACGTTAGGAGACAGAGACACAAGGAGTGTGGGTGTGTGAGAATGCCTTGAGCCACACCACAAACTCACAGGTTTTATTAGGATTAGGTATTCACCCTATGACTGTCTTAAGACAGTCATAGGGGTCGTAACATTTTAAAGGGTGGCAATGTGCCTTTACCCCAACAGCACCTCCTTATCAGGATTGACGCCTCGCCAGCTCCCATCCTCTAAGCTCGGAGACTCTGTCTCTATGTATTGGTGCCGTTATAATCATGATTATGGACTCTTTCCTTTTCTCTTGTATTCACCATGGGTGTTGATGCTGGCTTAGTGGATCCACCCCTCAGATCAGTGTTTCTTTTAGTCTCATAGACCCTTTGTTCTTCTGGACTTCTAAGAAAATTTCTTTTTTTTACCTCATAGTTATGCATACATATATGATGCAGTATAAACAATCTCTTGAAATGTAATAATTATCCCTGTGTAGTGTTAGTTTGCTGCCAGCTTAAGTATTACATGCCCCATGTGAGTAACAAAAGTCCACAATCCCCAATGCAAATGCCCACAATTATAGTTCTTCTGTTGTCAACTTTTGAATCTAGGCTCCTCAACTTTCACATATTCCGTCTTTTATTGTTTGAAAAATAGGATGAGGATGCAGACCTTGTATACTTCTGCAGGTAGAATTGGAGGCTGTGGAAGCCATGCTTTATCTAACCAAGGATACAGCATTCCATATAAACCCCAAAATAACCATGCTATTATAGTAGCAGACTTCACAGTTATCCGTTGTCGAGGAAGCTTATAACCCAACCCCTCAATAAGAGGCTGAAAAAACTTGAAAGTGTTAACAGCAACACCTGCAAGTGAAGATAAGACATAATTGAAGCATCAAAAACTAAAAGATATTATCAGAAAATAAATCAGTACACTCATCCAAGATCCACAGTCCCTTCCAGGATGTTAGCAATGTAGGGGGGGAAGGCTGCACACTCTATGGGTGTCAGGATAACACAAACCTGGATACCAAGTCAATAACAACGTTGCCAGATGCATACATAGCCAGCTTGGTAGGAGGTCAGATGTCTGACCTATAACAACCAATAAAAGTACCCAGACCATTTTCTAAAAAACGGGCACGTATACTCTGTGACTCTTTTGATAGATACAATACACACCAGCAGCAACAGCAAAGCTGAGTGGCCAGTGTGATGTGTTTACTGATCAAAAACCAGTCCCAAGGTGGATACGCAACACATGGGGTCACCCCTACTTTTGTTTTTTCATTGGTTTTCTTCACTTACTCAGACCAGACCTCCTGAAGGCGAGTTGTCTTTATTCTTTCCAGGCTACTAGCTCCTCGACTGCCAGCCCCCCACCAGCTGAGTTGGCCCCACTCCTCACCTCCATCTTCTCCCTTCGTCCCTTGCCTCCCCTGCTTTCTCCACCTCACCCGTCTCCATTTTGCCAGCCCAGGGGTTGGGGTAGGAGCCTTCCCCCTGCTCCTCCTCCTCCCATTCCCTTAAGCCCCTTATCTCACCCCCCTCCACTCTTGTTCTTGTCCCTTCTTTCTTTTCCTTTCTGCTCCCCTTTAATTAGCATTTGCCCTTCTCTCACTTTCCACATTTCAGTTTCCCACCTTTCAGTTTCTTTCCCACTTTTCTTTTCTTTTTCTTCCCACCTCCCCTTCTTCCCGAAAGACCAGTAGTTTTCAAATAATTTAATTTGACTTGGGAAAAGGCTTTCCGAAAGGTGACTGGTAGTTCACATGGCAGTATCCACAACACCCACCACCATCCATTTCCCCCAACCACAAGCAACAGGTGAAGCATGGAGTACGTGATTTCCAGGACCGTACAATCATGGGACGCATTGTTGTTCTCACATGCAAGCAACACCAGGCCAAGATTGGGTCAAGGTGAGCTTGGGACCAAATACATGTTGAGACAACTTAGATTCTGATTCAGAGAAGTCCTATGTAATTTAGTGCATATTTCATTTTCTTCATCCCATAAGACCACAGGTCCATAATGGATGACATGCACTCAATATACCATGTGCTTATTGATATTGTCACAGTTCTGATGCACTAGTTGTGACGCGGCCCATTCAGAAATCCAGTCGCACAACATATGTGTGACATTAGGGATGGGACGTGCATTTCTTCTTCTTCCTCAAAGAGTTCTGCTGATCAGAAATTGTTCACAAATCTATAGCGCTCAAAATCCCCGACAACAAACTATTTCGCCAGTGGCTTTGGTGCTTGGATTCAATATACCGTGTGCCCTATTCCCAATCAAGTTACGCTTCCCAAGTCTACCTAAAGAATACAGGATTATTATTGCCTCCATTCGGGCGCCTTGGCACAGTCGTGGAAGCCCCATGACAGCAGCTTTGGATGATAGGATACCACAAGTATGATTGACTTGTGAGGACCCAAACACGCTTAGTGATTATGGAGACCTTGGGTGGTGGAGGGGTTCATCAAAGGATTGAGATTCAGTCCTCCCACAAAAGGGGGGAAAAACAACCCTGCCAGCCCTCTACAGCCTTCGTCCGGTCGCCCTCCTCTAAAGAGGGGGTGGAATAGAGCCTGCCAACCTTTTGAAGGTAGTTTTCAGCCCCCTCCCGCACAGATCCCCCCCAAGTTCAGGCCCCTCCAATGGCTCCCACAACGAAGGTGTGGACTCATGCTAGAAGGCAAGCCCCTAGGAAAGAGACAGCTAGAGATCGGCACTACCCCCTCCGATCCCCCCTCTCTCCCCCAAACGACTATTCAGCCCCCCACCGAGCCCTTGCCCCGATAGTGCCTCCCAATGTCCAACTGCCCATCCTCCTCTCCTCCCAATCGGACCCTATGCAGTCTCCCTCCTCACCCCCATCCCCGCCCACAGTCCCTCCTAATCCTCCGCCAATCAACAGTCGCGAATTCTGGCAACATTCATAACTCTGACAATATTCATGCAATAGCAGTAGAGAGGCAGAAAATTCCTCCCAATAAAGTCAGATCTTGCAAAAGGACAATAAATGACCCAAGCAGCATTGTTTTCATGGACGACACCATCAACCAGATCAATATACAGAAATGAGTCCAGGAACATGCCCAAACTCATCCTCTAAAAACACAACATAGTAGTTTCAATCTCGTGATAGTCACTCATAAGGTTGAAAACCATAAACTCCATCACCCATAGCAGGGACTAGCTACTATGACATCCCCACTGACATCATCAACGCCCAACAGTGGGTGTAGACCATAGTATAAACATAAGCTCTCACACATACAAATCCACACACCCACACATATTTGGGCATCCATGTATACAAAGTCTTCGTACTGAGTTTCTTTCAGCACTCCGGAGGTGAAGGCAGACTCAGCCATGACAAAGGCTAGCACTCAACCAGATCCATGTTCAAAATGTTCAACAACAAATTTTTTGAACAGCGATCAAGACACAAATGTTTGTGTGCAAAACAAAGTCAACGAATGCTCACATATTCCAGACTGCTCAAGACAAGTGGAACTTATGCAATGACGAAACAAAAAAAGCTTACACCAAGCAATAAGCTTTGTACTGCAAATCCAAATGAAAAGAGAAAGAAGGATGCAAATCACATCAAGCACGTTAGAGAACTGTAAATACTCTTGGATCTAGAGTCTAGACAAATAAATGCAAACTATGTTTGAGATACCATTAAATGATTTTGCAGCACATTTTCAATTTGAAGCATTTTAAAAGAGAATCTACCTGATTGCAACATCTACTTTGGGTGATACACTAGTCTGCCTTGTGACCTGCTATACAGGGTGCAGTATGGGCTGTTGTACCTCAGCAGATTTGCAGAAGGGCCAGGCCTATTTATGGGCTTGGCAAGGCCTGGTAGCAGGTTGGCTGGATGCGGGTTGGCAGACCTGGAGTAAAGTCGAGTTTTACAGACCCAGCTTGGCCTGGATCTGGTCGGCTGATTTTACAGAGCAGGTCAGCTTGGTGAAGAGGGTTGGCTGCCTATAGAAGGGCCCACAGATGGCTCAGTTCATATCCCACTGAAAGCCTGCACTGAAGGAATGCAGAAGCAGAACAGAGCCAGCCTACTTTGCCCTCACACCTCACATTTGCACAGTGTTTTCTCTGGCTGTCTTTTGCCCAGCAGTTCTGTAGCTCCTTCCTAGAGCAGTTTCCAATTTTGTGGTTGGTATAAATTTGAGTACTGTTTGAAGTATTTGTGCTGCTCTATCTCTGTGTTTTATCACAATTTTGTGGTTGAATCTTTAGCCTCTGTTCTGACATGGTCAGCAGTGTGACACTTGAATTTACTTTGAAGGAAGGAGTCCCTCCAAGATCGAAGGCGAACCAATTCAACTCAGGTGCACATGCTTGTTTGGTTGCTACAGCATGTTCTATTTTCTGTTTCTGTGATTTCAGAAGTGATGGCCTCTCACATGCCCATTCCAAACTTCGGAGATGCAGGAAAGTTGGATAGGACTAATTATCCCAGCTGAAAGGTCAACCCCACGGTCACCTTGTGGCTAGGAGACTCTAGAAGGTGACAATAGGAACAGAACTCAAGCCCGAGGATGTCAAGAGAAGGTGACAGATCCAGACAAGGTCAAAGGGTGGGAGGACAAGGGCACCAGACCCTGTCAATGATCATAGGGACTACAGCAGATTCCATCGTTACACACATCCAAAATGCAGGTACATCGAATGAGGCACGGACCTTTCTGAAGGATCTTAATGAGACAGATAACTCATAAGGGATCCTATCCCTCCAAAATTAATTGTTCACCATGAAAATGGAGGAAGGGGATCAGGTACACGACCATCTCGGGACCAACTAAGCGCAGCAATCGGTCATAAAGTGGAGTCAAGCTAGCTAGCAATTTGATCCTTTGGAATGCTTCCAAGGAGTTTCAAAGGCTTTGTAACAACCGTGACATCTAGAGGGAGGACCAGCCCTTTTACATTTGAAGCACTTGGGCCCTTGTTGCTGTAGAAGAAAGCCCGAGAAACACCGAACAAAAGCAACAATGACAAGAGGTTTCTCGACAAAAGGAAACACAAGGCAAGTAGTCTGAAGACAGTGGAGACAAGAAGAAGAAAAAGAACTGTTTCTACTGTGAAAAGCCCGGTCACTTCATGAAGGAGTGCAAGAAAAAGAAACCATATGAGAAGAGGAAGAGGGAAGGCAAGCCCGAGGAAGAGGCAAAGTCTGAATCAGCCAATGTGACAACGGGGGACAGTTGTTTATAGCCATTGACCATTGTTCTGCACATGAAAACAAAGAAGGCTGGTATGTTGACAGGGTGTTACGCTCAAGTTGAGGCAACATGACCTCGGACGGGTCAGTCGACATTTTCCTTTAAAGGATCAATGTTTGTATTATATTTGTTTGGGCTTCACGTAAATGATCAAAAAGGAATCAAGGTCAAGGTCCTTGGTGAGGGTGACATGGCACAAGACTAGGTGGATCTAAGGCTAAGGGGTCTAAATGCATAAAATGTGCCAAGGGGCAAATGATTCAATGATATCCCAAGAGAGGGGTAAATGATGCATTGAGGAGATGCCCTCAAATGTAGACATGTGGCATACTAGATCCATCTAGGGAATTTTGGGGCTTGGTGAAATTTGCAAGCTTGAGCCTTCACGTTGTTGACTATTCTAGAGGTTTTGCTACCACCGAGGTTGGCTGGGAGGAAACTGAGTGTGCTTGCCCCGTGATTGTTTGTTAAACTGATCTGTGAAGTGAGTTAAAGTGAGTGATTGTAATATTTTGGTATCAGAGCCTGGCAATCTATGAAGGTGTGAGAACGATTGGCGGAGCGTCAAGCTGTTGATCGGATTCTTCGTTTGGCCTTAGCGAGCTACGACCGTGAAGCCAATAGAGGAGCGGGGATCTTGTCTTACGAGATCAGAGAAACAGAATAAGGTTGTATGTCGTGCGGGTGTAGATCGTTTGTGTCGTCTGGTTCAGGCCATCGAGTAGTTCATCAATTTGGGTGTGCGTTGGACATCAGGGTGGCGCACGCGTTGGTCACGGCTTATTGACTTCAGGGCTCCTTGGTATCGTGGGGGGGCTAGTTATTGCACATAAGGTGCACTCCATGAGATGAAGCACACAGCCGGTAGGAGTGGATAACGCTAAGCGTTGACGAGCAACACACGATGAGAGCCGCTTTCATACTCAGACCTCGTAGTGACTCTCTTCACAGGCGAGGTTGTTGGAGTTTACGACTACATGCAGAGGACTACTGTGCCGTCACGGGACTTGTTGTGTTATTTGGAGATCTAGGTTATCGGCGAGTGCTATGCAGATAGTAGACAATAACTGTTGAAGGTTTAGTTATTGGTATTGTGAACGCACATAGCAATCATGCGTTGACATCTCATTGGAGAAAGCCCTGGACTATGGAGCTTGTTCACTTTGATGGTGATACGACGGATGGATGCAAGTAACTAGAGGATTGTACAAGGTTTACGTGTGTTTCCTTACGCACAGTTGGCTGGACCAGGAATGTAACTGGGGTTTTAAGAGGCTGGTCTCGTGGATCTACTCATATGTATGAATTCATTCAAGGAGTTCGACTGAGAGATGAAGTGGCTTGCAGGGACTGTTGATCTCTTCATGCGGCAGAAATATGACCAGGGAGCTTTCTATGCCTTTTTAGTTTTGTTGGGGTATATGCTAGTTTATTTGCCCTCGGTGTTTGAGTTATTTGAGATTGCAGATATTTCCCAGTACAGGGAAAAGATATTCATCTTGGTTCTCATCTATTTTTAGTTGATGGTTACGCCTATTAAGACACCTTTTGTGGTTATGAGATTGAAAAGCAGTTTGTAAATACGGTTTTAGGCGGTGTTTTATTTATTTATTATTTTTTATTTTTAAACACCCATCGACCTAAATGGAAGTAGATGAAGAAGCTTCCAGGAAGATCTCGTAGAATCAGGAGTCCGGCCGACCCTACAGGTGTCGCGCCCAGCAAGCCATACACTATCTGGTAGAATTGCATTATTGGAGGATGCCTTGCAACAGATTTTAGCACAACAATTACAAGAAAATGTAGGGCAATCTGAGCTCAGGAAAATGGTTCATAGTATGTCTACTAGACCATCTTGTGAAGAGAAGGGTAAAGCTCCAATGGAGCCTGAATCCAGTGTTCATATGGTCGAGCCTAGGAGGGCTAAGGTGCCTAATATTGCCAATTATAGGCCAGAAAAGTATTTTGGTCGGATGTCTGACCGTAGTTCCGATATCATAGAGACCTAGTTACACAAATGGGATGAGGCCTTCGCCATTTATGAAATCAGGAATGATATGAAGAAAATCCGCGAGGCCACCCATATGTTTAATGAGACAGCGGATAGGTGGTGGATAAAACAACAGAAAGATGGAGTGGCATCCACTACTTGGGAGGGGTTTAAAAAAGAATTTAGAAAACACTTCTTACCTCCTAACGAAGCATCCCGAGCTTGGGATCAGTATCGAAACCTTCGTCAGAGAAATTTATTAATGGCAGAATACACTAATAAGTTTAGAGAAAAAGTAATGAAAGTTTATGAATCTCTATCTCAGTTGATCTAGGTAAAAGATTTTATCTTTAGACTGAATGATCGGATCAAGATGGAAGTTCGGGCTAAGTATGCGAGCACGCTAGATGAAGCAATTGCCATAGCCCTGAACTATGAGGATGCAAAAGGGAACAGACCAAGTGGGTTTGTGCAGGTTGGGACTCAATATGAGTACCCGAAGAAAACTGGGTTTAAAAAGAAGTGGATTAGTAAAGGGAGTGTCTCACAGCCTAGTCGTCAAGCCAAGCAGGCGAAGCCAGTTGAGGCGCCTAAACCAAGTACCACCATTGAAATGAAAAGAAAAGTAACACCAATGGCAGCCTGGGCTTGGTCGAAGTCTTCTTTGAACCCAGAGCAAAGAGAAAAAGCGAGGAGAGAAGGCTTGTGTTTTGGATGCCTTCAGCCTCATCAGTGGAAAGATTGTCCACGAAACAAGGATCGTTGGATGGCTGAGATGGTGGTCTCAGAATGCGACGTGGAAATGGAGGGAAGTCCCAGAGCAGAACAGATGCAAATTCAGCTAGCGGGATCTTCTCAAAGGTCAGTACCTTTTTTGTTATGTGTGTCTGTTGCTAAGCTAGTAACTAGTGCACCTGATAATGTCCTGTCAAAGCCCACACCAACGAGGTATACATCCTTTAACGATACAGAGTTAATTAAGATAAAGGGGCAAGTAGCCAATCATGACATCATTGTGTTGTTTGACTCAGCATCAACGCACAATGTAATTAACTCCAGGCTTGTAAAGAGGCTGAAATTAAAGACTAGCCCATCTGACTATGCATATACAGTTAGAATGGCAGAGGGAAGTTCAACTGAAGTATGGAACCAAAGGGTTACCCAGTTGGAACTTCGAATTCAGGACTATACTGAGAAGCTTGATTTTGAAATGACAAAGCTTGCTCACGCTGACATAGCCCTGGGTAAGGCTTGGCATTCTAGGAAGAATCCAGCCATAGATTGGAAAAAGCACATTTATCAATTCAAAATGAATGATGTGATGTATGCCTTACGAGGTGAAAAATATATACCTCAAGGACCGTTGGTTTCCGTAATGGAAGTTCGAAAAGCTCAAGAAGAGTTTTTGTTTCTTTATACAACATCGGTAGAGCTGATTGATGGTTCTTCGGCTAGCACTAATGTTACCCAAAATGGAGAGATGGCCCAACTGGCTGATCAAATAGCAGAGGAGTTCTCTGATTGTTTTAGGGATGAGTTACCTTATGGGTTACCTCCAGAGCGGAGTGTTTAGCATAAGATTGAATTAATCCCCGGGGGCATAACCTGTAAATAGACCTCCCTATAGGTTAAGTTTTACCGAAGAAGCGGAGGTACGAAGACAACTGGAAGAATACCTCAAGCTAGGACAGATTCAACCCAGTTTCTCACCTTTTGCTTCGCCAGTGATATTTAAAAAAAAGAAAGATGATACTTTTCGCCTCTGTATATATTACAGAGCATTGAATAATATCACTATTAAGCACAGGTATCCGATGGCACGGATCGATGATTTGCTAGATGCATTACATGGGGCCGTAATTTTCAGTAAGATAGATCTTAAATGTGGCTACCATCAGATCCATATTAGAGCCGAGAACATGCATAAAACCGCTTTTAGAAGCAGGTTTGGACATTATGAGTTTTTGGTAATGCCGTTTGGACTTACCAATGCTCCAGCTACATTCGTCATGCTTATGAATGATTTACTACGCCCGTATATCAGGAAGTTTGTAGTACATTTTATTGACGATATTCTTGTGTTCAACAAAAGTATTGCTGAGCATCACGAACACTTAAGAATAGTGTTCAATACTTTGAGGAAAGTCAGTCTTTATGTAAATAAAAAGAAAACTGTACTGTGTATGGTAAGACTTGAACATTTAGGATTCATTATTACTCCTGAGAGATACAAAGAAAGTGGCTGCGATACTGACTTGGCCTATCCCTCAGAGTTTGACCGCTTTGCGATCATTCTTGGGATTTGTCCAATTTTATCGAAGGCATATCAAAGGATATTCTGAAATAGTATCGCCATTGACTGATCTGACCTCAGATAAAGTACCTTTTATATGGGGACAGAATCAACATGAAAGTTTTAACACCATAAAACAAGCTGTGGTCTCAGGACCGGTGTTAAAAATAGTTGATCCCCAGAAACCGTTTTTCCTTGAAACTGATGCAAGTGGCATTGCGGTAGGAGCAGTTCTCCTCCAAGAGGAAAGGCCAGTAGCCTTTGAAAGCAAGAAGCTTTCTCTCTCTCAACGAAATTGGCCAACTCATGAATTAGAGTCGTATGCTGTTGTCCATGCTCTGAAAACATGGAGACATTATTTGTATGGGTCAGAGTTTTATGTTGATGTTAATCATGATACTCTGAAACATTTTTGTAAACAACCTGACTTGAGAGGCCGCTAAGCTAGGTGGGCAGAACTCATACAGGAGTTTAACTTGACGATTCGGTACCGAAGAGGGAAGGATAATAAGGTTGCTGATGCGTTGTCACGCATTGTACATAATATGAGTTTCACGGTATTAGAGAGTGCTCTAATGACCGAGATTAGAGAAACTCAAAAGGTGAACGAGTTCGTCCAGAGTCTTTGGCCTAAGGCTCATGTATTCAAACCTGGGGAAAAGGATGACCTGGCATCTAGAAAAGGCCAAACTTATGCAAGATATACCATAAGAGATGGTATGCTGAAAAGAAATGGCAAGGTAGTAGTATCTAATCATAATGATCTCAATCAGAGAGTCATTCAACAATGCCATGATAGCCCATGTGCGGGACATTCAGGAGTCGAGAAAACATATGATCTCGTGAAGCGAGATTTCTTTTGGCAAAAAATGAAAAAACATATTCATGAATATGTGACACGTTATTTTTCGTGTCAGGTAAGTAAGGCAGAGTGGGTGAAGCCACCCGGACTTTTACAACCTTTGGAAATACCACTAGGTAGGTGGGAGAGCATTTTCATGAACTTTATTGTAGGTCTGCCTACGACACAAGGTGGATATGATTCTATCCTTGTGATAGTTGATCGTCTTACCAAGATGGCTCACTTCATTCCAACTAGAGAGTCTGTTAGTGTCCCGCAAGTGGCAGATTTGTTTATTAAACATATATTTCGTTTGCATGGATTATCCAAATCCATAGTGTCAGACAGGGATGTCAAATTTACCAGTCATTTTTGGACTGCAGTGTTTGAGACATTAAGGACTGAGTTGGGAATGAGTAGTGGGGATCATCCAGAAATGGATGGTCAGACAAAAAGAATCAACCAAATTTTAGAGGATATGCTTAGAGCATATGTGTCATTGAGGCAACATACATGGGACAAGTGGTTGCCACTGTTAGAATTTGCCTACAATGATAGAAAACATTCCTCTACAAGGTTCAGTCCGTTTGAGCTGAACTATGGTTATAGACCAGCAAATCCAACTACAGTTGGAGTACCTCAGAAAGTGTCTAGTGCCACGAACTTTGTAGTTCAGATGCGGGAGATGCTAGCACTTGCGAGAGCTAACATCCGCCAAGCTATGGATAGAGAGCTAAGGCATATGTGGATGAAAACAGATCCGTTAGAGAATTTAAGGGAGGAGAAAAAGTTTTTCTCACAGTTCCTTCGCACTCTAAGTCTTTGATTGCGAGAGAGTGTGCTAAGTTATCACCCCGATATTGTGGGCTGTGGTTAATTATAAGAAGAATAGGCAAGGTGGCCTATAAATTAGAATTACCACAAGGTTGTAAGGTGCTCCTAGTGTTTCATGTTTCTCGTTTAAAGAAATTTTTGCATACAGGTGACTCACTAATCGAGGGTGTTGTTTTGTTTCAAGAGATAGAGGATAATGCAGGACGCAAACCAACAAGAATCCTGGACTGAGGAACAATGCAAGTACACAATCGGTTTGCATGGCATGGTTTACCTCTATCAGAAGCTACCTGAGAATCCGTATACTAGTTACGGAGAGTGTTCCCAAACTTTATCATCGAGGACGCTGATGCCTGAAGAGGGAAGGAATGTTACGCTCAAGTTGAGGCAACATGACCTCGGACGGGTCAGTCGACATTTTCCTTTAAAGGATCAATGTTTGTATTATATTTGTTTGGGCTTCACGTAAATGATCAAAAAGGAATTAAGGTCAAGGCCTTCGTGAGGGTGACATGGCACAAGACTAGGTGGATCTAAGGCTAAGGGGTCTAAATGCATAAAATGTGCCAAGGGGCAAATGATTCAATGATATCCCAAGAGAGGTGTAAATGATGCATTGAGGAGATGCCCTCAAATGTAGACATGTGGCATACTAGATCCATCTAGGGAATTTTGGGGCTTGGTGGAATTTGCAAGCTTGAGCCTTCACGTTGTTGACTATTCTAGAGGTTTTGCTACCACTGAGGTTGGCTGGGAGGAAACTGAGTGTGCCTGCCCCGTGATTGTTTGTTAAACTGATCTGTGAAGTGAGTTAAAGTAAGTGATCGTAATACAGGGGAGCATCATGAACATAGTCATTGAGCATTGTTTCACACACGCATGTGACTGAAAACAAAGAAGGCTGGTATTTGACAGTGGAGCATCGCGACACATGTCAAACAGGAAAAGCTGGTTTAAAGTGATGGAACATGGACATCCAGATTCAAGGGTGCCTGGGGGAGATACCCACACAACTTGTTAAGGGCATAGAGAGTATTTCTTTCATCACCGATTCAAGAATTACGAAGGTAATCTCTAATGTACCATGTGCCTAATCTTTATAAGAACTTACTCTCTTTAGTCAGATGACTAGGAATGGGATGAAGGTGGAGTTCGATGATTAGGACGTCTTGGTCAAGTCAAAGGAGACAAGAGAGATCTGCACGAGAAGTCAAAAAAGATGGTTTGTACCGGATCAAGGTTCGTGGGAAGATAGACAGATCAAAACAATGGCATGAGAATTTGGGAATGTCAACTATGGTACCGTGCCAAAGATGCAGAAGGCAGGTATGGTGGATGGACTTCTACTCATAGCAGGCACGGAAGGAGTCTGCAAGGCTTGCATGGAGGGCAAGCAACACCAGGAGCCACCAATCCCGAAGCAGGCCACATCCAGGGCCAGGGCCCCACTCGAATTGGTACATTCCAACATTTGTGGACCGATGTCTACTCAGTCATTTTGCAGGATCAATCTATTTTCTCACCTTCATTGATGATTTCAGCCGTATGACTTGAATTTACTGCTTAGCTAAGAAATCCCAAGACTTTGACAAGTTCAAGGAATGGAGGGTCAAGGTAGAAAAGAAGTTGGGAAAAGAGAAAAAGACGTTCTGCACCAACAGAGGGGGAGAGATCGCTTCAGAACTTTTGATGCTTACTGTAAGAAGAATGGGATCAAGAGACAGCTCATTGCAGCACACATAACCCAGTAAAAGGGGGTTGTCGAAAGAAAGAACCATGTGATAGTGAAAATGGGGCAAAAAATTCTGAGGGGGAAGAACCTTCCCAAGGCCTATTGGGATGAAGGGTTCATGCACCCACACATATCTTGAACAGGACAAAGACCAAGGCAGTCAAGATAAGATCCCACATGAAGCCTACTTAGTAATAAATCTTTCATTTCTCATTTGAAAGTTTTCAGCTCTAAAGCATTTGTTTGTGTGCATAAAGATGAGAGGTTAGGTCCTTTTACAGACCCAGGTCGGCCTGGATCTGGTCAGCTGATTTTACAGACCAGGTCAGCCCAGCCAGGAGGGTTGGTTGCCCATTAAAAGGGTCCATATATGGCTCAGTTCATATCCCACTGAAGCCCTTCACTGACGTCATGCAAGAGCAGAACAAAACCAGACTACTTTGCCCTCACACTTCAGATTTGCACAGCCTTTTCTCTGGCTGTCTTTTGCTTAGCAGTTTGCTGGATGTTTGTAGCTCTTTGGAGTGGTTCTTCACTTTGTCGTTAATCCATATCTGAGCATAGTTTTTTTCATCCCGTATGGAATGGATACCTAACGTATGCAAACGTCTGAAAGAAATATGTATGAAATGGGATTCCATACTTGACCTCTTCTTTTTTGGTCAAATGCCCTTGTTTTGACTTCTCTTTCCTTCCACGCTGTTCGTGGAGCCTTTTGCACATGAAGAACCATGGACCAGAACCATGGACCAGTTAACCATCTGGAGCCTTTCGCACTCAAAGAGCCTTTTGCAGCCAGCCATCTGGAGACTGGAAGTTTGCATAGGCTTCTAGTGCTGTGTCCCCCCTGGAGTGTCTTCAGTCCCCTGATTCGACCCTATTGAAGATTCTCTAATCTGTTTATGCTTTAAGATATATATATTTGAAACTTGAAACTTAAACTTGTTAATAAAATTTCCTATACCTTATGTTTTGAAAGTATGAAAACTTTTAGGGCCACGCATGGTTCAGCCAGGGGCATTTTCCATACTTCCATACCCATATATGTATGCCATATGGAAATGTATGGAAAAAACTATGTATCTGAGTACCCGTTGAAATATTTGTGCTGCTCTATCTCTCTGTTCTTTTACAGTTTGTGGGTTCGAATTCAATGTGCCTCTGGAAGTGTTTGGAGAGAGTCACCTAGATCTATCCACTGCAATTGATCATTGGAGATTGAAGCTATCAGCCGGTCATCAATGTCTCAAAGTTCAAACAGTGACATGGCAACAGGCAGAGTATGTATATAAACTTGATTTCTTCAAATCAAGATGTTGATCTTGATTGAAGGTCTTGGAGACTACAATCTCAACATCAGTTTATGTGAATAGTGTGCACATCCTAGAGAATGCTAAAAATGCAGAAGGGGATAAGGGATGGAACCAAAACCCTAACCTTAACCCTAACCCTAACGGGTTACGTGTATATAACACCATTTCTCTTCATTTTTCAATAGAGATGTACATTGTAAGGTTTTGTGGTGTACCCCTCCCTCACTACCTCTCTCCTCTGCACTTTCACATACGCATGACTCCCCCTTGAACTTCGCCGCTGCCCTTGAACACCACACCACAGCAAAAGAAAAGTCTCTAGTTCTGCTACTCAGAAGTATGCTATGTTTCACACTGTTGTGCAAGCTACTCTCTTTTACTAATGCAGAAGTGTGTAGTTCCCAGAGCGAGTGTTTCTTTACTATGCTGAGCTGAATGAATGTACAAGGTTCAAGATTGTACACAAGAGTGGCTGCTTGAAGACCTTCAGAGCTGCTATGGGATCTTTCCTGCTGCTCCCCAAGAGCTGAAATCATTTACTGAGGAAAGACCGAGCTGCCACTCATCTTTCATAGGCCCAGGCCTCGTAGAAGTGAGCCGACCAGTACTAGCAGGCTGGCCTACCCTTCTAGAGGCCTCTGTTGACTACTGCGATTCTCCCCAATGGTCCAGATTGGAGCTAGATGCCCAATCTCAACAATATCCTTGCTTGTTACTCCATTTGTAGAACGATGATGCAAAACTTTTCCCTGGATTTAAAGATCCACCTAGAGTCACAAATGCAATTTCTGGAGACGATTGATTTTGAAATCTACTGGCCTCTTTCCAACTCTAAGCAGAACTCACAAGTGTGCCTTAGCTCATTCACAGCTGCAATCTCATTAGAAAAGCCAGTAGGTAGCTTGTTCGCCATCGTACATATGATGCATTTGACAAATCCTTAAGAGGGTCTGAAGCCACAGAAGTAGATATGCTTGAGCAAAACTGGAAAGTATAATAAAATCATCATTTGTCTACAGTTCCCACAAGACCCAAAGACGTTCAATATATCAAGACTACCGAAATTTCTCCAATAGAAGGAAATGTAGAAAGCAGCAAGTCTCAGTCCATCTCTTGCACAAAACACCAAGACCTCATTCATTTAAAATTGTGACCACGGTGCTAAAATTCTGTCCTTTGGTGCTTTTAATAAAAGGATCAGGCAAGAATAAGAAAGTGAAGCTCAACATGTTGGAAGGCGAACAGCAGATACTGATATTCAGGATGTTGGTCTTCGAGTGCTTTTATCTCACAATGGAAAAATACATTAACTTATGTGTATGGAGCGTTCAGAAACTTACCATCAGAAATGAAGTAAGCCTGGCCAGCAGCAGGAGCTCCTTTTCTTCCCGGAATGTCATCAATTAATCCCATACTTGCAAGCAATTGTGCCTGGACAAGATTGTCCACATACACCCAATCTGTCTTTACCTCAGGGCCTCCAATAAGGAAGAGAAATATACCCTTCTGTGCCAAGCTCAGAAATCTTGGTACATGGTACTCCTCACCAGGTCCATATACAGCTGCAGGTCGGATTGCACAAGTATACAATTTCCGACCATTTTTTACCCTGAGAAACAACAGAAAGGCAAGACTCAGTTACTTAGAGAGAGGAAAAAGAAAGCCACAGCGTTCCGTGTACTTGTGAGAAATTTTAACAATGATTTGTTGAAAGCCATAGGAAATACATTAGCAGAATGTTCCTTTTGTAAAGATTTGATAAGCTCGGACAATGTAGCCACCATCAAATTGTAAAGAAATCGAGTCACAGGTATGGAGAAGCAAACACGTTTTGAAATCGTCTGTTCTACTTTAGAGAACCGGTTAGTTCTTTAATTATGGAGATGGGCTCTTGATTTTACTTCAAAGGACGGCCATTGCTTTTCAAAACTAGCTGTTCAGCCAGGGCTCGGCATCGCCCATAGGAATCCTGATGGCTTTCAATCGGGAAATAATTCATTGCCTCATTGCCATTGTTGATCTGCTGACCGCCGAATACGACGTTGTAACTACTGGTAAATACAAGCCTTTCAACTCCACATTTGATGCAGCTGTCCAAAATGTTGCAAGTCCCAGTCAAGTTCACTTCATCAATTTGCCGCGCTTGAAGCATGTCCTTGCCAGAGATGCCGTGTGAGGCGACATGAAAAACACAATTTGCGCCACGGAGAGCTTTCTCAACTTGGTCCTTTATCTTGATGTCACCTATTCCACCGTGCAGATAGAAGTATCAAATTCCTGCCAAAACGGATGTGACATCGAGCGTGTGCAAAAAAAAAAGGAAACCGATTTCCACACAAATTCTTGCTGAAAGTCCTCACCAGTAATGCAGGTGACACGACTCCTGTTAAGGGTAGCGAGCCAGGGGGAGCTGGAGCGGGAGTCAAAGCATCGAACTTGATGGGCACCACGCTGCATCAATTCGAGGCAGAGGCCAGCACCCACACAGCTGAGGCCTCCGGTGACGACAAAGACGAGGCCTTCGATGCCTTCATGCTCGGAGAGGAGCACCATGGCCGCTGAAGAATCGCTCGAAGAAAAAAAACAGATGGGGCGATCTGATCAGCAATAGCTCACAGTCTCATCTGCTCAAACATCTTGGACTCGGACAAGATGAAGGAATCCCCATCAGATTCGATTCCTGCCAGCTGCCTACTTGACACGTCAGCAGAATCTCCCGCTTTGCCGCCCGCTCGGAGACCTTTCCCCCCCTCAGAGCGGTATGTATATATACCGCCCGGCACCTGCCCAAGCGCGAGAATGCATGGGCAAGGCCTCATTACACACTGTAGGACAAGGTAGGGAGTACATCATGTGCTCGACAGCTCTGCCTTGCTTAACGCTTATGGAGTAGATCGATAGTTGATGTGGGGGGGGAGAATGAGCACGCGCAAGAGAGAGAGAGAGAGAGAGAGAGAGAGAGAGAGTTTATTAAAGTCTTCGGAAGACCGATGGGTCTATGAGACTGTGAAAAACCTAGCATGAGAGAGAGAGAGAGAGATCAAATAGAAAGAGATAATGGAGGGAATGAGTGTCCGGAATTGATTGGGAGGACACTTTTTATGAAAAGAGTTAGTAGAGCGACTGCCTTGCAAGGAAGCACTACATTTATTGCAATTTGCCTACGTGGTTTGGGCAAAGGGCTTGTGGATTGGATGGCGTGGGATATCACGTGATCTACGGGCCTTGAGCAGAGGAGAGTGGCCGGCCATGATGATGAGCGCCTCCCATTTTGCACAACCAAACACTTTGTGCCACGTGGACCCATGTAAGCCATCACCCCTTCCAATAATCGGGCAGGTGCCGGTGTGTAAGCGGCCTTAGCAATTGATTACTAGCTTTTAAGAGGACTTTCCCACCACGACCAGCAAATATGCCAGCATCCGGCATTCAGCGGTATAGCCCAGGGATCATCCCCACGAGTGTGATGATGTGGTGGAGCCTGCAATGGACTAGACCTACAACAATTTCCTTGGACACTTGCATTGGCATACCCAGTGAAAATGATGCCCAAGCTTATTACCTGACCCCATAATGCAAGGGTGGAGAGGGATTTCGCTCATCTCCACTGGTAGTGTAGGTGCTCACTTCCAGTTATAAATGGAAACCTTTCAAGCCCAGTCACCATATGCCAAGCGCGGGAATGCCATGTAAGCTAGGTTTGATTTACATTGACATTTTATATTGTCCAATACTTGATTGTAAACAAAAAAATGTGAGTTTGAGGAATTCATAGGCACTAGCTAGCGTATTAGTAAATATAATCTACCTAGGTTTGTGGTCCCTAGCTATGTTTGCTACTCCATGAACAAGTGCAATGAGCCTAGAAAATTGGTCATCATCATGAAGTGACTTCTGAACCTTAGCCCAAACGTTAGGCTTTTGAGGCATGTATTGCTCGTAGGGCTACATGCATTGACACATCGAATTGTCCACAGTATACGCATAGTTGATTGTGTAGAAAAAACGATTGTACACAAGAGGCCTTCAAAGATTAGTTGGCATATTGTTGTTTATTGTCTCTTTAGGTCCATGGAGCTCTTTTGATTTCTTGTATCCATAGTTTTTTTAAAAGAACTCACCCACTGATTTGGCCCTATCTAGGGGCACTCGCCTTGGGCCTACACTACACGTAGTGAGACTTGAATGCGGGCCGCCCCCTAGTAGGCAGATGCCCTACCATTGGGCTACCGCGGCTTCCACAAGTCTTGTATCCCTAGTTGCATGTTCGGTTGTTCAAGCATTTAGCCTATAAAAATTGGAAATTTTGAAAATGACTTGTGAACTAAGCACTAGAGGGGTGTAAGGGTGACATTGCTCTTTTGTCACATCAACTTGGTCTACATGGCACTTTGGCAAAGTCTTGATGCCTATGGCATGCAAGTTCATCATGGGCTTCTTGTCCAATAGACCATTGAGCTCACCCTGCACACTTGATGCAAGCCCCCGTCAATTAAGTGGACTAATCAAGACACTTTTAAAAAGGGAATCTTTGTAGCTAGTAGGTCACACAAGGCTTTTCATTCTCGCTAAGATAATTCATAAATGCATTGTTCTCGTTTTCCTCTCCATATACAAATAACAATTGACCAAAAGTCTATTAAAATCATTACCATTGAGTTCATTTGGGAGAATACCTCTCGAAATTTGAATCATGAATGATCTTTTAGAGGGCACTCGTTGTTGTGAGGAATGAACCAAGTTCGCACTATTGCATCGAAAAGAACCAGCGAAGGGCTTGGGGCTTCCTCAGAGGGCCTCTCCACATGTCGGCCAATAGCGCTCTCCCAGTGAAAGGCTAGCTGACAGGAATCCCTAGTGGTGCAATGCCCGCCCAACCAAGGGATTTTGAAGGATTCCAGCCCAACACTATTTGAGAGTCCTACATTTGATTCTTCACTTTGAGCAATGGCATTGTGATTTAGGGAGATGGACTGCAACCTACTAGGGAGGTGGAAGCAGGTGAACACCACTGCTATGGTTGAGCTGCTAGATTTAGCACCTTGTCAATGGCTGGGGTCGACAGAGGATACATCCTGACCATCCGATCTCATCACTTTTGTAATGGTGATGTGTGAATTTATGTGCTACCAACTGCTTCCCCCAAAAACCAGCTACTCACGATACGCATGCATGTGATCCCTTACAATGCTGCCACATGTATACCGAGCAGCTACATCAAATCATGGCCCTTAGATATATGAGGATCTATCCCACATTTGATGGCTCACAAGAGGCGCCTCTTTGCATCCTTAGATTTGTGGATAGATCCAATGCTCCATGTGTAGATGGAAAGAGCAATGGCCAGTGCATGGAGCATGATAAAATTCGACAAAAAGTGTGTGCACATGTGGAGAACATTGAACCAAACCAAACCACCAAAAATGGACCACTTAGATTTGTGCCACCAAACCAACCAATCAAAATTTCCCGCATCGATCATGTCGTCTCTCCCATCCATTGATGATCGGTAATCAGCCCCAATCGTAAGTTCTTGATTGAAAATGGGCAAAACTGGCTGTTGCCCTATCGATCGAATGTCGACTTCCCAGTTTCCTCCCAAGAATCTGCTCTCGAAGCTGATTCTCTACTCCATTAGCAGCAGAGTGAGGACGAGTAGCAAAGGATAAGGGGGCGCCACTTACCAATTGCATTTGTACAACATTAGTTTTTAAAGGTATGGCTTTTTTAGGCTTGGCACCTTCTATAAAGTGGGTATTCCCAGAGGTTTACATATGCATATTGAGGTTAGGTGCCTATAATGCATATGTTAAGGGTCAAGAGGTCTACAATGAGTATGCAAAGTTATTTTTCTAGGGTGATATATGCATGTGCCATTGTATATATATATTAAGTGAAACACTGTAAATTTAAACTTGTTAAACCACTCTGCCACTATCTAGGGTTAGGATTGCTCTTAACCCCTACCCCTAGTTTGCAGTTAGCAATTCACCTTTTGACTATAACTTTGGCAAGCATTCACATTACGCCGCTCCGCCCAATACAAAAAGAGTTTCTCCCAACCAAATTGACACACTAACAAGGTGTGTCTCGCTAATATGTGTGTTATGTAGCAGTGAAGCAACCTATTCGAAAGGGATGACCAAGAAGAACACACATGGACGTGAGATATATTTAATTAAATAATAAGACCCATGACTTCTCAACAATGTAAGTTAGCATACTTATGTGTAACATCGTATTCACATGTTCAATCATGCTAATTACACAAACCATGTGTTGCATCATAGTCTATGAATTTGTGGAACTTCATGATGCAATTATGCATGACCTGAAGCCCATGTCAATTTATTCATCATCCTAATTCATGGCAAAACTTACCCTTTGATATGGAGCAACTTAATTGACTTACAAGAATGTAAAGAGACCCATAAAACATATGAGTCATACTAATCATGCAAAAAACAAGATATGGGGCCCAAATGGAGGGCCGACCTTGAGGAGACTTTATTCACTTGCCAAAGATACATCCACTTAGAGCCCTTGATGTCAATCAAGGCACCATTGAAGGGGTTATTATATTTCCTATTTGTTTCATGAAAACATCAAGATCTCAACACGATATTGAAACAACATGGCTATTCTGCCATCAATTCCATGCTCCTTGCAATGCAAAAAACAAGGAGTACTAATAACAATAACTTTTACAACATCTAGGTGCTTAACTAGACTCAAAGAATTTCCAACATGCAAATAGTGTAAAAATGCATGAAAAAGAACCTAGAAAATCCTTGATCTTTTGATGATCATGATCTTCCTAGCTCCAAGGAGAGAAGAAATGACCACAACAAGAAAAAAGTACAAAGGCAATATTGGTGACCGCATGGCTTCAATCTAGGAGCATCAAGATTCGAGCAGTGGCTAGTTTGCCAAAATTCTTATCTTCATCTTAATCTGCCAAAATCCACTATTTTGGGCCTCAAACCCATTTCAAAACTCCACATGGAAATTCAAGTAGAAAAACCAATTTGAAGTGCTTTTCCATTATCTTTTTACCATTATTTCACCTTCTAATCAATTGAATCATGAAAATTATAGTGCATCAAAATCATAGCCTACTGAAAAGTCTACAACTTCCTCTTATAGAAGGATCTACAAGTACTCATCTTGGGGGATCTACAAGTACTCATCTTGGGGGGTTCACATAGAAAAAATGTGACTCATGTGATTTAAAATCATATTTGCAATAGAATATATTTACACAGAAGTATTATAAAAAACATTTTTAAAAAAATTACAAATGTGTATAGTCTTTTTCATCATATAGTATTAACAAATAAGGGATTTAAAGCTTAGGCCTTGAATGCATGTAATATATAGGGTTCACATATAGTGACCACCAGAGTTCCTCACATAGACCACCTTCAAAATGAAATGTCTTCCCATACATATTTGCCTTCCCAAAAAGGGCTATATAAATGTTTGGATGACAAAATTATTATTAAAAAATCATAAACAGCATAACATAGAAAAGCAATAGAAAGAAATGAGGTGAGGATTCATAGTGCCACTACTCCTTTTCCACAACTTGGTAATGATAGATGTGTGAGCATAGATCTTGGATTGAGCCTTCTACAAGAAACAAGGTTTGCATGTGTTTTTCTTGCGTTTTTACTCTTAAGTCAGGCTGCAAGTTATGTTGTGGTGAAGATCTTGTTGACTTAAGAGGCATTTCAAAAACGTATCAAAGCTGATACATTTCTTGCAGACCCATGAATTGAAATTATTCAGCCTTTGGCTCATAACAGTCTCATAAGGCTTGGAGCATATACTTTTGAATCAAGCCATGATTTTATCATGTACTTTGTGAATGAGTCATGAAATGTAATCATTTAGGGTTTAAAGTTCATGTAATTATGCAAGGTTTAGGTTTCATGTATTTATCACTATGTTTGACATGAAATCCCCATGATTGAATTGTCCAACACATTAGTAGTAGTCACAAAGTACCAAAACTGGGGTGCTTAGCTTCAAAAGTATGTTGCCCTTTGGGTAGCCATGGATACAACAAGTTGATGTCAATGGGAGGCTGCTCAGGGTTGGTAAGCCAGTCCATGGTCCATGCTTCGGCCATTGGGTCTTCATGACACTCGGTGATGTCCAATGCTCTTGCTAAATTCATTGTGTAGTGTTGGACCTCGGTCACCCTTTCCTGCCACTTAGTGCCTGGATCCTTACATAAGTCTTGTATATTATTATGCATCACTACTGACTCAGTACTATGAATGTTAATAAGCTTCTCAAGCTCCCACAAAAGGTTAGTGCAATAAGAAGGAAGCTCGAGCATTGTAGGCTTGGGCAATTGGCAAATTCGAGCAACGATCACAATGCTCCATCTTAAAAATGTTGGCCGTGCTCTTTGACATATGGTTGAAGGCTTTAATTGCTCAATCGTATACCGATATATGGGCTACACTAACTTGAGGACACCTTGATACAGTGTGGGGCTGCAATGAACTTCATTTCTTTCATTTGCCAATAGACCAGATATTGTATAGGCATCTCCTCCCGCTGACCCGGAATCGACGCAAAACTTTTGAAACTCAGATGGCTACAAGGAGATCCTCTGTGGGGCAAAATGGGTTCGGCCTCCACTTCATAAGTGTCCGCCAAATTCTAAACTTGTACCACATCTCAAAATTGCAGTATGTCTGTGTCGCTGCACTCTGGTCAGCTGGCTAGATTGAGAATTAGGAGAGCTTGGACCATGATTCCCCTTTGTTTGTGAGCCACTTCTGCCTTAGGTTGCTTTCTGCTCTGAGGTGCCCACTTGGTGTCCTGGGCTATGATAGTTCGTGCACACCAGCCTCACCATTTGATCCATCATGGTGTGGTGGTTGTTGGCAAGGCAGCTTGTTGGGATGTTTGTCGGGAGCCTAAAGGAGATGGACTAGTTTTGCTAGAGTTGGGCGTATGGCTATAGCTTGGATTGTAGGAATGCATTCTCCTCCTTGAGATCCTCGTTCTCAAGAGCAGCTTGTCATAGCCAAGCATTCTCCTTTTTTAGTACTTCCATCTGGGTCGAGCTGCTTGGTGTTGCTTGGGTCAAACATTTATTGTAGGCTCTTCAGTGCATGCATCAATCGAATATTCTTTCTCATGGTGGCAGCGAGCACTTTAAGTCTTTCTACTTCACATTGCACATTGCCAAAGTCTGTCTTGAGCTCACATGGGCGTGTTGCTGCTGGGAGTAGTTTTGGACCACCTTGTCGTAGACTTCATTTTTGCTGTCCAGTTGCTCTTGGAGAGACTTGCACTCTACCATCAAGTCAGCCTCCACCCGTCTCATACTTGTTGTCTTGCTCCTCATCATTTCCTCTTGGTATTTTGTCTGTAAGAAAAGGTTATGCTCAAGTACCTGGGAAGGGAGGAAATGGTTGGCTAAAAAAACTAAGGCCTGGGTCATGTGCTCCATATTCTCTCCTAGAACTTGCCATTGGCACTCGGTGGTAGCTTGATCCTCACGATCATCTTGAGTTAGCATTGGATATAAGGGGAATGGGTTGGCACGAGGCAGGCTTCATAGAGGTAAGGGAGGCAAGGGCAAGGTAATGGTAGTGATCCAAGTCGTACCACCCCTTTGATGCTCAATTTGCTGCTTGGTGGGCTTCTATGAGAGCTCGGCATTGCCCTTAACTTCTTCAGCCTCCCTTTGTTCCTTGGGTGTGACCTCTTCTTCCCATTGTTTGAGTGTTCCACTACCTTCTGCTCCCTTAGCAAATAGCGCTTTTCTTCAGCCCTATGAACTCTGACAAAAACCTGCATGATGTCCTTGGGAGGAAGAATAGCTACCATCATCAAAATAGACATCGCAGCATTTGGCATCGGCAAGCTTCCCAAGATTGGAATAGTAAAAATGTCTAGTTTATTCATCATAGAGATGTTTACATTTATTTAATAGCTTCATGTTCTCTATGGCCCCATAAGCTTGCTTATCTCATTCTACATGTTGCAACCCAACCTGTTAACTTCCTATTCATGACTTCCAAGTAGCACATCTCCTTGTCTTCATCACAAGATGAACTCTTTTTTCAATTCTTGATTCTTTTTCCTTCTCACTTTGAGAGTCTTGCTTGTTGGTAAACAGCTATAAACCAGTCAAAAATTTTGTGTAGTGCATGTTATGGGTGATGGCACTGCCATTCTTTGAATTCTTGAAGTATGATGCCTTTTCTTTATAGTGTGATTTCTCCATGTCTTGATTATTACAAATGGATAAAGGCTTGCATTTCTCCACAAACTATGATGTGTGTGCATAAAGAATATGTTGTAAACATGAATGTGATGCTAGCAACATTGTAGTATGAGGAGGATTACCATCTAATTGCATAATATTTGACTGTTTTCTATGCTTTTATCATCAACAATGATAAATTCTTGCAACGCTAGCATACATATTTCATTGCATCAACTTCACTTTGTGTGTAGCATGATTGGTAATGCAAATGCAAAATGTTTTCTAGTTTTCCCAACCTAGGATGCTATGAGACAAGGTATTTGCTTTGGCATTATCACTGGATAAGAATCTCCTTCCCAAAGTACATATGTGTACTCTCCAATGGAATTAGCAAAATGGGATCCCACTTAGGATCTAGTTTGTCACAATCAAGGGCTACCCTTTGGATTCGGATTCAAGAGAGAATGCCATTTTTCCATTGTAAGCTTTCCTTTTGTACCCTTTGAGAGTGGGTATAGTACAAGCATGTGTATTTTATATTTGCATCTATTATCACAAGCACTTGACTATCTTCAAATCACTTGCAAGATGCCATTCAACTTGAAATGTTCCATGCCCATTTCTAATCATGGTTGCCCTTTCTTTTATCTAATTGATGGGATGTGGGTTTTGTCTAGAACCCAATTCAATGTCTCCTTGACTCTTTTCAAGTCTCAATAAATTTTGCACGACTTCCTCAACCCCTTGACTAAAGCGCAAGCCTTTGTTCATAAATTTGTAGATGGCTACCCTTCCTAGCTTGTCCCGAGCTTACCATTGCACTCTATTATGCGGACAAGAAACTTGTAGGATACATTAAACCAAACTAAGAAGAGTACAATGCAAAAGTGAAAGTTGTCTTTATGATCTTCTCTCATTCCATAGAATTCAACCATGGAGCTTTTCAATTCTTGAAGCATTTCTCTGGCAAGATTGTTTATTTACTACCAAGTAAGCTAAGATGCTGGTAGTGGCACTACAGACTTTGCATACTTTTCTATAATATTAGACCTAAGAATTTTGAATACAATTGTGCAAGCTCCATGGCTTATACGAGCAGCATCACAAGCTCCAAGCATCTCCTTTGCATCCACACTGCCATTGAAGCCCTTGATCACCAATTGGGCAATTGGCACATGGAGGCCTTTGCGTGTGTGGAAGACTTGACAACACCCCTTTGCATAGTGAAAAGACAAAAGAGTGAAGCTAGACAATGGAACATGATTAATTGCATTAATGCAAAAGTTTGTACAAGTCGACGAAATCCCTGTTTATTAAGGAAACCAGTAGTGGGAAATTTTGTAGAAATGATTGTGGAAACTGTAAAGAAATTGAGCTCGGATAAGTCTTGGCAAGCATCACTTTTATTGAAGAGGGGAGTCTACCAACCTGCCACCATCCAACCAGAAAACATGGTAAGAACCAACTTAACTTTGATTGGGAAGAAAGGTGTCATAAACGCCCCTCCCTTGTCATCAGGGTCACAATAAAAAATAGCTTAATCAAGACTTAAACAGCTCGTTGGGTGTTAAAGTGTGTAGAAAGGTGGGTTTTATAACTAGTGGAGTGGGGCACGAGTCAACTGCAATGAATATGCTAAGGTAAATTGACTTGGGGAAAAAACCAAAGGGGAAGGGGAAATATACTAAAAATTTGATTAAAGTATTGAGAGCCTGGAAGGTGGGAGGTTATATTTAAATGTGAAGGAAGAAATATACATATAAAAGGGAGGGGGAGGGGTCTTAATAAATGAAGAAGGGGGGGGAGGGGAGGGGATAAAGAAGAGCACTGACCTACGAGTCCTTTACATGGCTAAAGGCATAAAGGTCAAAAAATAATAAAGGATCAAAGCTCAAAGCGGAAGGCAAAGGAACACATTATTGACCATGGCTAGACTATGCAAAACTGTTGGAGAAGGTACGGGGAGTGACGGGCATGCGGGTCATGAGTTCGCAAAAAGTTTGTGTCAGCAACAAGTAAAGGCTACTCAGGATACACACGATTGGGGAAGAGGTTTAGCACTACAGACTACTGACGGTACACACTGTGAGGTGCACGATCAAGGCCAGATCAAAAACCAAGATGGGGGGGGAAAAAACGAAAGCCGACGAGGATCAATGGGAGAAGAGAACCATGCAATCGAATAATGGTGAGGCACTAAGGGTATTAGAGGTGTGTAAGAGACGGGGGACATGATGGTATTTAAGTAGGAAAGGAGGGCTAGTCAAAGAGTCGGGGAGGTTAGAAAACAGGGAGAGAGGAGTTCTAAGGGATGGGAAAGCATGTAGGTAGTCAAGGGTCAATAATGTAGAACGGTGGAAAGACATTAGGAAAATAATTATAAATAAAGGAAGAGTAAGAGATAGAAAGAGAGAGAGAGAGAGAGAGAGAGAGAGAGAGAGAAGGGAACATTTAGTGGAAAGCAAAGGGGAAAATGAGGAAAAATTAGGTGTAGTAGGGATAAATTAACAAAAATGGAAAATTTTGGAAAATAAAGAAAAAATAAGAAAATATAATAAATAATTTTTTAGGAAATTTGAGAAAAATAAGGAAATCCAAGATACAAGAAGGGGGATAAATAATCAAAATTTTATTTTGAGAATTTAGAAAAGTAGAGAGAGAGAGAGAGAGAGAGAGAGAGAGAGAGAGAGAGAGAGAATGTAAGGGGAAAAAAGGCAAAATCTTAGAAAACTATTTAGGAAAAAATTAAAAAGTAGAAAAATTTAGAAATAATGGAAATAATAGGGAGAATTAGGAAATAATTAGCGGAATTAGGAAAAAATATAGGAAGAATTAGGGGAAAATAGGGGAGAATAGAAAAAATTAGGAGAAAACTATGAAAATTAAAAAATGTGCTAGAGTGGGGTAAACTGAGAGGTTTTAGGGGAGTTTAGGAGAAAGAGAGGGGAGAAAAGAGTAGAGAGAGAGTGAGGGGAAAAATCTAGAGAGAGGGAGAAAGGGGGAAAGGCAATATAAAAGGGTTTTCAAGCGATTATAAAGGGAAGAAAAGTAATTAGTATGTTCAAGAAGAAAAAAGAGGATTGTGTGTGTGTGTGTGTATGTGTGCGCATTTCAAGATAAACATCATCCATCTTAGACTTATCAGTCAAGACAGTACATGATAGTATAATGTTTACATGGAGGAATTGAAAATATATTCAATTTGCTAAATTATAAATACCGAATGATATTGAAGTCACTTGCATCCATCAATAACAAGGACAAGTTAGAATAAGGATCCTTGTGGGACTATAGGCTTCAAAGCATAGCTCCACTTGTTATCGATGTCACAACATCATAAGCCATTTATAATGGTAAGTAATGTCAACCTTGGGTGGTGTATCATTTGGCACCCCCACATTTGAGTCACAGGTATCTATATGCTCCATGTGTATGCACTCTTTTTGAGCTGTCAATTTAAGTATGGTGCTCTCTCCCAAAAACAATGGTCAACATGTCAATAATTCAAGAAATAAAACTACGATTAGGACATTATAGGCTTAAGTCCCTATGTGGGAGTCATAGTAGTCTTTCCTTAAATGCCTCCATATACTAAGGTAGTTCTCTTTATTACCTTCACAAAGGCAAGAAGACAAAGACTTGTCCAAGTCATCCATACTATATACTACACACATACAATATCTGATATTAAAACCATGTTAGGATAAATTTCCCATATACAAGGTGTACCATAGCCAATCCTTTAAGGATGGTAAGATAGATCGTAAAGTTACTATCGACAAAATGCCACATATTGATGTGTATAGAAAGTGTTTTAATAAAGAAAATCATAGTTTTTGTGAAGTAGATCTGAACACTCATCATTTGCTCAGTATTGCTTATCATGCAAAGTCCTTCACCCCGTGCTTTTAATAGTGAGTATGCCAGCACTGATAATTGCCCATCCAGGGAATGAAGCATGTAAATTTGTGGACTATCTTCCATGATGTATGTCACAATTAGAAGGAGCAAGTGATGTCATAGTAGTAATTATCTACTTTAGTCCCGCATCATAGTAAGAGCAAAATAGCTATAAGAGTCGGCATTCAATTATGTTGTAAGGTCTTACCCTCTAAGAGCCAGTTATGAGTTGTATTTCTAGCCAACCGATGAGTGATGACTCAGTAGTGTATGGCAGTACTAGGCCTTTCTGTATGTTCTCTTTTTTGGATAATATCATGTTTTGGTAGACATGTAAGCACTCCACCTTCACTATTGGTGCCAAGTGAAGAGGCGTTTAGTCAATCAAACTGGCTCTATATTAGCAACCAATAGCATAGAATCTCGACAAAATGCAACTATTACTTACTATTATCATGGTGGCAATCACAACGATAGTGGATAGCAAAGGCTACGTGCATGAAACAAGCTTTACTCTATGAAAGTCTTACCCAAGTATATCCAGTAAAAAAATTGCTTGCTATTCCAATGAAAATGGGGGGGGGGGGGGAGGGATTAGGGGAAATTTAGGGGAACATAGGGAAATAGAAATTAGGAAATTAGGGAAATAAGGAAAGTAGAAAAAATAGGGAAATATAGGGGAGTTTGGGGAAATTCAGGGGAATATAAGGAAATAAATAGGGAAAATTAGAGAAATAGGAAAAATAGGGAAAAAATAGGAAAAAGGGTTAGAAAAAATAGGAAAGTGGGGTAAATAGAAAAAATAGGAGAATAGGGAAGAAAGGAATATAGGGAAAAAATTAATAGGGGGTAGGAAGTTAGGGGAAATTTTAGGGGGAATTAGGGAAATTGGGGAGTGTAAATGAGAGAGAAGGAACTAAGAGTGTAACAGTAAGGGGGGGGAAGGGAAAAATGTAAAGTAAATGTTAAGGACAAAATGAATAGGAAGTGTGTGTGTGTGTGTGTGTGCATCCTATCAAACAATATAGAGTACTATACTATTGGATCAATTTACAATGTATCTATAAACTAAATGCAACCATATACCATTGCCCTTAACATCACACAAGTAAGAGTAATCCATTACTATTCCACCCCTTCTAACAACGTGTCAAAGTGGGAGTCAATTTACATACATTCATATCAGTAAAATGTAAAAAGTATAATAATAGTCATGACTAGTCTCCAAGAGATAGTTCAATCCTTTTTTATAGTAGTTGGAGATGATCAGCCATAGATTGCTCCTCGAAGTTGCCGATGTCATATCTTTAATCTTCATAATCACACCGAAGATTTTTCAATGCAAAGCTGATAGAGAGTATGTCAACTCACCTGGCACCATCACAACCAAACAAATTTTAGCACAAATCATTTGAATTGTGGAAGCCAGGCTTCACTGTTGCTAGCATACAGGTGGTATCCATCACTCAATCAAGATTAGCATTGATCAAATCTTGGCATATTAATATTTCAAACGTAATCATATATTTGCATTTATAAAGTAAATGAGTTGCTTCTATAAAAAATGCTAGAGGAATTCTAAAGGCTTTTATAATCCATATTAAACTAGTCAAAGGGCATAAGGGCCAAAACCATGTCCGTATGCCTTCCAAGGAATCCAAATATCCTCCTGCATGGAAAAAATGGGAAAGGGCTTAAAGAACTACAATATGAGAGATATACATATGGGCAATTCAACTAAATGAAGGGATTACCCAAGAATCAAAATAAATAGTATGCATATAACTTGCATGTAGACTGAGTTATATCATAATGTTTCCTTATGATGAACAAAGATTAAGTAATGAGATCATAGACTTAGGAATCTAGAAATAAACCAAAGAGTGATCCAAGCCCAAGATCCGTGTACATAGATTCTACAATCTCAACACATATACTCCTATTGATGAAGCTTGAAGAAAGTCATCAACAATGTATAATGGAGTTTTTCCATTCCAACAATGACGTATGTCAAGATATCACCAAGGTCCAAAAATTTAAAAGGCTATTATATTGCCTCAGCCAGTGCCTATATAAGGGTAGCATTGCAAGGCATCCAAGACTAAGATCAACAAAAGCACGTGCCAATACAAGTACATCCAATAGAAGCGGTAGTTTCCTATGCAACTAGCATAAGTACAACCAGTAGGAGCAGTCATTTCTTGTGCACCCAGTAGCAGTAACATTTTCTTATGTAGCTAGGAGAAGGAGCATTTCCTTGGGCAACTATGGAGATGGGGAATAGGAGCAATATGCTTCTCACCATCTCCACCATCTTTAGCAATAAGCACCCAAGTTGAGTTTGATAAAGTGAGAGAGAGAGAGAGAGAGAGAGAGAGAGAGATGCATAGGATATCACTACCTATACACTCTATTGTATTGAACATAAACATGAATATATACATGATAACCCCTTAGGGTTAGGGTTAGGGTTTGCCCCTAAGGCCCTATCTAGATGGTGCAATTTACACCATGATTAACACCCCCTCTTAAATTGCACTAGATAAGTAGAGGGTGCATGTACAATAACTTGTTGTGGATTTTGTTTGGTGCATATGATAGCATCTAGAACTTGGAAAATAATATTGAAAGAATTTGAGTAGTATGTGCATGTGTGAGCACAATGATGACTAGTAGTATGTGCATGTGTGAGCACAATGATGACTATGTAGCAGAAGCCTATACAATGAGTACAACTTATGAGCCTATACATAAGGTGCATTTTCCCCTCTTAAGTTGTTGGTCATCCTTTGCCTTTGGGAATAAAAAACAGAAGATAGACTGAAGGGATGAGGAACGAAAGACAAAAAGTAAAATGCCCACCTAGCTGGTCGCTCAAAAGATGACTACATGAAGAACTGTGTGTATGGCTACATGCTAAACATGTCATGAGTAACTATGGACTATGTAGATACTCTAGAGAAGAGGCATCCGGATGTGAAGCTAGCTGATGTAGCTATGGAGAAGGAATCTGGTAGGTTGTAATAACGAGGGTGTCACCAACCCAAAAGAACTGACAACAATGTTGGAGGTATGCTATAGTAGAGTAATCTCTATCATATGATGTAGGGTCATAGAAGACTGCATAGTCGGTGTGCACAAAGTGATATAGGGGCTGAAAGTCTAGGGCTGAAGGTGCAGGTATGATCTCTGCTTTGCTAAAGAAGGGGCCCGTAAAACTGACAACGCATGGTGGCTTGTCAAACCTGTATGCTCAATTATCATGAGTTGAAGGTGATCTTATGTGTGCATGGCTAAACATCCATAGGCATGGGATGTAGCATGTGTCATAGGCTCAAGGTGGAGCTGATAGAATAAAGGCCTAGAAGCCTAAAATAAAACTAATAATGCATAAGATATCCCTGGGGCATAGGAGGTTGCCAAATGCTAATGTAGGTATTGATATGAAGTCTTGGAAAATCACTAACTTGCATCGGGTATGGACTATATACAATAGCCATAAGTGCATGCTGAAACACTAAGGTTCCCCAAGTTGCACTATGACTAAACTTGATCATGTCCACTACATTGGGGCAAGACTGCACTGGTGCATAAATATCATCATGCTAAGGAATGATTTGTTGATTGAAAGAGGTGGTGATCATTGGATCCAAGTACAATGCAATGTGGCATGACTGAGCCAATGTTGGAATGTCATGAAGATTGATCTGCTGATCTGCACTACTAATGGAAACTATGTCCAAGGTATGCTCTATGTTAGAGGTGAAAGCATCAGTGATAGGTGTTGGAATGGAATCACTTGAAGAGCTAAATGCACTGTTGTTGGAGATGTGAGTGCCTTGTATTGAGGACTTACCTGCTGAATAACTACATGATCATAACTAAACTCCTGCTGTGTATCTGCATCATTTGGTGTGACAATAAATGGAGTTATATCCATGCATGAATGCGATGATTGTACACCACTAGAATTAGACTGTGCTGATGTAGCTAGGAGTGACTTGTGTTGAGGCTTACTGCCAAATGTGCCTCATGCTGAGGGCTTACCAAGAAATGTTCATTATCAGAAACTGTGGCTTGATCCATGCTAACATGTGGTAAATCTGTGTCTGATCTCTCAAGACCAATGAGGCTCAAGCCTATGTCACAAAATGGTACATACCCTGTGGCATGAATGGTCAAAATAGATTCTCTTTCCACTCATGGATCTCATCTAGAGTCATTTCTATTGTCTCATCCACTATGTGATGTGCATAATCGATGCTAGAGGCAGTCTAGTGCTTTGTGCAAGAAGCTTACATGTGTACTGACGAGAGTGTCTACCCATGAGAACATTGTATGAAAGCTACCACAATTGGGGGACTGAACTATCAAAACCAAGTCATGGTGGAAGAACTGCATGAATGCCAACGATCAAGCCTATAAAATAAAGATAAAAACTGTGTATTGGGAGTAGCCAAGAGGCTATATGAAACTTATGTGTTTGCATGTAGGAACCAATGCCAAAAAATAGTCAATGAAAATGATTGTATATGGGTGGCATATGTGCATGCAAGAAGATTGCAACAACCCTAAATCCAAGAGGAGGGGATAACTCTACCAAGTGTCATAAATCATGATGAACTATTGAATGCCATGAGAACTAAACTGGTGTCAAATGTGTGAGTGTGTACACCGAGGATAGATTTTATAAGACTGATGCAGGTGGGAATCGGGTAATGTGGAAATGGTTTACTTGGCTTGGTGGGTTGAATCTCCTCTAAGGATATGCTAGACTACACAGAAAAGCACAAAATGCAACAAATGAATTTTATCTCATTCATCTTTATCTGCTGGGTACGCTATAATGGATTGGGAGGTGGCTCTGATGATGAGGATTTCATATTTTTGACTATCAAAAAGTCAAACTATAGATATAAGGTGCTCATAGCATAGAGCACGATCTCACAATCATTTTTTCTTTTTGGATCACGTCCAAATTCCACCTGGATCAAAAGTTATGGCTCCTGGAAGGATGGCCAAAAAGAGAGTGATAAAAAAGGATGATGTGGATGGAGGGTGATGTGGTAGTGTGACATGGCATTGGTGATCACATGCTGCTTAGAAAGCTGTGCCTATGTGGTACTATGTAGTGACATGGCATGATGATGTGTATGTTGATTGGGTAGCTACTGACATGGCACAGATGCTAATGTGGTGCACATCACATGGATTACTAATGTGGCTATTAACACATGGATGGATGAGGTGGCATAATTATGTGGCTTGATTATGTGTCACATGTGATGTGGCACAAGGGCCAATGTTGCTGATGTGGCAGTTTGCTAGCTATGATGATGTGGTAGTCACATAAGACTCGCTGACGTGGTACATTGACATGGAGGTGCTGATGTGGCAATTATATAAGAAGTGCCATGTGGCACCTCGCTAACTTAACCCAAGCAGGTAGCTAGTGGCCAACCAACCATGGTCCAACCCTATCCGCCACATGGTTCTTAGAGGTGGATTGGAATCTTTTGGAAATACCGCCATGATAAAGTGGGGAGTGATAACACTTTAGGTCCATGAGCAACAATTATGACATGAGAGCTTGATTTCTAGCTAGAGCACCACCTTATCTAATCAAGGCTAATGGAATGGCATAAAGACAAGAGGCAAGAAGAATGAAAATGTTTAACCATAATCTCCTTTTCTCTTAAAGAAATTTCTCATAATACCATCCCTTTGGCCACCCTGAGGTGGGAGAACTAAGTCGCCCAATGGTTCGATTGGTTCAATGGTGGTACATGCGTATCAAAATAAGAGCATTCAAAGAGTCCTTAGTGTCCCATGCAGTGTAAGATGTTAAAGCAAAACATCGAAGAAGAATATACAACTCATCAAATGCAAGACAGAATCATGCAAGGTAGCATGCAACCCCTCATAGACAAGGGCACGTATGGGTGGCTGCCTTATCATGACCTTGTTGTTAGAGCCCATTGTCCTTGCTTTTGTAATGATAGTAGAAAGATTGTCTTTTGATTTCTTGGGACCAAAGCTCTTCGAATGACCTCAGCTATGTCCAAGAGAAATAAACTTGGAGAAGCATTTTCTCATTTGTACTACAACTCATGGCCATTATACATTGGCTTTACTGCAAATCACATAACTAAAATTACAAAGAAATTGTGAAACTTATGCATGGTCATCCACATTGGAAGAGTCTACACTAAGTATCACTCTCCACTTTATTAGGTGCTCTGTACAAGAGGTTTACCCATGTACCGTGAGAGTGTCTACCTGAGAATACAGTGTGAGAGCTGCCATTGTGGGGCTAATTCTTAAGCTACTGCTGCTGGGGGCTTATGCTAAACTAGTAAATTTGAACCAAGTCATGTGATGGAAGAACAACTATGTGCCAAGGATCAAGCCTATAATGAAGTGATGACAACTGTGTGTCAGGAGTAGCCAAGAGGTTGTACAAGTCCAATGTATGTGTGTAGGAACCAATGCCAAAAAATAGTCAATGGCTATGACTTTACATGGGTGACATGTGTGTGCACAAGAAGAATGCAACAGTCCTGAATCTGAGAGGAAGATGACTCTACCAAGTGTCACACTGAAGTGTTGAACTACCAAATGCCAAGAGATTGAGTTGGATGCATCGACTTATTTGTTGATATCTAGACAATTATACCGAATCGGTAAGGATGGCATAGTGCACCACTGTATCAGTGAGAATAAATTCATCGCGGTGTTGGAAGAAGCCCAATGTAGCATGCAATGGTTATCTGATCGTGTAACTCACAGCAAGACCTTCTTTAAACCTTTAGCGAGGAATGAGCATTGTTTACCATAGAGAGAGAAATGAGATGAGGGTAGAGAGAGAGTAGCATCGATAACCGATTGGGTCCTTGTACCCACTAAGGGCCCCCTCCCCCAATTAGGGCAGAATTTGCCTTATACTTGGAGAACTGAGAAATATAAAGAACATTCTTCGAGAGAGAACGGAACATGCTTCTGAAGAGCTCACTGTGCACATCTATAGCAGACCCAAGGACCTAAGAGGCAACACCGACCAATACCGAGACCTTGATGCTGTCCACATTGACGATGTAGGATGCTTCTGCAAGGCAAGGAAGAGGCTTGTGTTGTCTACTGGAATGCAGGGTTACTGTGTGAGTGAGAGAGTGAAAACTAGAAGTGATAGATCCTATGAGAAAACTGAGAGATAACTGAAATATAGAGCTGAGAGTGAGCTATGTAAACTATAAAAGAGAGCTAAGAAAACTAAGGAAACAGTGTCCAAAGACTGAGGCTAGAGCAGGGCCAGATCTAAGGATCTCAGGGGCTACACAGGAGGTTGAAGTGGAGCTATAGGAGGACTGAAGGCAAGAGCAAACTAAACGAGAAAATAGGGTAGCCAAGGGCCCCTTTTATAGGGCTGGACTAAGCCAACCCAGTCTGTAAACAGACCAACTCGAGCATTGCAAGAGGACACTTCGCAGGAGAGCTCACAAGCCATAAGGTGCTACAAGCCAAACTATGGTGGCCCACTCTCTTTATAGATGCGATGGAATTTGCCAAGCACTATGGCCCCTATCAAAGCACTTCCATACCCCACAAAAAAGACTATATTCTCTAATGAGAGTCCTTACAGACCAACCCTTTGAAAAATGGGGCATCGATTTCATAAGATTGATCAGTCTAATGGCAAAAGGGAGACAAGCCCAATACATCATTGTGGCAACCGACTACTTACCAAGTGGGCAGAGCCTAGGCAACCAAGAAGGCTGACACATGAGGGATAGCCAAATTCCTTTATGAATGGCCATATCATGCTTCAGCCTTCCACTAGAAATTGTGAGTAGCTGAGGGACTCACTTTATAAATGAAATGATTCACATCTAATGAGTGAGTTCCTAATGAAATGATTCACATCTAACGAGTGAGTTCCTAATAGTCCATAGAAAGTCCACTCTATACTACCCCAGAGCAAACAGCGATCAGGAGGTGGTTCCGATGATGAAGATTGAATTATGCTGACTTGTACATAATCCAAAGTGGATATTTGAGGTGCTCACCATGTAGAGCACAATTTGACGATCATTTTTGCTTTTTGGATGACCTCAAAATTCCCTTTGGATCAAAAGTTATGGGCATTTGAAAATTTGCACCACCATACTATGTCCAAGGAAGGGGTCCAAATTGATGATGTGGCACATGAGGTGGTGGTAGTGCAAGGTCACATGCAGAGAGCAAAAGTTTGCCTATGAAGAGAACTATGCTTGGTTGGCACTTTGCCATGTGGCAGTGCTGATGATGTGGCTGTTGAGTTGTCTATGATGACATGGCTACTGTGATTGGAGGCCAGTGATGTGGCATTTGTCTATGATGACATGGACTACCTTTGTGGTAGTGCTAATGTGGATTGCCAATGTGGCAGTGATGACATGGCATAAGATAAGGTTGGTGATGTGGCAATCTTGGAGAAAGTTGCCATGTGGAAATCAATGATGATGATGTGGCTACCTACATGGCAAATGAGTCCACGTGGGATAGGGTGACCTAGACCAAGCTTAGGTAAGGTTTTTAACACTTGTCACAAAACTATGGTGATAAGCTGCATTGTCGAAATCTTTGTAGATTTGTCAAAATCTATGGAAGATTCCATTAGGACAGTCGACTATGGTAGATGAGGTTTGGAGTGGTAGATGGCATAGGAGCTTGAGTGTTGTTGAGTCAACCCTAATAGCTGAGAATTTGTTGGAGTATGGTCTCGAGAGAGCCGCTTGCTCATGTTGGAGCCAAAATGGTGTTAGAGGTCCGTGTGAGGTCACGAATGTAGCAAGTGGAGTCGTTGAAAGCTAGAGCTCATGGAGCAGTCATGAAGGCATCATTTGAAGTGCTTATTGGAGGAGCTTTATGGCGTTGTTGTTGAGTCGTCCTTGTACCAAAGCAAAGAGTCGATCAATTGCTTACATGGCTAAAGCGTAGAAATAGCTTGACAGTAGCTGTGGGGTCATTCATCTGGGAGCCAATGTTTGTTGTTTATCAACAGAAGTGCAAATGTTGTCTGTGTGCTTGAGGTCATCATTGATGGCCACCTCTGTGAGTGCGTAGCTAGTAGTCGGGGCTTTAGGTAGGAATTGGCTAAGCCATGCACTAGAGCTAGGGAGTCGGACAATCTCCTCTGCTGATTGTGGGTTGGGTTGATTACCAATTAACTCGCCAGTGAAGTTGTTGCATGGGCATCACGTAGAGGCTTCAATTGAAGTTATTGCATAGAGGCTACCAGGAAAGTCACCAGTAGAGGCTTCTATGGTAGAAGTTGTTGCATAGAGAGCTTCTTGAAGATATTGTTTTCTCTATGTGAGTCCATTGGTTGAGTCGCCCTGTGTTGCTTGTCGACACATAAAGCCACTGGGCTTCTTTACCAGTAGAGCGATTGGATGCGCGTTTGCTAGAGGAGCCATCGTTGTTGAAGCACCATTTGTGTTGAGGCATGACTATTGGCCCTCGGGTCTTGTTAGAGTCATGCTGCTAGACTCTATTGATGGCAATAGTGAGTCCCGTGCTGGTACTCATTAGAACTCACCTTCTTTGCTGTCTTAGAGTCACTTTGTGCTTGCATGTGGGCTTGCTGGCCAATCAAGTACGTCATTGGAGGTGCTTGAGGCTTGTAGGAGGGCGACTCGTTTGATTGCTTGATACTATAAGGTCTAGAAGTAAGCTACCTTGCCTTGGGGCTTGTAGGAGCGCGACTCATTTGATTGCTTACTACTATAGGTCTAGAAGTAAGCTGCCTTGCTTTGGGGTTGAACAGAATTTGATGCCTGCTGCTTTAGGGTTTGCCTTACATAGCAACTCTGTAGTAGTAGAGTCTATTGTCTGATATGAAGACCACCTTCCACTGAGAAGGATGAACCTGAGGATCGACCTTAGAAACTAAGTAATCTTTGACCTTAGAGAAACTTCCTCACAAAACTCATAACACAGTGAGAAACTAAAATTTGTCCATAGCTCTGGATGAGGAGCTTTTTGAAGCAAAATGAAGAGTGAAAGGAGCTCTACAAGTAGAATGCTAAAAGAGAAGAAGATTACTCAAATGGAGGGCGTGTTTCCTTGACTACAACAAGGGCTTCACTCTCTCAACAAAAATTCTCTCTCGAAGGATGAACCTAACAAATCTCGCTCTTGGAGGAGGAGGATGCCTTGTGGAAGGAAGGCTTAATGCCTTAACAACAAGCAAGGGCTTGGGAGCACCTGGTGCTCTAATACCATGATAAAGTGGGGGGTGAGAGAGAGAGAGAGAGAGAGAGGAGTGCACACTATGTTGTATTGAACATAAGCATGAATATATATATATATATATATATGAGAACCCTTAGGGTTAGGGTTAGGGTTTTTCCCTAATGCCCTATCTAGATGGTGCAATTTACACCATCCTTAACACCCCCTCTGGATTGAACCTCTCTCTAATACTATGATGAAGATACACACACACACACACACACACACACACACACACACACACACACACACACGCACGCACGCACGCACGCACGCACGCACGCACGCACGCACGCGTGCACGCACACACACACACACATAGAGCGGCTTGATTACTAGTTACTTGGCTAGTGAAGTTGTTGCATGGGCATCATGTAGAGGCTTCCATTGAAGTTGTTTCATAGTAGCTACTGGGGAAGTCATAGGTAGAGGCTTCTATGGTAGAAGTTGTTGCATAGAGAGCTCCTTAAAGATGACATTTGCTTTGTGAGAGCTCATTGGTTGAGTCGCCTTTTGTTGCTTGTTGATGCATAGAGCCATTGGGCTTCTTCACTAGTAGAGTGATTGGATGTGTGTTTGCTAGAGGAGCCGTTGTTGTTGAAACACCATTTGTGTTGAGGCATGAATGTCGGCCCTCGTGTCTCGTTAGAGTCATGCTGTTAGACTCTGTTGATGGCAAGAAAGCCCACATGTAAGTGGAGAGTGACTCTGTGACAGCAAAGAAGGCAATTTCTAATGAGTACTAGCGTGGGACTCACACTATGTTATATTGAACATAAACATGAATATATACATGAGAGCCCCTTAGGGTTAGGATTAGGGTCTTTCCCTAATGCCCTATCTAGATGGTGCAATTTAGAACATCCTTAATACCCCCTCTGAATTGAACCTCTCTCTAATACCATTATAAAGTGGGGGAAGAGAGAGAGAGAGAGAGAGAGAGAGAGAGAGAGAGAGAGAGAGAGAGAGAGAGAGAGAGGTGTACATGATATAGCTACATGTACACTCCATTTTATTGAACATAAACATGAATATAACCCTTAGGGCTAGGGCTACGGCTACGGCTAGGGTTAGGGTTAGGGTTGGGGTTAAGGTTAGGGTTAGGGTTAGGGTTTGTCCCTAATTCCCTAGATGGTGAAATTTATACCATCCTTAACACAGTCCTCTTTTTCCCTATCTGTTCACTTAATCTTAAACTCAAGAACTTCGTGAAATCAAATACTCTTTCAAGTTCATCTAGAATACAGATCAAATTCTCATCTTTCATGTAATGATTGCAAGATTTGTATAGCATTCTCATTATGAGCTGGGTGTAAAATATTTATAGGACATGTAGTAAGATCTTGGTGCCAAATGATGTAAAGTTCATTTGTAAGTATTCGTGCTTGGCTTGTAAATGTAGCTCTTCCCCATTTCAGGTCCATGAGCAAGGATTATGACATGAGAGCTTGATTTCTGGCCATAGCACTATCTTATCCAACCAAGGCTAAGGAAATGGCAATAAAGCCAATAAGCAAGAAGAATGAAAACATGTAACGATAATCTCCTTTTCCCTTAAGGGAAATTTCTCATAATACCATCCCTTTGGCTACCCCGGCTACAAGCTTCTCCAAGTTTCTTTCTCTTGAAAATAGCTAGGCAGCCAATAAATACATAATGCTCTATGTCACTACATAGATTGTGCTTTCACCATTGTATCCTTGCAAATTCACCATATAAAAGACATTTTCTATAATACACTCAACTATGCTGGAGATAGCATTAGATGCATCTGCCAAAAGTGCAGGGCTACCTTGCAATATCCATGACAACTCAACAAGTCCAATGATGATATAACCTACTTACTCTTAACTAAGAGTACGAGCACTCAATGTTTGACCAGTCGAAAAAATAAGTTATCAACAAAAATACATACTCAGATGCAATGAACTATGAATTAGTGGGAATTATACAAGTTCAAGAAATGGGAATGAATGATATAGGTTCTATTTGTTAATTTGAGAATGTACATATGTAGAAAAGAGTTTGTATATACCTAGATGAACCCAGGAACATACCCAAACTCATCCATTAAAAACACAACATAGTGCAGTTTCAATCTCACGATAGTCACTCATAAGATTGAAAACCATAAACTCCATCATGCTTAGCAGGGACTAGCTACTATGACATCCCCACATTGATGTCATCAGCACCCAACAGTGGGTGTAGATCATAGTATAAAAATATGCTCTCACACATACAAATCCACTGACATCATCAGCACCCAATAGTGGGTGTAGAAAAGAGTTTGTAGTTCATTCCCAATTGTAAGGGAACAAAACTCAGTTGGCAAAAGCAAGAAAAGATTTTGGTTCTTCTCCTAGCCCTCAAGCATAGCATAGTTCCATCATATACCTAGATGGATCCAGGAACATTCCCAAACTCATCCTCTAAAAACACAACATAGTGCACTTTCAATCTCACGATAGTCACTCTCATAAGATTGAAAACCATAAACTCCATCACACATAGCAGGGACTAGCTACTATGACATCCCCACTGACGTCATCAGTGCCCAACAGTGGTGTAGACCATAGTATAAAGATATGCTCTCACACATACAAAGCCCTACACCCACACATACTTGAGTATCCATTTTTACAAAGTCTTCATACTGAGTTCTGTCGCCACTCCGGAGGTGAAGGGCAAACTCAACCATGACGAAGGCTAGCACTAAAGGAGAAGGTTAATCAAAAAGTAGTCCAAATCTCTTCATTCAAGCTACAACTGCTTGTGAAGTCTAAACGATTTCATTTTAGTCTCTCCCAAATGAGCATCTAAATCTAGCTGATAGGGCAACGCACCATTTAAGATAGAAAGAATTATCACATTACTAGTAGGCCACAACTTGGACGAAAACTTCACAAGGTGAAATTTGCATGTCCGCTAAAGGCCATACTCTCGAGCTATGTCTCTAGGCTAGAGATCAATGGTACCCTCTTGGGCTCAGGGGATCCTCACAACTAGATTTTTGAAATCAAAGTAAGGAGAACTCCAACCCCATAGGGCATTCAAAGGCTCCATCACTAGTCAAGTATTGCCTAGCACAGTGCATGTCCTTCCCAAAACTTAGTGCAGCCAAGGAAGAGAGAAATCCAGGTATTAGTTTGAGCAGGCTTCGCTCATGAGCTAGATAAAATAGAACTTAGTCTACTCTGAAGAACAAAGATGTAGTATGCTCCATAAGACCAAAAACAAAGACAAAGTAGAAGGGGAAAGAGTTAGGGACCTCCTCTACATTGTTCCCATTCTCAAGGTCACTCTAAATAGCTCATCTTGCCAAGAGACGTTGATAAGCAACATACTACTCGGGTTGGCCTTCACTCCGATGGTCCGAGGAGTCCCATACAAATGAAGAAATAAGTTAGTTACACTGAAGCAAAGAACATGCCACAATAAAAGATATTGCCAAGGCCTTAATCCTATCGGACTGAGCATTAGACATAAAAAAGCCCTCTGTAAGAGGGGGGTTCACATCCCAACCTACAACAAAACAAGACTATGGCAAGCCATAGCGACATGGAGTTAGGCTGGACTCCTTAATCTTAGGAAGATAGAGTATATAGTAACCAGGAGGAGAGTAATCAGCAGGGTTCTCCATCAAGAGAGTGTAGTTCTCTTACCTAGTTGGGGTCTAGGACCATAAGCATTCTTGCCATGAGTAAACAGTCCTGACTCCCATCTTGTGTGGGTTTGAGACCTCCAAATGTATATTCTACAATTGGTGCTTTGATTGATATGATCCTAGTAGTCTGCTAAGTACTTGATCTGCTCTCTTATTTCAAAATTTCATCACTTTGCAACTCAGCATTCAGGGCTCAACAAGCATGTCTGTAGCATATCCTTACAAACCAACATCCCCATGAGCTTTGGATTCTCTCTCTTTTGCTTAGTCATTCTAGTGCTAGTCGATCTATGTGAAGAAGGTGAAGGGCCCCAATGCAGATAGATAGAGAAAGGTATCTAGGTTGGGATCCCTAAATAGGGATAATATGCTTGAGCAGTAATGTAGAATAAAGCTATAGATTTTCAGGGTAGTGTCTCAAGTAGAACCTGAGGGGGCTGCATGGTCGATGCAACCATTGCTCTTGCTTGATGGTCCTTCACTTGGGCTGGCTTCCTCCCAAAACTTGTGTTGGGTTTCTAAATATTGAGCCGAATCCCCTTTCTTCTGGGTGCTACAATGACCTTAGTGTGTAAGTCAGAATTACTTCACTTAGTTGCAGTTTTTGGCTCTCTTGGAGGCTAATCTCTGAGTTTTGGTAGTACGGGCCTTAGCCAGGGGGCTCCAAGCTCCCTCTTCACCTCAATGGATTGTACTCATCAATGTACCATACTCTCCTCCTTTGCAGAGTACTTCCAATGCGCATTTGCAATATGAATCTATGTAGATCCTACATATGGTAACATATGGTATTATTAGACAGTGATTCTACAAATTCTCCACTCCCCCACTATCCTCCAATATTAATTTGTGTGGGATCTGTGGTCCTCCTAGGCTGGAAATCATAAATATGGACCAAGTCCTTCTTTTAAAATTTACAAGTACTCATCTAGTATGGGCCGATATATTGTCATTATTTCGGTATTAGTTTGTTTTTCTTTTCTATATAAAGAATACCCATAGGGTTGATTAGTCGGATTGCAATAAACAAGGGTTATCAAATCAAGCACAAGGGGTATATGTCCATATTCCCCCTTTTTTTTCTCTCTCTTTTCAATCAATCATAATGGTACTTCGAAGGGTAATCCATCATAGGGTTCCTATATAAGTCCACCTATAGATTCCCAATCTACGTCCTATAATCAAATGAAAGGTTACCAACTTGAGGACACCCCCAAAAAGCAAGGGTTCCCAAGGGGATGTGTGTGTGTGTGTGTGCGTGTGCGCACGTGCGCGTGCATGGCATCTAGTAAGGATTTTCTCTCTTTAGGGCCTCATTGACCAAAACCTAGAGACGTGCAAGGTGATGTCTTGAGAGTGTTTTGCAATATCCTTTGCTAACATTAATTCTAATTGAGATGCTAATTGAGCTAAGATCCAAGCTTATTATCATGAGTGGAGTTATGCCACCATTGAGCACACACTTGTTAATACTACGATGCATTGATTGTCCCTTTGACTACACATAGGGTCAGTGTACATTCAAAGTTAGCAGCTTCCCCAAGTTGATCTAGTTTCCAATTCTGATACATTAGGTGCATTTCAAGTTGGAGTTTCTCCATCTATTTTGCTTACTCTAGAATTGTTGGAGTTCAACCACTTTGTAAAATCAAATTTGTAGATACCCTAGAGAAGGGAATTCTATTTTATTAAAAGTTGACTTCTAAAACCTCCCTTTAGCTAAACAACTCTGAGAGGCATTTAGTCCTTGGCTGAATTGGATTATTGTAGACCCTAGAGAAGGAGATGACATTTTGTATAGTTGAGTTCTAGAAGCCCTTGCTTTAGTTGAACTACTTTGAGAGGCATTGAAGTCTTGCTAGGTATTGCCATTGTCACATACTGGAAGTGGTTGTAATGTATCTTGTCTTTGATTCAACTTCCTTATTTGGCATAACTTGTTTTATCCTATTTGTACCATTATTCTTCTATTCTTATTGCCTCATGTATTTGCATTATACCTTGCCATATTTCCTAAAAAATTCCACCACAATTCTCAAATATAGGTCCAACATTATTGATCATAATCTTGTCTAAATATCTTTGAAAGATTTGGATGCTCCTAGGAGGAACATTCATTGCAGCCATGTACCAAACTTGATGCCTATCTAAATGTGATGGGGTTATCTAAATATTGATGAAGAATTTAGTTATGTTGCTAAATTGGGTTCAAGTAAACTATACTAAGGATTACTACTTGATGTCAATCATTTGAGAGAATGTCAAACTAAATATTTTCTTGTTGTGCCCCTACTTTTTTATTATCTTGGATTATATAATTGTCTAGTTGGAGAGCTAAAAGTGTGGGCTATGATTCTTGTTTGATCAACTTTGAACTTGAATAATGATGCTCATTTTACTTTTATGTTGTATAGGATGGCTCATTTATTATCCTCAAAAAAGTATGTTGCCAGAAATGCAAGGTGGATGGCCATATGTGTCAACCATAAACATCCATCAAGTGGAAAGGGAGTTCAGAAGGCCCTACCGAGGAGAAAGACCAAATAACAATGACAAAGCATGCTTCTACTATGGCAAGGAATTTCATTGCAAGAGCAAATGTTGGTTGTGGAACATGCTACAAAAGACATGCAACCAAGATGGCCGTGTACCAATGGGGGGAATATTGCTAGTAAAATTGGCTGCACAAGTGGTTATTAGATCGTCATTAGATCACAAGGCCAATCTCAAACAAGTCTAAAGAAGATAAAAGAGTGAAGGATTTTCTAGAAGGAAGAGAAGAAGATGGAAAAGGAGATCAACCATAACTCACTCCCTAATATGCAAAGTTCTTCCAAATACTAACAATCAATTAACAACCTACTCTATAGAGCCATTGACCACAAGGGTAGAGGTGATCGAAGCAATGATTTGGGACAAAGAAGTGCCCATGAGCGACATCAAAATTTGGAACCACATGATGAAGGGAGTGCTTACTAGCAGAGGATCTAGAGTAGACATCATGTCTGAGGAAGTCTAAAAGAGGCTCAAGTGAAAAACTTGAAGCCTTTTCAATTCCAGATTTGTATGGTGGATCAAAGGTTGGTGATGCTGATGAGTATGCTTAGGGACATATGCATCAAAATCAATGGATCATACTTCACGGTCATGTTCATGGACACAAGCTATTGGGGATGTGACACACTCATTGTCATACACAACAAGCAAGGTATGCAAAATACCAATCCAAAAGGAATGCAAGCCCCAATGCTTGAAAGTGGAAGAGACATGTGGCTTAGACATCGAGGATAATCTATTCACCCTCAACATTATGCCCATCGCCCAGCAAAGATTGATGAAATGCAAATAGCTATCAAGATGCCATTGGAAGATGAAGAGCCCAAGGTGGCCTTATCAAAAGATTCACTAAGATATAGAGGGGGAAAAAGAGCACTCTAGGAAGAACCAGCTACTAAATCAATGGAATCAATAGTAGTGGCCAAATTACAAAAGGGAAAACCATCAAGAAAATCTATGTGGGTTCACAAAAGAGTAAAAGTTAATCCAAATCAACAAAGAGCTACCCAATAAATTCGTAAATAGAGTCCAGGAATTCTTTCTAGAGTATAAGGATGTATTCACATGGGAACACACAGACTTGGGAACACACAGACTCAAAGGGGCTATTACTGATTTGATCCAACATCAAAATTTTCCTCATTCTAGATGCAAAGCCAATTCAGTAGAACAAAGGTACTAAATAAACCCCAACTATGTTAAGTTGGTAAATGATAATTGCTAAAGGCTAGCTTCATAGACAAGTTTGAGTAAAATGATTAGTTGTTTCCAATCATAATCATGTGAAAGAAAAATGGCAATTTTGAGAGTTTATGTCGAAATCAAAAGCTTAGAAAAATAGATGATCAAAGTCATTCTTGTTGCCATTCACGAGTGGTAGCCTGGACAAAGTAGTGGGGGCACAAATTTATCCATTCATATATGGATACAATGGGTACAATAAAGTCAAAGTAATTGGAAAAATGAAGAGGATTTCCTTCATCACAAGATGGGAAGCATACATAAACAAGATTCTGCCATTCAAGTTGAAGAATGCTCACCATACACCTAACTACATCGTGTTGGTGATTAATTATGTCACCAAAAGGCCAAAGTGAAAGCCTTGTAGGTAGCACAACTCGAAGCATAGCAAGGTTTTTATATGAGAATATGATCTATACATATGGATGTCCCATTGAAACCATGTCAGATCAAGGAATTTACATCATGAATTCGATGATCGAGATCTCGATGAAGGAATTACTGATCCAACACAATAAATTGACAATGTAGTACATAAGATTGATTGTTCAAGATGCTCAGAACAATTCTTCATAAGTCGATGAATGAGCACCAAAACGATTGAAACCCCAAGCTCCAAATTGCATTGTGGGCATTCAATCTCAAAGTAATTTTAATAGTAAAATTCCTTGTGCCAAGTTTGAGTGGATGTACAACATATTAATGGCCAAGAAGAAGCCCTCTAGAAAAATAAGGATGCATTGTTCAAGATTGATGAATCGCGACTAAGGGCAACCTAGACACAAAGCATAACTCATGGGAGGATAAAGACTTGGCATGATGACCACATTGAAAAGAGAGCATTGTAATGCTATACATAGCCCCATTAGAAACAATGAAGCAAAACCTCCATTGGGTGTTTGGACCATAATGAATCAAGAAGTGCTTTGACAATGGGATCATCACCTTGAAAGACCTAGAAGGAAAGATTTGTCGAAAACAAATCAATGGGATGAAGATAAAATTGTTTAGGTCATAGGCATAGATTGTCACATCTCCAAAGGACCGTTACACGCAAATTCAAGATTACAGTGCATAAATTCAAGATTACAGTGCAATTAGGCAAAATCATGATTAAGATAAGTTCCAAATCCCCGTCCATAAATTACAAAAACATGCATCATTAAATGGCCACACCCTACAAGATGTGGGAGGTTCCACGGTGAAACATCAAACAACATTGCTCGACATCATTGAATAGATCCCAAGTTCACATAGCTAGAATGAAGTGCTCTTGGCTAAGGACCAATACTAAAAAATGCACTGCATCTCCAAACTTGAAATAGCATAGATGTACGTGAGTGTGACAAACCACCGATTGTCTGATGGATAGCAAACACGCATTAACAATTCATTACACAATAGAGGGAGAACCAAGCCATGAGTATATAGCGTAGGCATTAGTAGGGGATAATGTTGAACCCACTAGGCAACGTGATAGGGTTTCAGTGACCAAAGATGAATAGGCAAAGGTTGGGCAGTGAATGATAGGTGAAGGAGCAAAGGACCAGCTTGAGCAAAGTGTGAAGCTAGAGACAAGGCAAAGTTGAAGGAGACCCCTTTGTGCAAGTTAAAATTTTATTTACCAAGTTGAATCCAAGAAAGATGTTGCTACAAAATGATTAGGCAAATGGCAAGAGGGCTAAAGTTTGTTATAAGATTCAATGGCTGCGCCAAGAGCATTAGGCATGTTTTTGACACCCAAGTAGTGGCAGCTACCCTTTTGATGGGTAGGTGTGAATGGTTACAAATGCTAGTGGTTAATCCACCACATGGTTAGAGAGTCATGTATAAAAGATCGAAGCATCTATAGAGTTAGGGCCATCCTATTGCAAGAGCAATTCATGTCCATAGTGTGCTATCAAAGAGCTATGGTGATAATCCAAGAGTGGTAATCCAAGAGTAGGGTAAGGGGGTTGGTATTATGGAGGGCTAACCTTTTAGCTCTAATCCATGGTAAAAATGACCTTTGTGAAATCGAAATTCGAATTAGTAATAAGGAGCTAATTTTTATTTTTAGAAATTTGTGGAACATAGAAAACTATGAGAGCCACTGCCAAGGCCACTACTAAGGCAGTGTTCCCCAAAAATTGGTGAAAGGAGAGCTTGACACCTCATCTTTCTTTATAAGGAGTACTGGGTGGCACTTGCCTCCCGATTAGGGGTGTGGCTAACATTTAAAAGGCACCCGCCTCATTATTGGCCCCTTTACCCCAGTGAAGGAAAGTGGCAACATTTCCTAAGCTTTGCATCTTCAAGCTGCCACTCGTCAAAAACTAATCTTCCTTTGGGCCTGACCTATGGGGAAGGCCTTAGTGACGATTTGGTCTTGAAATGGGAAAATCCATTTTTTTTGTTTTTTGGGTTGTTTGAAATTCCCGTTGGCTACTCCCAACCTTGGCAGAGAGTAATGATGATTTGGGTCCCTTTCATTTACGACTTTTGGGCCATTCGCACTCTCTGCACACTCAATCTCCTTGCTTTTCATCTTCATCGTCCCTTCCTGAACTTGGGGCCTCCAATTTAATGCTCGCTCTGCGCATTTCAGTCAGGCAGGGGCAGGCTTGAGAAAAGATAACGAGAAAAGTCCCTTGGTTCTTTTTTGGGGCGGGTAATAGGTAGAAAAGATAGATAGAGCTAACGAGAATAGTGGTGGAAACATAATTGTGAGCTATTTCAAATTGCATCTACGGTTGGTTATTCAGCTCTACTTTCTACGAATATGTACTTTGAAGGCAAAACACCCACATTTAATCGTTGGGGAGAAACCCGTCAGAATTGGTGGCATTGGAGTTGGGAAGAAGACGTAACTCACGGAGACAGCAGTTACTGTAGAGACGCTCAAGACGGTGTGCAAACAGGAATTACTGATGGCATTTTTCAGTCTCATAGACTGACATACAGTGACCCTATACATGCATTTCTCGGAGAGTCCTACTAGAGGCAATACAAGTCCATGATCACATGATCAAAAGTAGACTCAAACTGAACGCTTTCTGGGGGACCTTCCTTCTGAGAATGTATACTCAGTGCAGTAGTGTGGTAGATGCGCATCAAGGATCTGTCAAAATCCCAGGACGAGATGCCTACACATGGAACCCAATTATTGCTGCATATGCCAAGCAGGGCTATGCAGAGGAGGCCTTCAACCTGTTTATTCAGTTGGATGAGGAAGGTATGAAGCCAGATGAGGCCACCTTTCTGAGCATCGTTAAGGCATGCTATAGTCAAGGAAAATTCAATTTGGCCAAGCAGATCCACACCTACATAAATAAATTTGGAATGAAGTTGAATCCTATCTTAGGCAACACCCTCATTAGCATGTATATCAAATCTGGGAGCTTAGAGCATGCATGGCAAGTGTTCAATAGTTTGTCTCAAAGGGATGCAGTCGCATGGACTTTGATGATTGCAGGACATTCCAAGCATGGACATGATATCCAGGCCTTTAACCTCTTTCAGCAAATGCAGCAAGCTGGTGTGAAGCCAGATGAGGTCACTCTTGTAACTGTACTCAGTGCATGTGCCAGCGCAAGAAACCTAGAAGAGGGGAGACGCATTCATGGATACATGATTACAGAGGGACTGAAGACAAACATCTATATAGCAAACGCTCTGGCAGATATGTATGCCAGATGCAGAAGATTAGAGGAAGCACATAAGGTGTTTGAAAGAATGCCTCAACGAGATGTGGTCTCATGGAATACCATGATTGTTGGATACGCCAGAAGTGGGCACATTGAGGAGGCATTGAAACTTTTTTGGCAGATGGACTGGGATGGTACAAGACGGAACAAGGTCACTTTTTTGGGCATACTCGATGCATCTGCCAGCCTAGGAAACTTGAAGCTGGGCAAGCAGCTCCATGCTTTTATGATTGCGGCTGCAATCAAGCCAAACACTTTCATCATGAATGCCCTTGTAGACATGTATGCAAAGTGTGGGAGCATAGAGGAAGCACAGCAAGTATTTGAGAAGATACCCAAACCAGATGTGGCAGCATGCAGTTCCATGATCGCTGGTTATGTGAAGCATGGGTATTGCCAGGATGCTTTTGAACTCTTTTGGAAAATGGTAAGGGAAGGTACAAAGCCAAGTGAAATAACCTTTGTCAACATTGTGAAAGCATGTGCCAACCTGGAACAGGGCAAAACTGTCCATGAGTATATACTCCAGACTCGGACTAAATTTAATGTTTTCATGGGAAATGCACTCATAGGCATGTATGCAAATTTTGGGAGCTTAGAGCTTGCATATCAAGTATTTGACAGTATGCTAGTACGAAATGTAGTCTCGTGGACTGCACTTATTGCAGGGCATGCTATGCATGGAAGTACTGATATGGCATTTAACCTGTTTGAAAAGATGGAATTGGAGAGTGTCAAACCAAATGAAATTACTTTTCTGAGCATCCTGAATGCATGTGCGCATATAAGGAGTCTGGCAAAGGGCATGCAGATACATGACCATATCATTAGGTCTAGCAATATGCTGCCTGTATCTATACAAAATGCCCTTATTGATATGTATGCCAAATGTGGGAGATTGAAGTGTGCACATGGTATTTTTAACACGATGCTTAAACGAGATGCAATTTCCTGGACTGCACTTATTGCAGGATATTCGAGTAATGGAAAGGCTGAGCAAGGTTTGGAACTTTTTTTGCAAATGGAATGGGAAGGTGCACATCCAAATGATATCACCTTTGTGACCATCCTTAACACTTGCGCTAGCCTAGCAGCTCTAGATCAGGGCAGGCTTATCCATGGCTTGTTGGCCATCAAGAGTGGGTCTCAGTCCAATGCATTTATTGGGAGTGCACTCATTGACATGTATGCCAAATGTGGGGGCATCAATGATGCACGTCAAGTGTTTGACAATGTTCTTAACCCAGACATTCCCTTGTGGAATGTGATGATTGCAGGATATGCCCTACATGGATGTGCCATGGAGGCCCTTCAACTTGTTGAGGAGATGCAAAGGCAGAATTTGAAGCTGGACCATGTCACCATTATTGCTGTTCTATGTGCATGCAGCCATGCTGGCTTAGTTCATGAAGGGCAGTTTTATTTTGATTCCATGGGTCAAGATCATGCCATCCAACCCAAAATAGAGCACTATGCATGTATGGTTGACATTCTAGCCCGTGCAGGTTGTCTAGAGAAAGCGGATGCCTTTATTAGAGAGATGCCATGTGAACCTTCGGCTGTAGTTTGGGTTGCTTTGCTTGTTGCTTGCAGGACCAATGGCAATGTGGAGCTAGCAAAGAGGTCAGTAGAGCATATTCTTGGCTTGGAACCACAAAATACTCCAAGCCTTAAGCTGCTATCCAACATCTATGCTGCGGCTGGTAAGTGGGATGATAGAGCACAAATACTGCAGATGATGGGGGAAAAGAACCCACACACCAAAGGATGCAGGGCAAGTGACATTTGAATAGACAGCATGGCATTTTCATAGGTGTCAACATTTAAAGAAATCCTGTTTCCAGCTTCATAGAGAAGCTTGTGGTCATCATCACAGTTTATGCAAAGTTTGCCACAAAGATACTTCCGTAACATTCACAGGGGCTTGTCCAGGACTGTGGGGTAATGACTATGCAGACTGGCACCAATTTTCCAATCCTTAGTCTGTGAGTGTTATGTCGCTCTGAACCATGAAAGCAAGCAGAAAAGCGTTGTTTGAGACTGCATGTTGGAAGGGTTTGGTCACTGAAAAGAAACACAAGGGTTGCGGCCTGATGTCACTACAGAGGCTCAATGTTTCCACTACTCTGTGATGCTGCATAGTAGCCTATTCAAGTGCACGTGGATGTAGGTGGAAAGCTCTGTCCTGGAAAGATGAATCCTAGATGTGAAATTTTTCGTGGAAAGGAGCAATGGGAGCTGAGTTCCAAAGAGTAGGGTGCTGCGAATTGATTGGCAAGGACCTGGTCAGGCTAGGAGACTTGCGTGGGATTGTGCATCAGGGAGAAGAGCCAGGGTGTGGCACAATTGGCTGGCCATGCTTTAGGAAGATGCTTTTAGGGTTTTTTGGAAATGCTTTTGGGAGCTTTAATTGCTAAAAGCAGTAGCCTCTACTTTAGTTCTGGATCGCTAAAGGAGAGAGAGAGAGAGAGCTTCTTTGGAAAGCTATGCCTTCCAAAACAGCAGAAGCTTTTTATAAAAAAAAAGCCTATTTTCAACAAAAAAAAAACGAAATTCATTTTTGGAGCTTTTGGATGCTTTTCTGGAACCAAAAGCCCAGGCCAGCAGCTTTTCCAACCCCTACCCTCCCTTGTCCAAAGCCCCGCACAGCCTATCTTCATTGTGATTTAGCAGGAAGGGATTCACGGACAAGTTCTAGAGTGCATAGTCTACTCCATTGCAGCACTACTCTAACTCTCTCGCTTCTTGCGCTGGGCATCCTTCTCTCAGATTTTGCCCCTTTGGCTGAGATTCTCTTTCAATTTGTCATCTCTACCTAGCACAAGCTCTGTAGATGCTTTTTCTTCCCGGCTGAATCCTGTGCTATCCTCCTTCTCTTCTACCATTCCTTGCAGCCATCGCCTTCTAGTGGCGATTTCCATTTCTTCCATAGGGATCTCAAATCTTGAGGATTTTGACGAGTCCAAGTTTTGGGGAAACATCTTTAGTTTCTAAGATTTGAGGTATAGATAGATGCTTTGACTAGAACGCTAGTCAAGGAAGTTTTTAAGTGCACCGATGTCATCTATTCCTTGGACCAAGAATTGTTCCTAGTCTCGAATTGTGTTCATACTTTCCGAGAGCGTTTTTTTTAGTTTGTGGTTCTGGGTTGGCCATTTGTATATACTAATTATGATAGTTTGCGACAGATCCACAAACTGGTGTTGTAGCAATTATAGCCTGTGGGTGAGTGTATTATGGTGGTATGCGACGCCATGATCCATCACATGCTGCGAGTGTCTATATTTATTTATGACTCACGCGCCTACGAACACATGACTATCTGTCCTTTTTTGGAAGATGTTGGAAAGGTCACTTCCCCATTTGTAAGCCCCCATATGAGGAGAGCATGGGGGGGGTGGACCTAGGTCTTGAGGGATGGCGACATGGGCAGCAAGATGGCTGCCATGGGAGCAGAGATCAGAGAGAAAAAGGAAAGTACTTGGACGCATCAAAGTGGCTGAAACACATGGCGTCAAGACCATGGCAGATGGCGATGCATACATGGCATAGATCTGGCCTGGAAGAGACAGATCTGGAGCAGCACAAGATGGCGGGGTATCCCGGGGTACAGGCACTTACATGGCGAGCTATCTAGCGAGGCATGTGGGTTGGCACATGGCCTGCAACATACCCTAAAGATGGCGCAGGTATATGGCGGGACAGATCAGCAAACAGGTCGGCCAACAGTAGAGCTGGTTGGGGCTGGTTGAGCCAGCCAACCAGGCCTTGGTTAGGCTGGTCAAGAGGGCTGGGTCCCTGCCTGGAACAAAGGCTGCAATGGCCTAGTAAAGACCCTTATATAGGGCCCTGGTTGGGCTGGTAGGGGCAGCCAATCAGGTTGGTTTTCAGCCAGACTGAGTCGGCCAAAATAGGGCTGACCAGTCGGCTATTTTGGCCAAGCCTTGGGCCTATAATAGGAGAGGGCCTGGGCCTCATAAATCATCCAACTATCCAGCAAGAGCAGGAGCAGACAGGAGCAGCCAAAAGCCACTCCCTTGGGCCTCACACTGGGGGTGAAGGAGAGTGGAAGGTGTGCTGCAGACTGAGTTCCCTAGAGGCTGGACCTTGGCTGTCTTCTAGGGCAGCGAGGTGTGGTGATCATCAATTCATATCTTCTGGAGCAGCAAACCTGCAGCAGACAGGAGCAGTAGTTAAGGCATTCTTGGACCTACTCTCAGGGGGTGAAGAAGACCTACAAAGAGCTGCAGACTGAGCTAGCAAGGTGCTGCCCACCCAGGCTGATTCATAGGCAGTAAGGTGGAGAAGAACACCCTAGATAGAGAGTCTACATTTGCTCAAGGTGGAGCACGTGGGCTCAGAGATCTAGAAGTGCTTGACATCTAGTAGGAGAACCTTTTGGTATTGTATCCTGTCCTACTTTGTGAACGGACGGAAATATAAAGTGTTGCTTCTATATTTATCTCTGAGCATTGTCTATTTACTGGCTTGCACATCTTTGCACATAAGTTTAAGAAGTTTGTGATTCCACACCCCACACCACACTGTGTGAGCTCCTGGGCAATACTATCAGTCTTCCGCTATGCGTACCCTGTGTTGGGTCATTTCTAACAGAAGATAGGTTACTTACATTGACAATTATGAGATGCTAGCTTAAATCATAATAATGTCTATTTAAATATGGGTTACTGATACGATTGACCGGTCAGATTTGCTTCGAATTAGAACCCTAGACTATCCTTTTCGTGGTTCTAAAGCATATGTTTTGACTTTTTGGGTGTGGGAAGTCAGATTTGATTTCACTTTCAAGTCTCGGAAGTGTTTCACTACCAAGTCTTGGAAGTGTAGATTTGATTTCACTTCTGAGTCTGGGAAGTATAGATTTGATTTCACTTCCAAGTCTGGGAAGTGTAGATTAGAATTACTTCCAAGTTTTGGACGTGCAAATTTGTTGAACTTTCCTAATTTTTTTTATTTTTCCAATGAAAAGACTTCTATTAAGTATGAAAGAAACCCGCCAAGCATAAGCTTGAAAGCGGAAGTACATCATGCAAGCATGAGAGAAAAAACCTCCTCAAAAGGAGCTAGAGAAAAGTCAGGGTGGAGGCTGAAAGTGCCACCTCAGCCCTGCAGTCATCTTTGAGAAGAAGGGGGAATACCTCCATTCTCTAAGGAAAGAAGTCCTCCTAGCAATGACAGCCTAGGAGGAACCCTGCATGGTAGCCCAAATGGTCACCATTAGAGTGTAGTCGTGTCCGTCCAAATCGTGGCCAATGTGTGAGCAGGGTGAACCTGAGATCCCTCCATAGCCTCAGTGTATCTGGCTCTCCAAATGTGCTATGCTAAAATACTAGCCAGTATCTCCCAGGAGGAATCTATGGAGGCATGCACCAATCTGAAAGGTAAGGTGGTTACAACATCTAGAGAGCATGACTCAACAATGTGCCATCGGACTCGAGAAATCCCATGAAGAGTCACGTCTCTCGTAAAACACTCGAGGCCCTGAAAGAGTAAAGCCAAGCAATTGAGCCCCAAGTCATGAAGAATGGAAAGGGTACAAAGGCACTAAAAATCCTGGCAACCCCTTTTCAAACTATCCTTGCCTGCGTGCAATCCCATAAACAATGCTAGATGGATTCCTCTGTCGCCATGCAACAAGGACATTTAGCATCTGCCCCAAACCGTGATCTCCACAGGTTCACTGCAATCCCTCCATGGATAGAAAGCTAAAAGAAAAGAGTGATCTTTCTATTCCAAAGGGGTTTCCAAAGCCTCTTCCAAAAAACCCTCTGTAAATCCTGAGAAATCTGAAAATTCTCAAAATGAATAGCTCTGGAAGGTCTCCATCCTCTACAACTGAGCTGGAATCCCCTTTACTGACCGTGTAATGAAAGAAGGGGAGACTCCTCTCTCCGTGCTCTTCGTCTATCCACTCCCATTCCCTAGGGTCCCATTGCAAAAACTTTTTAGGGACACCTCCATATAGTCACAATCTCCAAGAACCCAGGGCAATAAGAAGCGGGTTAGGATCAAGGTACCACTGTGCATCAGATCCATGCTCCACAAAATCTACGATCCTCACAGGCTGAAATGGAACCTCCATCAAAATATCATCTGTGGATCTGGACAGCCTGCCTCCCGTGTGAACATCAAATACAATGGCATCCTCACCTGCACATTAAAAGGCAATAACCTGTAGAGGGATGCCCACTCTAGAAAAAGCCCCCATCCAAGTGGAGCAAGTAATAGACATATCCTCTGTATCTAACCACTCCACTAGTATGGCTGCATCAATTTGCTGGATCCTTCCTGCACTCCCTCTGAGGTGACTGTCTCTGTTGGCAAGTGGCAGCTTCATGAAAGCCTTCCAAGAACCCGCCGAAGAGGCAGGTCCCCTCTCCCATCTGGACCACTGCATATAATGAGAGGTGCCCTGCCATGTTCATCCAATATACTGTCATTTCACATGACAGGCTGCCTATCAATCTCTTCTGGAGAGGATGGTGGAACTCTCCGAAGAGTACTCCTGAAGCTAATCCAAGCCTTCCGGATAGCAGCCATAAGAGGGGAAGAGGGAACCTGAGATGGGCTGAAGTGAAATTCCATCTAGTGCTGTCCGGCCAATCTCCTCCTGATGAGGGTGTACGAGATTCGTATGAAAAAGTCCTTCCATGGCTCTTGCCCCGACAAGAGATTCCTCACCACCATCTTGCAGAGTAATGCCCTACTCTACAAATTTGGATTAATAATATTTAGGCCCCCTTCCCTAGTGGGGAGAATGCATGTGTCCCAAGCCACCCTGGCAACAGAATCTGATGTGCCGTCAAGTCCACTCCAAAGAAAGTTCCTTATGGTTTTTCATCCATTAACTTCTTTGGTACACTGCCAACCCACATGTACGACATTTGACAACCTCTTAGATCTTCAGCCAAATTGATTAACCACTCAAGCAGCCAGGGTTCCCATTGATGAGGCAATGTCAGTGTCAGGATATCGGACTAAAATGCGACTCGACACCTTTGTAGTTTGATAAATGCAAGCTAGTACATGGTCAATAAATTGAGTATGTTTTATCTAGGTTTACCACTACAAATAGCATATCCTGATGGAGAGGAGGTCTTATCGGAGAGCAATAAAGAAAGGGAGAACACTGAAATTGTGGGTGCTAACTCACCTAGATCAAGGTAAGCTCTTATTATATATGTATGGTACAAAGGGGTATAGACTGGGCCATTGGCCTTTATCCCAACAACCTCCCACTTAAAGGCCAATGCACCTTTAAGGGAGAAGATGGGCATCCTAATGTCATCCGACACCCATCAATACTCTGCAATGTGCAAACCGCTCTGAGGAAAGACTCTTTGTAAGAAGATCTGCAGGGTTCTCATCTGTGTGAACCTTGACAAGCTAGATGCGCTTGTCCTCAATCACCTCTCTGATGAAGTGATACTTCACATCAATATGCTTTGTCTTCGCATGGAAGACAGGATTCCGTGCTAACTGGATGGCACTCTGACTATCACAGTGCAAAACTGGAACCTCTCCTGCAATGCTCAAGTCTCCCACTAGACGAGTAAGCCATATAGCTTTCTTCCATGCCTCAGTGGCTGCAACATACTCTGCCTTAGTGTGGTAGACAAAGCCGTACATGGCTGCAAACGAGAGACCCATGAAACTGCACCTCCAATGAATGAGAAAACATATCTTGTAGTAGACCTCCTGGTGTCTACATTCCCTGCAAAATCAGCATCTGCATATCCAACAACAGATGTGTCCTTCCTCCCAAAGAAAATGCACATGTTCTTTGTACCATTCAAGTATCTCATGATACCTTTCATTGCCTCCCAATGCTTCTTGCCAGGATTTGCCATATACCTGCTAACAGCTCCCACTGCAAAAGCAATATCTGGACGTGTAGCAACCATGGCATACATCAAGCTTTCTACTGCGGACGCATAAGGTATCTTTGCCATTTCAGCCCGCTCCTCATCTGACTTAGGGCTGTCCGCTTGGCTGAGTTTCACATATGGAGGCAACGGAGTACTTATGGACTTCCCCCTCTCCATATTGAACCGCTCGAGTACCTTGCAAATGTACTCTTTTTGTAACAAATGAAGTCCTATCCCGAACAATCATCATGCCAAGTATGTGACTGGCATCACCCAAATCCTTCATTTCAAAGGTCTCATGCAACCTTTTCTTCAAGGCATCCACATCCAAAGTAGATTTCCCAGCAATAAGCATGTCATCAACATATAAAATCAAAATAAGAAGGCTGCCTTCTTTGTGTAGAGACAATGATCTGTCTCACTCCGTGTGTACCCTTGGGATCGCATAAATGCATCAAACTTATGGTACCACTCCCTAGGAGCCTGCTTCAGCCCATAAAGACTTTTTTGAAGCTTGCATACCATCCGTTCTTTGCCCTGCACAACAAATCCCTCTGGCTGCTGCATATAGATGTTCTCATGAAGATCTCCATGTAGAAAAGCTGTTTTTACATCCATTTGGACAAGCTCCATGTCCTCTCTAGCAACCAATGCAAGCACTATACGAAGGGTAGTCATCTTCACCACTGGGAAAAAGATCTCATCAAAGTCAATACCCTTCTCCTGCTTAAAACCCTTGGCTACCAACCTTGCCTTATACTTGGGCAATGCATCTGCTGGAGACATCTTCAGCTTGTAAACCCATTTGCATGGCAATGCATGCTTTCCTTTAGGCAAATAAACCAAATCCCAAGTAGCATTCTTCATTAAAGAATCCATCTCTGACTGCATAGCCTTCTCTCACTTATGCTTGTCATTCCTAGACATAGCATCCTCAAAGCATGAAGGCTCACCACAATCTATCAACATGACATAATCTAGAGATGGAGCATATCTCTGTGGAGGTTCTGAGACTCTAGTGGAACGTCTCAACACTTGCTCACCATGAGCATCTTGCTGTCCCAACTAATTTTCTTGCATAACCTAAGGTTGTCCACCTAGATGTGGCTCTCCCACCTCACGATCTATGGACTGTCCATGCCCTGCATCATGTGGAACAGGTTGTGCATGCCTCTCATATGGTGGTTGTCCATCCTCTTGAAACACCACTCTGCGTATCTCAACAGTCTTTTCTGGCTTCTTGTGCATCTTGTCCTCATTAAAGATAATATCATGGCTGCGTACTATCTTCCTGGCCTCTGGATCCCACAATCGGTATCCCATCTCGCTTGAATCACCATATCCAAGAAAAATGCACTTCCTTGACTTTGGATCAAGCTTGCTGTGTTTTTCCTTAGGGATATGAACATAAGCTTCACAGCCAAATACATGAAGATGCCCATAAGATGGTGGCTTGCCTAACCAAACCTCTTCTGGCACTTTCCCATCTAGTGTCCTGCTAGGTGATCTATTGATAAGATGTACTATTGTCTTAATAGACTCAGCCCAAAAGCCATGAGGTAGACCGGCATTAGAAAGCATGCTTATATTTCTTTCTTGAATAGTTCTATTCATCTTCTCAGCAACCCCATTCTGAGAAGGATTCTCATGAGTAGTCAACTCCCGCTTGATGCCACATAGCTCACAAAAATTCTTAAATTCATGAGAGGTATACTCTCCTCCATTATCAGTGCGCAAGCATTTGAGCTTCTTGCCCGACTGATTTTCAGCAAATGCTAAGAACTTTTGAAATGCATCAAAGACATCACTCTTCTTCCGGAGAGGATAGACCCACACTTTCCATATAGCATCATCAATGAAAGTAGCAAAGTAAGAAGCACCATCCAATGAGATAGTAGGCATAGGTCCACACACATCATTGTGAACCAACTCCAATGGTTCAAGCCTCTTCTTGCCCAAAGATTTTTTATGTGAAGACCGTGTTTGCTTCTCATACATGCAATGCTCACACATGCTAAAATCTGAAAAGTTAAACACGGGAACATACTGCAAATTAGAAAGTATCTTCATTCCTGTCATGCTCATGTGTCCCAACCGATGATGCCACAAAGAGACGGATGTCTGCTCGGTCACATTGATTATATTATCTCTTATGCCTGACACATGCATTGAGTACAATGTTCCATGCTTGGAACCTCTAGCAATCACAAGTGACTCTTTCCTAATTTCAAAAAACACATGATAGCCATCATCATCAAGCTGTCCCGTACTTATCAAGCTCTTTTACAGATTTGGAACATGCCTAACATTCTTGAGTACAAATGTAGAACCATTAGGAAGAGAGAAGTGGATATCTCCCACTCCAACATCACATGGATAATCATTTCCAAGTCTCACGGTTCCTTTCCTTCCTGCATCATAAATGGTAAACCACTCCCTATGTGGAGTGACATGGAAAGATGCTCCTGAGTCTAGTATTCAATTCTGTGACAATGCATCATCACTGGTCACAAGAAAAGCATGCTCAAACATAGAGGCATAAAGAATGTCACCCTCATCACTATTGTTACTTATGGCATTTACTTTCTCTATATTGACCGTGGATTTCTCTTCCTTCTTAGGCTGCACATTAGCTTTGCCTTTGCCTTTATCATTCTTCCATTTGTAGCAATCCTTTTTGAAATGGCCTTTCTTCCCACAATAAAAGCATTCCAAATCATTTTTTGCATGGGATTTTTCTCTAGATTTGCTTCTAGACTTGCTTGTATTTCTATCATGGTATTTCCCCCTAGAATATGACCTCCCTCTCACATTGAGAGCACTCGAACTTTTAGTTCCAGCATTGTTTATTCTATTTACCTCCTCAGTGAGAAGGCTACTCTCAACATCACTGCTTGTCAAGTCTCCTGCACGAGCTGAATTGCTTATAGCAGTCCTAAAAGTGTCCCAACTTTCAGTAGGGTGACCAATAAGAACATCGCCTTAACTGAGTCATCAAAGGCAATTTTCTGAGCTGAAAGTTGCCTGAAAATTGTGTTAAACTCATTTAAATAGCTAGACATGAAAGTCCCTTCTTCCATGTGAAGATCTATGAGTTTCTTTAGCCAATACACTTGACAAGTGGCACTCTGCTTCTCTTAAAGATCATGCAACTTTGTCCACACACCATAGGCACCACCTGCAGTATCTTTCACATTGAAATACACCGATTTTGAAAGTGTGAGCATGATCGTGGAGCGTGCAAGCTCATCCAATTCCTTCCACTCTTCATCATCTTCCCAATCCTCTGGCTTTATGCCTTTGTGTTTTATAGGCTTTACTTGCTTCTTCTACACCAGAACATTGTAGATTTGCTCCTTCCAATAGGAGAAGTTTGTGCCATCCAACTTCTCAATGTTAAACAATGCATTCTCTAATGCCGAAGCCATCACAATGGATTAGAAAACAATCAGGATACACTGCACCAATGTACCAAACTCAAGCTCAAAAAATATCAACTGCAATGACAACAGCCACACTATCACTATCACAAATACATGTTCTGCTATAAGTGACCTCAAGGCATCCCAAATCTAGCAAATAGCTTTTGCACGATAGCTCCGATGCAAAAAGTGTAAACAGAAGAAATGTAGCTTGTAGAAAGCTCTACAACTTCTCAGTTTACAGCAAGTCCAAAATTCTTACAGATTTTCTTATATCTGATGTTGGAAACCACCACCTGCAAACTTTTACTGCTGTAATAACAGTCTGCAACAGTTTTGGCCTGTCTTGAACTGTCAATATCTTCCCAACCGTAACTCGGTTGCCTTTGCTGTAAACACCAAAGTTGTAGACAACAAATAGATCTACAAACTTTTGGTTTACTGCAGGTCCAAATTCATTATGGATTTTTTGATATTCACTGCTGAATGCAGCCCCCTGCTCACTTTTTCTAGCTGCTGTCATAAACTATCAAAATTGTAAATCATGGGCATACCGGGCATCATAACTTTTTCTCTAAATCTCGAATTGAAGCGCTTTCAAAAACAAGATTGTAGATTGTCCAAAAAACTAAAACTTCTTAGTTCAACTCGGAAGACAATTCCTCATGGATTCTCTGATATTCACTTCTGAAAACAGCCACCTGCTCACTTTTTACTGCTGTCACAAGACTGCAAACTGCCAATCACCAACTTTTCCTGAAGCATTTGAGGCATAAACTCCAATAAAATAGCCCAACAATTCTGAAAATTGTTGTCCAAAAAATTCCCTTAGTGGGAAGAGTATTGCACTCACAAAAAATAATCCTTTCCTGGGATACAAGACAGCTTTAGAAAAACACTGCTCTCACTTATGCTCACTTTCTCAGCTAAATAAAGGCTCAAAATGCATCAATTGTAAGCAATCACTTTCAGCCAACCTTTGGCTTGATATGCATCAACTTGAAGGCATAAACCCAACTGAAATCTGAATGTACCAGCTGCCTTTGATCAACTGGAGTCCGCCACAAGCAAAATACGTTTTTTCTTTCGGGCCCCAAAAAAGCAACTTCCAGTGGCTGGAATTGCAGAGCATCAGGTCGTTTTTTACCGTAGATGGATAATATTCCTTCTCCCCCACTCAAACAAGGCAATAGATTGCTGGAACAGTCGAGGCAACCTGATATATATGGCTGAAACAGTAAAAACGAGCTAGTATATGTCAAAATACAGCTCCCAGGGATAGCCCACGGGCAGTAGGAGACTCCACGCAACAAGTTCGGGCTCTTGGCACAGCAACACCGCAATGCTACAGTCTCCTTGTTGGCTTCGCTTAACCAAGCTCTGATACCAGTTGATGGAGAGGAGGTCTTATTGAAGAGCAACAAAGAAAGGGAGAACACCGAAATTGTGGGTGCTAACTCACCCAGATCAAGGTAAGCTCTTATTATATATGTATGGTACAAAGGGGTATAGACTGGGCCATTGGCCTTTACCCCAACATATCCAAAGAGAGCAAGGTTCACAAGTAGAGGAGGATTTACCAGAGGAAGATGGAGAGGAAGGTTCACAGGGATTCACAGGTAGAGGAGGATTCACCAGGGGAAGATGGAGAGGGTCTTCATCAGCACTCAACCAGCCTCAAAAAATTAATTGGTACTCAACATCAAACTAGAAGCTGTGTCAATCTAGAAAACTGGCTTAGGTAATCTATTTTTTGAGAGGAGGAAAGCAACAATCTGTGAAAGTGTTACTCTCAGAGTGTATTGGTATCTTTCCTTATGGGAGGGAATATCTCAGTAAAATACAAATGTATTCGCTTGTTCATAAACCTTGGTTAACGTTTAAAGGTGAAGAGGAAGAGTTGGAAAAAAACAGGTTGATGTATCAGGATGTATGCTCCCCATAGGGTGAGAGACTATTGCTAGTGGCAGTCCTGAACAGTGGAGAAAGCTTCTGTATGCTTTCTTTTTCTGCTTGGAGCAGATAGGTGGTTAATTGGGCACTAGTGACAGCTATGGGAACTGTGTGGCCAAGTGTGGTTACTATTAACAGTCCCGGACTTCCCGGATTAGGGATGGAGACCTATTGCCAGGATTGGTGAGAGTGGTGAACAGCAGAGGCTATGCAGGGTATGTGGATGCCTAATTGGCCTAATGGGATGTGAAATGCCCCAGATGCAAGAAAGAATGTATCCTTTGTGTAGCTTGGAATTCAGGGCCTCTCTCTTAGTTAAAGAAATACCGAAACATAGTGGAGACAAAGTCAATCTGTGTCTTTGTCTTGGTGCAGGGGCACTCTAGCTCCCATTCTGTGTTTAAGTTATTTGCTGAATATTTTGATGTGAAAGCATTGGCTGGTTAGTTGTCTAATACCGCCCTCTTGTTGGCCTTGAGGCCGGTTTCAACTAATGTACACTCTTGCATTAATTACAAGGATGACTAGCCACTTTATCTTCACTCCAAATATTGGGAAATGCTAACATTCCTTTGGAAGGGGAATGGGGCCTTGCATTGACAGTTCAAAGGGTCATACTAATGGCTTTCCAGAATATGCAAAGTAAATATATTCACATTACAAATGCTTTGAAAGCTCTCCGGAGAAAATCTAGACCAAATAGAGGTATATGTTTTGACACTGATCTGCTTATTTCTACTAACGATTGGTTGTTGAAAAATGTGCATGTACATTGTATGGTTGGAGAACCTGACATTCAAACAAGCATACATATGGGACTGACCTTTTTGCTAGCTTGATGCAACCTTCACTTCTTCTGGTTTTAATTTATTAGAAAACGGAAGATCTAGAAGCAATTACAAATTTTTTGTTTTAGCTTATGAATGGGGTACCAAAGCTTCCTTTCTGAATATGATTATTACTGTTACAAACTCAACTAGTGCTTTACACCACTGGAAGATTAGTATGCTAGATTGTGAAGCTGCGCATACATTTTTGCAAACTCTAATTGGCTGAGTATCATTTCCAACAAAAGTCATTTGGTCACAGGTAATGCCTATAATATACATCTATAACAGAACATTGATGTATTAATTGAGATAACCCTCCTTATGAGGAGGGTTTGGTTGGCAGTCTAGTAGGAAGATCATCTCAAAACTTTTGAAGAACGGATTCAAAGGAACAAGGGTGGATGTCTCTCCAGAATATGACTATGGCTTGCTAAAAACTCTTCCTACTTATAAGTATATTACTTTTTGTTGTGGGCAATAGACCCTGCCATAGGAGGGACTGTTGATCCTCCATGCCTATGATAAGGTGGCCTGTTGTGGGAGGATAGGCGAGACTGCTGATCCTCCATGCCTAATGGTAAGGTGGGCCTGTTGTCGAAGGACAGGCGCGACAACCCCCCCCCCCTTCCGTTCCCTTCCCTTCCCTTCCCTCCCCTTCCCTTTCCCAAAACGCACATTAGCTGACTTACACTTTTTGAGTTTCCCCAAGATTCTTGTCTTTTGATTTTATTGCTTGCAAAGATGTTAAGCATGCCTAGAATGTCAATCTCTATGGCATATTGTTACGGCATCTTGCAAGGGTTCCCAAGCTTCTTTTACAACCTCCTTTGTTTGCAAGTATGGAATCACATTTTCCTTTATTAACAAATTAAGCATAGTAAGTACCTTTTCCAAATCCATATTAGAGCTTCTTGTTTTATTGTAATATATGAATTCTCTCGTTTAACACACAAAATCTTTCGATTTGCCTTCAATGACAAGGATCGTGGTGGTAGCGTGGCATCGTAATGGTATCTCTAGCTTAGATGGAACTAAGCCTACTAACCTAGTAGTGACACATTCCTCTAGAAAGGGTAAGTGTGACTAGATTATGCTTCTATATTGTCCTTGAATCATGATTTATACTGAATCACTTTCATTGATGAATTTTATACATGAATCACTGATTTAGACATGGACCAAATTAAAGCTCTTGTAATCAAATTGACAAGATCCTCTAGTGTCACAATGGAGGATGATTTAAATCAGATAAATTGAATGAATTTTGTATACACTATGGATTGAAGAGATAGTTTAATATGGATCTAAAAGTTAGTTCGCTTGCAAATGGACTCCTAACAAAAATGTAGTTTCTGTGTGTGTGTGTGTGAAGACTCAACAAAACCCCATTTCATAGTGAAATGAAAACGATTTTGAAAAAGGACTGAAAGAGAAAACTATTGTGAAACATTATAAAACAAACCAAGAGGTGCACAAAATTGAAAAATGTTTGCTAAACGCATGACTGTACAAATGAGTTTTGCTTTGATAAAAGCCGTAGCCAGCATCACTTTTATTGAAAGCAAAGTTTGCATACTTGCCACCATCCAACAAGAAAAATGATAACAAACATATTTTAACTTAGTTGGGAAGACATGTGTCATAAACACCCCTCCCTTGTTATTGGGATCACAATAAAAATAGTTGCTCACGCTCCAGATTTATAACGCCAACTTTTGATACTATGTTTTAAGTGTAAAATTAATTGGAATGAGCTGAAGGAAAAGTGACTAAATGGTTATGTAAGGAGGAAAAAATTAATGTATTAGGTATGAGAACATAAAAGGAGAAGGAGGAGGTGAGAACTTAAGGATTAGAGCAATAAATGTAATCTTTAAGACTTAGAGCATAAAGAAAGGAGAATTTATAAGAAAGAGGAGCTTAAGGAATTTCAAAGGAATTTAAAGAAAGAAATTTAAAGAGAGAATTTTAAAGAAGGAAAGAAGAAAGATATTTAAAGAAAGAAGTTAGATTAAAAATTAAAGAGGAAAAGGAGAAAGGTGTTAAATGTTAACAAAGGAAAGATTAAAAGATGGGGGATTTTAAAAGAAATAAATAGAGAAGGGGAAAATTAAAAAGAAATATATAAAAAAAGGTGAATAAGGTGCAGTAACGAAGAAAATCAAAATGATAATAAGGTGAAAGGGTAAGGTAAAAAACATTACAGAGAGGGGAAATTGATAAGTAGAAATGAAAGAAAAATAAGGAAATAAAGCAAGGCATTTAACAAATGTAAAAATAAAGGGAGTGAAAATTTAGAGAGAGAAGGGGGAGGAGAAATGGAAGAAAAAGGGGGGGGGGAGGTAAAATATAAAGGAAATTATATGGGGATGAAAAGAAAAAGGGGGGGGGGGCAAACATAATGAAACAATAAATAAAACTAAAAAAGGAACCTGTGAGCCCAAAGTTTGGTGAAGACAGGCAAGGACACATGGGACACGATTGAGATGTACTAAATCAGAGAGACCAAGGGGGGGAAGACGCAACCACTGAGATAGTTAAAGAGGCACAGCTAGCGGAGAGTTTCATAGTAGGCACCAAACAATATAGTGTCATAGGTGGCAGAGAGTGTTGTACCAAGTAGAGTTTCATACAATGAAGGTCCCGTTTAGTGAAGGCAGTGATGATAAATAGGGTGGAGTGGGTTAAATAGTAAGAGGTTATGGCGGTCGGGGAAATGACTCGAATTGATGGTCGGGGGGGGGAAGGAGAAAACGAGTAAGTGAAAATGGGGAGGAGAAGGAGCATAGCAATCGAGGGTCGGGGAGTGAGCAATCGACGGGACAGGGTCAGAGGGTTAGTGAGCAGTGGACGGGACAGAGCTGCAAGGAAGCAAGGATGTAGACATTGTATGGGAGTAAAAGGAGGAGAGTTAGTTGGCTAATAAGGCGACGGGGAAGGTAAGGAGAAAGAGACGTATAAAGGGGGTATAAATAGCTAGTTTGGGCTTTAGTTGGGAGAGGAAAAGTTGCTTGGTAGGCGGAGATGAGTGAGGATAGTCCGGGAAGAGAGAGAGACGAGTGCGTGTGCAAGGAGCTAGTCGCGTTAGGGGTGGAAGTAGGTTAGGGTTAAAAATAAGTTAGGTTACAAAGTTGTTAGGGAAAGTAGTCTAGGGGACAATTTAGAGTAATAAGAGAAAAAATAGTTATATAAAATTAAAGAAAAAACGAGGGGGGGGGGATTTAGGGAGTATGAGTGAAAAAAATTAGGGGGTAATTAATGAAGGGTTAAAAATAAATTAAGGCAAAGTAAAAATTTATGTAGAAATATTTTTTGTGAAATATTAGTAAGAAGTAAAAAATAAATAACGAAACCGAAAAGATAATAAAAAGAAAAAATTAGAAGTGAGTTTCAAAAATTAAAAAAAATCAAGGGAAGGAGACCACGAAGGGAGGAGATAAGGAGTAAAAAGTTGAAGATAAAATAGTAAGCAAGAGGTAAGAAATAACGAAATTTTTTTTTAAAAAATAGTATGAAAAAATTAAGTAGGAAAATAAAAAATAAGGATTTAGAAGATAAGAAATAAGCAAACAATAAAGGGAATGGAAAAAACCAAGAAAAGAATAAAAGAGCAAAAGAATAAGAGATTAATAAAGGAAATTAAGAAAAGAGTGAAAATTTAGGGAAAAAAGGGAAAATTTAAGGAAAAGATTGGAAATAGGGAGAAATTAAGAAAAATAGGAAGAAAGGAGAATAGTTAAGGGAAGTAGGGAAATTAAAAAAGGGGAGGGGGGGGAAGGGAAATAGAGAGAAAAAAGGAGGAAGGGGTAGAAAGTGTGTGTGTGTGTGTGAGAGAGAGAGAGAGAGAAAGAATTGCAAATTTTGCAAAATATATGCTTGATAAAAAGAGAAAACCATCCATATTGGGGTAAATCATGTGCAACCTTAGCCCTTTTTTATGAGCAAATGTTTGAGAAAAATGTAGTTTCAGCGAGAGAGAACATAATTCTTGCAAATTTTGCTAGATATGTACTAGATAGAAAGAAATTATGCCATCCATATTAGAGCTTCTTGTTTATTGTAATATCAGAATTGATTGTATGATTATTTGACGAATACATCATCTAACCAATGTTGCCCATGCTTTACACAGATATGGATGCATGCCCTTTTATCAAGTATATATCTTGCAAATTTAGCAATGACAAAAGTTCAAATCTAATTATTTAGAACAATACATCGAAATAAGGCTTCACAAGTTTAAACCTTACTGAATCATTTGAAAGTGTTTGGAGCTCTTACTTATGCTTATGTTCCAAATGAAATCAGGAAAAATCTTGATGTCGAATCAATTATGTGTTTATAGGATACAATCAAGAATCCAAGGAATGTATAAATAATGATCTAGTTCAAAGAACATTAGTTGATTTCACAGATGTTATCATTGTTGAAGCAAGCTTCTTATTTTGATCATACAACAACTATTTTGGTGACAAAATCATCTTCTACACCTCCCATAAGGCAAATATCATGGTGATAATTTTTGAAAGTGATTAGCCCACTATGAATACAAAAGAAAAGCAAAGTATAAACTGCCAGAATTTGTTGATATTGCAACAAGTTTAATTATCACAGAACTGCTTAAAGTTTAATAGCATAAGTCAAAATATTTTATTGTGAAAGAAAGGAATTCAGAAAATGGACTTACAAAAGTACTTTTGTACTTTTGTGTTTATAGCCAAGTTGATGGAAATTAAAGAACCCATATCTTCATCTTTGAGAGAAAAATCAATGTTATATACTAACAACATGTCATGCACGCGATGAGTATAGTGTTGTCGTGAAAAATCAAACAAATCTCTAGAGGTGAAGTAACCTATTTGTTCCAAATGGATTATCATAGTTAAGCTTTATCAAGATGGAATTAACTCTTGAGAAAAACAAAGCAAGGCTAGTTGCCAACAAGTGATATTGCTAAGAATACAAAGTAGATTATGAAGGAACCTTTGAACTAGTGCAAAGATGAAAATATCCAAAAAAGTAATTGATTTAGCTTCTCAATTTAAGTCACCATTCATTATATGGAATCTGGATGTGAAAAAAATGTCATTTTAAATTGTTATCTAAATGAAAAACTCTACATACAACAAGAAGGATATGTTGTCAAATGTTAGAGAAGAAAGTTTAAAATAGATTGAAAGAAACACCACATGCATTGACTGTAAGGATACATAACCTTCATATGGGTTTTTAGCAATCAAGTTATAATCATTCACTTTAAGAATGCAATACAAGACACGATTAGTGTTGTGCTACATGTTGAGGATTAATAGTTGCAAATTCAAATGACAAATTCATTTTTGAAGTCAAGCAGCAATTCAAATGCAAGTTTGATATGAAGGACATGGTAGATTTATTATTGTCTTGAGAGAGAAGCATGAAGAAATAAAACAACATTATGTTGACAAAAAGAAGGATATGTTGTCAAAGGTTAGAGAACAAAGTTTAAAATAGATTGAAAGAAAGGTTAGAGAAGAAAGTTTAAAATAGATTGAAAGAAACACCACATGCATTGAATGTAAGGATAACCTTCATATGGGTTTTTAGCAATCAAATTCTAATCATTCACTTTAAGAATGCAACATAGGACACGAACACTGTTGTGCTACATGTTGAGGTTAATAGTTGCAAATTCAAATGACAATTTCATTTTTGAAGTCAAGCAGCAATTCAAATGCAAGTTTGATGTGAAGGACATGGTAGATTTATTATTGTCTTGGGAGAGAAGCATGAAGAAATAAAATAGCATTATGTTGACTAGAGACAGGAGACCCAAAACTCCTTAAAATGGTTTTTGGATGCATGTCTCCAAACCCTTGCCAATGCTCATGAAATCAAATATTAAGCTATCAACTTATGATGTATCACCAGAAGGGGCCCTTAACAATACAAATAGCTCATTCGTAGCTTGATGTACTTGATAATTGTTTAGTTAGTGTTCTTAGATTATTAATGGAGAATCCCAAAAGAGCACTCAAATATCTTAAAGGCACATGGGACTATGGAGCCCTCTTCCTATCATCTCTGGCCATATGGGAGTCTCATCACTAGTTGAAGCTTAGCATCACCCTTAGCATCAATCAGTAGTCAAGGTCAAAAATCCTTTAGTGGTTTCTAGACCCCTTCTAAAGCAAAACAACAGCTCAACTGATAAAATCCAAGAGATTGTGTCGAGGTGGAAGGGTTCCAAAAGCTTGGCAATCCAAAAAGCATAAACCTAGGTGGCTTTCATGCTCCCTTGATCCCTTCATATCTAGTAAACTCACAAGTATGAACCAATCCTCCAACTTTTCGGAGTCGTATGGGAGCCTGATCACTAGTTCTAGCTCCTCTATCAAGATCAGCCTTAGAATCTCACATGTGGTAGCATCTCGAAATGGGGCTTCTCCCCCACATATGAAAAATTGAAAAATCATCTATGGCTATATATATATGTTGACTGTCTTGGTAGTTTGGATGGCCAAAGGTGCATAAAAGGATTTCTATTTAGTCATGGATTAGTAGCTTTGTCTTCCCAAAGCAAGAGACAACCAATAGTTATTTTATCATCAACATAGAAAGTATCAAAACAAATGTTTCATCTAAAACAATATAATTCATGAGAATACTTTTAGAGATTGAAATACAACCATCCTACAACACTTTAATCGAAGAAAGTGACCAGCATCCGCCGACTAGCCAAGCCTAGTGTTTTATGCCAAAACAAAGCATATCAAGGTGCACTACCATTTGACCAAAGAAAGGGTTCTTAGAGGTGAGATAGGTCTCGCTCATATTGCAACACAATAATAAGTTATAGAAATCATCACAAGCCACTTTCCCTCAAAACATTCCACTATTTTTTGCATCACTTGTTATTTTCCAGAATCAACTACACAAACTAAAGAGGGGGAAGCGATGATTAAATTATCCTTTATGAATATACTTTGGTTGCATCTCTACTACATTATATGCTTATACTTTGATTTCCTGATTTATTATCTCATCTATCTATACTTTGAAATTTTTACCGTGCACACTCTATTTATCTACTACATGTTTTAAGAATAGAGGTTTGACATAGTTAAATTTGCACTAGCCATATAGGACTCTAAAGGTGCCTTGGATATTAATTAAGTTGTGCTCTCTCTCTCTCTCTCTCTCTCTCTCTCTCTCTCTCTCTTCTTTCACCCATCTTTTCACTAATCTTCTCATTTTCTTCAGTTCCCCACCATTCACAACACAAGTTTAGAAAATAAGACATACACATCAAAGACCTCTCTCCTTCGTGTGAAGCTTTGCATGGTTCTACGACCTTACCCTTAAGAAATTGGTTCAATTAAGCTACGAATTATTTGGCCTTCCATTCCATGCAATATACTCAAATGTTCATCACTTCATTTTTTAGAGATGATTGATGCAGCTCCATAACCTTGCTCTTTCTTGCCTTATTTAAACATCCTCCTCTCCAGTTCCTCACCACTATCAACCTCTACATTGCAAATGATTCAACCTTGTTGCCTTTCCATCCAGAATTTCTCTCTTATGTAGCTAGCAACACACAACTTGTCCACCCTCTATTATGCCTCTCTGTATGATCCACTAGTACTACCGTTGGACTACCTCATCACTTACAGGATTTCTCACTTTGGCATAACTTCATTGTATCTATCGGCATGGATTCTCAGATTGCTGCTCTTTTTCTTTACCGCTCTCTCATTGATCTCTTACATTTGTTATCTTGCTCACTCTATCAAACTTTTCTCTCCCTCCTGATCACCTCCATTTTCTCATCCCCCATTCACCTCCTTCCTCTCACTCCTCCCTACTCCATTATTTTCTTCTCACTCACTCTCTCACTAGAAAACTTAGATACGCTACATACCTTCACAGTGCACAAGCCATACCTCCATTCTTTGACTCCTCCCTACTCATCTCCTATCTTCTCACACATTCTTCCGTTTAATTACCTTGCAAATGCAATACTTTACATCTCACTTACATTATAGCTCATTATGTTGATTCAACATGAAGAAGGACTACCTTGCACGAAGGATTTTTTTATGTAAAATGTCTATATTTTGTTGAAGCAAAGTGTATATGGTATCTACTTTGCAAACTCATTTTTTCTCCTACTTAATATACTTTACATTTTCACTAGATGTCAATTAAGCTTTTTTAAGCATATAGTTTTAGGTGTTTTTCTTGTTGTAGGCACTTGGATGTCCCCCTTCAAGAAAAAGTTTATCAAAGTTGGTTTTTACTAAAATATAATTTCATACTTTTTATAGAAACTCATTTTCAAAGTGGTTTTTTTTGTCTTGAAATATAACTTTTCTCATTAATTATTTCATTTAACTATGCACACATTCATGTTCCAGTGCAACTTTGATCAATTGCACATAGTACACTTAAGCCACCAAAGCCCTATCCTTTTTAACTCTCTCTTATGAAACTTTCTACCCTTATGTTTTTTTTTACAAAAACGTTGTGGGACTTTGCACTTCAACCAAAATCCTTGAACAACCCACTTCCTCCACCGCCTCTTCTACTTCATAGCCTTTCCCTCAATGATTGGATAAAGCTCATTGAGGTCTCTAAAACTAAGGATGATTGTGATTTATCTAGACTCAAAAGAGCTGCCTCTGATCTTGCAACCATCAAACATAATGACAATCACTCCCACAATGAGTTTCTTTATCTCATTTATAGGCCTTGCCAACAACATCCTTGTTCTCAATGTTGCCTTTTCTTTCCCAATATAACTGGCCTTGTCCCCTCCAATGATAACATCCATACTTTCATCAAATTAGAACTCCTCACTCTTAAGGCACATTGAAATGAAGTCCAACTCTATGGGTTATGGGTTACAAAATTTGGTACTTGGATTATCACGTATATAAGTGTTCTGCATATAAATTTTTTAAATTGGTATCTAGAAGGTTTAGGAAGGTGAAGGGAAGTGAGAAATCAACAGAAGGGTCATGAATGAGTGGTCCCTCCCTTTCCCTCAACATCCTTTGCCTATTAAGCGTTGCCACATCACCCACCACATCGACGGAGCGCCTATCCAAATTCCTATGCCAGGATGTCCCCTACCAAAAAAATTTACTCCTCATTCAAAAAATAGGAATCCCTTCCCTCCCAAATATTCCTCCAAAGTCCAAAAAATGGCCTCCACTCCCTCTCATTCCATCAATCCTTCACCTCTTCCTAGATTAAAGACTCCAAGCTAGAGGTCCCAGCCACTTTAACATCGAAAGATAAAGTTCCTCAAGGTGACACGCTTTCAAATCTTGGCATCAATTGGGACAAACACCAAGTCCCTTGGTACCTAATTTTGTAGATACTTTGCTTAAAATCATTGGAGGTACCTACTATTTAGCTTCTTTATAATGCTTATTTTATTTCCGATCTCCTAATAAACATAATCACATCAGAATTTCTCATCTTCTTTTTGTTAATACAATACTCAATTAAATTTTCCCTAAAACTTTCTTTAGCGACGATAAGCTTCTCTCACACTTTGTTATTAGTTCACATATTATCCAAACTTTGACTCCTTTATCTTTGGATGGAGTTATACTTTTCCCCTAAGAACCCAAACACACCTTTCTAACTACCAAAATGTCCACCTCCTATTCATGCAATTCACTCCACAGATTCAAAGGTTTTCTTTGATGATGAAGCTAATGTCTTGTCTCTAACCCTACTTCTTCCATCACAAATTCCTTTGCTCACAAAGGTCTCAATCATAGCCCAATCACCCCCTTAAACCGTTTCTTGCACTCAAATCTCTTTCATGACGTATGTTGTTGTCTCAACTTTGACTCCCACGCTTTCATTGACTAGATTTCTCATAGATTTTGCAATTCTTGTCACAAACACTTTCCAAACATTAAAACACTAAAAATCCCCGCTTGAGGATAGTTGTCTCCTTGATGAAATCAATTGGCTCTCCAAACATGTATACATCACTAGCCTAGATAAAGCTTCTCAAAATCCTATCATTGCTTGCAAATTTATAGTCTCGAGTCTAGCTTTAAATAGATTCATTCCCAAGAATTCACTGCCATTCCCACCTTTCCTTCCGTACTCTATCCTCCATCACTCACTCCCTAGACGACCTTGACAAAGCAAATAAACACAACTCCCTCATTCCTTTAACACTCTCCCTTTCCCATGTGCACTTACAAAGCACATAGACAACTTCTCGGCTCACCAATGCACATAATTGTGTCTTTTCATTCGTCACTAACCTCATATCGTTTGGACTCGATTAATTTAAATCTATGATAACCATTGATGGCCACAAAGCTCCATGTCGCCTACAAAAGATTATTTAATCTCAACAACAATATGCTATGGGGTATCAAGTCCAATCTTGACTTTCTTGTCAACATTCCTTCTAAAATCCATTGTTTATACTCTGCAAACTACTATGAGGCTATTCCTCACCCATGGGGATAATAGTCATATATAAAAATGGCCTCCACATTTGGTTTCAAAAGTTTTTTCTTAAGAACCATGCTTCAACCTCAGACAGAATGATAGGGTCAAGAAAATATTTTCCTTTGATGTCTTACTTAGCATTCATGTACTTCTTGACTTTTTTGTTGTACAAGTCAGTTCTCAATGTTGAACTCGATGAAAAGGAATTCACATGGGGTACTCTTGCTCCCCTCTCTGGTGTCACCTTTAAATAAAAGCCTTTGATTTCAAATTTATTTAAAAACTTGCCCATCTTGGCAAGAATGACATTCTTCCTCTTTTTCTCCTTACTTTTTGGCGTGTTGATGACATTCTCTTCATAAATAATCCTTTCATTATCAACTTCCTTGACCCATCTTGACCCCTTAATGATGATGATCCCTTTACCATCTATCCCCTTCACCCCATCTCACATAAATGTAGCCTTTCTTCCTCTTCTATTCATCCAAACGAAAACCTCATTGGGCTTACAAACCAAAACTTCATTGGGTTTTCTCAACACTAAAATATCGCTTACCATGTTGATGGGCTTTTTTTGTGCGACTGATATCGTTTTGTACAAGAAGGAAAATGCTATATACATCACGTATAAGAGCACTCATGCATAGGAGGAACTAGCAATGATAGATATATATGTAGCTACCATGGATAGGGTAGGAGGTGGTAGCTAGTGAATAGCACAATAGCCACCTCTTCTATTTTTTGAAAATGATGTTTGGTATTAACTATACATTTCATAAATAAATATTTCGCCTGTATAAGAACCTTGAGTTCCTACCTGGTTCAAGGAGTCTGCACTAGTGATTGTAGAGTGTATATGCCAAGAAGGGTTTTACAGACAGTTATGTGTATTAGGCAGTCGTTAGGGACTGGTTCGCTTGTAGTCATTTTTCAGGGCAAGCTAGGGAGTTGACCGTGCATGCGACGCAGTATCGAGGTTGTTGAGAATAGTTCTAACCTCTTTATAGTAAGAAAGAACAATGATGTGGTGGTGGCATCTGGCCCAAAGGCAATTTGAGTCACAGCTTTTTAAAGAAACACTGCGAGCTGGATATAAAAGATTCGAGGCTGGTTCTAAAAGAAAAGATAACATGAGTGGGGAAGCTGTCCTTTGGTTGGCTTGAAGATAAGCTAGGGCAAAAGAAGTCTATGGCTTGACTCTCATGTGCTTGGTGACTGGTTTAGTTGCTTGTTGTCTTTTACTTGGTCATTGGCAAGGCTTTGGGAAGCATGTTGAGCTGCTTTTTGGCAATTGAGCTGGTTTTATGGCAATTGTAACAAGTGGAAAAAGTTGCAAGGCAGGTTGAACATTGAAAACAAGATCCAAGGTTCTATTTCAGCTCCAAGGCCTCCAATTGGTCATTTTGGCAACAAGGTTCTATCTGATCCTCTAGGGGTTTCCTTCTGAGTCCATGATTTCTAGGAGGTTGTGATTGATATATGCTTCAGTGATCCTTGTATTGGTGATTATTGGTATATGGTGTTTTCTAGTTGTGGTGTTTTGAGTTGATCATGGGGTATTGTTTCTTCTTGATGAGATTGTAAACGTGGCTGTTGTTTCAGCTATAAAGGCATTTCAGGGTTGCTCTACCGGTCTCATCAACGCCTTTTTTGGAGATGGAAGAAAAGACTTCTTAACTTCCCCATAGTATCCCTCATTAACTTTTACAGCAATTGACCTCAAAATCCATTTTACAAGATTTTCCTCATTTTTATCCTTCCCACCATCTACTCTTGCTCTAACGAGTTCCAAGCTTTCCTACACACAGGAATCCTCATTGACCTTTGTCATGACAATGACTTCCAGGCTGGCAAAAGCAAGATCATCCTTGACTATATCTCCACCAATGATTCCCACACTTGAATTGAGACGACGACTCAGTATGGGTAGATAGTAGGTCATCACACAAGGTGATGGCCTACTATCTCACCTAGTGTGTTTTACTCTACAGGGGAAATGGTGGTACACACACACACACACAACTCTCTCTCTCCCTTTTTCACACTTACCTTTGCTTCCTCTCGTTGGTTAATCCTCTTCTTTCACCCATCCTTTCACCCTTCTCCTTTTCTCCTACACCACCATTCACAACACAACTTTAAAACATCCACGTCAAACACCGCTCTCCTCCGTGTGAATCTTTACATGGTTCTAAACCTTACCCTTACCACAAATTCTTTGGCCTTCAACTGCACACAATATACCCAACTATTCATCACTTCATTTTTTATGAATGATCGACGCTCCATCACCTTGCTCTATCTCACTTTATTTAATCATCATCCCTCTCCAATTCCTCACCACTATCAATCTCTATGTTGCACAAGATTCGACATTGTTTGCTTTCCATCCAATCGCTCTCCTATAGCTGCCAACACACAACTCGTTTGCTCCAAATTATCTTACCCTCTACTATGCATCTCGGTTTGATCCACTTGCACTCCATCGAACTACCTCAACACCCGTAGGCTTTCTCACTTTTTTCCAACTTCATTGTATCTATTGACATGGATTCTCAAGTTGTTGCTCTTTTTTCATTCTCCTGCTCATTCTATCAACCTTCTCTCTCCCTCCCGCTCACTTGTCTTCCCTCTTCACAATTAAGTTAAAACATGTTCTCACCCATATCTTTCTTGTTGGATGGTTGCATGTACTCAGATATTCCTCTTCAATAAAAAGTTTATCAAAGTTGAATGTTTTTTTAGATCTTTTAAAAAACATTCCAATTTCTAATTTCACGAAAATATCATCATTTTACTAGTTTTTATACAAACTCCTTTTTGAAGTGACTTTGTTTGGTCTTGTAATATAACATCATTTCTCTTAAATTTTTGTCATTTACTGTGCAATAGAGCTCTTCAATAGCTTAGATATACATACAAATTTTCACGCTATGAGTGATGTACACCATCTTGTGTACATCCTCCTTGATAGCTTCACATCTTCCTAGAGAAAGGACTTTTGTTTCAAATATCTTCAAAAGGCCAATTTTGTAATTGCATTAAACTCGTGTTAACATCTATCATTGGGCTCCACCCAATTGCATGCCTATTCTAGCCCTTAATGGTTAGGGAAGATTAGTATTCTATATCTTTAACATGGAGCTCCTTTTTCATTTACTTAGTAGCACGATGTTTCTTTTCACAACCTATTGATTACATTGCATTGTATATCTAGAGTATACCCTGTTCTTTGGAGCTAACCCTAAGGGATGTCATTGTCTATTTATCAAAGCAGCACACTGAACCACCTTTGTGCTAAGATATGTATGTCATTCAACTTGCCCATGTAGCATTGTTGCATTTTTAAGGCAAATTCGAGTGCATCTAGGCCTGCTAATCCTCGTAATTTTTTGCTCCTCCGACTCAGAACAAAATTACATTCATCCTCATCCAAAATACAATACTTGACAAGACATTCTAAAGCTCTTTCCATTCTTGACAACTAGCATCCACAATTACAGATTTTCTATTAGAGAATGTCGTTTTTCACCGTTCATGTGCATGCATGCATATCAATGGTTTAAGGCGAAACTTAACATTATTACTGGCTACCACAAGCTGTCTCCCCAAAAATTTGGGTAGAGAGTAAAGAAAAATAGACGTACCCATGTGCAAGACTGTAGTGTTGCATTCATTGCAGTAAATTCAAGGCATTAATATGAAAATTATTATTTCCAATGCCACCTCCCCAAGGAAAAAGACCTAACTAAATCAAATCACATAAGATAGTTACGCTCATTCCTGAAATCTTGAAGTACATGCAGAGTTTTGTAAAAGGTGCTATTAACCCCCTCCCTATTTGAGCTGTAAAAGGTGCTATTAACCCCCTCCCTATTTGAGCCATGAACCCACGCGAAGCGAAGTAAAAACAGTGTGCAGAAACCTTACTTCAGATATCTATGATACACATTACTCTTCAGATTTCAAAAGGGTGGAGACGTCCCTCTTTCAAACTCGCACATGCGGACTATGCTTGCTTACGGCTGACGTGTGATTCTATGATTCATCAAGCCAACTCTTTGATCATCGTTCCATTTTACGGTATCATACATGCTCTCAATCAAAAGCATCTGATCAAAATAGTGTTGTTTATAATCTATCATGAGCAACATGGACTTGTTCCACAAGTTTCATATTTGTCCTGATCTGCCCATTTCCAAAATCCTTACATGCTCTCCAGCAGACGTTACAAGCTGATTCATTAAAAAAATCATCTTATAAAACCACTAAACCGAATTCAATACAGCCAATCAGAACCACACAAACACTCGCACATTCAAGAAGAAAGACGAGCCTTTTAGCATAAAACCACCACCCGCAACAATAAAGAGATCTAACAATTAATAATATCTACGATGCAACAATAAAATTTGATTGCTGTCAGCCTTCCAGTTTGCTTACCTGCGCCACAATGGAAATTGAGACATCCATTAAGATGTCAAAAATGTCGTAGTTGCTTTCGATCTACCAAATATCCAGAAAAAAACTGCATGCAGGCTGCTTGGTCAGATTGAATAGAATAAAAACTTCTTTTCAAGGAAGCAGATGAGGGGTGGACCTGAAGGTTGCATTCACAGGCTATCTTTTGAGTACAAGTTTCTCATAAAGGTGAAGAATATCTTTTTTGGTTGCATTTCGCAACTGCAGAAGATCTTCTGCAAAGCCTGCAGCTGTCAGCTCCTGCTTTAGTTTGGCAATTGTAAATTTTGCATAGTCCTGTGAATCCCTCAAATCAACAGAAACACTGTCATCATGTCTCATTGAATCGTCTTCAGTCAATGTGTGAGCAGGTAGTCCATTTTCTATATTGCTTGCATGTGACCTCCTCCTTTCACCATTCTCCATATCCAGATCCATATCCTCAATATCTGCACGAGGTCTTTTATTCCTAGAGGAGCCAATACCTCCAGGTTGCTCTGACAGAATTGCTTTCAGCTTGGTCTCCAACGCTGTCTCATTCAGACGAACTGTGGTAAGCTCTTGCTGCAAGGCATCAAGTTTCCCTTGGGTACTCTGCAATTGTAAAGACAGGGCCTCAGCACGTGCACTCGCTTCATTTCGAGCCTGCCTCTCAGTCGCTAGCAAGCTCTCAAGGACTTGTACTGTGTTTGTCCTCTGTTCATGTGCATCATTTAAGAGCTCCTCCATTTCTTTCTCCCTCTCTTCAAACCTCCTCTGAGAAGATGCAGCTTTTAAAACAGCTTCCTGTTCTGAACACCTTAATTTCTCCATTTCATGAGACATAGCTTCCTTTTCTCTGGCTAGATCTTCAACCTGTCTTTTAATTCTCTCTATGGAAGCCAGCCTTTCAGCTGCAAGTCTATCAACCTCTAGCTTTTCTCTCTGTGCCAAAGCTGCAGCTTCCCGGGCCCTATCAGCTGTCTCAGATGAGCGTCTGGCCTCCTGTTCAGCTATCTTACATTTCTCTTCAGCTTCCTCAAGCCTCTTTAGCTCCAAACTCATCCTTTCTTCATCATGTAGTTTTTCTTGTTTCATAATTTCAAGTTCTTTGTTGGCAGAGGCAGAAGAAGCTTTTGCAGCATCAGCAATAGCTTGCAGGTGTCTTAACTCTGACCTCAATACTACCAGTTCTTCATCCCTTGCACTCATCTCAACTTCTTTATCCTGCAGCCATTCTCACATATAACTATAATCAAGTACTGTAATTAAAAAGCAGCATGCTATCTGGTCAAAAAGCCTACACATTCAGAAATAGGGTTCTAGCACATAGTCGGGAAAAAGCGTTTTGTTAGGTTGAACATTTTTAATATTCATAAAACACAAATTTGAAATAAACACCTTTAATACGTTTAAATTTTTAAAGGGACTCGGATCATGCAAACTTGCTCGTACAGTTTCACCTTTCAAATTGAGTGCTGGTCATCCACATTATTATGTTTGGGGTTATCCTATGATACAACATTGAATGACCTTTCAGTCACAAAATCTGCCTGAATAAGCTATAGTTTCAACTTACAAACTTGTATGCTCATCACGCCATATGTTCCATGCATGGACCAAGCATATTAAGATACAGTACCATTATGTCTGGGAGAAGTGCTCGATGAAGTGATCCCGCTCATCTTCTGTAACACGGAGGACAACAAGGTGAGCTTGTTTACAAGCCTTTGTCACAGCAACTGCTTCGTGCTCATTCCAACTCCCTGAGGTTGATTCATGAACCAGGAGCTGAGAGGCGGTGTTAGAGTTAGCATCTCCTATATCATAGAGTGAGGGCCATTGTTGTGGGCGTGCCCACCCATGTAAGGTAGGGGGTGATGGATTTGGGGCCTCTCACAGACTGCCATGAAGGCACGATAGCTACAGCTAGGGCAAAGGGGCTGCGGTGCTGATTACACCTGCCCTGAGCTATTGTTGGTGCCACCAGATGGGCACCACATAGGCGCTTTGGTTGGGGGACCAACCAGGCCCACCAACCAGGTCGACCACCCGGGTCGGCCTTCAGTCTGCTAGTTGTTGGAGTAAAGGCACTATGGCCACCCAAGTACAGTTAGTACTTTTATTGTTAAGTACACTAAGTACTGTGTACTTAGTGTTGTAACCTTATCCATTGATATAAAAGGTGTCTGTGTGCTAGGGGAGGTACACACATACTTCTTATCCCCACACTCTTGTGTTCATCGTGTGTGTCGGTGTGCTCTCTCCTTCTCTCTCTCTCTCCCACCCTCACAAGTGGTATCAAAGCCTAAGCCTGCCAATCTCCCTCCCATTCGTCCAGCAACAGCGCCTTCAAGCTATCAGCAGCCTAAGCTGCTGCATCTTCGTCGCTAGCAGCATCGATCTGCTGCTTCAGCAGAGCCGACGCAATCCGGCGTTGCCAGCGCCAGCCACTAGCGACGCCAGCAGCAACGCCACCAGCGACGCCACCACTAGCGACGCCAGCAGCAACGCCACCAGCGATGCTACCACCAGCGACGCCACCACCGGCGACGCCACCACCGGCGCCACCAGCGACGCCACCACCGATGACGCCAGCAACAGCGCCAACAACGGCGACGCCAGCAGCAACGGCACCAGCTTCAACGGACAGCGTCGCCCATACAGGCGATGCCTCCAGCGGGCCGCCAAGTCGCCATATAGGCGACACCTCCAGTGCGCAGCCAAGATAGTCCGCCGTCAGCTCGCCACGTAGGCGAGCAACCCGCATCAGCCCGCCAGTCCTACGAGCTCCCGCCAAGAGTTCTCCAACTGCTCCGGCAGTGTTACAGGTACAGATGCATCCTTCGAGCTCATTGTGAGCATTACTGGTATTGGGGGAGGCAGATAACAGTCTATGCCTACTGTGTGAGGAAATCCTCAACATTGAATTGCAGAATCAAGGGGCTTTTGTAGCCAGTGCCAAGTATTGGCTTGTATACGCATGCATTGCGTTTATCCTCCTATTTGGAGTTGATTCTTGCAGGATTCGTATGCATTTGTTGACCTACGGGACAGTGGAAGATGCATTGAGTACTACATTGTAGACTTGAGCACTGAATGTGCCAGTCAAATTGGGGGTTTTGCAATTGGATGCATATCAGTGCTGGGGGATGCAATTAAATGCCTTACAATGGTCAGTGAAGCGGTAAATGCACTAAAATTCTGATAATTTTTTCTTCCAGTCAAAGGGCTTTTGCCTAAATCCCACTCTAAACTGTGTTATACAGTTTTAGTGGTATCTTGAAGCTTGAAGTTGACAGGTTTGAACAGTCAAACAGTCATTTACTGATTCTGTACTTTCTGGTACAGTCAGGTACTGTTCTGTGTCAACTGTGGGGCTGATTACAGTCATTGTACAGAAGTACAGAGTGCAAAATACACTGCTGTCTTTCACTGTAATTGCAGGGCAGATGCTGCTTTAATATCAGAGTATTGCTGATTGTACAACAGTGCATTTAATGATGCAAACACAGTTGCTGTTCGGATACTGCAGCAAGCAGTAAACAGTTATAATTCTCTGTTTAATTGGGAGAAATATTTGCAGGTGCAGTTCCTGTTGTTCCGCTGCAGGAATTAAATTTTTTGAGCACAGTTCAAGTGCCTGTGTGCACTTGGTTTGCAGGGAGTCAGGCACCCAAGTGTGGGTTATATTTCCTGCTGATTGTAATGGCTTCATCCTCGGAGTCCTCTCTTCTTAATATTAAAAAGTTGCAGGGTGCTGTTAACTACCCGATGTGGAAAAAGATGGTCCTGAATGTGCTAATCCTCAGGCAGTTTCATGCTCCTATTATACACAAAGGTGTGAAGCCCACTGGCACATCTGATGATGCTTGGGCACTAGCTGATCTGTCAGCAAAGTCCATAATTGAATCGTCACTCCATGAGAGTGTTGTTTGGAATGTGGATGGTGAAACAACAGCCTGGGGTGTGTGGAAAAAGCTACAGGACACATATGAGCAGCAAAGTGTAGCCACAAAGATATATTGGTTGCGCAAGTTCTTCAATCTGAAGATGAAGGAAGGGACCTCCATGGATGCACATCTCAATGAGTTCAACTCAATTGTTACTCAACTTGCGAATCAGAAGTATGTGGTGGATGAGGAAACCAAGGGTATGGCACTCTTGATCTCTCTTCCTGAAAGTTGGGATACATTCACCACAGCTGTAACAAATGCAAACACTTTCATAAGTTTTTCAGATATCACAGGGCTGGTACTCAGCTTATGCTTCACAATGTCAGCCATGTACCCGAAGTCAAGAAAAATTTGATTTCTACAGGCATGTTGGATGACGAAGGTTTTGTGACCAGCTTTGGTCATGGTTTCTGGAAGGTCACCAAAGGTGCCCTGGTTGTTACCAGAGGTTCTAAGATTGACACGATGTATACTCTTCATGCTGAAGTATGTAATCATGCTGATATTCATGCCACCGAGCTGCCGAATATTTCTATGTGGCATACCCGGATGGGACATATGAGCATAAGTGGAATGGAGCAATTGGCTCGCCTTGGCTACTTACCGTCTCTGAAATTTTCTGAGTTAAAGTTTTGTGAGCACTGCATATATGGTAGACAGTTACAGTGTCCTCATAAGAGGAGATTAGGACATAAAGATGCTCAACTTGAGCTTGTGCATACAGATGTGTGTGAGATGCCTAGTCCTTCACTTGGAGGTGCACGGTACTTTGTCACATTTATAGATGATTCCACAAGGAAGGTGTGGGTGTATCCCCTTCGATTGAAGAGTGATGTCTTCCCAGTGTTCCAGAAATGGCTTGCTATGGTTGAGAACCAAACAGGCAGAACACTGAAGGCTTTGCGGTCAGATAACGGTGGGGAGTATATGTCTAATGCATTCAATGCATTTTGTGATGCTAGAGGTATTAAAAGAGAACTCCCTGCTCCTTACAGTCCAGCGCAAAATGGCACTGCAGAGCGTATGAATAGAACCATACAGGAAAAGTCCCGCTCTATGATGTCACATGCTGCTTTACCTCATGGATTTTGGGCTGAGGCTGTAAAAACAGCAGCACACCTCATCAATAGGTCACCAAATAAAAGACTGGATGGCAGAGTGCCAGAGGAGCTTTGGACAGGAAAACCTCCTTCCTATAAGCACTTGAGGGTCTTTCGCTGCACTGCGTATGTGCATATACGCAGAGAAGATCGCAGCAAGCTTGATCCTAAGTCTCTTAAATGCATTTTTCTAGCATATGGTGACAGTGGTGAGATGGGTTACCGCCTATGGGATCCTGTAAATAAGAAGCTAATATGCAACAATGATGTCTTATTTGATGAGTCATGTATGTTTAAGGCAGTAGATAAGCCTTCTGATGCTTCAGAGGTTGACATTGATGACTCGGGACATCCTGTACAATTCAGGCAGAATGCAAATCAGCCACAACAGCAGCGTAATCAGCCAATGCATGATGCTGCAGTAGGTCCAAATGGACAGCCCGCAGTGGCGGAAGATGTACTACAGGACATGCCACCTTTGGAAGACCTCCCAGGCATAATTCTGCAGCCTGATCTACTGGAACAGCCACCTGTTTTAGGTGAGCAGCAAGTTGGACAGCAAGACCAATGGGTCCGAAGGTCCACTCGACAAATGAAACAGCCAGACAGATTTGTTCCAGGAGCAGATTTTATTATGCTTACAGACTGTGGAGAACCTTCCTGTTACAAGGAAGCCGTGCAAATGCATGATAAAAGGCTATGGGAACTAGCCATGAAGTCTGAAATGGACAGTCTCCATCAAAATGGTACTTGGGAATTGGTGCAGTTGCCTAAGGGCATGAAAGTACTGCCATGCAAGTGGGTGTATAGATTGAAAGTCACACTTGGAGCTAAGCCAAGGTATAAAGCCAGGTTGGTTGCCAAGGGCTTTAAGCAGGAGTATGGTGTCGATTTTGATGAGATCTTTTCTCCAGTGGTTAAGATGACCACACTCAGGATTGTCCTTGCTTTGGTTGCATGTGAGAATTTGGAATTATGCCAAATGGATGTGAAGACAGCCTTTCTTCACGGTGATCTTCACGAGGAGATCTACATGCAGCAGCCAGAAGGATTTGCAGTCAAGGGCAAGGAGTCACTTGTATGCAAGCTTAAGAAGAGCCTTTATGGGCTGAAACAGGCACCAAGGGAATGGTATAAGAAATTTGATACCTTCATGAAGTCCCAAGGTTTCAGGAGAAGTGATGACGATCACTGCTTATATACCAAAAAAGCTGCAAATGACAGCTTAATCATTCTCATTCTATATGTGGATGACATGCTTATTGCTGGTAAAGCCCGTAAGGAGCTTGATGACCTTAAGAAAAGATTGCATGAGGCCTTTGATATGAAGGACCTTGGTGATGCAAATCACATACTGGGAATGCGGATACGGAGAAACAGGGGACAGCGTTTGTTGTATTTGTCTCAGACCGAATATATTGGCAAAGTATTGCACAGGTTTCATATGGAAGGGGGGAAGACACTTAGTTCTCCATTGCCTCCATATGTAAAACTCAGTGCAATGGATAGCCCACACTCAGATGCTGATAGGGCTGAAATGGCCAAGATTCCGTATGCTTCAGCTTGTGGCAGTCTCATGTATGCCATTGCTACCAGACCTGATATTGCATTTGCAGTGGGAGTGGTTAGCAGATATATGGCAAATCCAGGCAAGAAGCATTGGAATGCAGTGAAAGGTATCATGAGATACCTGAAGGGCACACAGGAGTTGTGCATATGCTTTGGCAAGCAGGATGCAAAGGTGCATGGTTATGTGGATTCAGATTTTGCTGGTCATCCAGATAACCGGAAGTCTACTACCGGTTATGTTTATACATTCACTGGAGGTGCAATGTCATGGATGTCAAGGATGCAGCAATGCATAGCCTTGTCTACCACGGAAGCTGAATATATTGCAGCCACAGAGGTATGCAAGGAGGCCTTATGGCTATCTCGGCTAGTGGGAGATTTGGGCATTACAGGTGATATTCCATTGTTGCATTGTGACAGTCAGAGTGCTATTCAGTTGGCACACAATCCTGTCTTTCATGCAAAGACAAAGCACAACTTAGTGTTGTAACCTTATCCATTGATATAAAAGGTGTCTGTGTGCTAGGGGAGGTACACACATACTTCTTATCCCCACACACTTGTGTTCATCGTGTGTGTTGGTGTGCTCTCTCCTTCTCTCTCTCTCTCCCACCCTCACACTAGTTTGTTTCATGAGGGGGCCCCGGGCCCATCCCCTCTTGTTGTATGAACACTTGTATGATTGTTTTGCCTAGCAGTTGAGGCATTTTTCTGCATCTCTTGTGCAGATTTTCTCTCTTTCTTGCATTTCAGTTTGCAGTGTGTGTGCTCTCTTTTGCTGTCCAGATTCTGCTCCACTCTCAGAGGAGTCTTAGACTAGACACGATTTGCCACGCACGCGCATACACACTTTTCTTTTTTTGGGTGAAATCCATTTGTCATTATATTACAAAGAACAGTCACACGCACACGCACACACCCCCCCCTTTTTTTTGGGGTGAAAATCACCACATGCATGCACACACATGCACGTGCATGCGTATGTACGCATGTATACACATATATATGTATTAAGTGTCTGTAATATGCATGTGCATGTGTACATATAAGGTCAGAAAACTGCTTTTTTGCAAACTATTGCTGAAAATAGGATTTCTATCGACCGAAAGCCGGGATTCCATTAATCGGATTTCCGTCATAAGATTTCTATTACTTGAGTTTTGAAATTGCAATGGTTGTAACCAAAAGCATATTTTGATTTCACAAACAACATCAAAATGATCTTCAAACATACGCTCATCCCTTCATTTTCTTGGAAACGTAAGTTATGCAAATATCTTTATATTTACAAGTTACAATACGTTTCTCTTGCACCACTATCAACCAATGAAAGTAAACTACAACAGCAAAGAGAAATTGTTGCCAAATTGATCCAACATATGTTCTTCCAAACATTGCAACTTGTATAGATGACAATTTGTATGTTTGCTCCTTACCTCTGCGCATTTAATGGCTCTTACAAGCATTTAAAACCTATTGCTAGGAACAACAAAAGACTAATCACGCTATCCCAAAAACTCGTTGGAATTGGTGTTGAGACATCATTAACAGACGTCGTGTCCATCCATCATGCTAGGCACGTTATCAATCATTTGCTTCAATAGTGGCTTTCAATCATCCACTTGTCCACATCAATCTACTATCAACCCACACTTGAACGTAAATCTATTTTGCCTTTGCTCATGTAAGGCATGACTTCATCATATATAACGGCCTTCACAGAGGGCCGTTCTCCGGAGGGCTCACCTGTTTCCCGCATTTGGGGGGGGGGGAGATGAGTACAGTGGACTATCTAATGGGCTCCCCAACCTTTGTTACATTGATAGAGAGTGACATCACATGTACCGCTGCCATCCTTAGAAGAGAAGTGAAAAGCAAGATCTAATGATGTGGATACTGGTTTGCAATCCTCAAACTGAAAACGCTGCAGAAGCTGTCCAATATACTTGGATTGTGACATCAAAATGCCCCCCTTGCTGCTAGCAAATTGGATGCCCAGATAGTAGTGCAATAGACCAAGATCAGACATAGCAAATGTCTTCTGCCAATCAAGCTTAAAATCTGCAATTTGTTGAGCATGTGTCCCAATCACAAGCATGTCATCCACATAACGGACTAAAATCAGTAAATATGTCCAACGCTTGCGGATATAAAGAGTAGCCTCTCTAGGGCTGCTCTGAAAGCTAAGTGTGAGAAAATGAGTATGAATCCGAGAATACCAAGCTCGAGGTGCCTGCTTCAATCCATAAAGCAGTTTTTTCAAGCAGCATACCTTGCTTTCAGAACCTTCAACCTCAAAGCCAGGAGGTTGGGAAACATAGACCTCTTCCTGCAAATGCCCCCATGAAGGAAAGCTATCTTGATATCAAGCTGATGTACCTCCCAATGAAAGTGGGCAGCAAAGGCAATAACAACACGAATAGTAGTGATCTAGGAAGTGGGGGCAAAGGTCTCCTCAAAGTCAATGCCTTGCTGCTAAGCATAGCCCTTAGCAACAAGACGGGCTTTGTAAAGGTCCACTGAACCATCAGCTTTCCGTTTAATTTTGTAAACCCACTTAGTGCCAATGTCATTCTTGCCAGGAGGCAAATCACACAACTCCCAAGTGTTAATCTGATGGATAGACTCCAATTCAGCTTTCATAGCCTTTCAACCAACAATCATTCTGAAAGGCATCTTGATGACATAATGGCTCCTCATTGCATGCTGTAGCAACCAAAGCATAAGCAACAAAACTAGCATGCTCTTTCCGGACAGCTGCTCTAGTACAGGCTGGAAGAGGAGTATCTTGTTTGCTGTCTTTTAATGTGTCAAGGAGCCAATGGGCAACCTTTTTGGGCTCTTGGATTTCAGCTCTTTCCTGGTCAAGAGCCCTGTGCAAATGGGCTTGATCAATGAGAGGCATATCAGCCTGAATATTTGGTTGCACATGTGGCTGCAAATGACCAATAGATGGAGGAGGTACAACCTCATATGGAACATCATCCTGAGCATCGAATGGAAACAAAGGCATCAAGCTGTCAAAAATGTTTGGGGCATCAACATCGGGTTTTTGACAGTCCAGCAAAGACATAGTGAAAGATTCATCAAACACAACATCCCAACTGACAAAACACTTGCCCGTGCAAGGCTAATAGAGTTTATAGCCCTTTCTCTCTTAGCTATACCCAATAAAAATGCACTTGACAACTTTATCATCCAACTTAGTGCATGTCTGTGAAGACACATGAGCAAAGGCTAAGCATCCAAAAGTCCTCATGTGAGAAATGTGAGGCTTACAACCCATCCAAGCCTCATAAGGTGTGATAGTCTCCAATGCCTTTGTGGGACATCTGTTCAAGATGTAATTAGCACACAAGAACGGCATCGAACTACAACTTGTTAGGCAAATGTTTGCCTTTCAACATGCACCTCGCCATCTCCATCACGGAGCTCAGCCACAAGATTCTGTGTGAGGAGTATAAAGCACCGTGCATCGATGATGTACGCCACGGGAAGCCAAAAAAACAGCAAACTCCTTTGACATGTATTCACCCCCCCTGTCTGTATTAAGGTGAGCAATGTGCAACCCACTCTCACTCTCAGCCAAGGCAATAAAGTGCTTGAAGCATGAAGAAACCTCAAATTTGGATTTCAAGGCGAAAATCCAAGTGTACCTGTGAAGTCATCAATAAAAGTGACAAAATAATAGAAGCCCCCAAGAGCTGCAACCCTCATGGGTCTACAAACATCACTATGAACCAGATAAAGCTTGCGTGAAGCACCAACTCTCAAGCATGATTCACAAACATGCTTTGAAGGCATATGCATTTTGGGAAGATCAACAACCATACCATCCTTATATAACTTCACCAAGGCTCCAAAATTGAGGTGTCTAAACCTCTCATGCCACAAATGGGTATCTGCCACGGTAGAATCAAGAGCAAAGGCATGTGCATCTGTAAGTGCAGCATCATCATCCAAACATCTGTCATAAGCATCAAGTTTATAAAGACCTCTAGTCAATGTGCCAATCAAGACCATAGTAAAGGCACGTGTAGCATCATACACTGCACACCTAACACCATAAAAAAGAACCTGAAAGCCACATGTAGCTATTGCTGAAATAGAAATGAGGTTCTTACAAATGCCTGGAACATAAAGCACATTCTCTAGAGTGACAACACCACAAGAGACAGAAGTAAGAGCAACTTGCCCAATACCTTTCACGGTATATGATGCATTATTGGCACATGTGACACTACCCCCTTAGATGTATGCTCTAATGAGCTGAATAACTTCCTGCAGGAAGTGATGTGCTTGCTAGCACCACTATCAAAGAACCAGGCATCATGAACATTTGAAACTGCCATGCAAGCATCATGAACATCAGGAAAGCCCCATACCAAGAAAGCCCACCAATGCTGGTCTTGTGCAAAATTAGCGACTCATGTCGACTCATTATTGGCACATGTAACACTACCCCCTTAGATGTATGCTCTAATGAGCTGAATAACTTCCTGCAGGAAGTGATGTGCTTGCTAGCACCACTATCAAAGAACCAGGCATCATGAACATTTGAAACTGCCATGCAAGCATCATGAACATCAGGAAAGCCCCGTACCAAGAAAGCCCACCAATGCTGGTCTTGTGCAAAATTAGCGACTCATGTCGATCTTCTATACTAGAAGAACCAGATACTGCAAGACCACACTCTTTCTTCTTCTTTTCAGATGCAATGCGCTTCCTGCACTTAGAAATATCATGCCCAGGTTTCCTATATTAGTTACATCTATTGAAGAAGAAGCACCATGTGAATGATCAGCATGGGAGTGAGAGGGTTTACCAACTAAACCCTTGCCTTTGCCTTTGTGTTTGTGATGGGCAGCAAAGGCTTGATCACTAGCCATAGAAGCATTGCAATTCGCATGACTTTGCTCCTCTTGAAGAAGAAGAGCAACTAGCTGGTCAAATGAGAAATGAATGGCATCACCCCCAGCAACCGACCTCAATGTGGTAGCAAAGCCTTGATAAGAATTAGGCAACCCATCAAGGGTATTCCAGACAAGCTGAGAATCAGGCATAATCTCATCAATGTTGGCCAACTGCTCTTTCAAATCCTTCACATTATTGAGAGAGGCATCCATGTTACCACCCTCTTCAAGCTTCAAGTCTTTCAAATGCTTGCGGACATAGGCAACCCTTACCTCATTCCGCACCTGATACAAAGATGCAAGTGCTTGCTTAGTTGTCTTGCAAGACCGGATATGAGGGATAATAACCTGTTTCACTGAAAGAGCAATCAAGTCATGTGCTTTGGCATCACGACCATCCCATTGAATCTACTCCTATGTAGGAAGCAAAGTACCTATAGCAGGAGCTACAGGTGTTCTGGCAGTAGCATTAAAACCATCACCTGAAAAGAACCTGAGGCAATAAGTGCAGCAACAGAAGTGGCATTACGTGTAGGCTTGGCCTCAGAACCTGAAACAATATGCCATAGATTCTTGGCGACCAAAACATGTCCCATCATGTATGACCACATGGGATAATTGCTGCCATCAAGCTTGTCATCAGCCCCAAGCATTCCCAAAAGGACATCTTTGTTGCTAGCCATTGATGCTAATCGAGTAGTACCACAATGGAGAAATGCAAATGAGAGATACAACTCTCAACTGCCATAACTGATGATTGCACAAGCCTCAAGGCTTTCACTACAAGACTGCAATAACAGTCCCAAAAGTTGAAATGAAGGCACGCTTCACGAGGCAAACTGTTCAACAATGTATGTCTGTCCGTACTGCAACAGTAGAGCAATAAATGCAGCAATGACTGTCAAAAATGTCCGTACAGCAGTAAATGAGCCGTACAGTTCACACGGGAGACTTAAATGCTCTGTACACAGTTCCGTACAGCTTAAATATATCTGTCAGTTCTGTACACAGCCTTAAATGCACTGTCCGTACAATGTACAGGTTCCGTACAGCCTTAATAGCAACTGTAGTGCAGTAAATGAACCTGTCTACAGTCCGTACTGCACTTAATGACACTGACACAGTTCGTACAGCAACTACAGGCTTGTACGGCTCACACGTGCGACAAGTACATGCAATATATACAGATGGCTGTACACCACACGTGCGAAGACTGAAGGCTCAAATGCACCGAAAATTCAGAGCCAGATGATAAAAGAGCACTTGTGGCAGTCGAAAATGCAGCAGCAGCCAGAAAGAAAAGATTTTTGGCGACGGAACTGTACGGAACAGCATTCAATGCCCACACATGTGACAAAAAGCTTCCGTACAGCTCGAAAAAACTGCCAAAACAGCTCCAAAGATGAGGACAAAAGCTCGGGGAGGCTGCCAATGGCTAGAGGGTGGAACCCTAACCTGCTCTCATACCACTGTTGGCTATGGCAGGCAATGGAACTCAGAAAAAGAGTGATAGAAGGCCAAAAACGAACTGCTGTATTGAAAATGCTGCAACAATAAGTGTGGAGGCTCAAAGGGGAGCCAACATAACAAAACTCTAGAGCTAACTGCCCTAACTAGACTAAGTGTCCTAACTGACCTAGGTGGTACATGTACTAATCGTACCAATAGTCCTAACTGACTATAACTAGGCCTACAAGGCACATACCAAGGAATAAGTAGCACCTTTGGATAGCCAGCCCATAGAATGGCCTACAACCCCCCCTCCATGGTTCTCATGACATACACTAATCCCGGCATGATCTTCTACACCGGGGGCTTTCCTATGGGCTGGTATCCTATCACTGTGGGCAGCCCTCTCTCTAGTCTCGGTGTAGAAGATCATGACGGGATTAGTGTATGTCTCTGAGAATCCCCTTGGGTCAGACCAAAGGGTACCATTGCAATTCCACACTGCTATTTTCAAGTCCCTTTGTGTGCCCTGCCCGTTGGTTCGACACCATCACAATTCACCCTCCTCTCTCTCCTCTTCTCTTTCTGCTCTTGCTGCTCTCTCACGGATAATCACCGACTCTCTTTGGGCTATACATCGATTAGATCACATCTTTCATAGATTGCCTAGGAGGCGAGGGTTCATTGCTGGGTGATCTCCTCATACAGATATTGCTATGCGCTGATGATACCCTTATATCCTCTTCGACAGAGGGGCTGCCGAGAGATCTGGAGGCATTAGAGGTATTCTGCACAGAGAAAGAGAGAGAGAGAGAGAGAGAGAGAGAGAGAGAGAGAGAGAGAGAGACCTGACGGTCAACCTTGGGAAAACTAAGGTTATGATCTTCAACACCTCACGAGCAGTGATTCGCCGACTTAGTTTCACCTATCGTGGCGAGCAAGTAGAGATAGTGCAGTCATACACATATTTGGGAGCAGTCTTCACAGGGCCCATCTTCACGATGACCCATGCAGCCTAGGCACGCCTCACACGAGGGCGTAGTGCTTTGGCTAGACTAGAGCAACAGTGCTTCCAGGCACACTTCCAAGATCCACCGATGAAGGGCTTGCTTTTTGACACACTGGTGCAACCGACTGCCACGTATGCAGCACCCTTCTGGAGATGCGATATTCCGAGGACAAACTGGAGGAGTTTCGAGAGGCTACAGGTGATGATGGGGTCCAGGATGATCCGATCTAAGCCCTTAGTCCCACATGAGATAGTATAAGCAGAGCTCGCCATGACCCCTCTCCAGGTTGATGCCATCTTCTAGACAGTGACTTTCATCCACAAAGTCTGGGACTTACCCCACTGGAGACTTCCGAGGAGACTTCCGAGGCTGGCCGTAGAGTCATCTACATGGCTAGCAGAGATCGGGGCAGACACATGGTATGCATGCATTAGATATGGCTTGCCAAGCACGGTATCCAGATGGACAAGCCTCCCCCCTTTCAGTATAACATGGATGCGTCTCTTGAGTCCATCCCATGAGATGAGATCAACTGTATCATACGGTTAGACCTTTAGCTTCATACATCCCGGACTTGGAGGGAGGACCAAGAGCTCCCCACCAATACCCAGTTCTACCACGACCACTTCTTGAGAGTATCAGAGGAGGGATTCGTCATCAGACCCCAGTATCTCAAGGACAAACAAGCCTCCCATGCACTGAGGATTGCCATTGGTCAAATGAAGGTTTTGTCCCATCAACTGAGGATCGAGGCTGGGAGAGCAGCAAATATACCCAGAGAGCAACAGATCTGCACGTTATGTATGCTGGGGGCAACTGAGACAAAGGAGCATTTTCTTTGTGTTTGCCCAGCCTACTATGAGATCTGGGAGGCACTACCCCTGTCTCTACCTAGAGGAGAGTGGCTTCAGCCTTTTATCACGATGATCCATTTCCATGACCAGGTCTGTATTGGGCTCTATATGATGGAGATGCGTAAGCATAAGGAGACACTACTGCAACAGATCAGAGAGCAGCAAGGGATGGCCAGACCATCACATGACATAGAAGATGATCAGACACAGCGACGCGTCACAGACTTATATACGTTTGAGTCAACCTCGGGAGACACTGGAGGAGTTAGCCGACATGAGAGAAGCCTGGATCAGCAACCAACGCGGTACCACTTAGAGAGGGGCGTAGAGACCAGATGCGCGACAGAGGGTCCTCAGAGTACACTCTATTGAGGTCCGACCTATCACAACCTTCCTCAGGGGGGACCGACAGAAACGAGAAGTCACTCTGGACATAGCTCAGAGAGTTCTGAGAGCGAGGAGACCGCGACCCCCACCACAGCACGAGACAGCTCCACAGACACAAATACGAGACATCTTCGCAGCCCACCAGAGAGTGGTCATAAGCATGCTGACTTGCTGACTTCCCGAGGAGAATTCTGTGGCATAAAGAAGGAATCATCAGCGTATGCCTGTGCCAAAAAAGATGCAGCCCCAGGGATTTTAAGACCAGTCATCTGTCCTGTATTTGTAAGATGATCAAGATACATCAATAGGGGATGAGTCGCAATGGCATAGAAAAGAGCACTAAGGGGGCAGCCCTGTCGGACTGATCTACCCAATATCCATGACCGAGATAGATGACTTCCGAGAATGCACTGGGAAGTAGATCCAGAATAAAGCCAATAGATTGCATTTGCTATCTTGGGACCAAACCCCAGCTTTGTCATGGTTTGAGAGATAAAATCCCATTGTACAGTGTCAAATGCCTTAGTAATATCTACCTGCAATATGAGCACATCTTGATTCGAGTACTTAGCATATTCAATTGCAGTCAATGCATTGGAGATATTGTCATAGATTTGTCTTCGCGGCACAAACCCATACTGATAAGGATGAAGGCCCGCATTCAGTATCCCATGAAGCCTATACACAATCATTTTGGCAATGAGTTTGTAAACTACAGGCATCAAAGTAATAGGCCTCCAATCTGACATACGATCACAGAGATTTTTTTTGGGCACAAGTTTAATTATTCCATGCTTCCAAAGGTGTGGCAATTGATTTTCTTGCCAGGCAACATTGATCATTTGTAAAAGAACATCTTTCAAATCATCCCAAAAAGAAATATAAAATTCCACTGTAAGACCATCCCAGCCCGGGGACTTGTATTTGCCAAGATGGGACAATGCATTATCAAGTTCCGTGTCAGTAAAAGGTCTCTCAAATAAAAGAGCATCATCCATTTCCACTATCCCAGAAACATATTGAAGAAATTCAATCCGCGCATCAGTCATTTGATTTGATGGGGGGCCAGGGGCAGAGAACAGTGTGTGGAAGTAATTTTGGCATTCATCTTGGAGATCAGAGAAGGAGTGCGTCCAAGAGCCATCTAGCTTCCTTACACCCTTAGACATGAGTTTTTCTTTCGAGTGGCATGCAGTCCCTTGAAAAAGGCTTTGGATGAACAGCCCTTATCCATAAGGGGCTTCATTCTTGCTCTAATCTGCCATTTGTGCAATTTCCGTTGATCATTATCAGTCAGTTTGATCCGGGCTTGTGAGAGGGAATCATTTTCTGATTCAGAAAGAGGCCTTAACTGTGAAAATTCAGTCAACTGTTGTGCTGTCCTTTTTGCCCATTTGACCTCGTTCCTCCATGTAGCCATGTGCCAGTTTCCATACTCCCTAATGACATTCTGTATACGAGAGACAAAGCTGTCCCAAGCATAATTCATGTCCTCCTGAGCATGCAAAAGCAAGGGATGAATTGCAAATCTAATCATTTGCTGGAAATGTTGATGTCAAAGGTAAGCCTGATTAACATGCAATAATCTGCTGGAGAGAGTCGGCAAATCATCCAGTGGCATACCAAATTGCAGATTTAACCATAATGGGGCATGATCTGACAAGCCCAAAGAGAAATCGATGTGGAGATGAATATATACCTTTGTAAGACTAGAATAAGTCCAATCATACAAATTTAGAATTTTTTGTTGTTCTAAAGATCAAAAATCTACAAAGAAAATAAAAGAGAAAATGAAAGAGAAGAAAAAAGAGGTAAACAAAAACTTTTATGAAAAGCAAAAGGAAGACATACTATAAGCCCAAAGAGAAATCGATGTGGAGATGAAGGCTAAAATCTGCATATTGTTGTGGATAGAACAAATACCATCTGTCAAGCCTAGCCCAGTATGTAGTATATGCATTATGATGAAAAGTATATCCGGGCGCTGACCCTTGTAGAAGCAGCCATAAATCTTCAGCCTGCACAGAAAAAAGCATGCTATCCCATTTCTGTCTTTCCGATGAAAGCATATGAGATCTTGAAGTGGTGTTATCTCTCAGCAGAGGAGAATTGTTAAAATCTCCACAGATAAATGCATTGGATCTCCATGGATATTTGCTTAAAGAATCCCATAGAGAAGCCCTCATGGCAGAGGTTTGAGGGGCATAAACTGATGCAAGCTCAAAAATGTCACCATTGACATTACATTGTATGACTATCCATCGGCCACTGCTGTCGTTGAATGCTAGCTGGGGCTCCAGCTCATGTCTGACCATTATGCATACCCCTGAGTAGGTAGTGGTACCAGCATAATATATATCATAGCCGCCAAAGTGATCATTATGACCAGCCTTAGAGTGTTGATTATGCTCTTGCAAACAAACAATATCTGGCTGCATTTTATGTACATAATTCCAAAAAAGCCTCCACTTTGAGACATTGCAGAGGCTCTGTACATTGTATGTAAAGCACTTAAGTGTTTGATGCATGAAAGAGATATATACAGGAGAGTATAAGTATGAAACAAGATATCAGAGAGGCAAAGCCTCTGCCTGCATGGGGCATGGAGGACAAATGACCTGTCCCAATGAAGCAGCTAAGCCAGGCAATTCTTCATGCATATAGTCCGGGAAGTTAACAACCTCAACCCATACAGGACGATGATGACGTATAAGACTTTGGTAGTCCTTGTTTGGGGACCAAGGCATGGCATGTACCATCTGCTTCCCGTAAAAAAGGGGAGAAAGCTCAAGGAGCCTCTGCTTGCACAAAGCATCTGATAAATGCACCTCATAAAATCCTCTGGAGGCAAAGTAGACACCCTCAACAAAACATCCTCCAAGGATAGACTTGATCCATTGCGCAACATCACTGGCGGCTGGAATTCTTCCTGGAAAGAAAATAATTACCGCAGTTTGAGATAGCTTTCTAAGAGGATTCACAAGGGAGGGCAATTTCAATTTGTATGTGATCTCCGGAACTGGTTTGCCCCATTCCTGTCGTGACTGCTGAAAGTCATCCTTAAGTGTATCAAACACATATTGAGCCTCCATGGTAAGCTCATCATCCTGTGAAGCAGGCTGAGAAGGACGACGCTTGGCATCTGTAGTTCTTTCTTTTCTAGCATATGTACAGACATCGGGACCTGAAGCCATGATTGAGGTATGGCAAGGCAAGAGAGAAAAAGAGTGAAAGACAAAGCAAACAGAGAAAACGAACGGAGAGGCACAGGGAGAAAATGCAGATCAGTACAGCAGAAGCTGCACAGAGGGGCTGTACGGAAGGGATAAGCTGTACGGAAAAGCCTGTACGGATAGTCTGTAGGAAACAACGGGAGGAAATGTACGGAAGTTACTGTACGGACAAAGACTGGCTGTACGGGAAAAGCTGTACGGAAAGTGGGAAAAGAAATACAGGGATTCTGTACGGACAGATGGTGCTCACAAAAAAGTACGGAATTGTACGGGAAAGAGCAGGGTGGTATGGGGAGGCTGGGTGTACGGAAGATGGCGAAGTCGTACAACAGGGCTGACAAGGACGTACAGTATGTACGAAAAGACAACGGGGTGTACGGGCCTGCACGCCGGGGGAGTCCGTACGACGATCGTACGGACGTACGGACGGAGGGGGAGAATCCTAGCGGGTACCTTCGTCTCACTGTCGCTCACCGTCTCTCCTCAAGGCACCAACACACACACACTCTCCACACACACACACACACCACACACACACACACACACTTTTTTTTTTTTTTTTTGGGGTAAATCCATGATCATATTATCAGCAAAATTTACATGAGGGTCTCAAAAAAGCAGAGAGCCTCAACAGGAAATCAAAAGCAAAGAAAAACTATTTCCAGGCATGACTGAGGAAGATCTCCTTGATGGCAAGCATCATAGATAGATTGCCGTAGGGAGAGTCTGAAATATTCATAAGATTGCAAGAACAGATTCCCAAAATATCGCATGTTGTGATCCTGCCAGATGGTCCAAAAAGCCCAATATCTGACCCAGTTCAAAAATAAAGAGTAATGGACCAGGGTTTCAAGAAGTCTGCCAAAAAGCCAAAAATGTTTCCCAAAAGGTGAGTTAGGGAAACGAAGGCGAAGCGACATGGAAATTTTGCATAAGAAGGTCTTAGTGCTGGAACACATCCAAAACAAATGAGACACCGTTTCAGAAGGGGCCATGCATCGAAGACAGGAAGCAGATGCAATCCTTCGTTGAGCCAGAGTGACCCCCACGGATAAGGTTCCTGTAAGACAACGCCATAGGAAAAGCTTTTGCTTGAGAGGCAATTTGCTTCTCCATAAATTGCGGAGAGTCTTTCGCCACCAAGCAAGTGATTTTGCCATATGCCAAAGAGAATTAGCATGTAAGTGAATCCATGGTGACGGCTGGAGGAAAGAGTATGTCGTGCTGACCGTTAGGTTAGGAAGAGGAACAGGACGAGAATTTGAGCCCACCGGGTGTAACTGCCAATCATGTAATCGGTCCCTGTTAGATAAAGGAGGGATGGGAAGAAAAGGCTGCAGTAATTCAGCAATTTTTCCCCAAATAAACCTGTGATGCATGGCTAGTGGATAAGAAGCCATGGCTTGAGGGAAGGAAAGCATGTGACCAGTAGCATCAACAACGTCATTTATACACCTGATCCCCAATTTGCTGAGATTATATGCCCGAATCGGCTCTTGGAGGGCCAATGGAGGATCAAAAACAGCACTCCAATAAATACTTTCTTGCCGAAGGGAATTGGCATGAGATAAAACGGAAGGGGCCCAATGAGCATGCGAAAGGACCTGTTGCCAATCGCTAATAAGTGAAGTAGCAAAGGGGCAACCCGGGATAGAGCCTACAAATCTGCCCAAAATGACCTCCCAAAAATCAGTGATCCAGGCACCATGTGCAGTAGTACGTAAGGACGTGCACATGGTTGCAAGCATATGAGTCCATGGCTGCTTCTGACGAAAAAAGGTGAGTAGAAGAGGAATTTTCCTGGCTAAGACATGGTGCGCAATATTCAGCACATTCAATCCACCGTGCATCCTTGGGGAACAGACTTTTGTCATCCTCATAAGTCTTAGAGCTTTAGCAGAAGACTTTGTTTTCCATAACAGTTCCATAGCATGAGACATAAAGGCAGAAATGTCTTGAGAAGTCCAGTGCATCAAAGGCAAATAATACTGAACATAAGCCATAATAATCGACTGGACAATCCGGAGCCTAACATGGAGTGGCCAAGTGGAGAGCTTCCAATAATGGAGTTTGGCATGAAGCTTATCAAAAATCCATTTTAACTGTTGTTTCCTAGTGATGTGCCAGCCAATAGGGTAACCAAGATGGCGGACCACATCACAGGGCTGCATAATGTGCCCAGGCCATAGAAGAGTATGCCAATCATATGAATGCAACGGTATGAGGCTAGATTTATCGAAATTAACATTCATGCCAGCAGCCAGGCCATATGAAGAAAGAGTGTCCATAATAGTCTTCAACTGCTGTGGAGAATTATGTTGCATAAAAAAAGAATCATCTGCATAGGCCTGAGCAATAAAGGAAGGGGCTCCAGGAATCTGAAGACCAGTGAGAAGACCTTGTGCGGTAAGATGATCCAAATATGAGAGAAGTGGGTGAGTGGCAATGGCATACAACAGGGCACTGAGTGGACATCCTTGTCGGACCGAACGACCCAAGGACCAAGATTGCGAAAGATGATTTCCAAGGATGCATTGGGCTGTAGAGCCAGCATATAAACAGTAGATGACATTAGCCATTTTTGGCCCGAAGCCCATCTTAGCCATTGTTTGTGAGATAAAGTCCCAGTTGACCGTGTCAAAAGCTTTGGCAAAGTCCACTTGCATAATAAAAACATCCTGTTCAGAATATTTTGCATATTCAATAGCCATGAGAGCATTGCCAATATTATCATGAATCTGCCTCCGAGGGACGAAACCATATTGCAAAGGATGCAAGCCCTCATAGAGCACTTGATGAAGGCGGTGCACTAGCATTTTAGCAAAGAGTTTGTAAATAACGGGCATCAATGTGATGGGCCTCCAATCCATAAGATGCTCACACAATTTCCTCTTGGGAATGAGTTTAACTATGCCATGCTTCCATGAGGAGGGGAGTACTCCTGTGTGCCAAGAGTTATTAATCATTTGTAGGATGACACCTTTAAGATCCTCCCAAAAGTGTAAGAAAAACTCCACTGTGAGACCATCATACCCCGGAGCCTTACCAGGGCTAAGATGAGACAAGGCATCATCAAGCTCCTTATCAGTGAAAGGCATATCCAGTTTGAGAGCTTCCTGTGGGTTGATAATGGGATGCACTTGATGCAAAAGAATCTCCCGAGCTTGTAATTCTTGCAAAGAAGTAGTATCAGGGGGTGCAAATAGCTTCTGAAAATAAGAAAAGCATTCATGTTGAAGCTCTGAGAAAGACCGAGTCCATTCCCCATCCCGTTTGCGGACTCTGAGGCAAGATGTCTTTCTCCTGAAAGCATGTAACCCTTGAAAAAAGGATTTAGAAGAGCATCCTTTATCCAAAAATTGAGTCATCCTTGCCCGAACCTGCCACTTGGCCAATTTACGTCGGTCATTAGCTTGCAAAAGAGCTTTTGACTGAGCGAGAGTGTCCATTTGTTGGGAAGAAAGGGGCTGCATCTGAAAAAGTACAGTCAAAGATTGAACCACTGCTTTAGCATGCCGAACTTTAGCTCTCCAATCAAGCATGAAATGACTCCCATATTCATGTATGGCATGCTGAAGCCTGTCCACAAGGCGTTGCCATGCAAAATTACTGTCATAATGGATATGTGCTGCAAGGGGAATTATGGCATGTCGGATCAATTGTTGAAAATGTGCATGCTGCAGATAGCCTTTATTGATATGTTTCATCCGAATGGAATGCAAGGGCATGTCATCCCAGGGCTGACCAAACTGAATGTGCAGCCATAAAGGAGCATGGTCAGAGAGACCAAGGGAATGATCAATCTCAATATGAAGGCAGAAATCTGTATATTGCTGAGCCTGCAGTAAATACCATCTATCTAGGCGAGCCCAGTAGTTAGTAAAGGCATTATGATGATAGGTGTAGCCCCCAATTCCAGTGTGCATGGCTGTCCATAAATCTTGCGCATGTGTCGTGGTGAGTAATTCTTCCCATGATTGCTTTTCACAAGGGATCATATGAGATCTTTGAGTAGTATTGTCAGAAGACATGGGGGAGTTATTAAAGTCTCCACCAAGAAGAGCACAAGATCGCCATGGGTAAGAAGCAATAGCATGCCACATGGAGGCTCTGGAGGCAGAAGTTTGTGAAGCATAAACCGAGGCAAATTCCCAAATATCACCATTGACATCACATTGAATCACCATCCATCTGCCATCACAGTCATTAAAGGCAAGCTGGGGCTGCAGCTCATGTCTGACCAATATGCATAGACCCGAGAAAAGCTTAGTACCTGCATAGTGAATATCATAACCCCCAAAATGGCCAACTTGGCCTGCCATAGAATGCTGGTTATGTTCTTGCAAACAGAGAATGTCTGGCTGCCTGGTTAAAACATAATTCCACACTAACCTCCACTTAGAGGGATTGCAGAGACCCTGTACATTGAAAGTAACGCAGAGAAGTTTATCAGGCATGAGGATATATACAAAGGAAAGGGCCAAGAATGTACAACCAAAGAGTGCTAATCATCTGCCATCATGGGCTGCAGCCCTTCCTTCCCTGGGTCAAAAGATAGCCCTTCCTCAGATTCACAGACAGGAATATGTTTTTTAAGGACTCCAACCCAATTGAGTAAGGGCGAGGGAGTGGCTGAGGTAGAAGCTTGGCCTGGAGTAGGAGTAGATGCATCCCAGTGGCGAGATTGAAGGGGTCTTTGCCTGAGAACCCGCTTGGGCTGTAAAAAGCCATCAATATCAGGAGCCTTCTCTTTCTCTTTACCTTTGTCCTTGGCTTTGAATATGGCTGGGATTTGTGAAGCCACTTTTCCAGCTTTAGAGGCATTTTTATCCTGATTCTTAGACCCAATAGTCTCTTGCTTACGAGCTGGCTGAACCATTGGAGGAGGTATGGCAGTGGCTGGAGGAGGATGCAAGACAGTAGGGCGTTCAGAGGCCAAATGCCCTTACTTATGGCATGAAAAACAGGCACCTGCGAAAATTCCCCATTTCAATTCAAAGTACTTTTGCCCCATCGGCAAACCTTCAACCTCCACTGCAATGGAGGGGAGAGTAGGGGTATCCGTGTCCCACAATATACAGAATCTATTACAATTCCCAGCAGGGCGAGGAGGGCAGATAACTTGGCCCAGTGCAGCAGCCAATCCGGGCAGTTCTTCTCGCATATAGTCTGGGAAATTAACTACCTCCACCCAAACAGGACAGTGATGCCGAATGAGACTTTGATAGTCCTTGTTAGGGGACCATGGCATAGCATGCACCATTTGCCGGCCATAAAACAAAGGAGAAAATTCAAGCACACGCTGTTTCTGCAAAGCATCGGTGAGGTGAACTTCATAAAACCCACGAGAGGCAAAGTACACTCCCTCCACAAAAGAGCCTCCGAGGATGGACTGAATCCATTGCGCAACATCATTGGCAGATGGTATCTTTCCCGGAAAAAAGATAATGACTGCAGTGTGGGCAAGCTTCTTAAGTGGCTGCACCAAGGATGGTAGCTGCAATTTATAGGTAACCTGGGGAACAGGCTTGCTCCAATCCTGGCGAGATTGAAGGAAGTCATCCTTGAGAGTATCAAAGACATATTGGGCCTCTAAATCCATACTTGCGTCTGAAGTGAGATCAGGACAGCGTCTTTTAACCTCTTGTGTGCGCTCCTTGCGCACATAGGTAGTTAAGATAGCAGCATCTGAAGCCATAGGGAGGAAGAAGAGACCAGAAAGTGAAAGGTAGGAGATATAAAACAAGAAGGAAAAAGAAGAGAGAGCAGGCTGCGTAGGGTAAGCAGACGGAAGCAGGGTGGCACGAGCAAGGGCAGGGCAGCGCGAGCTGGAGCAAGGCGGCACAGGGGGAGCAGGCGGCGCAGGTTGGAGCGGGCGGCGCAGGCTGGAGCAGGCGGCGCGGGCTACACTCTCTCTCCGTCGCTCTCTGACACACACACACACACACATACACCACACACACACACACACACACACACATGCATGCATGCACGCACATGCACACACACATTAGCAGAGTACACATGCAATTATGGGTGTTGCAAATATATGAGCTCAATCTTGACCTTGAGGCGCGCATTCAAACCAGCCAACAGCTTCTCAGCATTCTCTGCTTTACTGTGTGCATTACTCAGCTCCTTTTCCTGTAAACCAAATATCAGTTAGGACATGCCCTGTGGCACATCAGCTCAGAACACGAATTGAACTGCATCGATAATTCAGAGGCATAGTGCATGAGCACACAATAAGTAATTTCAGAATCCACCTACAGTACTTCAGATGCTGCAACCATGCAAGACCATACCTTTAATGCCATTGTTGATGCAAAGTCTGCCCTCAGTGAATCTTCCCGTGCCTGGGCTTGCTTAGTAGCTCGCTCTTGAATAACTGTGGCCTTCTCTATAGAGACCCGAGAGTCTTTTAAAGCAGCATCATGCTTTCTTTTCCATTCAGATGCCTCTTCTTTGGCAGCCTCGGCCTGCTCTCTAGCAGCAGCCAGCCTTGCCTCTGCAGAGCTGCATCTGCTCTTCAGAGCTGCAATTTCTCCATTGATGCGATTTTCTTCTGCCCTACGAGACGATAGCATCTGATCGTATTTGTTCCTCCAATCTGAAGCTTCCTTTCGTGAAAGTTCTAGTTGGTGAGAAAGGGTTGCAGATCTCTCCTCCAACACACTGTACTTATTCTGAAGAAGACTGTATCTTGAATCAGATGCTTCACAAGAAGACTTGTGTTCTGACCCTAGGACTTCAAACCTCCTCTTCCATTCCTGGGCATCCCTCTGAGCAGAATCTAACTGCTTCCCAAGCAGCACCAATCTGTCCTCAAGTGACCGACATTTCAACTGGAGAGATGAACTATCAGCAGTCTTTTGATCATTCCACTTCTTGATAAGATCAGACAATGGGCCTTCTAAGCTGCCATGCAAAACAGAAGATTCAGAGAACAACAATGGCAAAGTTTTAGATTCATAGCCTTCTCACAAACATGATAGCGTGTGCAAATCCTTAAGTTAATCATTTCTAGGTTTTACTTCATCTCCATTTGAGTTGTATTAGCATCAAATCTTGACACTTTAGCTCCAACCTTTGCTGCAAAAATTTCACCAGCTTTCTCCATTTTGTGGGACCATACGTGTTTTGCTCGTAGTCAGCTAACAAGGCATGAAATACCTGCAACCACACTCAAACACCAAGAAGTAACACAATTAAAGAGCAACATCCAAGACAAGTTATGGCTCTAACTCTTCATAACCTAGATTCAAGACACCAAGAAATCACACCAAATATAAAGGTAAAATGACTAAAAACAAGAAGGCATACAATAAATAAACTGCTAGTAAAAACCCCAAAAGTGATTAAATCTGCCATGCTGCCAATAATTGCACTCCTTTGGACAGTCAAACAGTACATTCATAGATGAATACTGAAATGAGTCGCATTTATCTAACACAAGTTAGAACTTGTTCTCATACATATTTGTGTGATGTTTATGTCCAAAAAAGCAGATGAGAGACACGCCGCTATCTAATGATAAGGAAATGAAACTTTACAGCTTGAGAAGTAACAAACATAGGAGCCACATTGCTTTGCTAGATGCACTCTACTAACATTCTCTTTGCAACAAAACACTCAATCAAGATGAGGGATGATTGTTTATGTGTCACCCGGAATATGGCTTCCACCACCCAAGCTTTGGAAATATATTTCTTTTGGCCACGAATGCAAAAAGATATACATCAAGTTTGTTTCAAAATGCTTGGTTTGTCAAAAGGTGAAGTATGATAGGCACAAGACATCTGGCCTGCTGGTGCCCTTACCAGTACCCCAAGCACCCTAGGAAAGTATAGCTATCGATTTTATTTTTGACCTTCAAAGATCAAGGCATGGGAATGATGGGATATGGATTATCATCCATAGATTCAGCAAGTAGACACATTTCATACATGTGTGGAGGCAGATCGTATGGCCAAGGTATTTCTAGCACAAGTCTTTAAGCACCATGGTATGCCTAAGTCCATAGTCTATACCTAGATGAATCCAGGAACATTCCCAAACTCATCCTCTAAAAACACAACATAGTGCAATTATCTTACGATAGTCACTCATAAGATTGAAAACCATAAACTCCATCAAGCATAGCAGGGACTAGCTACTATGACATCCCCACTGACGTCATCAGCGCCAACAGTGGGTGTATACCTAGATGAATCCAGGAACATTCCCAAACTCATCCTCTAAAAACACAACATAGTGCAGTTTCAATCTCACGAGAGTCACTCATCAGATTGAAAACCATAAACTCCATCACGCATAGCAGGAACTAGCTACTATGACATCCCCACTGACGTCATCAGTGCCCAACAGTGGGTGTAGACCATAGTATAAAAGTATGCTCTCACACATACAAATCCACACACCCACACATACTTGAGCATCCATTCATACAAAGTCTTCGTATTGAGTTTCTGTCGGCACTCCGGAGGTGAAGGGCAAACTCAGCCATGACGAAGGCTAGCACTAAAGGAGGAGGCTAATCAAAAAGTAGTCCAAATCTCTTCATTCAAGCTACAACAGCTTGTGAAGTCTAAACGATTTCATTTTAGTGTCTCCCAAACGAGAATCTAAATCTAGCTGATAGAGACCCTAGGATGACCAACCTATTCTGGAGAGCCCTATTTGATAACATGGGGACTAAGTTGGATTTTTCCTCGTCTTTCATCCCCAAACAGAGGGCCAAAGTGCAATAGGCAACTCTACAGTGCTTGATTTAATCCGAAATTAGAGTGGGAACAGTACCTCCCACCGGTGGAGTTTGCATACAACAACATTGTCCACAATTCCACATGAAAAGCCCCGTTTGAGGTGATTTATGGGAAAGTGATTTTACCACATATCTTGAGGACTAAAGATGAAATATTCGAAGCTGATCAGTATGTCAGGGATCTCAAGAGAGCATTCAGCCAAGACTGAACAGCAATTGAAAGATCTTGTGAGAGGCACAAAAAACATAGAAGAGCAATTAACCTCCAATGGGGCGAATGGGCCATTCGCCCTCTAAAGTTTGAATAGGCTAGGCTCATAAAGCTAAAGGGCAAAGGAAAAGTATATTCCAAGCTGTCTCCCAGGTATTATGGTCCATTCCATGCAATGAGGTAGCTTTTAGGTTGCGAAAGGCTAACACGTGTTGTAGGATTTGGAGAGTGCTGTAGCGGGAGATAGACTATCCTCACTCTCTCTCCTACCCAATACTAACTGCAATTGCAAGATGATGCACTCAATACACAAAGTGCGCTGTGGATGTGAGTGAGAGAATCAGAGGGAGAGAATATAGTGGACCTCCGAAGAGGAAATAGATACAACTGAATAATGAATGCCCAAAGGGCTGAATACAACTGTATGGAGGGACTGAAACCCTCACTGCAAAACTAGAAGACCAGACTACCTAGAGGAGGTGAATCCTCACTAGATCCCTGAAGAGGCTGAAGCTACCCTCCTGCTCTGCTGCGGGGAGGCCTGACTCTTGCTGCTTTGAAGGCTTGAAGGCCTGAGGAGTGGATGAAGAATGAGGGCCAAAGGCTGCCCTTTTATAGGCTGATAGGTCAGCCTGGCCGACTTGATCAACGCCGACCGTTGACTTAGGCTGCCCTTTTATAGGCTGATAGGTCAGCCTGGCCGACTTGGTCAACGCCGACCGTTGACTTGGTCGGTCAAAAAGTCAACACGTTGACTTTTGACCAAAAGTCAACTATGTGTTCTTTGTGTTGGAAAGGTCACCTCCCCATCTGTAAGCCCCCAAATGAGGAGAGCGTGGGGGAGGGAGACCTAGGGCAGGATGTGCCCAAAGAGAGATTACCTGGATGTGTGGATCTGGGACAGATCTGGAGCATTCATGGTTGGTGGGGTATCCCAAGGATGAAAGGCTGCATCAGGAGCAGCTCATGTGCAGGAAGATGGCGGGGACACAGTGTCTTGGATCAAGCCTGGCATGAGGCACTCAGTGGACTGCAGCAGGACCCTATGAAGCGCAATGACATCAGCAAGATGTACGGAGCAGTACGGCGCAGGACACGTGGCTGGAAAGGGCCTGGCAGAGGCGCTTGCATGACGGGGTCCTTGGCAAAGTATATGGGCAGGTCTATAGCCTGCAAGCAGGGCTGGCACGTGGCAGGACAGCAGCAGCAAAGGGGCTGGGCCCTGCATGGAACAAAGGGCCAGCAAAGGTCCCTAAATAGGGCTGGATAGGCAGCCAACCAGCCAACCAACTGGTCGGTTGGTTAGGGCTGCTACAGACCAGCCAGTCGGCCCATTTAGGGCTGGCTGGTCGGTTGGTTCAAGGGGGGCCTTGAGCCCTATAAAAGGAGGGGCTTCATGCCCCATTAATTATCCAACAGTTCAGCAAAAGCAGGAGCAGACAGGAGCAGCCAGGAGCCACTCCCTTGGGCCTCACACTGGGGGTGAAGGAGAGTTGAAGGTGAGCTACAGACTGAGTTCCTAGCCGCTGGACCTTGGCTGTCTTCAAGGGCGGCAAGGTGTTGTGACCATATTCTCTGGAGCAGCCTTCTGACAGCAGACATGAGCAGCAAGAAGGCAAGCCTTGGACCTATACACAGGAGGTGAAGGTGACCCTGAAGGAGCTGCAGACTGAGCTTGAGAGGCAGCCCACCTAGGCTGATTCACAGGCAGTAAGGTGGAGAGGATCGTTCTGGACGGAAAGTCTACAGAGGCTCGAGGTGAAGCACGCGGACTCGAGTCTAGAGATAGCCGGCAGATAGGAGAAGGACCTTGTGGTTAGATCAGAGGACCACACCATTGGTGGGACTCTAGATCTATCTCTTTTGTCTTGTGTCCATAGTTTTGGACAGAAATATATATTTTGGTGTCTTTTATATCTGGCTGGTTCATTGTTTATTGATGAGTCTGCACATCTATTGAATGCACATAAGTAAAGAAGTTTGTGATTCCACACCCACACCGCACACTGTGTGAGCTCCTGGGCATTACTATAAGTCTTCCGCTGCGTGTACCCTCTGTTGGGTATTTTCTAACATGGTATCAAAGCCCAAGTAGAAGGCTCACAAGTGTGGGAGCCTGAAGGCAGGGACCTTGCTGAAGGACGACCCTAATTCAGAAGCTCTTGGGAATCGACTTCCACGACTGGAGGATTGTATCCTTGCGAGAAGGAGGGTGACTCAGCTTCAGTTAGGTGCGTTTAAAGTTCGCAGTCCAGGTGATCTGAAGATGTACTTTTGTTGCAGACCTTGCCAAAAGAAGAACAGGTTGAAACAGACCCTCAGAGCATGGTGCCTGGAAGACTCCAGGTTGTTCACTCATTATGAGGGGGACAACTGGAAGATCGTGGAGGCTGGGTTGCTCGAATACGAAGGCGGGAACGTGACTGAAGGGGGTGGTGCCAGGAGGTGCTACCAGAGATGGACCTGTGTACCAGGATGGTGTGCGGAAGTGGAACCGGACCTCATCGAGCAGGAGCCACTGGATGAAAAGCCAGGAAAAGATTTTGACACCGAAAAGTTCCAGAGGGCTACGACCAGGGAGTTACTGGAGCATCTTCATCGACGTGTTGGCATTGGGCCAAGATGTGTCGGCGAGAGGGGGTGTTGGAAAGGTCACCTCCCCATCTGTAAGCCCCCAAATGAGGAGAGCGTGGGGGAGGGAGACCTAGGGCAGGATGTGCCCAAAGAGAGATTACCTGGATGTGTGGATCTGGGACAGATCTGGAGCATTCATGGTTGGTGGGGTATCCCAAGGATGAAAGGCTGCATCAGGAGCAGCTCATGTGCAGGAAGATGGCGGGGACACAGTGTCTTGGATCAGGCCTGGCATGAGGCACTCAGTGGACTGCAGCAGGACCCTATGAAAGGCGCGATGACATCAGGAGGATGTACGGAGCAGTACGGCGCAGGACGCGTGGCTGGAAAGGGCCTGGCAGAGGTGCTTGCATGACGGGGTCCTTGGCAAAGTATATGGGCAGGTCTATGGCCTGCAAGCAGGGCTGGCACGTGGCAGGACAGCAGCAGCAAAGGGGCTGGGCCCTGCATGGAACAAAGGGCCAGCAAAGGGCCCTAAATAGGGCTGGATAGGCAGCCAACCAGCCAACCAACTGGTCGGTTGGTTAGGGCTGCTACAGACCAGCCAGTCGGCCCATTTAGGGCTGGCTGGTTGGTTGGTTCAAGGGGGGCCTAGAGCCCTATAAAAGGAGGGGCTTCATGCCCCATTAATTCTCCAACAGTTCAGCAAAAGCAGGAGCAGACAGGAGCAGCCAGGAGCCACTCCCTTGGGCCTCACACTGGGGGTGAAGGAGAGTTGCAGGTGAGCTGCAGACTGAGTTTCTAGAGGCTGGACCTTGGCTGTCTTCTAGGGCAGCAAGGTGTTGTGATCACATTCTCTGGAGCAGCCTTCTGACAGCAGACAGGAGCAGCAAGAAGGCAAGCCTTGGACCTATACACAGGAGGTGAAGGTGACCCTGAAGGAGCTGCAGACTGAGCTTTAGAGGCAGCCCACCTAGGCTGATTCACAGGCAGTAAGGTGGAGAGGATCATTCTGGACGGAAAGTCTACAGACGCTCAAGGTGGAGCACGCGGACTCGAGTCTAGAGATAGCCGGTAGATAGGAGAAGGACCTTGTGGTTAGATCAGAGGACCACACCATTGGTGGGACTCTAGATATATCTCTTTTGTATTGTGTCCATAGTTTTGGACGGAAATATATATTTTGGTGGTTTCTCTATCTAGCTGGTTCATTTTCTATTGATGAGTCTGCACATCTATTGAATGCACATAAGTAAAGAAGTTTGTGATTCCACATCCTCACCGCACACTGTGTGAGCTCCTGGGCATTACTATAAGTCTTCCGCTGCGTGTACCGTCTGTTGGGTATTTTCTAACACTTTGACCTGCGATGACGTGGCGCTGACTGCCTGTTGACTGTGTGCTGATTGCTGATTGCGCAGGGCTGCCTGAATGGTTGTACAGACGTCTACGTGGCCGTTGACTTGGCTGCCTGTGCTGGCACTAGCTAGCATGGCCACGGGCGTGTGGATGCTCGTGACATCCCCTTCTACTGAACTCGAACTAGGGTACGAAAGAGGCTTCCCATCATGTTGACGGAGGTGACTGTCTGTGGTATACCTGGATGATAAATCCTGATCCGAATGCCTTGTTCTTGAATCCGAAAAATGGTTGCTGAACTCATGAATCCTGATCTACAAGTACTGAATGCCTGGATCTGGTGCTGACTTCTGGTATGGATATTTGCTGTGGGTTAATATTCCAGGATGCTGCTCCCTGTGGTTTTCCTCGGTGCATATAGGTGATAGGGATGGAGAAAGACCGGGTTTGAGAGAGGCATCCTGATCTTGGTGTAACCCTGTTGCCTGCTGTAATACTATATCCTGTTGTAACATTGTATCCTACCGTATACCGTCTCTTGTTAGCGCCGGCCTCGAACCCCTTGAATGATTGATATCAGAGATCGAGGTGGAACACCCTTACTCCAATAGATGAACTTGGACCCATGGCTTGGGATTTTGACATCCAAGCCTTGGTGCTGATAATCTGGTCGAACTTCGAACTGGTGCCACCATCGTGCTCCCAAGATGACCTCCGCTGCCTGAGTAGATGCGACCCTGAGTGACCGACTATGTACCCACCCTGAGATCTTCAGAGTGGCTGAGGCTACCTACATGTGGCTCTCAATCTGCTGCCCTGGAAATGCACCATTCAAGGTCATTGGTTCCATTGGTGTAAGAGGCAACTGAGCCTTTTGAGCTGCTTTGGTGGAGATGATGTCCTCAGAACTGCCTACATCTGCTAGGATAAGGACCTTTTGACCACCGTCGACCTGTCCATAAAACTGGAACATATTGGGAAACTGGCGAGGCTCCCCCTTTTGCTGAGCTTGAAGCTCTTGGATGACTACTGAGGTTGTCCCTGTAGTCTGTTGTTCATCAAGCTCCTCAATTACTACTAAGGTTATTGAAGCTATTGTTGCTGAACCACTTGACACGGCTCCTGCTGTTAGAAGCTTTTGGTAATGCAGGCAATCTTTCTTATTATGGCCCGGCACATGACAATGGAAGCATCAGTTCTCCTTGGCATAGAGTGCTCGTGTCGCTGTATCCAAGTACCCGCTATCCTTCGCCATCCAGCTCTTCTTCTACTGCCCATTCCCACCATCACCTGTTGTGGAATCTTGGGACTTCTTACTGTTGACTTGCTTAGATCCTTGACCCTTGTGCATGAGCTCAAAATTCTGAGCAAGCTCATATGCACACTCATAATCCTATGGCCTGAAACTTATGATATACCACTGAATGTTTGTACGCAGCCCATGGAGAAAATTTGCTCAGCTTCAGACTGTCCTCCAATTGCAACTGTATAAACACATGAGTGAACTTATTGCCAATATGATTCACCGTCTCGGTGTCTCCCTGGCGTAGCTCGAAGAACTGACTCTGGAGCCTATCCAAGTACTGCGGTGGCATGAACCATGATTGAAGATCTTTCACGAATTTCGTCCAGCTATAGAGAGGTGTCTCCTCGTCTGCATCATAGTGGTCCTTCTCCCACTTGAGCCACCAGGTGACCACCTCGCCTGTGAGGTGCATGGATGCTAGGATGCACCGCTCATTGTCCTTCGTAGGCATCACTGAAAAATAACTTTCGAACTGATTGAGCCATGAAGTCAACACTAAGGGTTCCTGTTTACCATCGTACCGTGTGAAGTTGAGCTTCCCTGGAAAAGAAGGCTTGGCTAGAGGTGGAAGTCCGCACGGTCTCAGAGTTCCTTGGCTTCTTGAGCCTCTCAATCGCGTTCGTCTCTTGCTTCTCGAGCCTCTCGATCGCGTTCTTCTTGGCTTCTCAAGCCTCTCGATCGCATTCTTCTTTGGCCTCCCGAGCTAGCCTTTCGCACTCTCTGGCGGCCTGCTCACGATCTTCCCGCATCTCCTAAAGCTGGGTCATGCGGATAAAGAGAGCCTCGGACTGTTGCTACTGCATCTGCATCATAGCCTGCAACACGGCTGTCATGGCAGACATGGAAGTGTCCGCAGGATTCTGTGGTGGTGGTGGTGGTGGTGGTGGCGGTTGAGGCACTGAACCCTCACCCCCCCCGGTGTTGGACTGCTCACTAGTGCTCATGGTATCCTTGCCGGATCTTGTCTGGACCATAAAACCATAGAGCTGCCCCTAAATTGACCCTCCCTATCTCAGGAAAGAAAATTGAAGCTCTAATACCAATGTAGCGGGAGATAGACTATCCTCACTCTCTCTCCTGCCCCATACTAACTGCAACTGTAAGATGATGCACTCAATACACAAAGTGAGCTGTGGATGTGAGTGAGAGAATCAAAGGGAAAGAATATGGTGGACCTCCGAAGAGGAAATAGATACAACTGAATAATGAATGCCCAAAGGGCTAAATACAACTATATGAAGGGACTGAAACCCTCACTGCAAAACTAGAAGACCAAACTACCTAGAGGAGTTGCAGGGAGGCCTGACTCTTGCTGCTCTGAAGGCTTGAAGGCCTGAGGAGTAGATGAAGAATGAGGCTTCTCTTTTATAGGCTGATAGGTCAGCCTGGCCGACTTGGTCAACGCCGACCGTCGACCTGGTCGGTCAAAAAGTCAACGTTGATCAAAAAGTCGACGAGTTGACTTTTGACCAAAAGTCAACTCCGTGTTCTTTGACCTGAGATGACGTGGCGCTGACTGCCTGTTGACTGTGTGCTGATTGCTGATTGCGCACGGCTGCCTAAATGGTTGTACGATGTCTACATGGCCATTGACTTGGCTGCTTGCACTGACACTAGTGCTTTATTCCCCTCATTTTAAGGGCGGGGAAGGCAGCCCTATATTTGAGGAGGCAAGATTCCTAGAAGGGACTGTTGAACTGAAATAATCTAGACCTTTGATTCTTCTTCTCCCTTCCCCCTCATATGAACGAAGCGCACTGGAAGAAAAGAAATAGAGCAACTTGGTGTGAGAAAATGCAAGAGCAAGAGTGAGCAAGATGGAGAGTGAGCTGAACGTAGTTCACTCCCAAGATGTGTAGAAACTAAAGTGACTTAAGTGAAGTACAAAGAAAGAGATAAGGGTTTTGTCTAAGTGACAAAACCCTATCTAATCACTAATTGTAGTTAGAGATTAGACCGTGGTTAGGAGGAAAAACCTCTAAGAGGGAAAAGTGCCCCTAACCCACTTATTACATTACATTGGCCACTGCCTAGAATATAATAATAATTCTAACACCCCCTTGCAGTGCCAATGTGGTGTACAAGGTAGTGATCAATCACCAAAAGGAGATAAGTTTAGGGCACTGTGAAATGCCTCAAACTTCTCACGTGGAAGTGCTTTGGTGAAGATGTCTGCAACATTGTCATGTGTTGACACACAGATCATACTGATCTCCCCTGCATGCAACTTCTCTCTGACATAATGATAATGAACCTCAATGTGCTTCGTGCGAGCATGAAACACAAGATTCTTTGCCACTGCTATAGCACTCTGACTATCAGTGAGAATTGGAGGAGACGAAGATCAGCGAACAAATGTCGCAGCCAAACACACTCAACTGTCACTGTGAAAGCTGCCCTGTACTTAGCTTCACATGAGGAAGTAGCCACTGTACATTGCTTCTTACTCAGCCAAGAAATGCAAGCGTTGCCCAAAAAGAAACAATTACTACTAGTAGACTGCCTGGTATCATAGTCTCCAGCCCAATCTAAATCACTGTAAGCATGCATCTGCAAGTCACCCCCCTGGGAAACATCAAGCCAAAAGACTTTGTGCCTTGCAAATATCTGAAGATGCGTTTTAGAGCTTGCGAATGTGTTGTCTTTGGGCTGTGCATATATCTACTCACCTGAGATACTGCATACTGAATATCGGGCCTAGTATTGCACAAGTATATGAGGCATCCAACAGCCTGGCTGTAAAGTGTGACATCCACTGATTCACATGCATCATACATAGTAAGCTTCAGCCCCGGCTCCATGTGAGTGGCAATAGGCTTACAATCATGCATGTTGAACCTATCCAAGAGTTTCCGCACATACTTGGATTGAGACATAACGATGCCACGCTTGTCTTGTATAAACTAGATCCCCAAATAAAAATTTAACATGCCCAAATCTATCATGTCAAATTCAGCTTTCAACTCAGCTTTGAAATCTGCAATTATATCCTCATTTGACCCTATGAGCAACATGTCATCTACATAAAGAATGATGACTAAAATATCCCACCCCATCCTTCTTGATGTAGAGGGTGCTTTTTGTGGGACTATTGGGTAATCCCTTACTTGCCAGGAATGCATCTATCTTGGCATACCATGCACGTGGGGCTTGCTTCAGCCCATATAAAGCTCGTAATCTATGCCCTTCTTCTGTGCATAGCCTTTGGCAACCAGCCTTGCCTTCTACCTGTCAATTGACCCATCTGGCTTCCTTTTCACATTGCAAACCCACTTGGTACCAATGGCATGCTTACTTGGTGGCAAATCCACAACATCCCAAGTCTGATTTTTCTCTATGGACTGCAATTCATTGTGCATGGCATGCATCCAATGCACATTATCCTTTCAAAAGAGTCAGGTTCCTCCATCATCAAGAAGAGTCCCTGCATAAGCTGTCTCAACTGAAAGAGCCCCCCCCACATGCCTTACTGCACTACGAGTCCTGCCAGGCAATGGGGCCTCAAGTCTACTCTCCCGAGAGTCTATAGCAACCAATTCGGGACTGTTTTGGCTGCGTGTATCTCTTGAACCTCTTGCCTGACAACTTCATCCACACCCTGTGGAGGTACAAAATCAGCCGGTGGCTGAATCGGGGCATGTGGATCAGGAGGAGGTTGCTGTAAATTCTGATTTTCAACATGAGCCTCAACTGGGGAACCAAATGCTATAGGAAGCATCCCCTCAAAAACATCATCTGAAGAAGCTGGAATATTAAATTCAGCATGTGTATGTGCTGAATTTTCAGAGAATATAACATCTCTACTCACAAAAATCTTGCAAGAAGTAGGATTGTAGAGACGATAGCCTTTGCTTTGTGTACTATACCCAACATAAATGCATTTGAGTGCCTTATCTAACAACTTATGTCGAAACTCCACAGGCACGTGGGCATATGCAACACAACCAACAACTCTGAAGTGATCCACTGAAGGCTTTCTCCCATGCCATGCCTCATAGGGAGTGATTGTCTTCAAATCCTTTGTGGGAGCCCAATTCAAAACATAGTTTGCACACATGAGGCCTTCAAGCCAAAACCAGTGAGGCAACTTTTTACTGGTAAGCCTGCATCTATTATCTCCATAAGAGTGCGATTCTTGCGCTCAAATTTGCCATTTTGTTGAGGAGTAAGCCTCACTATAAGCTGATGCGTGATGCCTTTCTCCTTCAAAAATGCCTCAAACTCATGAGACATATACTCCCCTCCTCTATCTGTGCGAAGTGTCTGCACCTTGAGTCCTGTCTCATTCTCAACCATAGCCACAAAGTGTTTGAAATGCATAAACACTTCTGATTTTGTCTTAAGACCATAGACCCAAGTGTAATTGGTGAAGTCATCTATGAATGTAACATAAAAAAGATAACCCCCAAAAGAAGGTGTCCTCATGGGACCGCAGACATCACCGTGAATGAGCTGTAGTTTGCGTGTAGCCCTCACTACACCATCCTTCTTGAAAGGAAATCTATGCATCTTGCCAAGGATGCAACCCTCACATGCATGAGGAGGTGACTCTAAAGGAGGCAATGCATCAACCATCTCATACTTTTGAAGTGTCATTAAGCTGCCATAGCTCATGGGCCCATACCTGGCATGCCATAACTCCGCATTCTGCATCGCAGCAGTGGGAGTGCTCACTGAAAATGCAAGATCGGATCTTTTCTCATATATATCAAGTTGAAAAGGACCCCGATACAAAGTGCCAAACAACATCAAAGCATAGTCATTCTCTTTGTCTCTGACTGCACACTTAGCATCATTGAATACAACCTAAAATCCTCCTCTATTAAGAGAGGACACTGAAAGCAAATTCTTATACCTGGCACATAGAGAACATCTGAAATTCTGAAATCTATGCCATCAGTGGATGTGAGAATCATGTTCCCCACTCCACACACTGAATAAGAAGAATTATTTGCACGAGTCACCTTCTTTTTAGTAGGTGAAGGATGCAGAGATGCTGAAGGATCATAACTGCAAGTCAAGAAAGCATAAGGGTCATCCTCAATAGTGGCTATAGCATCTGAACTACCCACTCAAAAATCTGAAGTGCAAGACAGAAAGGCATAGTGCTCTTCCACAAAGTTGGCTGTAACATCTCCCCCATCATGTGAATGAGGAGCTAATGCATCTGACTCAACCATACCTGTTTTCTTTTCTTTAGCTATGCGCTTCTTGCATTCACCAATATAATGACCTGGCTTCTTGCAGTAGTGACAAATGCCCTTGTCTTTAGGCTTATCCGCATCACCCTTTGCCTTATAAGAGGGCTGTCCTAAATCAGCTTTATGCTGATGGCGGCTGATTGGCATGTTGCTTTTGCTGCCCTTTTCCCTTGGACTTAAACTTAGAAAGCATGGCATGCTAGCCAGCCCGTGTTGCCATATTTCTTCGTGTCTGCTCCTCCTGCATCAAAAGTCCTACCAACTCACGAAAAGAGAGAGGATTGCTGCCCCCCCTCAATGACAAATTCAGCGAGGTGTGGAAACCAAGATAGGACTCAGGAAGAAAATTCAGAGTGGTGGTAATCATCTCTGAATCTGGAATGACTTCATCAATATTTAGCAATTGCTCCCTCAAATCCTGAAGCTTTGTGAGGTGAGTATTCATGGAATCTCCCTCATCCATATGCGTGTGAGAAAGCTCTCTCTTCAAAAAGGAAACTCTGGCATCATTTCTTGCTGCAAACATACTCTCCAATATCTCCCAAGCTGCCGTTGAGGTCTTGCATGACCGAATGTGAGGAATAATGAACCTCTTGACAGAAAGAGACATCACTGATAGAGTTTGTGCATCTCTAGAATCCCATCTTGTTCTGCTGTGGGAGCCCCTGGAGCAGCAGCTCCAACTACTTGTGCTGCATTTTGACCTCTACCCCTACCTCCAGCTATAGGAGTGACAGGTGTAGCCACAAAATCTGGCCTTGCTTCATCTCCATTGACATAATCCCACAGATGTCTGCCAACCAAGATGTTGCGAACCATAAAACTCCACAAGGAGTAGTTGGTGCCATCCAACTTCTCCACCTCTGTGAGGACTCCAAACACCTCATTGGGGTTGTTCTGAGCCATTTTTGCTAGATAAACTAAAAAATACAGCAAATTGAACAAGTAAAATCCCTTCCTGGGATGCAAAATGCACAAGTAAAATCTACCAAAGAAAATCTGCTCATAGTGACAATTACTGTCATAGCCTATCAAAGGCTCAAATTGGACCACAATGCTCTGCTAATTGCCCAAAAATCTGCAAATAAAATCTGCAAAAAGTGGCAAAAATCTGCAAATTGACTCACACTAAGTCCAGAACTGCTTGCAAACCTCCAAAATGCCCTTTTAATTGCAAAATTGCAACCCTAATGCAAAAGCCCCAATTTCTTGTAGGAATTTGCATACAAAAGAGGGCAAACGGTCTGAAAGCCCCAAATGTTGCAAAATTTGCAGTATGCCTGCTAAAGCCCCAAATTTCACTGCAAAATTGAAGTGTAATAGCAAAAGCCCCAAATTTCTTCAACACCTGCAAATGTGCACAAATCTACCCCCAAATTCGCTTGAACCTGAGCCAAAACAATGGCTTAAAGCAAAGAATGCGCCTGCAAATGGACGCTACAAGGAATCACTTGCAAGAGAACCTCAATGCACATGAAGGTTGAACAGGACTGCTGCACCGAGATGCAGATTTGGCTGTACAACTGTACGGCAGTTGTACACTATCTTGTACGACAACTTGCTTGGTACGGCCTAGTACGGAGCGCACGTACGGCAGTACAACGTGGTATGAACGCTTGGGAGAGCAGATACGAAACGTACGGCAAAGCAAATACGGACTAGCGCAAGAGTACCATATGACGTGTACTAGCAGCTGGTCGACCGTACGATGTACAGACAGCTACTGTACGGGAGGTAGCATCTACTGTATGGACGAAGCTCTCTCTTGTACAGGCAACAGCAGCAAGGCAAGATGTACGGACGCGCTGTGTACGGATCTGACAACCTGTAGAACGAATGGCACGTGAGCGACTGTACGGACTTGGCACCGTACGGACGAGTCTGCAGTACATCTTGTACAGACCGATTTGCAATGGCGAGGATAGAAGGAAGGCACAGATGGGCAATGGGCTTGGCTTCACCTGCTCTGATACCAAATGTGAGAAAGAAGATGAGCAAGAGTGAGCTGAACGTAGGTCACTCAATAGTGTACTAAAATGAAGGAAAGTACAAAGAAGAGATGAGGGGTTTTGTCTAAGTGACAAAACCCTATCTAATCACTAACCATAGTTAGGGATTAGACTGTGGTTAGGGTAAAAAACCTCTAAGAGGGAAAAGTGCCCCTAACCCACTTATTACATTGCATTGGCCACTGCCTAGAATATAATAATAATTCTAACACCGCATGCATTGGGATCCACTTTGACCGTGCCCTTGACCCAGTGTACGTGAGTCACCTAGCCAAGGAGCGCCCGGCCCTACTTGGAGATGCGGCTTTGGGTGGTGTTACGTCATCTGAGGCACATAAGATCTTTCGACGATTGGCACGTCACAAGAGGTGGGCCTTCCTCACACATAGGATGGATGAGATTGTCAGATCTTTCAGAGGAGAAGACCTGACCACTAGATGGGGGTTTCTATCGGGGCGAAGCCACCTATTCCCATCACTCATCCACATGTGTGGCACACATATGCATGTTCCCTCTATGATGCCCAAATGTAGACACCGCCGGATATGACCTCTATGCAAAGGCCCACCACCACTTGTCACGTGTTCACCACAAAGAACGTACAAGCTGCACTTTGTCGATTACACATTCGGAGAGCGTAGGACCAAGAGGGCCTACGGAGTGAGCACTTTACACATGGATAGGAGGTCCTAGCTCCGGTTCTAGCACAGATGTTCAACCGGGCTATGTCGCGGCTTCCCACCTGCTTGGAGCAACACAACTATTGTGCCGATACACAAAGCCGGGGAACCTATCGAGACTGGGAGCCACCACATACTTAACTAAGATTTATGATTCAATCATAGTTAGGGAAAACAGAAACGGGGAAACGGGGAACGGAAACGGAAATGGAAACGTTTCGGGATTTCTGGGAGGGCTGAAACGGGGAAACGCCACGTCAGCAAGGGAGGAGAGTAGATGATGATGGAGGGCTGAAGCAGGCTGCAGGAGAGAAAGGAGAGGAAAGAAGTGAATGGGGCTGAAGGAGGGCTGGAAAACCTTGAGGATGGAGAGAGTATGAGGCTGAAGGAGTGGAAGGAGCCTGGAGACCAAAATCAAAAGCAAAAAGACAAAAAATGTGATTTTGGAGACCTAGCAGCCTGTGTTGTCTGAAACAGCACGTTTCAGGGCTCTGAAACGCGTTTCAGACTGGCTGAAACGTTTCAGCCAGCCGTTTCAGGGTCTTGAAACGTTTCAGACCCTGAAACGCGTTTCAAGAAACGGGGCTTCTCTGAAACGGCGTTTCAGGCCTGGCTGGGCTCTGAAACGCGTTTCAGCGTAACTGTGGATTCAATAGGGAGCTCAGCAATCATACAAAGGCTCAGGGGAAGTGGGCACTAGGACAGGTAGGCTTCCACAGATAGCATTCTACCCTAGATCACATCTTCACTCTGAGAGCTATCATTGAGGCGGCGAGATCCAGACACCAGAAGGTCTACACATGCTTTATACACTTTCGGAAGGCTTATGACACTGTCCCACGATCCCACATGATCAGGAGACTACAGGAGCTAGAGATTCCAGAGACACTGATATGGGGGTTGATGAGCCTATATGAGCCAGTCAAAGGCAGAGTTCGTGCCCCAGGTGGTCTATCGGATTAGGTCGAGAGTACAATTGGAGTGAAGCAAGGCTGCCCCCTCTCACCGACCCTTTTTAGGCTTTACATTGATGAGATAACTTCCTTCATAGACCGTCTAGTAGGTGAACGATCACTACTAGCAGATCTCGTGATACAGACATTGCTATGCGCTGATGACATAATCCTTATCTCATCCTCAACGGAGGGGCTGCAGAGACATTTGGAGGCCCTAGAGGAGTTCTGCAAAGAGAGAGACCTGACAGTCAACCTTGGGAAGACCAAGGTTATGGTCTTCAACACCTTACATGCAGTGCTTCGTCGACTCAGCTTCGCTTATCGAGACGAGCCAGTGGAGATAGTGCAATCCTTACACATATTTGGGAGCAGTCTTCAAAGGACCCCTTTTAACTATGACACATGTAGCCCATGCACGACTCACACGGGGACGGGGTGCTCTAGCACAATTGGAGAGACAATGTTTCCAGGCACACTTTCAAGATTCACCGATGAAATCCTGGCTCTTCGATACGCGAGTGCGACCAACTACCATGTATTGAGCACCCTTCTGGGGTTGTGATCTACCAATAGCAGAGTGGAGGAGATTTGAGTGGCTACACGTGACTATGGGATCTAGGATGATTTGAAGCAAGCCCTCAATCCCACATGAGATAGGACAGGCAGAGTTCGCCATGACACCACTACAAACTAATGCCATCTTCCAGACTGTGACATTCATTCATAGAGTCTCGGACTTATCCCACTAGAGACTACCAAGGATGGCCCTGGAGTCATCCACACGACTAGCTAAAGCAGGGCGGACACATGGTATGCACGTATATCCACATGGTTTGCCAAACACGGGATTCAGAAGGACAGGCTCCCTCCCTTTCAGCACAGTATGGATGCACCCCCTGAGTCGATCGCACAAGACGAAATTAACCGTATCATACGCTTAGATATCTTCAAGCTCCACACATCCCGGACTTCGGGGGGAGATCAAGAGCTCCCCACCAAGACGCACTTCTACAACAATCACTTCCTAAGCGTCTCGGAGGAGGGATTCATCATCAGACCTTAGTATGTCGAGGACAGAGGAGCACTGAGGATCGCTATTGGACAGATACAGGTTTCATCCCATCAGTCGAGGATTGAAATAGGGAGAGCAGTACGTATATCCAGAGAGCAGCGGATCTTCATGCTATGCACATTGGGAGTGATTGAGGCACAGGAGCACTTTCTCTACACCTACCCAACCTACTACGAGATCCGGGGGCAATACCACTGTCTCTATCAGGATGGGAGTGGCTTCAGCCCACTATCACGATTGATCCACTTCCATGACCAAGTCTGCATTGGGCTCTACATGTCTGAGATGTGCCGACACTGCTACGACAAATCAGAAGGAGGCGAACAAACCACAAGATACAGAGGCTGACCAGACAGCTGCGAGTCACAGATTTCTATGCATTTGAGTCAGCTCTAGGACACACTGGGGTGGAGGAGGAGCTAGCTGTATGCGGGCAGTCTAGATTACCGATAAAGGATTGCAGAGGCCATCCGCGACACGGAGAGCAACCAGAGCACACTCTATTGAGGTCCAACCTATCACAACTTTCCTCAAAGGAGATCGCCCGAGACGAGGGGTCACTCTGGACATAGCTTAGCGGGTGCAGAGATTGAGGAGACCACGTCCCCCTCCGCCACCACAACATGAGACAGCCCAACAAAGAAAACACTACCGGGTTTCTGATTTTGAGTTCCAGCTCCAGCTCTCAGCCTACCTCAGATAGCACATGATGTGTTTTGTACTTGATTTTGCTTGAGCTATTGAGCTCAGCATAGTACTCAGCAAGGGTCTCAGCGTGCCCTTTGCTCGAGGCCTTTGTGCCTTGTATGAGTGTTTTCCTCTTTTGGTGTACTTTGCATTTTGTCCCATAGGCCCGCGAGGCCTCCCGCGGACGTGTCTCTCTCTCTCTCTCTCTCTCTCTCTCTCTCCGCGGACGTGTCTCTCTCTCTCTCTCTCTCTCTCTCTCTCTCTCTCTCTCTCACCCGCCAGCCTCAGCCTCAGCCTCAGCCTCACCCGTTACCTCAACCTCTTCGCACCTCAGCCTCGTCAACGTCCGTGATCAACTCAAACAGCACCGCACCAGTTTACCTAACCTAGGTTAACTCTGACCCAACCGACACGTCGATAGAGGTTAACCCAACCTAGGGTTAACCCCTAGTTGGGCTGAACCCCCAGCCCAGCTAGGGGGTTAGCTCAGCCAAGGGGCAGCAGAAGATATGGCCAGCAAGGAATGGCCGAGCCTCTCCTCAAAGTCTCCCCCCTCAACCCCAATCATTTCAGGCAACAGGTCCCGATACGCCACCGTTGCAGCTATGACACCCTCTCCATATGCACATACCTACCTACGAGGAGGTCTGGACCGACCCATCATTGGCCACCATGAACAAATTGTGTTTGGAGAAGCTTAGTTGGCAAGGTGGTCCACAATGGATGTTTGTAGTTCGAGTTCATGTTCCCAAGGTTGCAGGCAGACTAGCTATGCTCTCACCCATCGCTTGAATATTTCAGTGAATTAGTCACCTATGGTCGTCTGGGGAGTTGTGTGACCCCGTTTGGGCTGCTAGCAACGACTCCAAGTTTTATGCAGATGTATGCACTAAGATAGATGCCTATTGCCATTGAGGTGCGAGAGTAGGGCCTAGCAAGGTTTATGCTTGGGACACAGATTGTGAAGAACCGAATTTCTTGAGAATGCAAATTGTGCAATGCATGCAGAATTTAAATGCCGATTGGCCCTCCAATGGGGAAAGAGTCCCCTCATGAGAGTACTTGTTTCTCTTTTTCAACCTACATGCAAGGTGGGAGAGAGATGGCGGATGAATGCAAGGAGAATAGAGAAAGAAAGAAGAAAGTTTATTAAAGTCTTCGAAAGACCGATGGGTCTATGAGACTGTGAAAATCCTGATACAACAAGCTGTGGTAGTGGAGCTACTAAATGAGCATCTATACCAATGCAAAATGCAAAAATGCAGAATGGCAGTACTAAGTCCTAAGTACAACATAGTTATGTCGATGGTCGACTATATATCAATCTCAGCATCGTCATCAATATCATCATCATCAGCAGCAGCACCAACAAGATATCAGGATGGATGAGGCAGTGGAGGCATGAAGTCGGCAATAGAGTGTTGTTGGCCCCTTAGGGGTGCGGTCCTGGCACGTCTCCTGGTCGTAGCTCTGCGTTTGACCAGGGCTATTGTGACTCCCGTCGGTCGGGCTCCGACTCTAAACAAGGAGGGGATGTCCCCAAGTGTGATCTATGTGTCGACCCTCTGTCTAAGCTATCGGGTCACAGGCTCCGGGTAACAGTCATGTTGAGGCCTCGTCTCGTGGGGTCCAATGTGATCTAGCTGAAAGAACTCCATGATAGAGCTCTGAGAGGGATCAGCCGAGGAAGAAGTTTGCTCCTGTCTCCGTGCTTGGAGTATCCTCTCACGGTGTCTAAGTGCCTCATAAATGAAACCTACCAAACACCGCTGATCTGGGTAAGAGCGAAAACAGGCCAAAATCCCATAACTATCCCTGAAGAGACCCGGAACTGCCCAAGAGAGATCCTCAGCGAGTGGTGTGGGTGAATCTGCATGTATCCTGGTGGGTCAATGAAACCCTCCGCCGTGATATGTAAGAAGTGATCTCTGTAGAAGCTTCACTGGGAGTTCACTCGGTCCCAACCAGGTCTGAAATGTGTGTAGCTGTAGTAGATCCTCACGGATAACCTGGTTGACCTCGTGTGATAAGAGGGGAGAAAACAGAGCATCCATGTTGTATTGGAAGGAAGGTGGTCTATCCATGTGGAGCCCCAATCGCTCAAACCATCTCTCTGTACGTGCATACCAGCACCTCTGGTCTCCTCCTGCTACAAGTGCCATAGAAGAGGATAGAGCTATCCATGGTAGCTTGCTACGCCCCGAGGTATAATCCCCATATTCCCTAACTCTATACAAATACGTGATGACCTGAAATGCAGCATCTAGCTGTAAAGGGAGTGACCCAAACTCAACCTGAATGATCTGGTGAGGAACGGACGACTTACCACGAATCACCCATGATAACATGAGAACCTATAGCCGCTCCACACGGGCCCACTCTGTATCTGACAAGTCTGGCCCCCAACAAGGGCTGCCGTACAACCCCTTGGTGCGTGGATCCTGAAAGTGCGAGCGGAAGCACTGCCTCTCTAGTCTGGCCAATGAAGCATACCCTCTACTCAAGCGTGCCTGCATCGCGGGTCTCATAGTGAAGCTGGGTCTAGAGAAGATAGCCCCAAGATAAGTGTATGATGAAACTATCTCAACAGATGACCCCACAAATGTGAACTGCTCCAGACGCATGATGGCTCAAGATGCATTGAAGATCATGACCTTGGTTTTACCCAAGTTGACCTTTAAATCATGAGACTCACAAAAGGACTGTAGTGTGTCTAGGTGTCTCTGAAGCCCCTCTATTGAGGAAGACAAGAGAGCCACGAAAACTGCGTAGAGCAAAATCTGGATTAGCATGTACGCAAGAGAGCAACCTACACCCCCCTGTGTCTGCATCACTGTCTCAAGCTCGTCAATGTAGACGCCAAATAAGATAGGCGACAAAGGACACTCTTGTTTGACCCCGATGGTGCTCATGATCTCATCTGTCCACCCAGATCCTGTCCGAACTCTGCCTGAAACTCTCTCATAAAGTGCCATGACAGCCCAAATGACCTCCTGGTCATAACCCAAGTCCTGTGGGCGCCGTATGAGGCGGGCTCTCGGAACCGTGTCAAATGCCTTGCAAAAATCCACAAAGCAACAATAAACCCTTTGCTTCCGTGACCTCGCCTCCTCGATGATACATCTGAGCGTGAGAATGTGGTCCATGGTTCCATGATCACGCCGAAATCCGGCCTGTCCTGCTGCTCTAAGTCCTCGACACTGTGCAAGTCTGCTAGCCTCGGAGTCAAGTACTGATGCATAAATCTTGGACATGACATGTCCAATCATAATGGTCCTATAGTTCTTCGGGCTCATGGGATCCCCTGCCTTGTGGATGGGTGAGATAGTGTTAATGGTCCAAGCGCATGGAACTCCCAAATAAACAACTTCATTAAAAAGCTTTGCTAAGATCGGGGCTAGGAGGTTAATCCCATATGCAATGAACTCAGTGCATAGCCCCTCATGATCCTTCGCTCGACCATTATGAAGTTTCATTACAGCATCCTTTACCCCTCCTCTAGTGAAGACGGTGCAGGATGTGGGACGAGGCATGTGTGAGAGGTTAGGAACTGACTGATTTGGAATGTCATAAAGTGTGCATGCATAATCAAACCAGATCTGAGTGTCAGTGAGTGGCGGAGGGGACCGTCCTTCTAGAAATCTCCGCCAAAAGTCCTTAGAGTTATTACTAAACAAAATGTTCAGTGGCTCCTCCTCGTTCCGACAAACGAAGTCTAGTTTCTTCCTCCGTACCAGTCTACGGTATTCGCGTAGCGTATCTGATGCACTCGAAAGAATGTTTTTGGTTTCGAATCTAAGTTGACAGCGTAAAGCCTTACACTCATCATCGTACCAACTATTACAAAGTACGGTTGTAGGGAGGGTGGGCGGGTGGGGCAGGTGGTGTGCGGGAAAGCGTGAATGGCAGCCTCGTGTAGTGAGCGAGTGACAAGGGCAGCACGATCCTCTAAAAGGGGTATGAAGTCAATATAAGTGAGAAGTATGTACAAACGGCCAGAGTAAGAAGGTGAGTGATCCCGATCAAAGCATATATCATGGTAGGTGGAGTAAGCACTCAGTGGGGTGGAAGGTGCTGTGCGAAGGGAGGTGGAGATGCTAAAGAAAAGGTATGTATGATCAGCCCCTGGGGGGAGAGGTCCTACAGTGAAGTCAGTAATGTGAGATGTGAAGACAAGGGATCCCATGATGTAATCAACAACATTGGAGCCCCCCCCCCATGTGAAAAGCATGTGAAACCACCTGAAGTGGGCCATCTGTCAAGACCATTATAGATAATGAGATCATGTATCTTGCCGAGGTCTAACAGGGCCTACAAATAAGATGAGAATTGGACCTCGCCTGTCAGCCGAAACCCATAGCATACCTGCCTCCTCAAGGTCAATATCTGGCAGTAGAGTGGAATCATCTCTGAAGTCAAGAAGTGGTACCTGACAGGCCCTTGTCCTCGCGTTAAAGTCCCCCACTAGGAGGACTTCTCCGCGGCTAGAGAAGTCAACGATGGACTGATAAAGGGCAGCAAATGGGGATGTCTCATCATCACCTCGGATATCTCTGGCAAAGTGGGAGGTCTCAGGGGGGAAGTAGCAAACTGCGACAAACAGATCCCGGCTGTCCATGTGTCGAATCCGGATCAAAGAAATCTGGAATGTGTATCTCTCTGCTCTACTGAAATGGTCCCCCAAAGTGTGGATCTGAAAAGGACAACAACTCCACTTGAACCTTGAACTTCTCCTGTATCCCTCGTCTCATCTTTGTAGGCAGACTCCCATGTATATCCGCTGACTATTGGAAGAGGGCACTCTGAACTCTAATGTATCTCTGTATTAAAGACTATGTCGTGGCCTGTATAGGATTCCGAGAAGTTCCCTAGTTCTGACCATAAGATACCATTACAGTTCCAAATGGTGAAGGATAGGGTCTCGGATATCTGAGTCTCATTCCCTTATGCACCTAAGAGGACAATCCTTCTAAAAAAGGTAAGAAAATGAATAAAACAAAATCAAAACATATCAAAAGAGCGTCAATGCTTGATAAAACTATCTAGCAATTAATTGAAAATTGGATTAAGAGTAGCAAGGGAGACATTTGTCCAGCATTGCATTTTGCCTGTGTTAAATAGGGATGTAGGGGAGGGGGCAGGTGCCCTACGGGGACCTGTAAGAAGTCGTCCCTCTCGTACCACTACCCACTTCCCCTCTTCCGGGCCTGATCCCACTGCTGCAGCAAAGAGCGCCTCTCCTCAACCTGTAGAGGTGTGAGGTCCTCATCCATAGAGATCGCTATCTGATCTCGAAGGACTGACCTACGTCGTAGAGCTGAAAGTCATGCCTGAGTGTCATGGAACCGTATGATCAGGAGTCGGGATCTCTCCCCACCTGCCATGCCCTCTCTATCCTGTGCTCAACCACACCCAGGGTAGCAACCACGAACGCAGTTGCATCTACCATCAATGTAGCCTCGGTGCGTGGGATCCTCCATTGAGAGCCTTACTGGCTCTCTGTTGTTGCTCCATGAGGGTAGCCGAAACGGTTACCCTTGCGGGTTCCCGTTTGGCCACGTCAACCCATCTGGAAGTCTCCTCAATAGCAGATTGCATGCTCGCAATCTGTGCCTCGACCACCGAGGTACTCCCTGGGACAGTGTGTATGGCTGTGACCTCCTGTCACAGCTCCATGATATCATGTCAGAGTCCCTGAATAAGACCCGCCTGCTCCCGAATGGCCCTAGCCTGCTTATGTATGATGCGGCTCTGCTCCTGGTTGAAGCAAACCTGCTCCCGTGCGAAGCGAGTCAGCTCCATTTCACGCTCACGGAAACTATGTATCTCCATGAGCAAGGTTTCACGGGCCTCTTGTGTATCAGCCCACCCATGTCCATGCTGAAACTATGGTGACTGTGGCATGAAAGTGTGGGACTAAGTCCGGAAACTGGGCGGTGACTGGGTGAACTGGGTGAGGAATGGAGATGACAGTGGAATGGATGAGGCAGTCCCAACGGAGTGTGGGAGCGTAGGCTGACTGAGAGGGAGAGGGGAGAGTGAAGCGTAATGCGGAACAGTGCATGACACCTCTGAAGTAGGGGTTATAAGCAATGGCGGAGCTGTAACAGGAGAGGAGGGGAAGGGAACAACAACCGGCGCCATGGGCATGAGTATGTCACTGAACGTAGATGTAGAGGGAGCTGAGACTGGAACTGGAGCTGAGCCTGAAGCGGGGGCTGAAGTCGAAGTAGAGATAGAGATAGAGGGAGCTGAGGCTGGAGCTGAAACCGAAACTGAAACTGCAGCGGGAGCTGAGGTTAAGGTAGAGATAGAGACTGAAGAAGCTGAGGCGGGTCCTGCCTTTGCCTTGCTGTGTCTACCCCGAGTCCACTTTGGTTGTAACGTGTGTTCACATCCTCCGATTTCAGTTGTGTCGAGAATGGTCCTTGAGATTCACAATGAAGGGTGATACCCTTTCATTAATGTCCCTTGAGATCACTCAAGTTGCGTCTTCCCATTTACACCTACCCTTATTCTATGACCCATGCATCTAACATTCAATGCACCTTAATGCACCCTTCCCTTCCTATTGTCCCTAGGACCTAGACACGTGTGTGCATATCTTCATTAATAAAATAAGTATCACATGTCCAAATTTGATGCCGTTTGAAGCAACAGCTCCAACTCGACTAGTCCTATCTACTCAAATGATCCACTGCCATGATAAATCGGTCGGTGTCCATCATAAATACAAATACATGTTACACCATTAAATTCAGCGTTACTCTCGTTATCGAATTGCTTGAATCTTTTCCAACGGAAGGTTATTCTTCTTCATGCCTCGGAGGCATGAAAGTGTCCTTAAGCTGCTCTACAAACTTTGACCATTGAAGAATAGGCTCTTTGCCCGTTTGTGGTAAGGACCACCACATCAAAGCATCCTTCTATAGATGCAGTGTGGCAAGAGCAAGTTTCTCGTGATCGGTCTTATCTTGACGGTGGGCAAAATATAGCTCAAAATGGCGAATCCAATTAAGGATTTTATCCGCCTCTCTCACACCATCATACTTTGGGAATTCTATTCTCTCTCGAGGTTGGAATTTAGCTCTCTTCGAGGGGGTACTTAAGTCTTTATCCCCATAATTCAGCACTCTCTGTCCCAAATTTTGTCGTAATGGACTACTCAATCATATGGCTAACCTGAGAAACCAGCTTATCAATAGGAGACTCCTTTCTCACTCTTGCACTTGGATCATAATCCATGTGTATGGGATTTTGAGTTAAAGGCATAAACTCAGCGCCTTGATCTTGGATGGACTCGTTTCTCCCTTCATTTCTAAAGGAAAACTCCCTATCAAGAGGTTCTTGAAGGAGAGATGAAGGTAATTCTATACGTGGGTTATCATACTCAACATGTGTGTAGCTCTCATCTAAATTATCCTCTTCAGGAGGAGGTGATGGTGCTCTCTCCCTATCTTCTTCTGGTAGTGGAGGAAAAAGGATAAGTTCATTATTAAATATCACTTCCCCTTCCATTCTTTCCTTTAGTAATACAAGAGAGAAAACAACTTGCTGTAATTTCAGAAAAGGGGTTTATTTTACAACAAGGTGTTGTAGAGTTGGTGGTACTTATCCGACTCCCACTTCGCTTGTGTCAAAAAACCACTTCAAATGACCTCTTCTTCCTTCTCTTTTAGCCTTTTTCCCTTGTTTTTATGCTGTAACCTATAGTGCACATCGTTTGGTCTACTTGTTTTGAGTGGATTGGTGCTCTAGATACCGTTAGAGGGGGTACTTGGTGGGTAGATCACCCCCTTGAAATCTTGTTCGAATCCGATTTTCCGTTTGGGAGAAGAGGGGGTTCTCTTTTCCTCACGGTTTAAGGTTAAGGGCCTATTCGTACACCGGGGGGGGAGGGGGCGGTCACCTTGTTAGGACACCCCGTTCCCCGTCCAAAGACCAAAAAATTCAGAGAGAGCCCTTGCCTCAGAAACTCTAGAATTTAGAGTTTGCAAGGTTCGGAAAAAACTCCTGCCTCCTGGACCTCGCCATTTGCAGGTGGCCCCTTCACTACGCCTTCAGAACTCGAGATTTGAAATTTGCACAACATCCATGCAAAAACAGCCTCGATCCACGTGTTGGCGCTCTGGCTTTAGCACCACTAGCCGCCTCTCTCGTGCGAACCTCTGGCACGCATGCGCCTCTTCTTGCCGCACATCCAACTCTTCCTTGCAGACTCTTCGCGCGTTCCTGCTTCCACGGGTCCCTCTCGCACAAACTTCTCTTACGCTGGCGCTTGCTGCCCGTACATCTGCCTCGCACGCTCTCGCCCTTTGTCCCGCACGCTCTCCTGCTGTCCCGATCGTGGATTGTTGCTGCTCTGATACCAAATGTGAAGAACCGAATTCCTCGAGAATACAAATGTGTGCAATGCATGCAGAATTTGAATGCCGATAGGCCCTCCAATGGGGAAAGAGCGCCCTCGTGAGAGTACTTGTTTCTCTTTTTCGACCTACATGCAAGGTGGGATAGAGATGGCGGATGAATGCAAGGTGAATAGAGAGAATGCTACGTGAGATGGTGATACCCTTTCATTAATGTCCCTTGAGATCACTCAAGTTCCATCTTCCCATTTACACCTACCCTTATCCTATGACCCATGCATCTACCATTCAATGCACCTTAATGCACCCTTCCCTTCCTATTGCCCCTAGGGCCTAGACACGTGTGTGCATATCTTTATTAATAAAATAAGTCACATGTCCAAATTTGATGCCGTCTAAAGCAGCGGCTCCAACTTAACTAGTCCTATCTACTCAAATGATCGACCGCCATAATAAATCGGTCGGTGTCCATCATAAATACAAATACATGTTACACCATTGGCGTATAATATATAATAATGTTTTAATGTCTACTAATCACGAACTAGTGATTTCTCTTGTCATGACACCGATGCCTACTAAGAGTGGGAAATGCACTGAATGCAAATGAGTTTGGACTCTATGTGTAACTATTTGCAGGTCTCTCCGTTAAGTAAAAAAGGGGCGCCAAGGTTTGGGGCCAATCTATGTCTTTATCTTGGTGTAGGGGCACTCTAGCTACCAATCTGCTGGTTGTATATTTGGTGAATTGTAGATGTAACAGTGTTGGCTGGTTATTTGTTAGTTATAAAACCCTTTAATTTATTGAAGGCCAGTTTCATATCCCATAAATATGAGAGCTAAGATCACAATTATTGCTTCCTTACAGCGATGAAGAACAACTTACATCTTGCAGTGGGGATAGCAGTGCTGCTCCACACAACAAAGTTCCTCAAGGCTCAGGGTCACTTTCAACAGATCTCCAAGCCCTCATGCTTGATTCCCACTTAGCATTTACTTCTGTAATTATAAGCAAGGGACCTAAGAGCATGTGTCAAACTATGCCCCTAAAACACAGCATCCCTACAAGATAACTCTTGAGAATAGTTACCAATATCCATGCATAATATATGCATATGGTTTAACATTGTGCCAAGGTGAGCAAGGGTCACATTTGAAGGATCGTGTAAAAAGCATATATCAACAAAAAGCAATGATCTACTGCAATCATCAGAGCACATATGCAGCAACATGACATACTTGTAGCACTTGATCAATTGTTGCAGTTGGAGAATGGCACGCTGCTCGTAGCTTCTCATCCATATCTTCCACAGCTTTGACACATTTCAATTCTGCCTCCATGGAAACTTTGCGTTTGTACTCCTGGTAAAGTCACCAAAGCAAACACTTACGTAGCATGAAGCAAAACCAATGCACAACCCAAAAAGTCATTGTAAGAACCTGCAACCAAAGCTGCTAAGTTTCACCTCAAATCTCTTTTTCAAATCGGCTACCAATAGCTTCTCATGCTTGTGTCTTGTAGCCCCGACTCCAACAGCTTCATTATTATATACCTCTAGAGCATCTTGCAGTGCCTTTTCATGAGTTTCCTGTATAATCATCTGCATTTGTAGTCAAATGTTCAGATGCAAGCCACGAAGAGGTACGAAAAAGGAAAAACATACAAGCAACAGTTATGCAATAGTTTAGTAGGGTTACCTCATCACCAGAAGGTGACTTGTCAAACACTTTCACATATGCTTCCATAGCTGCATCATGAGCACGTCGACATTCGCTTTCCTCCACATTCTGGGCAGCCAAAAATCACATTCCAAAAATTAAACTTCTGCCTCAAATGTAATTCACTAATTGTAGAAAGAGACTGAAAGAAGGCAGAGCTTAAATTCTGTTCTGGTCCAAAAAACAAACTGGTACCAACTTTGGCCAAATTCGATGCTACACATCACGGACTTAAAGGCAAATTTTGGAGGGTTTTGAAAGCTTCTCCGACCCTTGGCTTCAATACCCAAGCCGAACAAAAATGATACAAAAGAAGGAAGAAATCATAAATATCTGAGATGAGACCACGGGTGGCACCGATAGTACTCATGTAAACTGTGTGAGTTAAAGAGGGAGAGAGAGCAAAGTGTGAGAGCAGGAGAGAGAGAGAGAGAGAGAGAGAGAGGAGTTTTTTACTTCGTAGGAACAATCCCAAGACGCCAAATTAGGCGTATCCGAAGTCGATCACAGGGATCGAACACACACACACAACGACACGAACCAGAGCCTTAACCACCAAGACCCACGCGGGTTTTACAAAACTTGATGGGGAAGGATGGCTTATACACGGTGAGAGAGGAGTTTTTTACTTCGTAGGAACAATCCCAAGACGCCAAATTAGGAGAGCAAGAGAGTAGGAGAGTGAGAGCTGAAAGCAATAGTTGCAATAGAAGAGTGTAGTATAACTGAAGAGTGGGATAGGTTTTGTCTAAGTGACAAAACCTTATCCTTCACTAACCGTAGTTAGTGAACTAACTATGGTTAGGGGAAAAAACCTCTAAAAATGAGGGAAAAGTGCCCCTAACCTACTTATTACATTACATTGGTCACTGCTGAACTATAACAATAATTCTAACACCCCCCTGCAGTGCCAATATCATGTACAAGGAAATGATCAATCACCAAAAGGAGATAAGTTCAGGGCACTGCGAAATGCCTCAAACTTTTCACGTGGAAGTGCTTTGGTGAAAATGTCTGCAACATTGTCATGTGTTGACACATAGATCATACTGATCTCTCCTGCATGCAACTTCTCTCTGACGTAGTGATAGTGAACCTCAATGTGCTTCGTGCGAGCATGAAACACAAGATTCTTTGCCACTGCAATAGCACTCTAACTATCAGTGAGAATTGGAGAAGGACCCTCCAATGAAAGATGAAGATCAGCAAATAGACGACGCAGCCAAACACATTCAACTGTCGCTGTGAAAGCTGCCCTGTACTCAGCTTCACATGAGGAGGTAGCCACTGTAGACTGTTTCTTGCTTAACCAAGAAATACAAGCTTTGCCCAAAAAGAAACAATTGCCACTTGTAGACTGCCTAGTGTCATAGTCTCCAGCCCAATCTGAGTCACTGTAGGCATGCATCTGCAAGTCACCCCCCCTGGAAAACATCAAGCCAAAAGACTTTGTACCTTGCAAGTAACGGAAGATGCGTTTTAAAGCCTGCCAATGCATAGTCTTTGGGCTGTGCATATATCTGCTCACCTGAGAAACTGCAAACTGAATATCAGGTCGTGTATTGCAAAGATAAATGAGGCATCCAACAGCCTGACTGTAGAGTGTAACATCAATTGATTCACCTGCATCATGCATTGTAAGCTTCAGCCCCGGCTCCATGGGAGTAGCTATGGGCTTATAATCCTGCATGTTGAATCTGTCAAAGAGTTTCTGCACATACTTGGATTGAGACATAACGATGCCACTTTTCTCTTGAGTGAACTAGATCCCCAAATAAAAGTGTAGCAGCCCCAAATCTAACATGTCAAAAGTGGTCTGCAATTCAGCTTTAAAATCTGCAATATTATCCTCATTTGACCATGTGAGCAATAAATCATCTACATAAAAATGGTGACTAAAATATCCCCCCCATCCTTCTTGATATAGAGGGTGCTTTCAGTTGGACTATTGTGCAACCCCTTGCTGGTCAGAAAGACATGAATTTTGGCATACCATGCACGCGGGGCTTGTTTCAGCCCATACAAAGCTTTATTCAGCTTGCATACCTGAAGTGCATTTCCTGAAATTTCAAAGCCTGGAGGTTGTTTGACATAAACCTCTTCCAACAAGTCTCCATTAAGGAAATCTGTTTAAATGTCCAACTGATGAACATTCCATTCAAAATTTGCAGCCATGGCTATAATTGACCGGATGGTTGTCATTCTAGATGTAGGAGCAGAAGTCTCCTCATAGTCTATGCCCTTTTTCTGAGCATATCCTTTTGCAACCATCCTTGCCTTGTACCGATCAAGAGCATATCCTTTTGCAACCATCCTTGCCTTGTACCGATCAATGGTCCCATCTGGCTTTCTTTTAACTTTGAAAACCCACCGTGTACCTATGGCATGTTTACCTGGTGGCAAATCGACAACTTCCCATGTCTGATTTTTTTGAATGGACTGCAATTCATCGTGCATGGCATTCATCCTATGCACATTATCCTGTGCTTCTTCAAATGTCTCAAGCTCCTCCTCATCAAGAAGAGCACCTGCATAAGCTGATTCAACTGAAAGAGCTCCCCCCCCATGCCTTACTGCACTCCGAGTTCTGCCAGATAATGGAGCATCAATTTTACTCTCCCTGAGAGTTTGTAACAGCCAATTTGGAACTGTTTTTGCTGCATGTATATCTGCAATTTCTTGCTGAACAACCTCTTCCACTGCTTGTGGAGGTGGTAAGATATCCTGTGGCTGAATCGGAGCATGTGGAGGTATCTGAAAATTTTGATTTGCATCAGATATATCAGCAGGGGAACCCAAGGCAATGGGTAGTAATCCCTCAAAGACATCATCGGAAGAAGTAGGCATATCAAATTCAGCTTGAGTGTGAGCTGAATTTTCTGAAAATATAACATCTCTACTAACAATAATCTTGCATGTGACAGGATTGTAGAGACGGTAGCCCTTGCTCTCTGCACTGTACCCAACAAAAATGCATTTGATTGCCTTATCAGACAACTTATGCCGAAACTCAACGGGCACATGAGCATATGCAAGGCATCCAAAAACACAAAAATGATCCACAAAAGGCTTTCTCCCTTGCCAAACTTCATAGGGAGTCTTGGTCTTCAAAGCTTTTATGGGAGCCCGATTCAAAACATAATTGGCACACATGAGACCTTCAAGCCAAAATTTGTGAGGCAATCTTTTGCTTTTTAGCATGCATCTATCCATCTCCATAAGAGTACGATTTTTCCTCTCAGCTTTGCCATTTTGCTGAGGGGTTAGCCTTACTGTAAGCTGATGTGCAATGCCCTTGTCTTTCAAAATTGCATCAAAATCTGCAGACAAATACTCCCCTCCTCTATCTGTGCGTAATGTGTGTATCTTGAGTCCTAATTCATTTTCAACCATTGCTTGAAAGTGTTTGAAAACCATAAACACTTCTGATTTGTGTTTCGACTCATAAACCCAAGTGTAGTTGAAGTAGTCATCTATAAAAGTGACAAAGTAAAGATGACCACCCAATGATGGAGTCCTCATGGGACCACAGACATCACTATGAATAAGCTGTAATTTTCGAACAGCTTTTACTGATCCATCCTTCTTGAAAGGAAATCTGTGCATTTTACCAAGAATGCACCCTTCACAGGCATGTGGAGGAGGTGTTTCAAGAGGAGGCAATGCATCAACCATAGCATGTTTTTGAAGTGTCATCAAGCTGCCATAATGCATGTGTCCATATCTGGCATGCCATAACTCCGCATTCTGCATAGCAGCAGTAGGAGTGGAAACTGCAAGAGCATGTGCTGGTCCTTTCTCATACATGTCAAGCTGAAAAAGACCACGTAACAAAGTGCCAAACAATCTCAAGGCATAGTCATTCTCTCTATCATGGACTGCACACTTGTCATCTTCAAAAATGACCTGAAATCCAGCTCTGTTAAGAGTGGACACTGAAAGTAGATTTTTTGTGATACCATGCACATACAAGACATCAGAAATTTTGAATGTTGAGCCATCAATGGCTGTAAGTTCAACTTCTCCTGTACCACGAACTGAATAGGAGGAGTTGTTGGCACATGTGACCTTTTTACCAACAGGAGGTGGATGCAGAGATGTAAAAACACACTTCCTGGAAGTGATATGCTTTGAGGCACTGCTATCAAAATAATGTATTTTGTGTCTCATTGACACTGAAAGCTGATGCATCCTTGGAAGAATCATAACTGCAAGTCAGAAAAGCATAAGAGTCATCATTACAAGTGGCTGTAATATCCAGAGCAGCCAACTGAGAGTCTAAAATCCAAGACAAGAAGGCATAGTCGTGCTCCACAAAGTTGGCTGTAGCTTGCTCATTGTCAGATGCATGAGGAGCTGAATCTGAAACAGCCATACCAGAGCTGTTTTTCTTTTCTTTTGCAAGCCTTTTCTTGCATTCTCCAATGTAGTGACCTGGCTTTTTGCAGTAATGACATATTCCCTTCTTCTTGGGCTTACCTCCATCACCCTTAGCCTTTTGAGAAGGCTGATTTGCTGATGTCTTTGCTTGTCCCTTTACTTTAGGCTTGAATTTTGAAAGCATGGCATGTTCACCTGCTTGTGAAGCCATGTTTTTCCTGGTCTGCTCTTCCTGCAACAGAAGTCCTATCAACTCGTGAAAATTGAGAGGATTTGCACCCCCCCTCAATGACAAATTCAGCGAGGTATGAAAGCTGAGATAAGACTCAAGAAGAGAATTCAGAGTAGTGGTAATCATCTCTGAATCAGGAATGATCTCATCAATATTCAGCAATTGCTCTCGTAAATCCTGTAGCTTTGTGAGGTGCACTGACATGGAGTCACCCTCTTCCATATGTGTATGAAACAATTCTCTTTTCAAAAAGGACACCCTGGCATCATTCCGAGCTGTATACATGCTCTCCAAAATATCCCATGCTGCCTTTGAGGTCTTACATGACCGGATATGCGGAATGATGAATCTTTTCACTGAAAGAGAAATACACAACAAAGCTAAAGCATCACGTGAATCCCATCTCTTTTGCTCTGGAGTGGTAGGTATAGCTGCACCGAAAACTTGTCCTGCAGCTATACCCTGTGCACAACCTCTGCCTCCTCCTCGCTGGGGAGGGGTATTAGGTGCCACATTTGGTGGCCGGATCTCATCCCCATTTACATAGTCCCACAAATTACGGGAAATCAGAATGTTGCGTACCATAAAACTCCAGAGGGAGTAGTTGGTACCATCCAGCGTATCCTCTTGTGAGAGACCACTGAACTGGAAATCATTCTGATTTTGATGGGCCATGTCTGAGAAAGAAAATACAGCAAATGCAAATCTCAATTCCCTTGCTGGGAATGGACTGCACAATTCCCAAAAAAATACAACCAAACACTGGCTGAAAATGCAACTCAAAACTCTTTAATGTCTCTGTCAGAAATCTGCCAGAACATCCAATCTCTCCCAAAACCTGCCAAAAGTGCTTCAAAACACTTACAGAAAGGCAGTGTAAACTGAAACCATCAAAATTGCTCTCCCAACACAAAAGCCCCAATTTGTGGCTTGAAATTGCAACCAGAAAGGGGCAAATGGTCTAAAAGCCCCAAATGTTGCACAAATTGCACTCTGCCTGCAAAAGCCCCAAATTTCACTGCAAAATTGCAATGTGATTGCAAAAGCCCCAAATTTTTGCAATTCTCTGCAACAAATACAAAAGCCCTAAATTTGACAAAATTCCCAATACACAAAATGTGTCCAAATCTGCCAACAAAATGGCCTGCAAAGCAAAAATCTGCCTCGAATTTGAATGGCTCCCTGCAAAATGCTCCTACAAGAAGACCTTGAATGCACACGGAGGCTTGAGGAGACAGCTGATGACACACTCCGTACAAAAGTACGAAACTATACGGAATATACAATCAGGCTGTACAGACGGGTACCCTCTTGTGTACAAACAGGTTCAGCTCCTGTACGGGTGGTAGCTGTACGGAGTACGGACCAAGCGCAATCAGGTACGGACGCCTGTGTACGGATGTACGACACAGTGCACGACAACAGTACAATGAATACGACACAAATACGGGCTGTACGGAATCAGTACGAGGACTGTACGAAATGTGCGAATCTGCAAGGCTTACTAACAGAGATGCTCCCATGGGGAGAGAACAAAAAAAAAAAAGCAAATTCTGACCATGATACTAAATAAAGCTTTGAAACACGGATTCCCCACAAAATGGAGACTCAACAAGATATTGCCGATCCACAAAGGATGAGAAAATAAGGTAGCACAAAAACTACGAAACAATGATGGTAAGTAGTATATGGCACCGTCCTTGAGCGGAAATTCAGCAAGTGGGAAGAGGAACAAGGAATAAGGGCACCACGCTAAACAGGCTTCTAACCCAAACACTCAACGGTAGACCATCTGGTCGCTATTAGAGCCGCAACAGAGAGGGCCAAGAATAAAAGGAAATATATCTACTATTGTCTTGTGGAATTCAAGAAACCCTTAAACACAGTACCCCGTTATAAGAGTGGGAAAGATTATAAATTCTACAAATCCCTCAAGCTCTTAGAGAGGTAGCTCTCAGGTTTTACAAGTACGTACTAGACGAACTTGCAAGATGCCATGTGCACAGATTGGTCTCTGACGTGTACTGGGTTACACAAGACTAGCTCAGGTAGCCTTGGGAGGCTTAGGGCTAGGCAGGCTTGATTCTCGGGTTGAGTGGCAAGGATGCGAACTAGATTTAGGTCTTTCCTATTTTTGGCGCATTGGGCCCAAGGCCCAAACCTATAAAGGAGGCCCAGAGGTTCAGTCTTCGGAGAGCCAATGGGAGCAAATGCGCGCCTTAGCGTAGCCCAAGGCCCAACAAAAGATCCAAGGCCTCTAGGCGCCACCTCGTGGTATGGGACACCAGGCTCTTCGAGATCTGGCTAGGAATTCGTGCCAGTAGCTCAGCTCGTGGCTCGGAGGGGACATCTCTTGATTCGAGGGATTGTATCCCGTAGGTTTCATGGAAACATGGTGAACGGATGCCTGCTCAAATTCCTCACGTTTGGTGTGTTCTTGTGTTTGCTTGTAGGTAAGAGGTTTCAGGAGTGCTGGGGTTGTGTCAATTGGTATCAAAGCCAACTCCTGAGGTATGAATCTCTGTCGCGAGAAAGAGTGGACATGATTTCCTCCAGGTATGATTCAAATTCGAAATTATTGGTGATACCCTGCATGGGCTTGTTGATTCGTCAGTTAGGGGTTTTGCTCGCTTGGATTGGGATAGAAGGGATGCAAGGGAGAGCCCAGATGAATTCGCTGTCAGGAAGAGTCGTTGAGGGTTCAAGGAGAGAGTGATTGTGCAGCTAGGAAAGAGTGGAGAGGATCGCATGGCGGGTAGATTGGTGCGAGTAGAACTGCCAAAAGAGAAGCAATTAGAGTATGGCGAAATTCGGGGGGACTACGAGCACGCAACTGGCTGCGAGTTTTAGTGTTGGCGCTGATGGATGAGGGCAAGGAGAGGTGCGCAATAGGAGCTGGATAGTTCGCAATCAGGCTGACCAGCATTTGGGACTTGGAAGCTTAAAAAAGCACAAGCCCTCCTAAGTTAGGTGGATGTGCTTTTTTGGAAAGCAAGGCTTTCTAAAAGCTAGGGCTCCCAAGCCTATAACATAGTGGATCTCATCTCTCTCGCATCTGCCAGCCCAAAGAATCACGCGCCAACTATCCTCCTCAGCTGCCTTCTCTTCGAATCCCGTTAGCCTGCATCAGTTGCTCCTGATCTTCCGTACGATCAGAGGCCCTCTTTCCTGCCTTTAGCCTTGCTGTTTTTTCCACCTTCTCTTATACCAATGGTAGCCTCTCCTGGTTCACCACTAGAGCACAACCTGCAAGAGAGAGTTTTGCGGAGCTCAAGTACAAGAGCTTTTGCCGAGCACTCTCCAGAACCAGGTTGAACTGTTGCTCTGCCACATCGATGCCCACCTGACAGCCCAGGTATCTGGCCGTCTCTCCTTTCGGGATCCACCGAAATCCAAAATCTGTTCCCCAGCCTCGAACCTCCTACCTCTCCTCCATGCCTGTGAAGAAGCCAACAGATTTGGTCCAATTTATGCGAGCTCCGGAGGCCTCGCAATACTCGGCTCTTGACGCAAAGTTCAAACTGGTTAATTCGAATCATACGGGGTTGACACAGCAACTCCAAGGGATTTAGGCTTCTATCACGCTCTTGAGCAGCACTGTTCAAGCGCTCACACATGTTGATGCTTTAGCTTCAGTGTTGGGCCCAAATATTACACCAAATCCCTATCCCGGAGATCAAAAATCCAGGACCAAGGAAGTGGTCGACACTTGGTTGCACAAGTGGCAAGTACACTTCCAGTTTCACCCTTATTCTAACGAGAAGAAGATGCAACTTGCAGCAAGGTAATTATCAGGGAAAGCATTACTTTGGTGGAAGGAACTACGGCCGAAGCCCTCCACCTGGATCGAATTTGAAGAGGTCTTCACGAAAGAATTTTTGAAGAGAAAGAAGGACTATGATATCGTAGGCAAGCTCAAGGCCCTCGATATGTCCAAACTGAATTTGACTTTCGAAGTTTATCTTCAGAAGTTTCGTGATTTGCAGACCAGAGCTACAAAGATGGACCCCGTCACCTTATTGGGCTTCTTTGTGGAGATTCGTATAAGCTTCAAATCAAGAAAAACAAGTGTATCACTTTGCAATAGGCCATGAACTATGCGCACATGTCTAATGATACTATGGCCAGCGCAAAGGGAACCACTACTGCCGACACAAGTGGGAAGAACAAGAGGAAGTTCTTGCAGTCACCAACTAGTACAGGGGAGTCGAAGTCCGTTGACAACGCCTCCAAGAAGAATTCAACTCAGACGAAGAATGGTAGAGCCCGTTTCCTACCCACCCTTAAGCTTAAGAAAGAAGGACAACGTTTAATTTGCGAGGAGCGGGGCCACACACGGAACGATTGTCCTAAGCGCAAGAACCAGATGCAAGCGCCGGTCCATGCAGGCCAAGGAACCAAAGCTAAGGGAGCTAATCAAGCATTGATGACAGGTATTTCTGTAAATGTCATTACTTGCCCACTTTCTTGTAATTGCACTTTAAAAAATTTGTTATTTAGCCCCCATGACCTTTTCCAAGCTTATGGAGAAGTAAGGGACCAAAGAGTTCACATTCTCTTTGACCTGCATAGCTCTCACAAATTTGTGAACTACAAACTTGTGCAGAGCATGGGGCTGTCCACGACACCTAGCGATCACACCTATGAGGTGAACCTTCCGGTTGGAAAGCAGTTTTGGGATCGTAAGGTCAACGAACTTTCTATCCAGATTCAAGACTACACAACTACTCTTACATGCTATGTTATCCACTTAGAACATGTAGACTTGTTGATCGGAATAGTGGTTTAAAACCCACAATATTCCAATTGGATGGAAAGACCATACACTCTCTTTTTTGGACAAGGACACCCAATTTTGTATTCATTGTGATGATATTCCCTCTTCTTAGGGACCTGTTGTATCTGTGATGCAGCTTCAGAATATATTAAACACTTCTGTGTATCGGTGTGTTTAAATTCCGCTTTCCTCATTTGTTGTCTCTGTTTATAACAAAAATGATTTAAGCATATTTACACCGAGAATTGAGAACGTTGTTGATGTATTCCCTGCACAACTGCCGGAAGGTTTACCCCCAGAACGGGCAGTAGATCATCGCATAGATTTAGTACCTGGGACTCAACCTATTAGTATTCCACCTTATAGGATGAGCCAACACGAGGAGGACGAGTTAGCTTCACAGCTTCAAGACTATCTAAACATGGGTTATATTCGCCCAAGTAAGTCACCCTTGGGTGCACTTGTCCTTTTAAGAAAGAAGAAAGATGGTTCTTGGAGGATGTGTGTAGATTATAAACGATTGAATAAAGTGACAATTAAGAATAAATACCCTCTTTCTCGTTCAGATGATTTAATAGACTGGTTGGCCGGAGCGAAGTACTTCCCTAAGATTGATTTGCATATGGGTTACCATCAAATCCATATCTATGCTATACACATAGATAGAACCCCTTTTCGTACTAGGTATGGCCGCTACGAGTTTCTTGTATTGCCTTTTGGGTTGACCAATGCTCATGCTACCTTCCAACAAATGACGAATGATTTGTTCAGAGATTATTTGGTTGTCATGTTTTTAGATGACATCATGATATATAGAGGATCACATTGGACACATCCGGATTGTCTTAGTTCTTTTAAGACAGCATAAGCTATATGCCAAGATGAGTAAATATGACTTCTTTATGAAGGAGATCATTTACTTAGGACACAAGATTTCTTCTAAAGGTATCAGCATTGATCTAGATCGTATCCAAAAGGTTTCGGAATGGCCCAGCTCTCGAACAATGAAACAACTTCCAAGGATTTACTGTCTTTTTACGGAAGTCAATGCGTGATTATTCTAACATCACGGCACCCTTAACCAACACGTTGACAGGTCGCAGATGCAAGTCTACCCAACCGATCTCTTGGAATGACGAAATGAGCAAGGCTTTTGAGACCTTGAAGAAAACTATGAAGGAAGCCCATGTTCTTGCGCCTTATGCTTTGGAGGCCGATGCGAGTGACTTTGCGATTGGGGCAGCTTTATTCCAAGAGGACAGACCTGTAGCTTTTGAAAGTAAAAAGCTAGATGACACTCAATATCGTTGGCCCAAACTAGAAAAAGAATTGTATGCAGTACTGTATGCTCTAAAGGTTTGGAGACACTACTTGTATGGTTCCAATTTCTTGTATTGATAGATCATCAGTCAATAAAGTATGTGTGTGACGGGAATTGAGGGGAAGAAAGGCTAGATGGGTAGAGTTAATGCAAGACTTCGATTTTGAAATACGTTATCAAAAGGGTTTATACCTAGATGAATCCAGGAACATTCCCAAACTCATCCTCTAAAAACACAACATAGTGCAGTTTCAATCTCACGAGAGTCACTCATAAGATTGAGAACCATAAACTAAATCATGCATAGCAGGGACTAGCTACTATGACATCCCCACTGACGTCATCAGCACCCAACAGTGGGTGTAGACCATAGTATAAAAGTATGCTCTCACACATACAAATCCACACACCCACACATACTTGAGCATCCATTTATATAAAGTCTTCGTATTGAGTTTCTGTCGGCACCCAAAGGTGAAGGGCAAACTCAGCCATGACGAAGGCTAGCACTAAAGGAGAAGACTAATCAAAAAGTAGTCCAAATCTCTTCATTCAAGCTACAACTACTTGTGAAGTCTAAACGATTTCATGTTAGTCTCTCCCAAACGAGCATCTAAATCTAAATCTAGCTGGTAGGGCAACGCACCATTTAAGATAGAAAGAATTATCGCAATACCAACAAGCCGCAACTTGGACGAAAACTTCACAAGGTGAAATTTGCATGTCCACTAATACGGCAGAAGCATATACCTAGATGAATCCATGAACATTCCCAAACTCATCCTCTAAAAACACAACATAGTGCAGTTTCAATCTCACGAGAGTCATAAGATTGAGAACCATAAACTCCATCATGCATAGCAGGGACTAGCTACTATGACATCCCCACTGACGTTATCGAAAGGGTTCCTTGAATAGTGTGGCAGATGCCTAAAGTCGAGTCTGTTGGAAAGGTCACCTCCCCATTTGTAAGCCCCCATATGAGGAGAGCATGGGGGAGGGAGACCTAGGCCCACAGAGAAAGAAGAGGATTCACAATGCATTCCATGTGAGTCTTCTAAAGAAATTCCAGGGGCCAGAGCCTACAGAGCCAGTATCAGAGGATCCACCAAAAGTGGATGAGCTAGAGGAGGTCCTTCAGCCACAGCAAATTGTGTACCATACTGTACGCAAAGGCCCTCAGGGCAAGGAGTTTTACAGGTATCTTGTAAAATTCAAGAATTATAAGGCATTAGATGCCAAGTGGATGGACGAAGACATGTTATCCGATCATCCACAGCTTTTGGATGTTTACAAGGAAGCTTTTCAATTGAGGTCAATTGAATAGAAGCTGAGGGGATGTCACTACAATGTAAATATCCTAAGTCAAAGTATAGTTGACCATTTATTTAATCATAATTAAAGAGTTTTATATGTGTTAATTATGGTCAAAGAGTTCTTTTAATGGTCAAAGAATTGACTACGGTCAAAGATACTTCACTCTAGTCAAGTAAACCTGACTTCGGTCGGGGAGACTTGGTTTATAACCAAGAGGGTTAACTATGGTTAACCAAAGAACTACAGACTTGACTACGGTCGGGGAGACTTCGTTTATTACCAAGAGAGTATTGACTTTGGTCAACGAGACTTGGCATGCGTGAAGAGGGTTAACACGGTTAACCAAGATGTGCCAACTTCGGTTGGAGAGTTGTGCCAACTTCCGTTGGAGAGACTTGGCTATAATTAAGGCACCTCGACCCTTGGTCAAAGCTCCTTAATTATGATCAAGAGTGTTGACTTCGGTCAACCAGAGAATAAATATATGTTTTTTATATTTGTTATGTGTGCACATGTGTTCAGTGGGGACGCCCACCGTGACTAGAACTAGTCCACAATGTATTGTTTGCATGCAAAGCGCTAACAATTAATGGGTGCCATGGTGGTGCGCTTTAATTAATTGTTGCAGGTACTAGGAAGAGTTATTTTCCTAAGCGCTACGGGAGCCTAATCAGAGTCTGGGAAGCGGTTCACGTGACCAAGTGCTTCGAAGACTCCAGAGTTGCCCTTAGTGGCATGTAATTAGGAAAGTAGTGTAGCAATTGACAAGTGGCTTGTTGCCAAGAAGGGGAGCCTGAGAGCTCATGTAATGATTCATTCATTTATTCACATTTTGGATTTTCATGCATGAACAACTCTACGCTGAACTATGTACCTCATCTTCTCTCAAGTAATAAAATCCTTGGGGGGGGTCCAGCCCGATTGTTGTCCTAGGCCCTAGTGTCTCTGTTGAAAGAGGGGGAGAGGGAAAGAAATGAGAGTGTTTCTACTGTCCTTTTCGAGGGAAGGTTTACAGTATCTTCCCTTGCCTATCCACCATGTCCTCCGGCTTCGCCTCCACTCCTGTTGTTAGCTTCCATAACTTTCGAGCCACTAAATGGCTCCGGATTTTCACCTTCCAGATCGGGTAGTTGATCGCGTCTAGTTTCCCAAACTCTCCCAAGTCAGGGATAGTGAATGAGAGAAAACTCGGGGAGGAGGAAGGGAGAGCAGGGGCTGAAGAGGCTGTAGCGGTCGACATCTTTGCTGTTATACCACACATCAAAGTCAACCAAACTCAAATTTCAGTAGACCAGAACTCTGAATGCACTTGACTGAACCTGAGTCACCCTCTTTCTTGTAAAGGCACAATCCTCTAGTCGTGGAAGTCGATTCCCAAGAGTGTTTGAATCAGAATCGTCCTTCGGCAAGGTCCCTGCCTTCAGGCTCCCACACCTGTGAGCCTCCTACTTGGGCTCTGATACCATGTTAGAAATGACCCAACAGAGGGTACGCACAGCGGAAGACTGATAGTAATGCCCAGGAGCTCACACAATGTGTGTGTGGGGTGTGGAATCACAAACTTCTTAACTTAATGTGCATAGATGTGCAAGCCAGTAAATAGACAATGCTCAGAGACAAATATAGCAGCAACACTTTATATTTCCATCCGTCCGCAAAGTAGGACAGGATACAATACCAAAAGGTTCTCCTGCTAGATGTCAAGCACTTCTAGATCTCCGAGCCTTCGTGCTCCACCTCAAGCAAATGTAGACTCTGTGTCTAGATCCCTTGCACCTTGCTGTCCAGAAGCCAGCCTAGGTGGGCAGCACCTTAAGCTCCAGTCTGCAGCCCTATGTCAGCCTCCTTTTCCTCCTGTGTGTAGGTCCAAGGGTGGGCTTGCTGCTGCTGCTGTCTGCTCCCCGTCTGCTGCTCCAAGTGATGATTGAATGAGGCCCAATGGCCTCTTTATATAGGCCCAAGGCCTGCTCTAAAAAACTGACCAGCAGCATCATTCTGGCCGACCCAAACAGGCTGACCAGTCTGCTGGAAAACCGCCCTTAAAGGGCTCTAATTACAAGAGCCCTTGGTCCACAACAATAGGGCGTTGGCCCTCCTTTCAAGGGCAGACCACCCCAAACCTGCTGCCTCCATGTCCTAGATCCATCGCAATCTGTCCCAGACTATCTGGCCTCTGCTCCAGGCTTGTTCCAGCTCTAGGGCTCCTGCCCGAGCTCCGTACATGTTCCTGAAACCAACCTCGTGGTGGAGCTACTAAACGAGCATCCACACCAATGCAAATGCAAAAAATGCAAAATGTCAGTACTAAATCCTAAGTACAACATAGTCATGTCATGTCGGTAGTCGACTATCTCATCATCATCATCATCATCACCATCAAGACATCAAGGTGGATGAGGCAATGGGGGCATGAAATCAGCGATAGAGTGATGTCGGCCACTCAAAGGTGCAGCCTTGGCATGTCTCCAGGTCATAGCTCTGCGTCCAACCAAGGCTACTATGACCCCCGTCAAGCGGGATCCGACTCTAAACATGGAGGGGATGTCCCCAAGTGTGATCTGTGTGTCAGCCTTCTGTCTGAGCTCTCGGGTCTAGGCTCTGGGTCACAGTCATGGGTGTCCATGTGATCTGGCTGGAAAAACTCCGTGATAGGGTTCTGAGAGGGATCAGCCAAGGAAAAAGTATGCTCTTGTCTCCGTGCTCGAAGTATCCTCTTGCGGTGTCTAAGTGCCTCATGAACGAAACCTGCCAAACATCGCTGGTCTGGGTAGGAGATGAATCAGGCCAAAACCCCATAGCTATCTCTGAAGAGGCAGTAGAAACGTCCTCGAATCTCTTAGTAAACAAGACACCTGAAGATGAAGTGCTCCTCTATCTCAATCTCCTGCATGTCACACAAAGTGCATATGCGCCTCTCCCTGGGTAGTCTCTCTGCTCTACTGCTCTCCATACGAAGTCTATGTGAAGAGACCTGGAACTGCCCAAGAGAGATCCTCGGTGAGTGGGGTAAGTAAATCTGAGTGTACCCTGGTGGATCAATGAACCCTCCGCTATGATATGTAAGAAGTGATCTCTGTAGAAGCCCAGCTTCACTGGAAGATTACTCGGGCCTAGCTAGGTCCGGAATGTGTGTAGCTGTAATAGATCCTCACAGATAAACTGGTTGACCTTGTTCAATAGGAGGGGAGAAAACGGAGCATCCATGCTATACTGGAATGGAGGTAGTCTATCCATATGGAGCCCCAGTCCCTCAAACCATCTCTCTGTGCGTGCATACCAGCACCTCTGGTCTCCTCCTGCTGCAAGTGCCATAGAAGAGGACAGTGCTAGCCATGTTAGCCTGCTACGCCCAGAGGTGTAATCCCCATACTCCCTGACTCGATACAAATACGTGGTGACCTGAAATGCAGCATCTAGCTGTAATGGGGGCGACCCAAACTCCCCCGATTGATCTGGTGAGGAACAGATGGCTTACCACGGATCATCCGTGATAACATGAGAACCTGTAGCTGCTCCACTCTGGCCCACTCTGTATCCGACAAGTATGGCCCCCAGCATGGACTGCCATACATTCCCGTTGGACGGACCAAGGAGTCAAAAAGCAACCCTTTGGTTCGTGGATCCTGAAATTGAGAGCGGAAGCACTGTCTCTCTAGCCTAGCCAATGAAGCATATGCTCTGCTCAAGCGTGCTTGCATCGCGGGTCTCATACTGAAGATGGGTCCGAAAAAGATGACCCCAAGATAAGTGTATGATCAAACTACCTCAACAGGTGACCTATCAAATGCGAATTGCTCCTGGCACACGACGGCTGGAGATGTATTGAAGATCATAACCTTGGTTTTACCCAAGTTGACCTTCAAATCTTGAGACTCACAAAAGGACTGTAGTGCGTCAAGTGTCTCTGAAGACCCTCTGTTGAGGAGCCACGTCATCTGCGTAAAGCAATATCCAGATCAACGTGCCCGCAAGAGAGCAACCTACCCCCCTGTGTCTGCATCACTGTCTCAAGCTCGTCAATGTAGAGGCCAAACAAGGTAAGTGATAATGGACACCCTTGTTTGACTCCAATAGTACTCATGATCTCATCTGTCCACCCAGATCATGCCCGGACTCTGCCTGAGACTCTCTCATAAAGTGCCATGACAGCCCAAATGATCTCCTGGTCGTAACCCAAATCTTGTAGGCTCCGTATGAGGCGGACTCTCGGAACCGTGTCAAATGCCTTGCAGAAATCCACAAAGCAACAGTAAACCCTTTGCTTCCATGCCCTCGCCTCCTCAATGATACATCTAAGCGTGAGAATGTGGTCCATGGTCCTATGATCACGCTAGAATCCGGCCTTTCATGCTACTCTAAGTCCTCGACACTTCGCAAATCAATTGACCACGAAATCAAATACTGATTCATAAATCTTGGACATGACATGTCCAATCATAATGGTCATGTAGTTCTCCGGGGTCATGGAATCCCTTGCCTTGTAAATAGGTGAGATAGTGTTAATGGTCAAGGTACATAAAAACCCCAAACAAACAGCTTCATTAAATAGCTTTGCTAAGATCAGAGCTAGGAGGTTAATCCCATATGCAATGAACTCATTGCATAGTCCCTCATGATCCTTCGCTCGGCTATTATAAAGCTTCATAACGGCATCCTTTACCCCCTCCCTAGTAAAGAGGGAGAAGGATCTAGGGCGTGGCATATTGAGAGATTAGGGACTGGCTGATTTGGGATATCATAGAGTGTACGTGCATAATCAAACCACACCTGAGTGTCACTGAGTGGTGAGGGGGAGCGTCCCTCTAGAAATCTCCGCCAAAAGTCCTTAGAGTTGTTATTGAACAAAATGTTCAGTAGCTCCTTCTCGTCCTGGCGGACAAAGTCTAGTTTCTTTATCCGTAACAGTCGACGGTACTCACGTAGCGTCTCTAGTTCGCTCAGAAGACTTTTTTTAGTTTCGAATCTGAGCTGACGGCGTAAAGCCTTACACTCATCATCGTACCAACTATTATAGGGTACGGTCCCAGGGGGTGGTGGGCAGGTGGAGCAGGTGGTATGGGGGACAATGTGAAGAGCAGCCTCGTGTAGTGATAGGGTGACTAGGGAAGCACGATCCTCTAATAGGGGTATGAAGTCAATGTAGGCGAGAAGTATGTACAGACGGCCAGAGTAAGTAGGTGAGTGATCACGATCAAAGCGTATATCATGATAGGTGGAGTAAGAACTCAACGGGGTGGAAAGTGTTGCACGACGGGGAGTGAAAATGCTAAAGAAAAGATAGGTATGATCAGCCCCTGGAGGGAGAAGTGCTACGGTAAAGTCAGTGATGCGAGATGTGAAGGCAAGGGATCCCATGATGTAGTCAACAATATTGGAGCCTCCCCCATGTGGAAAGCACGTGAAACCACCTGAGGCGGGCCATCTATCAAGACCATTATAAATAATGAGATCATGCATCTTGTCGAGGTCTAATAGGGCCTACCCATAAGATGTGAATGGTCCTCGTCTGTCAGCCGAAACCCGTAGCATACCTACCTCCTCAAGGTCAATGTCTGGCAGTAGAGTGGAATCATCCCTAAAGTCGAGGAGTGGTGCCTGACGAGCGCCTGTCCTCGCGTTGAAGTCCCCAACTAGGAGGACTTCTCCGCGGCTAGAGAAGTCAACAATGGACTGATCAAGAGCAACAAATGGAGATGTCTCATCCTCACCTCGAATATCTCTGGCAAAGTGCGAGGTCTCAGGGGGAAAGTAGCAAACTACAATAAACAGATCTCAGCTGTCCATGTGCCGAATCCGGATCCAAAGAAACCTGGAATGTGCATCTCTCTGCTCCACTAAGATGGCCCCCAAAAGTGTGAATCTGTAAAGGAATGCGACCCCTCCTGACCCTCAAACCCCTCCTGTATCCCTCATCTCATCTCTGTAGGAAGACTCCCATGTATACCCACTGACTACAGGTAGTGGGGGCGCTATGGACTCTGATGTTGTCTCTGTATAAAAGACTATGTCGTGACCAGTAAAGAATTCCGAGAAGTTCCCTGGTTTTGACCATAAGATACCATTACAGTTCTAGATGGTGCAGGATAGGGTTTCGGATATTTGGGTCTCAAAGACCCCACCTCCCTATGTGGGAGGGGAGATGGGTGCCCGATGAGGGCCTGTAAGGAGTTGTCCATCTCGTACTACTGCCCACTTCCCCTCCTTGCGGGCTTGATCCTGCTGCTGCAACAGGAAGTGCCTCTCCTCAACCTGTGTGGAGTGAGGTCCTCATCCATGGAGATTGCTGGTTGGTCTCGTAAGCCTGACCTATGACATAAAGCCGAAAGTCGTGCCTGAGCTTCAAAAAACCGTATGATCAGGGGCTGCTCTCGATTGGGGTCCCTCCCTACCTACTAGTCCTGTGCTCAGTCCCCCTAGAATAGTGGCCACGAAGGCCGTCGCCTCTACCATCGGTGTAGCCTCAATGCGTGGGATCCCATGTACTCTGAGGTGGAGCATGCGGGCTCAGAGATCTAGAAGTGCTTGACATCTAGTAGGAGAACCTTTTGGTATTGTATCTTGTCCTACTTTGCGGACGAAGCATTGTCTATTTACTGGCTTGCACATCTATGCACATTACACCCCACACACACATTGTGTGAGCTCCTGGGCATTACTATCAGTCTTCCACTGTGCGTACCCTCTGTTGGGTCATTTCTAACATGGTATCAGAGCCCAAGTAGGAGGCTCACAGGTGCGGGAGCCTGAAGACAGGGACCTTGCTGAAGGACGACCCTGATTCAGACGCTCTTGGGAATCGACTTCCATGACTGGAGGATTGTGCTCTTGCGAGAAGCAAAGTGACTCAGGTTCAATCAGGTGCGTTCAGAGTTCTCGTCTACTAAAATTTGAGTTTGGTTGACTTTGCTGTGTGGTATAACACCAGAGATGTCGACCGCTACAGCCTCTTCAGCCCCTGCTCTCCCTTCCTCCTCCCCCAGTTTTCTCTCATTCACTATCCCTAACTTCGGAGAGTCTGGGAAACTAGACACGACCAACTACCCAGATCGACGACAAAGACGATAAGGCACTGCTGGCAAAGGATTACGCTGGCAAAGGAAAGGGCAAGCCTAACGGTGACAAGTCCTAGAAAGACAACTCTAATGACGAGGAGACTTCCAAGAGGAAGCAGAAGAAGAAGTGCTACTGTGATACGCCATGACATTTTGCAAAGGATTGCAGAAAGAAAAAGGCGGATCGCCTATAAAGGGGCCGAAAGGTTCAGTCTTCAAAGAGCCAATGGGAGCAAGCCTAGTTTCCTAGTGCTAGGTATGATCTTGGATTGAGTCACGGACACGCCTACATCTTAGTAGTGTAGCCCAAGGCCCAGAAGCAGATCCAAGGCCTCTAGGCGCCACCTGGTGGTATGGGACACTAGACCGGTCAAGACCTAGTTGGGAGTTCGTGCCAGTAGCTCAGCTTGTGGCTCTGAGGGGACAACTCTTGATTAGGGATCGTATCTCGTAGCTGTCATGGTTGGGTGATGAGCATCCTGCTCAGATTCCTCACGTTTGGTTGTAGATGGGAAGGAAAAGATAATCGTAAGTGCGACATAGGAGTCAAGCAAGGCTTCCCCCTCTCACCAACTCTCTTTGATTTATTCATTAATTAAATAACACACGATGGAGAGGGAGTCCAAATTGCAGGTTATGCCTTACGCCTATGGATCTACACAACTGACGTGGTTCTCTTTGCAAAAAACCTAAAGGACATGTAGGCGCAGCTGAATGCATTGGGTAAATTATACAAACACTCAGGTATGCAATTAAACATTGTCAAGACAAAATTCATGATAATTCAAACACAAAACGAGTTATGTCAGGTCCAGGACAGCAAAATCGCTTTTTGCAGGTGCTACTAAAGGGAATCGCAATCCACTAGCAGCCTATTCAGGGCTCGTTGCTGGAATCGCAATTTGCCACGGTGCCTTTCAAGACAAGCAGTTGATGATTGCGCGCTTTTCCACGCTTCTTACCCCTTCCAGATTGGACAATTCAGTGTTATGGGTGCCCACGGGGCTGTTCCAGGTAATTTCGCAGTTTGCAGGAGCTCCCTAGCCTGTTCCAGAAATTCACAATTTGCCAGAAAGCTCTTCTGGCAAATCACTTTCAGTTTTCTCCTGATCTGGGCTGCTCCGGTGGTCTCCCACACTCTGCTTGCAAGTTTTCTTCATCTGCCAGGCCAGCTAGGTGCTTCCAGGCATTGTGAATTTCACCACGAGGCTTCCAGAGTTGGCGATTCTCCTCCAAGTTTTCCAGGGTTGCTTTTCCTCATTTCAATCTGCTCGGGTGCCAGGGAATTTCGTTTTTCCCTGCTTGCTGTTTTTCCCAAGGTTTCCCCAGCTTTCCTATCAGTTGATTGCTTTCCGGAAGCTTTGCTACTACCTCGAAACATTAAGATCCTTTTGCTTTGCGCAGCTGGCCTTTCTGTTTGCCAGGAACAGCCAGGTGTGGTTGTTTTACTGGCTCTTGTCTTGCTAGGATCCCTTGAGGGGTATTCAGAGCTACCAAGACAAATAGGGCTGATTTCTCTCCTGCCAGGGCTCCCCTAGTGGGTATCAAAGCTGCCAGGTTAGAACCCTCGGCCAGATTCGGAAGAAGGGCTGGCATGGAATGTTGCACTGGACTGGGATGCCTTTTTCTGTGATGGCAAAGCAGGACGGAAGTGCCTGTGAACAGATTATTCAGTTGGCTATCTGTCGATTGATGCACTGCGGTGCCATTCTTGCATTTGCATGCCTTCTGAATAAAAGATAAGTAAATACCAAAAGGGGCACTAAATTTAGGGCCAATCTGGTATTATGTGCAAGACGGGGGCGATCTGGCTCTCGAGTGTTCTGTTCTAAGTTGATTTTGTTTGCTGTGGAAAGTTCTATGTGGCTGTAAATTGGGTATTTGCTGGTTATCCGGGATATCAGCAACTTTCTCAAGGGGGTGAGATATGTGGTGGTTCTAGATGATGTTGGGATCACGGATATCATCATCTCTCTCAAGAGGTGAGGCCCGTTGTTGCTAAGAGAATTCAGTCAAAATGTTGTGCAGTGAAAGCACAGGATGTGCCGAAGAATAAGCCTTATGAGGAACAGCCAAAGACTGAGGAACAAGACGAGATCTTGATTCAAGAACAATTATTGGCACACAGTGGTCGAGTTTCCTCGTCGCTATTTGGATGTGATATGGATGGAGGAGGGTGAACTAGTGGATTCACCTTAGTTGATGCAACTTTGAGCCAAGTTCGATTGGGTCTCATTCAGGCTCAGCAAAGCGTGTGTCTAGAGCATTGCCTGATGCTCAAGAGGGGGGTAGCACCTCCACTCCCTTGGTTCAGACCGCTCCAGATATCTAGAGGTCGCTTGGTGACACTATCGGTGTCACCCGAGGTACCGCTTGCTGACGATATATATGCCGCGAGACTTCTGGATCAGTGTACTAGTCACTGTCAATTTCTAATTGTATATTTGGAATGGCTGGTTATCTCGAGCTCTACCAAGCCATCCATTCTATATATTTCCTGATTTTTCTTTATGCATTTCTGATATTTCAAGCACACATCTGAACAGGTACCTACAGAGTTTGCCACTCAGTATTTTCAGTTTTCTGATTTTTGTGCTTGCTGATTTGAACCAGCAAATGAGGACATTTGTTCTATTTCAAGAGGGGGGTCTGTCACATCACAGGGACATGAATTTCTACTTTTTAGGAATTTACGTTGACTGACCTGGCCTCAAACTGATTAAATATGTAAAGGACACTTCAGTGCAATTAATTCCATGGGCCAAGGCAAAGGATCTGAGGGTAAGAGAGGGGTAAAAATGCAGTGATTTGCAGGGCAAGTCAGTGCAGCTATTTTTGGCTCAAGTGGATTGGGGGCTAAGTCAGGGCTGGTTCAGCTTCCTCTCAGTTCAGAATCTCGTTTTTCTTGCTTCCCAGCTATCCAACACACCTTCCGGGAGCCTATTTGTTAGATCTGCCATCACCCAGGAGCCCTGCCAGGTCCAAGACAGCAAAATCGCTTTTTGCAGGTGCTACAACAGGAAATCGCAATCCACTAGCAGCCTGTCAGGGCCGGTTGCTGGAATCGCAATTTGCCACAGTGCCTTCCAGGACATGCAGTTAATGATTGCGCACTTTTCCAAGCTTCTTACCCCTTCCAGATTGGACGATTTAGTGTTATGGGTGCCCACGGGGCTGTTCCAGGCAATTTCGCAGTTTGCAGAAGCTCCCTAGCCTATTCCAGAAATTCACAATTTGCCAGAAAGCTCTTCTAGCAAATCGCTTTCAGTTTTCTCCTGATCTGGGCTGCTCCGATGATCTCCCACGCTCCGCTTTCAGGTTTTCTTCATCTGCGAGGCCAGCCAGGTGCTTCAAGGAATTGTGAATTTCACCAGGAGGCTTCCAGAGTTGGCAATTCTCCTCCGACAGGTTTTCCAGGGTTGCTTTGTCTGATTTCCATCTGCCCGAGTGCCAGAGATCTTGCCAGGGAATATAGTTTTTCCCTGCTTGCTGTTTTTTCCAAGGTTTCCCCATCTTTCCTATCGGTTGATTGCTTTCCGGGAGCTTTCCTACTGCCTCAGAACCTTCAGATCCTTTTGCTTTGCGCAGCTGGCCTTTCTGTTAGCCGGGAATAACCAGGTGTGGTTGTTTTGCTGGCTTTTGTCTTGCTAGGATCCCTTGACGGGTATTCAGAGCTACCAAGACAGATAGGGCTGATTTCTCTCCTACCAGGACTCCCCTAGTGGTACAGAGCTGCCAGGTTGGAACCCTCGGCCAGATTCGGAAGAATGGCTTACATGGAATGTTGCACTGGATTGGGATGCCTTTTCTGTGATTGCAGATCAGGACAGAAGTGCCTGTGAACAGATTATTCAGTTGGCTATCTGTGGATTGAAGCACTACGGTGCCATTCTTGCATTTGCATGGCTTCTGAATAAAAGATACTGAAAGAGGCGCTACGTTTAGGGCCAATCAAGTGTCCGGTGCAAGACGGGGGCGATCTAGCTCTTAGGTGTTCTGTTCTAAGTTGATTTTGTTTGCCTTGGAAAGTTCTAAGTGGCTGTAAATTGAGTATTTGCTGGTTATTATCTGTTCACTGCCCTTTGGGGATACCGGTTACAGTTGCATCATACAAATACCTAGGGCTTCAGTTTGCGGATAACTACAAGTGGAATGAGTACCTGGAAAAGAGAGGAGCTAGAGGGCTGCAAGCTTTCAAAGCAAATGCAGAACAGCACATTTATGAAGCTGTGATGGTGACACATGGCGGCTGACCTCAGCAGCAGTACGGATCAGTACGGCGCTGCACACGTGGCTGGAGAGAGCCTGGCATAGGGCAGAACCAGCAGGACAGAAGGGGCAGAGGTGAAGGCTATGGTGGTCCAGCCACCTGGCCATAGATGTGCCCAAGGGTAGGGCCCAATGTGGGCTGCCCTTGGGGCCAGGCAGCAGCCCAAAAGAGTCCAGCAACAGCCCTTATATAGGGCAGTAAAGTCAGCCCAGGAGGGGCCAGAAAAGTCGGCCAAGAGGGGCAGGAAGAACTGACCAGGTCAGCCAGATCTTGGGCCTGGGTCAGTGGAGTTCTCAGCCCCTTGGGGGCCTATAAAAGGAGAGCCTCCAGCCCTCATTCATCATCACTTGGAGCAACCCTCAGGACAGCAGACAGGAGCAGCAAAGGGGGAGCCTCAGGCCTACATTCAGGAGGACAAGGTGACCTAGGAGAAGCTGCAGACTGAGCTAGAGTGGCTGCCCACCTAGGCTGGCTTCCGGACAGCAAGGTGGAAGGGATCTAGACAGAGAGTCTACATATGCTCAAGGTGGAGCACGCAGGCTCAAAGATCTAGAAGTGCCAGGCTTTTAGTTGAAGAACATTTTGGTGTTGTATCCTGTCCTAGTTTCTGGACGGACGGAAATATAAAGTGTTGCTTCTATATTTGTCTCTAAGCATTGTCTATTTACTGGCTTGCACATCTATGCACATAAGTTAAGAAGTTTGTGATTCCACACCCCACATCACACTGTGTGAGCTCCTGGGCATTACTATCAGTCTTCCCCTGTGCGTACCCTCTGTTGGGTCATCTCTAACAATGTGTACATGGTCTGCCTCAACAAGCTTGAGAAAATGGTGAAAAAAAGATCCCACGCAAGGCAATGGAGGCCACAAAAACCACGGAATGGCACGAAGAAGCCGTTAAATGGATGGAGCTTTGGGAATACATGCTGCAGATATCCCTGATCATGTGGAAGATATCAGAAATCTGGTTACACAAATACGCTACAGAAATTATAGCAAGACTTGGGACTGAAAGTGGAGTTCTACAAATGGAAAATCAATCCAATGGATGAATACGAAACGCAAGAGTACCTCGGGGAGGATGTATCACTTTTCAAATGGCACTCAATATGCAAAAGAAGGACCAGCTCTCACAATTTGAAGGTGAAAGGGGTAGATGGACAAGATCCAAAATCCCAAGGGATACAAGAGCTTGCAAAATCTGCCCCCCTAGGAGGTAGAAAAATGAAGAAGACACGCTCTTCTATTGCCAAACATACACCGATATCAAGGGAAAATACAGTAGCAATGCTACCATTCTCAAAGCCCTCCTGGAACATCCAGCTAAGTAATGGGCACCTGCCTAAAGGAAGTTCAAGGGAGCAAATTCCTCGACCCAGCACACCAGTTAATTAGACACATACTGCACCATATATATATTTTTCTCAGACTTTTTGGATGTAAGAGCACTTTTGATAGTAGTATCCAGTCCCATAGATCAGGCAGTCTTTAATACAAGATGATATAGAATGAAGACGTGCCAGAAAGAGGTAGAGACTTTGTTGGAAGAATCCATAAGCACCATCAGAAAATGTCAACTTCATATTCAGATATTACTACTTATCCCTTCTCTTCATATGTGAGAGCTTCAATGGGAAAAAAGGTCAAAACCCTTCCATTATGAACATAGAAATGATAGGTCACGAACTTTACCTGCCATGATGTTGCAATGGTTGGCACAGCACCAGCATTAAGAGCATCTAAAAAGGATTGGGTGAGGCCTGCTAACAAAGGACCCGTCATGATGGTGGATCCAAGTTGCTTTGGTTTTGTCCTCTCAAAAATGAACCTTGTTAGTGTATCCAGGCCAGCACGAAACTCAGGGCGCATCTTTTCAAGCTGTTGGCCACAAAAAGCAAAAGTAAGGGCAGGCCATATGTAAAGAGATGCAAAGCAGTACTCGTAATGTCAACAGATGCAAACTTTTACTGCCATTTTACTGCACATACACTAACTTGGGACAATGTACTCTGTGGTAGTGAATCTACTTGAAAACAACAATCTATTTCCCCAGATAAGAAGCCAAACAAAGCTCTTTAACATTGAACATTCTCAAAATAATCCTATAGCAAACAAATCTCTCCACAATGATTCAGCCTTCTTAAAAAGTGATGCACTGGCATTGAAGCACACTTACAGGAATTCTATCCAGCCGTTGCAAATCACGCTCCTCATTGAGTGGTCGAACCAATGTGAAGCATTCACGATCAGGGAAGAGAGCACGAATGGATTCCCGAATCTTGTCCAAACAAAAGAAAACTGCATCATTGAGAGATCAACCTATTCTAACCCTACTCAAATAGCAAAAATATAATAAATATTAATATATTAATACCCAAATGAGAATTCGAATTGGTGTCTACAATTCAACTGCAAGATTTACATTGCCCTTGAGCTACGATTGACTACCTATATTTGAAATTTGAGTCATCCCTGAAAATTATAGTACTCAAGGAAACACTTGAACGATGTGCAAATATAGAAATCTGACCTCGTTTTTAGCTGCAATTGCCTTCCCACTTCCAGCCATAGGTTGCAATGCAGACTCAAGATATTCACGCGGAGTGATTCTTCGGCCATTTTCAACAAGATCTAGATAGAAATCCTGAATGGATGTTGCATTTCAACCACCCCAACCACAAATTAGAAAACTATGAGTAAGGTCTTGCAATCCTCAACACAATTATAGCTTTTAAACAAAGGAAACCTCCTCATAAAAGTCATTTTAAGACTGCCCTTGAGGTGTTTACACTATAAGCTGCACGCTTTACCACTGCAGAGGCTCTAATTCATAGGACCTAGCTTGTAATATGAAAGAGAAATCCTTATTTGGCCTTCATTCATAATTCTCAGCCAAATGACTCTGAACCAACTAATCTACAAATTAAGTAATTCCCTTGTGGCAACAGAACACAAGACATTACAAAAGCCTCATATTGGGATGATTTCATACACCCAGCAATACGTATGTAAAGTATATCCAGAGAACCAAATAAACTAGCCTTTCGCCTAAAATGAGGGTGCTGATCCACCATATAAACAAGCCTTATAAAAATATCTGCATCTCTCTATTCCCTCTCGAAGGGCTTTGCCAAAATGATAGGTATTTCAATAAGAGGTTCAGGCAGGCACACAAACCACGCCGAGATTTAACAATCCCAAAAGGCCACATCCAGTGGCAGATAGTGCAGGAATATTATAATGGACATAGATTATTGAATTCTGATTTGTTTCTCCTTATCATTGCCCCAGAAGCTAGATGTCTATAAACCAAATAACTTGTTCCTCCTCCTCATTGCCCCTGAAGCTAGACAATAGACATCCAACATAAGTCTCACCTCCTCCTAGGCACAATGATACTAGGGAGAGCCTCACTAAGGCAAAAGTCCTACCTCATTTTAAGATGATTGTTTTAGCATAATAACCAGGGAACAGGAACGTTTCAGGAAACGGGAACAAGAATGCCATGTCATATGACAGGTCATATGACACGTCAAACATATGACATAAAACCATACTAGAACATGAAAGAAACTAAGTTTTACAGCAAAACCATACTAGAATATGAAAGAAACTAAATTTTTGAACTTTCAGTTTCAGCTCTAGAACTTTGAAAACGCACATTTGGAGCATTTGATAATCTATGCTTCCAATATGTGGATAACTAAATGCTTCCCTAATATATGAGAAGACAAATTCCAATATCCCTAATATATGAGGAGGAATTCCTGAGAGTAAAACAAAAAGAAAGGGGGGTTTGGGGATTTTTTTTTTTTTTGGGGGGAGGGGGTGTCGTCTTGGACGTTTGGTCTTTGTCTAGAACCACGTTCCCATGTTCCAACAGAGGGAAAGGCGGCAGGTCTGGTCACCTAATTTACAGACTGCCAGGTAGGGTATTCTGCAGACCAAGTCGGCTGACTTGGATCTGGTATCTGCCTATAAAAGGGCTAGCCTTTCAGCCAGCCACCTCATGCAAACTGATGCCTTTCTCAGGCCTCATGATAGCAACAGTTTGGCAGAGATTTCTTGTGATATTTCTCAGGAGTAGCAGTCTCCTAGAATGCGACTTTTGTATCAGGCATCCTCACTGGTGATCCGTGCTCTTTTTCAGTGGAGTTTGCCCACGTTTTGTGGATAAATTAGTGCTGAGAGTTCATTCCGCTGCACTAGGGTTTGCTGTTGATCTGTACCCTGCTTTCTAACATTCTTTTCTTTGTTTTTCCTTTTTTTTTCCAAATAAAGGAACCTTCTATTAATGCTTTCTTTGTTTTTCCTTTTCTTCAGAATGCTGATTGGGTGATTTCCTGGAAGTTGCATTTAATTGCGATTACTCTCTGGAGATAAACACAACTGCCAACTGACCCTCTGAAATTTGGACAAGTCTCGCCAGTACCCAGGTAAGCAATGGAAGAGGTAGGACAGGTGTCCCTAGGTTCAGATCAAATAACAATTGAACTCTTTTTTCTTTTGTTTTGTTTTTTTTTTAAGAGCAGGCAAGGGTTTCACATGTTAAAGCATATCGATTTTTCTTTTGTTTTTTTTAAAAAAAGGGCAGAGGGTGTTGGCAGCGTTCTCTTATGAAGGGCAGGACCATTCCTTTGCCTGCAGGTCAATTAAAAGGGTGAAGTGGCACTACATTACAAAAAAAAACAAAAATTAATTTCTGCTTTTCTATATGATGTGGATGAGAAAACAAAACTAGAAGCTCAAGCTGAAATAAAGAAGAAAATAACAGTACAAATTCAGCAGTATTCATGAGAACATGGATGTTAGTCTTAAGCCTTCTGGTATTACTTATTTTGGCTCCCATTTCCTTCAAGACAAGGGTATTGAAAACACTCTAAATCTCTGCTAAGTTAGGTTTGATGGAAGAGTGTTTACACGTAAAAGCCATAGGAAAACTGGTGAATATTGTCCCAACTCAGCAGCAGAAGATCGATTCTGAGATGCCCTCACTCGGATATGTTTGGTCATCTCTGTAACTAAGGACATCCGGTCCAATGCTGCTTCATCAATGCCTCCCATCTGTGTACAGAAAGTTATCTACGAATCATCACCAGAACTCTTTTACAGGTCCAAACTCATATGTTCAAGATAAACCAAAAAACTTAACAAATTCGTCCCTCACACTTTCAAATTTTGCTCAATAATCCAGCAACTAAGATCAAGACAACCTAGCAGGTCATGTCTATTCTTGTGAAGAAATTATCATCCTCATAGCAGTCGTTGGAGAACAATTTGTCAAATAACAAATTTCGTTATCATCACAGCCATGTTAGAGGACTCAGGACAATAAGACAAGAAATCTGCCCATCACCACAGTAGACATGTAAACCGACCTGATTATAGACAAACATGCTAGATAGAAGCACGGCCAATGAGAAAATTTGAGTGCTATAAGTTCCCTGGTCAAGCCAAAAGCACAGGAATGTGAGTATAGAAAACAAACCAACCCTCAAAGAGACAAAGTGCCTTCTCAAGATAATACAGTTTATGAATTAGCAAAGCAAGAGATTGTGAAGGAAATATACAGTTTGGTCATATGCATCAATGCCTTCACTGTCGAGAAGCAAGAGACTGTACTCCGTTCCATCAGGAGCTATTCTTTTAAGCGGGGTGCTCCACATCCAAAGACCTTTTGTACACGGTCGATGTGTTGGTGCCACTTGAAACCCACTGCTCCGGCCTAAAAGCTTTCATCCATTATTTTCATAAAAAAGTCAGCAATAAAAGTCAACAGAAACAATGCTGCACCTTAAAAAAGCCAACAAAAGCAGTACCAGAGACAAGACTTCTATGAGGAAAACCACAGACAAATATTGAGAGAAACTCACTGCCACCTTTTTCAAAAGCTCTAAACTATCATTACCTGTGATATTTGCCAGTAAACACAAGGCACATGCTCACTTTCACCTTGGGAAGAGTGATATGCTGCTCCTAAAGTCAGTTACTTCACAGATACCCTAATTGAGATCATTATTGTAACATTCCTAGATAACCAAAGGTTGCCTATGAATCTACCAACCAAATATCATCAGGACAAGAACTTGTAGCTATCTCACCTAAGTTTTTGTAATGTTCAAAGGACATCCATTTAGAAAGAAAGAAAAAGAAAGATATATTAACGTCCGCGGAAGGCCTCGTGGGCCTATGGGTAAAAGTGCGGAAAACACCAAAAGGGAAAAAACTCATACAAGCCACAAAGGGCTGGAGCAAAGGGCGCACTAAGGCCCTTGCTGAGTACTATGATGAAATAAAGAGCTCAATAGCTCAAGCAAAATCAAATACAAAACATGTCGTATCATATCATATCATGTGCTATCTGAGTATAGAGAGAGAGAGAGAAGAGAAAAGGAAGGGGAAGGGGGGGGGCGCGGGCGCGGGCAGCAGTTTTGAAACAGCCCCAACCAGGTCAAATCACTTCTGACCTCAATGGTGTAATAAATCCAAGCCAGAAGCTTAGTGTCATCATTCCGTGGGACACTCCCACAAAACAATATGTAGGGATTCGAGCTAGCAGCTCACCTCCCAGCCATAGGCTCTACATTGAGCCACCCCTAAGCTTAAGGTCCGTCTAGACCACCACGAGAGCAAACTAGCCTCAAGGTCAAGACACACGTCCCATTACCACTTGCCCCTTCCTCTAGCTGCTTCTCTCTAGCCATCAAGTCTACAACCAAAGGAGGCTTCAACTCCTCGGACCCCAAATACTGACCCGTTGGCTCATACTTATAGGCCTGGCATTGGCTATCTCTAGCAATAAGCCCTAAAATTAGGCTACATGCATAATGTAGCCTTACTTAACTTAAAAGTCATGATTTTTCCTGATTAGCTCTGCTAATCATGGAATAGCCACGAGATCTAAACCTTGTCCACCCTAGCTCTAGTATCAACCTTAGGTTAATCCAAACCTTGGGTTAGATTACGCCCTAACCTAGATTCAAGAGAGTCCAGTCTTGGTTAGGCCCTAGTTAGTTCAATTACGGACATAACAGGTATACATTATCAAAGCAGAAGCTGCATGCCTTACACATTAAGATAATGTCACCAGGAAGGAGCATGGTTGGCTTGCTCAGCACACGAGCTTTGGTTGAGAAATAGCGAAATCCATGCATGGCCCTATGATGTTCTCGTGTATTTGTATCAAACCAACATACGGATCTTTCATCTCTTTTTAATACATACAAGGAAAACTCATTCCTCATGAAGGTTAGCACTAAGGTAAGTGAACAAAACCTACTTTTGAACAAGAGCTCTCGAGTCTTGTAAAGCTAAGCAGTGCTTATGACATGACTAGTATCTCTCAAAAAGCCCTAAGAAGGTAGTACAACCTTGCTTCAAAAGAACAAAAGCACTTGTACCTCTTGGCAACAAAATACCCTTGTTGTCTTTGTTAGAAGTCACTAACCCACGTGTGAGCCCCCAAGTGAGGAGGACAAAGGGTCCGTAGACTGATAGGGGTTAGGGTTACCTGGAGCAGTTTGTGCGGCTCTCTGCTGTGCTTTGGAGCAGTGGCTGGCATGGGTAGAAGACCCTAGTACAGCCGCGAAGTACAGCCGCGATGGAGCAGGAAGGTCATGCATGGGACCAAGGCAAATGGGCACAAAGGATAGGCCCCTGCCAAGGCCTCCACAAGGGAGGCAGCCTGTAGCAGATGGCAAGTCCTACAGACTGGTTTTCACGGCAGATCTGGTTGGTGGAACCTATAGACCCAATTAGGTTTCAGTCGGATGTTCAGAGCTGGTTTCCAGCATATATAAACCCGCTCCACATCTCTACACTTAGTGCAACATTCACTGAAGCCCTTTGTGCAGGCAGCGTGTGTTGGGGTAAAGGCACATTGCCTACCCTTATATTAAAGAATTAAAGTTAGGACACCTATGACTGTCTTAAGACAGTCATAGGGTAAACCTAATCCTAATAAAACTTAAGTGAGTTTGTGGTGTGGCTCACTCATCACTTCACACCCGCACTATTGTGTCTCTCTCACTCTCACTCTCTTGCTCCCTTCCTTCTCTCTTCCCCCTCTCAACTGGTATCAGAGCCCCCCCCTCCTCTCCTCAGCCCCCTCTTCCTTGCCTATCCCTTCCAGTACGGACGTACGGCCAGATCCGTACGGCCGTACGTCGTCCGTACAACTGTACGGACTGACTGTGGTGCAGGGGGCGGCGCATTGGCAAAGGCAGGACGCAGGAGCAGCAGCTCGTCGAGCAGCTTCAAGGGCGGAGCTGCATCAGGCAGCTGCACAGCAGCTGCTATAGCTGCGTCGCGCTACCCCAAGGGCGGCGCGTTTTCGAAGTGCAGCTCCAAGGGCCTCCAAGGGCGGCGCGTTTTCGAAGTGCAGCTCCAAGGGCCTCCAAGGGCGGCGCGTTTTTTTTTCAAAGGGCAGCTCCAAAAAGGCGGCGTTTTTCGCTGCTAGGGCTGGGCGCGGGAAGCAGCAGGGCTGGGCGCGGGAAGCAGCTGCTAGCTGCAGCAGATCGGCGCCGTGTCACGTCCGCAGTATCTGTTAAGCCCTCGGTCGTCGCACAGGCTACAGCTAGGTACACGACTGTACGGCCGTCCGTACCGTCGTACGGACTCCGTATGAGTGTCCGTACAGTACGGACGACGTCGCCGTATCTACAGGAAGCTGTTGTACGAATTCCGTACAGCCATTGTACGGCCGTACGGATCTCCACAGCACAGCAGGGAGATACACCATTTCGGTGTTTCGGGATCTGTGTCAGAGTTTTTTTTTGGGGGGAACCGTGCTGCAAGCAGGACAGAAGTACAGCAGGATTTTCTATGCATTTACTGAGTGAAATTCTCAGTTTTGGGTGATCTTATCAAAGGGCTTTAGCCTAGCAGTTGGTGCATTGTATGCCTTGAGGCAGTGTGTTGACAGGGAGCACACATCTGCTTTGTTTCCGCAGTGCATTTGGTGACATTTGTTGCAGGTCACATTCTTTGTACACACTCTGAAAATCTCAGTTGAGCCACGCTTGGTCAGGGCGCATCGAGTTTACTCGGTCCCTAACTGCCCATCGTTGACAGTGCTCAAAAGATTTTCTTCTTGGTGTCTGTACGTTGTGAGTTGTGTTGTTACTGATTACACAGGGGCAGTCTATGCTTTGCACATTGTCAGGTACAAGTGTTAGAGAGATTTATCATATTGCTTGCTACCTCAGTGTTGAGGTGTTCTCCACTTGATTCAGGTGTCAGATCAAGGGGCTTTTGCCCAGACTTTGTTTGACAACACTTGGGTTACCAACAGAGATCTTCAGATGCATTTTCTCCCCTTGGTATAAGGGTGATTGCTTGGGATTTATCCCATTTCCTGTTGCAGGTTTTGTGACAGGCTGAAGGGTCATTTATTTTTTTTTGGGTGTTTGTCAAGTGATTTCTGCAATTTGAGTCAGTGACATACCTCATCTGAGGTGGGAGAAGTGATCAGTACAGTCAGTACAGCAGTGTTTACAGCAGTCTGAAATGGTTTTGTCAGATAAGTATGCACTGTTAAGCTCTTGTTGAGCAGCAGCAGCAGTCTGAAATCACTGTTTTTATGCCTTCTTTGAGCTCAGAACAGTTTGTCAGAAGGTACAGTATTTGCAGGGACATTTACTGTTTTGCTGCAGATTTTACTGACAGTCAAAACAGCACCTTTGAGAGTGCTTCTGGCTCTTGAATAGAGCAGGCTTTTCTGAGAAATCAGAACTTTTTATTCAGTCTTTTTACTTCCAGGGAGTCAGGTACTTTCCTCATCTGATATGGCATCAGGAGGAGGTGATTCTTCAATTCTTAACATTAAGAAACTGGAAGGAGCACATAACTATGCATTATGGGCAGAACAGTGCTTAAATGTTCTTCTGTTAAAGAAGATTGCTAAGCCCATAAGGGTAAAGGGTGTCAAGCCATCTGACATGGCAGCTGATGATTGGGAAGAGCTTGATTTGTCTGCGAGGGCAGCTATTATGCTCACTATTTCAGACACTCTTGTGTTCAATGTACAGGCTGAAAAGACCTCCTATGGTCTATGGCAGAGACTAGAGGAATTGTATGCCCAAAAGAGCTCAGCTAGTAAGGTTTATTGGCTGAAGAAGCTGGTCGATCTTCGCATGAAGGAAGGTACAGCTATGACCTCACACTTGAGTGAGTTCAATGCTATCTTTACACAGCTGATTGCACAGGGGTTGAATCTTGATGAGGAGTTCAAGGCTACTTTCTTGTTGTGTACTCTTCCTGAGAGTTGGGACACTTTCAAGACCACCCTGTCAAACTCAAATGCCACTCTTATTTATGCTGATGTAGAGAGCTCTCTCCTTATGGAGGAGATGAGCAGGAAGAATAATGCGGGCAGCAAGTCTTCAAATGCTTTGCAGGTACAGGATAGAGGCAGGACTCAGCAGAAGGGGAGATCTGCTAGTAAGTCCAAATCCCGCAGTCAGTCCCGTGGCAAAAAGGACATTGAATGCTTTTATTGTGGCAAGAAGGGACATGTGAAGTCGAAGTGCTTCAAGTTCATACGGGATCAGAAAGCCAAGAAGGCTGAAACACAAGATGCAGGAAATGCAAGCAAAGGCAAAGGCAAGGCCAAGATAGTTGAATTGGATGCAGTGAATGTTGCAGCAGAGGACAGTGACAGTGACATACATGATGTTTTATGCTCTTCTGCTGTAATAGCACATGCTTTGGTTATTGATGGCCATGACATGCACACCTGGCTCTTGGATTCAGGTGCCTCTTTTCATGTTACACCTCATAGGGAGTGGTTTACTTCCTACACAGGTACTCATGGAGTTGTTCATCTTGGGAACAACTATGCATGTCAGATTGCAGGGGTTGGCAGTATACAGATAGTACTTTCTGATGGACAGTCATTTATGCTTGATGGTGTTCGCCATGTGCCGCAAATCAAGAAAAATCTGATTAGCACTGGCTTATTGGATGACAGTGGTTACCACACCACATTTGGAGATTCCAAATGGGTGATTACTGATGGCCATACTGTAGTGGCTGAGGGTTTTAAGAGTGATACCTTGTACCCTCTTTATGTTTCCAGTGTGGGTAATCATGTTGTTGCCATAACCGAGCTGCCAAAGGTTTCATTGTGGCATAGCCGGTTGGGACACATGTCTGTTAAGGGAATGCAAGAACTGTCACGTTTGGGTTATCTGCCGCCTCTCTCTTTTTCAGATTTGCCTACTTGTGATCATTGTATTTTTGGCAAGCATTCTGTGACTCCTCATAAGAGGAGAACTCCCCAGAATAGAGCACCACTTGATCTAGTGCACACTGATTTGTGTGAGATGCCACAGTTATCACTAGGGGGTGCCAAATATTTTATTACTTTCATTGATGATGCCACACGTAAGGTGTGGGTCTATTTCTTGAAGCATAAGGGAGATGCCCTCAATGCTTTCAAGAAATTTGTCGCTCAGATGGAGAATCGGACAGGTCGTAGGCTGAAATGCCTCAGATCCGATAATGGGGGTGAGTATGTGTCACATGCTTTTGTGCAATTTTGTCAAGCTAAGGGCATCAAACAGGAACTCACAGCCCCTCATAATGCATCTCAAAATGGTACAAGTGAGCGGATGAATCGAACTGTTCAGGAGAAGGTTCGATGTATGTTGTCTTATGCTGCATTACCCCATGGCTTTTGGGCAGAAGCCGTGCAAACAGCAATTCACATTATTAACAGGTCACCAAATAAGGCTTTGGAGTTGAAAGTGCCAGAGGAGGTGTGGTCTGGCAAGCCACCTTCATATAAGCACTTACGGGTATTTGGCTGCGAGTGCTTTGCTCATGTACGCAAAGATCTACGCACCAAGCTGGATCCAAAGTCTATCAGATGCATCTTTATGGGATATGGTGATGAAGGTGAAATGGGGTACAGATTATGGGATCCCGTTAAACGGAAAATTATACGCAGCAATGATGTCATCTTTAAAGAAGATAGTGTACACAAGGAACCCGTGCAACCTGTGGAATACAGGAGGGTTATTTATGATGATGTTGGACAGCAAAGAATGCCCATTTATATGCAGCAGCAGCCTGCTGCAAATCACCCTGTTCAAGAGGGTATACAGGCTGAAAATCAGCCAGATAATTTTGCCAATGATGCACCACTGGATGTGCCAACAGATGGGGCTGTAGAACAGCCAGATATGGTGGTACAGCCACCTGTCATGCATGAAGAACAGGCTGGACAGCAGCCTAATCCGGAACATTTTGTGAGGAGGAGCACCCGTGCACAACGGCCTCCTGCCAGGTTTGTTCCAGGAGCCAATAATGTGGCTGATTTTATCATGCTGACAGATTGTGGTGAGCCTTCCAGCTTCAAGGAAGCTATGGGAAGAACAGAGAAAAAGAAGTGGGAGAAAGCCATGCAGTCAGAAATGGACTCTCTACTTCAGAATGATACATGGGACTTGGTGCAGTTACCTGCAGGCAGAAAAGTTTTGCCATGTAAATGGGTTTACAAAGTCAAAGTGGATTCAAATGCTTTACTGAGGTATAAGGCCAGATTGGTTGCCAAGGGATTTAAGCAGGAGAAGGGCATTGACTTTGATGAGATCTTTTCCCCTGTAGTCAAAATGACTACTTTGAGAGCAGTGTTGGCTCTTGTTGCTCATACTAATATGGATTTATGTCAGATGGATGTGAAGACAGCTTTTCTTCACGGAGATCTCCATGATGAGATCTATATGAGTCAGCCAGAGGGATATGCTGTTAAAGGGAAAGAGCAGCTTGTGTGTAAGCTCAAAAGGAGCTTGTATGGACTCAAGCAGGCGCCAAGAGAATGGTACAAGAAGTTTGATGCATTCATGCAGTCCCAAGGGTATCATAGGTGTGAGACCGATCATTGCTTGTACACCAAACGGGCAAAGGATGGCAGTTTGATGCTACTCATTCTATATGTGGATGACATGCTTATTGCCAGTAAATCTCAGCATGAGATTAGTTCTTTGAAGAAACAACTGCATAAGTCTTTTGACATGAAAGACTTGGGTGATGCAAATCATATTCTTGGCATGCGTATTACTCGTGACAGGTCCAAGGGACTTTTATTTCTGTCACAGAAAGAGTATATTGACAAAGTACTGCAGAGGTTTAAAATGGAGGGGGGGAAGTCCATTAGTACCCCGTTGCCTCCACATTTAAAACTCAGCAGTAAGGACAGCCCCAGATCACATGATGATAAGGCTGAAATGGCCAAGGTTCCGTATGCATCTGCAGTTGGATCTTTGATGTATGCCATGGTTGCCACTCGTCCGGATATTGCTTTTGCGGTGGGAGTCATCAGCAGGTATATGGCAAATCCAGGCAAGCGGCATTGGGAAGCAGTGAAAGGTGTCTTGAGGTATCTCAAAGGTACCAAAGACTTGTGCATATGCTATGGTAGGCAGGATGCATTGGTGCATGGTTTTACAGATTCAGACTATGCAGGGAATGCAGATAACCGGAAGTCTACTACCGGTTATATTTTTACATTTGCAGGAGGTGCTATATCATGGGTGTCTCGGTTGCAGAAATGCGTTGCACTGTCAACCACTGAAGCTGAATATGTTGCAGCCACTGAGGCCTGCAAGGAAGCAATATGGCTTACTCGGCTGGTGGGAGATTTGGGCATTACAGGAGATATGCCAGTTTTGCATTGTGATAGTCAGAGTGCTATCATGTTGGCAAAGAATCCGGTCTTTCATCAGAAGACCAAGCACATAGAAGTGAAATATCATTTCATCAGGGAGGTACTGGATGACAAGCGTCTTGAGCTTGTGAAAGTACATACTGATGATAATCCTGCAGATTTGCTCACTAAGAGCTTGCCTACAGAGCGGTTTGCACATTGCCGCCACATCATGGGATTAGGATGAGACCATTCTTACTTTATGGTCTTGTATACAGTAACTGTATATTGCTGTCATTTTTATTCTTTTCTGCCCTTTAGGCACATTGGCCTTTAGGTGGGAGGTTGTTGGGGTAAAGGCACATTGCCTACCCTTATATTAAAGAATTAAAGTTAGGACACCTATGACTGTCTTAAGACAGTCATAGGGTAAACCTAATCCTAATAAAACTTAAGTGAGTTTGTGGTGTGGCTCACTCATCACTTCACACCCGCACTATTGTGTCTCTCTCACTCTCACTCTCTTGCTCCCTTCCTTCTCTCTTCCCCCTCTCAGCGTGGACTGGAGAGAGAGTGGAATGATCTACTTGTGAGATCTCTACTATTTTGTGCCCAGCCCCTTTGCTGAAGCTTTGTGAGCTGTTTTCTTCCCACATCAGTGGAATAAAGCCTGAGGTCTCTCTCTATGTTCCTCTCTTCTATCTGCTATCTACTCTCTTGAGTGAGTCTTTCTTTAGTGAGTCTATCTAGGAGTGATTGGAAAGAGTTCATCAATTCGTTTAATTGCTTGTGAGGTTTGAGTGATTCATACCTGTATTCTCTGACATGGTATCAGAGCCAACATTGGAATTCTTGTTTCACTTTGAAGGAAGGAGTCCCTACAAGTTCGAGGGCGACCCGGGTACAAACAAAGCATAGTTACCAGAAACGACTATTTCAGGCCTGAAAATGGAAACGTCGAAACGGAAACGGCATTTCTTCCAGAAATGGAAGAAACGCCGTTTCGTAATCTCTGTTTTTCTTTTTTCTTTTTTTTCCTTTTTTTTGTGGCCCTCTTTTGATTAAATTGTTTTTGCCTTCTTTTGATTAAAAGGTTTTTCGTCGATTCGTCGCCTCCCGTGTTGCTGCTCTCCATTCTACTGCTTTCCAACCTCTCCATCTTTGTCATTTGATTCCTGGGCCCTGGCACCTGCAGCCTGCTCTGCTCTCCATCCCTCCATCCTGCAAGCTAGTAGCTACTCTCCATCCTCAGCCTACTCTCAGCTCTCCATCCCTTCTTACCTCTCCATCCTCCTCCTACCTCTCATCCTCCTCCGACTCCTACCTCTCCATCCTCTTTCAGCTCCCGTCCTCCTTCTACCTCTCCATCCTTTCTCACCTCTCCATCCTCCCTCTCAAACTTCAGATTGTTGTAACTTCAGAGTTAGAAGTTAGAACTTAGAACTTAGTTCATGACACATGTTGATTGTTGAAGCATTATTCATAAATAACAGATGATACTAGATAGATCAATCGTCATAGAAAATTTAGAATCATAGAAGCATGCATGATGCTTCAAGTATAGATAATTGTATAATGTATAATTTGTACTCTATTGATAATTGTATTATGTATAAAAAATAATTTTTTATACATAAATTGTGTGTCTGCGGGGGCCGGAAACTCCGTTTTCCTCGTTTTTCCCGTTTTCGTTTCTTCCGTTTCCGTTTCGGCTGGCAACTATGAAACAAAGGTATTCTGTGTACTAGGACTATACATGAATATGCTCAGCTGAGAAACAACATAGCAAAGATCAAGCTGTGTTTGAGATCAAAAGATTTGAAAATAAGGTATGCCATGTGCACAAAGCCCTTTATGGTTTGAAGCAAGCACCCCGAGCTTGGTATGCCAAGATATATGCTCATCCTCTAAGACTCGGTTTTCAAAACAGTTGTAACAAAGGTGATCCTTACTTAGTCATTTTAGCCCGATAGGTTCTTTTTAAAGGGCTTGTAATTGAGTAGCATTTAAGTGGGAAGCCAAATGTTGCCACGTGGCATCTTAGGGAGGCTGTCCCATAAGTCATGTTGCTATACCCAAACCTATAAATGGTGGGGGAGGGTGGTTCCCTTGCTGTTGTACACATTCATTCATGATTTGCAATCTAGTACACCTTCTTTCCAGCTGAGCCTACTGCATGCTAGTTTAACTCTAGTTTCACAGCCTAAGTAAGCAGGAATAACAATAGATAGTAACAAAGGGAAAGGACAGCATGAAATTCATGTGCAAATTCCCAATCTGTAGGCTACATTCCCAATCTTTTGTAGCACCTTATAAGGACCATAATAACGATGAGCCAACTTACTATTGGTATTTCCCTTTAATGAAGCATGCCTAGTCTTGGGAAGCCTGAGGAAAACATGGTCTCCTTCAAAAAATAGCTCCCTACGATGCCCATCTGCATACTCCTTCATTCGAGCTTGAGCTTTGACCATGTTGTCCTAACACAACTCGAGAATAGCTGCCATATGGGTCCAATTATCAATAGCTTGTTGGTTGGTCATAGCCTCATCAAAAACAGTAGATGGAATATGCACCTTGTAGCCATACAAAGCCTCAAAAGGGGTCATCCCAATAGAAGAATGTTTGGTGCTGTTATGGCAGAATTCAGCCAGATGCAACAATTTGTCCCATGTGGACTGAGCAGCAAAACAGTAATGCCTGAGATACTTTTCTAGCCACCTATTAACTCTCTGTGTTTCTCCATCAGTTTGGGGATGGTAGGCTGTACTAGTACCCATTGCTGTGAATAATTCGTTGCCAAAACTGTCCCATAAATTTTGCATCACGATCACTTACTATCTCTTGTGGCATGCCATGTAATTTAAACACTTGCTCCATGAACTGAGCAGCCACCATAGATGCTGAATATTGTATCTTAGTGGGAATGAAGTGTGCTTGCTTAGTCAGTCTGTCCACCACCACAAATATACTATTCCATCCCTTTGCTGTGACAAGTAAGCCTGTTATGAAGTCCATATAGAAGTCCCCATCCACCCCTCATTGCACACTTTTTGGTGACTTCTAATCCTCTCTACTCCCACCTCCTCCCTCCTACGTGCTGCCTACACTCTCTCACAATCTCTCTATCTCTCTCTTCCCCTCTCCCTTCTCTCCCTCTCTCTCTTCCTCTCCCTCTTCCCCCTTTTCTCACTTCTCACTCCTCCTTTCTCTCCCTCCTCCAATTCTCCCCTGCCTCTTTCATTACACTGGTATCAGAGCTCCAACCCTGGCACCTTTGTTTTCCTTCCCTTTTCACCTTCTTTCCAATTTTCAGAAGTGCACCAACGGCAGCGAATACAAGCGCTCAAGGTGCAAGCGTCAACGCCAACATCAGCAAGGGCTTCAACATCGACAACACTGGATGACTGGCAAATGCAAAATTACAACAAGGTGAATAGTGCCTTAGAACGATCAAAATATTCATATACGCCATCGTGTCCGTCACCTTCTCACATCGTAGTGGGAGTTGAGGTGCAGCCCATAGTGTAGAACAGGTGGTTGTCCGTCGCTCGCAGCTTGGTGGCTGTCCGTCTAATTTTGTGCCAAGTTGACTCCATCGCCAACCAATCCCAACAACGTGGGTACTTTTCACCGACTGTCGGTCATCGCGCCACCAGATGCCCAACTCCGCCATTACCTCACCCAATCCCGCCACCCGTACGCTCTCACCACCTCTATACAAATCTCTACGGCCTGTGAAGATTTTCGCCACCCCTTTCGTCGATGGTTTCCGCCGCCTGCATCGCTAGCAAACACCTTAGCCTTAAAATTGATTAATTCCTAGGTTAGATTTTTACCGAGGTTAGTTTAGGTGAGTCAATTATGTTAGGTTAGGTTTGTAGGTCTGGTTAGTTAGCTTGGGCTTACTTAGTGGATTAGGTTTAGATTTAGTTAGTTTGGGGGTAGGTTAGGTTAGTGCTAACTAAGGTTAAGCAATCGAGTTAGGTTATCCTAAGTCAATGTCCTAACAGTCCTAGGGAACTTAGGTTAGTGCTGTACTAACTGTCCTAGGTGACTTAGGGATCCCCCTCCCCTCAAAAAAAGAGAAGGCAAAAAGTCAAAATTTCCCGCCTCTTTTTAGGGGCCTTCTTACAGCCCTGTTTGGAGTCATTCCGGCTCCATTTTGAAGCCTCTTCATCGATCTTCCTCTCGAGCTTCTCCACCGGCCTTTTTCATGATTCTATACACTATATCAAGTGCTCATTACAGCACAGTTTGCTGTCTACTTCTCTCAGTCCACTTCATTTTCTTGCATGCATTCGAGCTTCTCTATCCTGTGACAGTCGCCATGGCACCCAAGCGTGCCCCTCATGATACATTGCATGACAGTGATAAGACTGCTCAACATGAGCAATTGCCTTCCACAGTGGGTGCATCCACTCGTGGTAAAGAGATCCCTACAACTCAGCCTCTCTCTCCTACATCTCCAAAAGCGCAGGCAACGCATACAATTTTTTTAGATGCCCTTGCTTCTATGCTTTAGAGACCCTTCCGCCAGATTGGACAGGAGTTCAGCCAACAGCTTACCGCGGCCATGGCTATGCAGGACACGGCTCTTGCCTAGATGGGACAGCAGATTGGTCAGCAACTCAGATCTGCCATTGCTATGCAGTATAAGGGTAAGCAGCCCACACCCCAACATGGGGATTAGTCAAATAGCCATGATGAGTTTTCCAGCCCGCGCACAGGGTTTATGGCTGATGCACACCTTGCCTATGAGCACCTGTTTTCTCGACACTTGCATGTACCCCATCGTGGAGATTATATTGATTTGGGCAATGCCTTTTCTGTGCTGCAGAGCACTTCCTTGATGGATGCCAGCCTACCTTTTGGCTCACAGTTTTCTGCTTCTATGTAGGCTAAGCCATCTATATTGGGCCGACCTACGGGTATGCATCCGGTCAGTACTGCACCAATGAGTATGCCTAGATCCAGCTTTGGGTTGCAGGGCCGCTGGGAAAGAGGTCTATCCTCTTCTCAAGCTTTTACTGCGTCATCTTGAGATGGCTTTGGGAAGCAAACTAAGTCAGGGCTGCATGCTTCTATGGCTCCGACAGTGAACACTTTTAGCCAGACGCAGCCTATGCATCAGGCGGTTGGGGTTACTATGCAAACAACAAAATGTTGGAAACGGGCACCAATTGACCTCGGATGATATCAGATGCTTACGCTCTTACCAAAGGATGTGCGTGGAGGAGTGGCTCACGAAGCTGGAAGACTATTTCTGCTTCTACCCCAAGACTGATGAGGAGCGCATCATCTTTGCAGGTATGCACATGCAGGAATATGATGATTAATAGCAAGACTGTTCATGTGTTGGTGGACAGCGGTAGCACTCACAGTTTTAATAATTGCAAAACCTTACAGAAGGTGGGACTGATTGCTACTGAAATAAATCATGGGCTGAAGTAGAGGTGGCAAATGGACAGCATATGATCAGCAAATATGTTTGCCAGAATGCAAGAATCAAGTTCTCTAATAATTATGAGTTTGCAAGTGATCTCTTGGCATTGGATATGGGCCCAATAACTGCTGTCCTAGGCTGTGATTGGTTGAAATCATTGGGCAAAATCAGCATAAACTTAAATGCTTTGTCCACAGGGATAGATTTGTGGTATTGCAACCCCTAAATTGCTTGTCATATCAGCAAGGCAGCTGGCCACAGAGCTCAAGAGGGAGTGTGACATCTATGCACTAAATGTGTTGGTATCTAAAGGGCAGCATTCCCCGTGTTGAGGATTGTGATATGCAGGAATTACTCTTAGAATTTGCAGATGTGTTTGCTGATATGCCTTCACAGTTACCCCAAGGAGAGATGTTGAGCATGCCATAGTCGTGGAGCCTGGCAGTAAGCCAATTAATAAGGCCCCATACCACCTCTCTAAGGTAGAACGGGAAGAAGTGGCAACACAGGTGCGAGAATTGCTTGAGAAGAATTTTCTCTCATAGCACTTCTCCTTTTGCATCCCTAGTACTCCAAGTGAAGAAGAAAGATAGTTCATACCACATGTACATTGACTTCAAAGATTTGAATAAGGCTACAATCAAGAACAAGTTTCCCATCCCCAGGATAGATGACCTGTTGGATGAACTCAAGGATGCTCAATTTTTCACTAAGATTGATTTGAGGTCAGGCTACCATCAAATCAGAATGAAACAAGGAGATGAGCACAACACAGCCTTCCGCACAGAGAGAGAATTATATGAGTTCAAAGTGATGCCTTTTAGATTGATCGATGCTTCCAAGCACTCATAAACAAGATTTTGCAGCCCCTTCTTTACAAATGTGTGCTGATATTTTTTTATGACATCCTCATTTACAGCTATGATGAGGAAATGTTGGCTATCCTACATGCTTTCGAGAAATAGCATCACTACTTGTACGGTGGCAAGATTAAAGTTAAGACAAATCATAGGACACTCAAGTACTTTCTTACGCAGCGCGATTTGTCCATGAAGCAAAAGAGGTGGTTGGCTGCAATTCAGTCCTACGATTTCGACATTGAGTACAGGAAGGGGAAAGAAAATGTGGTCGCCGATGCCTTGTCTAGAATGTGGGCGTGTAGTTTATCTACCATTTCCACCATCTATCAGGAGTGGATTCATGGGATTCAAGAAGAATATATGCAGAATTCAAAGGCAGCTCCCATATTTTTGGAGTTATAGGATCCTTCAAGCCAAGGGCATGCTGAATTTAAGCTGCGTAATGGGCTGTTGTACTGCAAGGACAGAATTTATCTTGTGTCGGACTCCAAGTATAGACTGCTGGTTTTGCACAAAATGCAATCATCTCCTATGGCAGAACATGTGGGTATCACTAAGACATATGGAAAGATCAAACAAAGCTTCATTTGGGATAGCATGTGGCGGGATGTGGTTAAATATGTCACTGAATGCTTGCCTTGCCAATAGAATAAGGTGGACAGCCAGCTAACGGCAGGTCTTTTACAGCCATTACCTATTCCAGAAGGCAAATGGACTCACATAGCTATGGATTTCATCACAGGGTTGCCTTCTACAGAGAGGGGATGGGATAGCATTTATGTGGTGGTGGATAGAATGACAAAACAAGCTCACTTCATACCCACTAAGACCCGGTATTCAGCATCACAGGTTGATTGGCAATTTATTGAGCATGTTTTTAAGCATCATGGCTTCCCTCAGGAAATTGTTAGTGACAAATATGCAAATTTTATATGTCACTTTTGGCAGGAGTTATTCACAGCAGTGGGTACTCTCCTCACACCTAGCACTGCTTACCACCCTGAGACGGATGGACAATCAGAAAGGGTGAACAAATGGCTCTTGTTGAATTTTGTTACAACAGTACCAAACACCTTTCTATTGGCATGATCCCTTTTGAAGCAATGTATGGATGCAAGGTTGGGATGCCCCCTTTTATTTCAGACATGGCTGTGAAAAATCAGCGAGCAAGAAGTGACTTGGATAGAATGGATGCCCTTCTGCAATTGGCTACAAGATGCCCAAGCCAAGTAGAATAAGTATGCGGATGAACGCAAGAGGTATCTATCTTTTGAAGAAGGAGATTATGTGCATTTACGCCTCGCTGAAATGTAACACTAACACGAAGCTTGCTCACAGGTGTTACGGTCCCTACAAGATCATCCGCAAAGTTGGAGATGTGGCATATGAGTTGGAAGATAGGACCAATTACCCATTGTGGAAGATGAAGGTTCGAAGCCTCTTGGTGCTGAGGGAGTCGTGGAGATTGCGACGGGAAGAGGCCACCGTGACTACTCCAGCCACATCAACTACAAAAGCGGTGCTAACTGGCAGACCCTATATTAGTGAGAGCATGGTAGATCCGTGATGTGGAGGCCTTGGCTATCATTGTGGGTACCACGGCGGATGCGGTGCTTCCTCACATACAGACGGCAAAGACTTCCTTTGAGGCATGAACCATGTTGAGGGATATGTATGAGCTCAACAATGAGGCAAGGATCTTGGACCTCAAGATGGAGCTGTATGGCGTGAGCATGGATGAAGGGGGATCAGTGTAGGATCATATCACCAAGATGAGGGTGGTGCGGGATCAGCTGGCGGCAATTGGCCAAAAGACGAACTCGACCAAGATGGCAAGGTTATTGCAGGGAATGCTCCCCAAGAGCTATAGTAGTTTACAATGATTGCAAGGCAGAGGACAGCACCAGTGACTTTCGAGGAGCTGGTTCCATTGTTGTTGCAACAAGAAGCTCGCAAAAAGAAGTATGATGGAACAAATGGTAAAGCCCTAGTAGCTCAGGACAAAAGTAAAGCAAGGGCAAGGGTAAGCCTGGCAAAGAAGGACAAATTTGACAATGAAGCGGGCTCTTCAGATAAAGAGAACAAGAAGAAGAGGAAGAAAGAAAAGATATGCTTCTATTGTGATGAGCCACAGCATCTTGTGAAGGACTGCAGAAAGAAAAAGGCTGATCAGAAAAAGAAGGGGGCCAACTCAGAGTTGGAAGCTCAGTTGGTGGTCAGAGAGGAGCTTTTATTGGTGGCATCTCCCAGTGTTGCTGAGATTAGGTACACGGACCCTGGTGTTGTGGTACATTGAGAGATGTTAAGAAGAGGAGTCAAAATCTTTTGTGAAGGTGATGGACAGTAATGAGTGCTGGAAGCCATCTGGGTGCTTGGCTGGTGTTGTTGACACAAAGGGGGATTCTTTTATTATGACATGTACTTTCATTTTCACTTAGTTATGCAATCTACACTTGCTGAATTTTTTTGGTGGTCTTCAGCCTAACTACTTCCTATAACACAAATTAAAAATTTTAAAGAACAAAGAAAAGAAGGGAGTAGGGAGTTTGTAAGCAACTTTAAACAAGACTAAATGAGAAAATAAAAATAAATATAACTTTAGTAAGCAAAGCTATGCTTATGTTATCATCAATACCAACGCATAAGCTGCCATCTAAGTTTTGGAAGATTTTAAATCTCTTGAATACTCTTATAGACTCCTCTACTTGACTAGGAAACTCTGAAACTCCTTTCTTTATGGCTTTTAATAGGCATGAATCCTTGAAAGAAGAAAGTTAAAATTTTGTGCTTTTAAGAAAAGCTCCCCTTGGAAATTCAATAGGAAGGATTGAAGTATCTACAGTAACAATGTGTGCTAAAGAATTTGTCAACAAAATAGGCTAATTTCTTATCAATACAACAACATGGACTACTAAGGATGGCTGACTTTCTATGCTTTATAAGATTTCTACCAACGTCTGAATAAATGAACGCCTTTTGTTGTAATGTTTCAGGTACCTCCAAGTGCTTCCAGTCCCCCTCCTCCATATCATTGTTGTAGAGTTCCGTCTCGAGGTCAAGGATTCTAGCTGCATTGTTGATCTTGTACATGAACCCTTGTATCCGCAAGCTGGATATGCGGGAGGACCGACTCTACAATCATGCCAATGATTGTGGCTAGGGCCTCTGCATCACACAGTACCCACTCTCTGACTACATAAAGATCTGCTGGTGTCACCAACCACATTCTTGATGTCCTAAGGCTTTTGCTCCACTCCTGTCATAATCTCCAAAATCATCCTCACCACCAAGTGGCTCCAGATTCATCTCCAGAGAGGGTAATTTGTACCATCGAGCTTCCCCGAGTCCCCACAGCGTGTCTAGTGGCCATGATGCAGATGTAATTTCAGGACCCGAAATCCTTTGCTGAGAGACCTTGCTTGAATCCTGATAACCGTCCTTCTCGCAAGGGGATTTGTCCTTCAGCTGTAGGAAACAATTTCGACAAGCCTGAACTGCTGGCATCTCCTCCCAAAGGTTCTCATCTTCAAACTTCCCGCACTTGTGAGTCTTCTCAAGGCTCTGATACCATGTTAGAAAATAGAGATGGAGGTTGCTTGTTTTAGCCAACGGAAGATTGTTAAAACGTAGCCCAAAAACCACAAAGCGCTAACTCAAATCTCACTCCTTTTCAGCACTCCTTCTCCTGAGTCCCACCCACTCTCCTCATGCATATAAATGCCTCTTCTTGGCCCTGCTCTTAGCCTCTACAAGCTCCAAAACAGCCCTAGAATAGGACCTCTATCCTCGAGTCCTCCTCTTGCTACCTACCAAAATCTAACCTAGTCTAATGCCACCAGCATTTTCTACCTTCACTTCCACCCGTTTTCTCTTTCGACCTCGGACTTCAAGAGTTGATTCACAAGTGAAATGGCTCCAAATACATTTTGGTAACATGTAGAGAAATTGGGGAGCTATGAAGGGTCTGGTGGATCTAAAAAATGGAAATGTATATATTGTGGTTCCTGGTACCTTCAAAACACTGTCAGCCTGTGTGCTCTCCAAGAGCTTTGGTGGGCTGAGTAGATGCCCTTCAAACGGACCTCCTTGCTGACAGCCAAAGGTGACGTCCTATTTGTGCCCTGATCCTTGACCTCCACGCACAAGGTTCACTATATCCATGCCTGCTTGCTGCTGGAACTGCAGCCACACTGTAAGGCATTGTACACCTTCCTTTGACCTTCCTGCTGCTCCGAATACAGCACATAAACAAGGTACAGAAGGCCCTCGATTCCTGGCCTGCTTGCTGCTCTGATGGCAGCCTATTGCAAGGCTCTAACGTATGCATCTATGGACTCCCTGCTGCTTAAACTGCAGCTCAAACTGAGGCACCAACGACACACCAACTGAATGAATGGAAGCCCAAGGCTGGGGCTCTTTATATAGGGGCTGGATGCCCCCAAAAAAAGCCAACCCAGCTGGCTGACCAGTCTGCAGACAGGGGTCACCTTGGTAGCCCATGTTGTCTTTCCCTATTTCCCATACCACATGTCCAGATATGGGGGCTCCCAAGTGGGAAGGTGACCAAAACAACAATCGGAACACACACTTCCATTAAAATACTCAACTAAGCCTTCTTAACTGAGCCCTTGTTCTTTTCATGCTGGCTATTTCTTGTATTTCTTGTAGATTACCTTTACGAAATATTGGTGGGCAAGTTCCTGAAATAATCCTTAAAACTGTGACATTTTACTAATTCGCTTATATTAATAATTACGATAAAGGAGCAAACTTTGCTCCTAGAAATTGAGCGTGTCCTAATGCGCTTACAATTGAGATGTAAAGCTTGTTGAGATCAAGCGATATATATTTTTGAAGCACCCAAAATATAACGATGTACATCGCACATGGCAATAGATGCTCTCTGAGCACAAGTGTGGATCCATAGACCTTTCACCCTAAAGACAGAAAACGCAAGAATTGATACCATGAAAGGAATAGACTTGGCTAAACTTTGCTAGCTTTCTTTTTCAAAAATTCCGTAAAGCCAAAAACATTCGTATGAATTCCCCCCAAACAACTTGACCTCCGAATTTGCTGGTTTTCTATAATGATAACATTTGGTCCGTGCAAAACAGGAGCATACTTTCGTTATTATGGCAACAGCACGCCTCAACTCTTAAACATAACCTTACTAAGTACGCTGAACTTCCTGCCAACACTACTTTTCTGACAATTGACAAGCTACAGACACATTATCACTTTAAAATCCTCGTCGTCGTTTTTGCAATTACGGAAACTTCCGGGCATGCTCACATTCAAAGGAAAGGCGCCGCCCCATACCTGGTTCAAGATGAAACTCTTCCCCTGTCGAGCCCTCCCACAAACGGACACCACGCCTAAAGGACCTTTCACGAGCTGCAGAGCGGCCACGGCGTCAGCGTCCATTTTGAATTTTCCCCGCTCGTCGCAGTACACCAACCTCAACGCCTTGGCCGGGGCAGCCTCGGAGGCGCTGCCGGGGTCCACGTCCTCCGCCTTGGGCCTGCCACCTCGTAACCCGAGCATGCTCATCATCGTTACGGGAGAGCGAATTGTGCTCAAAAGAGCCCTGGGAAGTGACAAAGGCGGGGGCAAGAGGCGCGGGGAAGGTGGGAGGATGGATAAGGGAGGCGAAATTGAGGGAGCGAAGGGGAAAGAAGGGAGGATTTATGGGGGAGGGAGGCGAGAAATGGGAGGGAGGGATGAATTGAAGAAGGGAAATGCAAAGGGAGAAGGAGAAATGGGAAGCTATGGCGATGGCGATGGCGATGGCGACGGAAGAACAGAACAGAACACACAGTAAAAGACTTGAAAGCTTGGAGCTGAAGGCTATGGCGGGGGGAAGGATCTGCTGAGTTGGCCTAGAAAAACGAAGAAGAATGAAGAAGGAGCCCTTTTATTGTTCATCCTCCTTTTTGTTTCAAAGAACTATTTATTAAACCTTATTCTTTTTTCATTCTCCCTGCCACCTGCCACCTCTCCCCGTCTTGCACCTCACGCCTCCTTTCCTGTGTATAGCTTGCTTAAAGGTATTTTCACACAACGGGCCTGTATCTCCGTCTCCTTGGAATATTGCTTTTGCACGTCGGCCTACATGCACACACATGTGCCCCAATAAACTATGAGGTTTTCGCACATACTTGTCTAGCTTGCTTCGTGTCAAGCCTCACTTTTTCACAATCACCCTCACGAGCATCGTCATGACCCACAATGGCTTAAATTGTGGGTTGGGTACATCGACTCATGTCAAGCACAACGTGTTCACGTGAGACCAAATGGGCAATGTTCCTACTATTGGAACTTACCCCACCTTACATCATCATGTTGATCTTACCAAGGGTAGTACTTTTATTCCATGCACGATGCAATCGCCTTCCCCTTATCCAAGTGCATCCATTAGGCCAAGGATGGGCACATTGTTCACCTTGAACTAGAAGTCAAATCCCACCTCTCACCTTGAAGTTTGAAATCCTTGAGTGATGCCAAGTACCTCCCTTTTACTATCTCATTCACAACTCGTCTTAATGTCTTGGTGCCAACAAAGTGCAACCCCAAAGAAGAAGGTCACATCTCATGCCCATCATAGAACTTACTAGATTCATTCCCAAGCTACGTGTTATCTCCTATGTTTCATTACATGGCTAAAAGCTAGAGCTTTTTAAATCTATTATTTTGAACAATTAGGCTCAAGGCTCAACGATATAGCTTACATTAAAGACTATTGCTACCCATAGGGAAGCGCATTTGGGGAGATAATTGCCAGCAAGTTGAGTATGCTTGTTTATGGAAGGAATAAACCAGCTACGCAACCATTGATAAAGACCTATAAGAGAGCTATGGGAGAATCACAATGCATCCATTAGCACACAAATATGTCACTCACAGCATGTTTTCCAATCAACAAGCTCAACTAAATTGCATTTCTTGTCCGAATAACTCATAGAAGGATTCCTAGGCAAAGTCATTTTCTTGTACAACTCCACAACTCCAAGACTAAAGCTCACAAGATCAAATGGTGAGTTCTCTCTCTCAGGACATAACATCTTTAGTCTTGGGATGTTGTCTTCGTTATTGTTGATTGTTTTCTCCTTTGTCACTCACTTTTTACCTTTGCATAGATTCCCTTGGATTTTGCAATTCTCATGTCTATTATCTGCTTGGTACTCCTGAGCGACTTCTTTGTTGTTGCCTCTTACTCAATTTGATGTGACAGATTGTGGACATAGTGGAGGCATAATGTTGCTATCCCTTGTTTTTGGTAAAACGCGAATCAATAACGCTACGAGCTGTTGCTCATTTTTTAAAACCACTTTCTTGTGCTTAAAAGGGAGTAGCACAACAAGTTGAATCCTTTCTCTCCTACTACTATTGATGTTTGCACCTAGCCTTAAACCATCATCTACCTCATCCTATGCCACTTTGAATTATGCTAGTCATGTCTTATCAATCACCATCTTCCATGGGCTATTAATGTGCACTCATCGCTGCCTTACTCATAATCAATGGTTGTTGTGAACCGTCGTGCACATGGCTTATGCAATTTGATTTGTGCTTGTGCATTCTACTTACAGAGATCACTATGCATCAATAGGCTTAGCCTACTCTCAAGCAAAGGAGGGGGGAAAAAAAGAGAAACATGTTGGTGCTCAACTCATTGGCTGGCTTGCTTGCTCATAATCAATGCCATTTGTTGGTTGCCCAGTTGTATGCTCTAAGGTTGGCCAGGTTGCTTCTTTGTGGACTGCCAGATGCTTTAAATTTGGTTGTATGGATATACCTCTAGCAATTTTTATTGGACATTTTGCTCACTAGAAGATATTGGATGTATACATTGTGATGTTAGCATTGATTTGCATTTCACGGGACATTTGTTGAGATGGCCATCTATGTTTTTTTGGATGGCAATTTTTTTAAGTAGTAAATTGCAAAAATTTACAGACAGACATATTGCAGCCTGAATATTTTCCAATCCATGAGAACTTGCGTTCTAAGTTGAAATAAGGAGTTATAGACTTTGACAAGCTATAACTTTGATGTTAGAAGTGTATCAATTAGAGACTTGGGAAAAAAGTTATGATGCCTGAAAAAACAACCAAAAGTTGTTATTGTTACAATTGGGAAAATTGCCTTGAAATGTATGTTTAAAGCCAGATGTGATGCAAGGAAGGGTAAATGTTTATGTCATTAAGAAGCTCTTAAAGAGTTGAATTTCAAGTTGTTTGTAAGCCTATTGAAGCATTAAAAGCTTGCATCATGGGTGAGAACTCACAGGTTACACAAATTGTGGGTGAAAAGCTGTCAAAATATAAGAGCTAAATGCCACATGGAGAACTTCATTATGGGCAAAGGCTTATAACATCTTATTACAGGAGATAATGAGTCTCCAGATTTGGGTGAGCATCCAACAACAGAGAACATGATCGAGTATAAAGCATGGGTTGAAAAGTCTCAAAGAGTTTTCCACAAGATTTCTATTTGTGTCTCACAAACTTTGATCCCCTGCATCAAGAAAGCTACAAATCCAAAAGAAGCTTGGGACATTATTATAAAAATGTGAAGCTAAAGCAATGGCTACATGGCATTTGGAGAGGAACCATGCCTATTACTGACTATATTGCAGAAATCAAACAGATTGCTAAAGATTTGAGCAACATTAATTCACATGTCGACAATGATGATCTAGTTTTGGTGACAGGTCCATAGTATAAAAGCCCAGATACCTCCATTTTAGTGCATGGACACATGCCAAATTTTGAGGAGTTAGTGGTTTATGCATGATCGAGGAGTTTAAGCTTGGCTTGCGATGATCGAGTAGTGACAAATAGAGATCATGTCTTGTACCTAGTCAAGGCCATGGTGGATCTAGATGTCGAGGAGGATCTGGCAGTGGACATGGTAGAGATGGTTAGGTATATGGACATAATGTAGGTAGAGGCAAGTTTACACATAGAGGTAGAGGCAGTTTTATGCCTAGAGGCGGGGGGAGAGCACCACCCGATAGAGGCTACATAGGGCTCACATAGTAGGATGTGTAGTGTTATGGATGTCACAAGTATGGAGCCGTTTAACACGATTGATATCATCAACCTAGCTATGGTCATAGAGGTTGTGGGGGCCGCCATTAGTATGGAAACTATGCAAGCTATGACAGAGGGGACCCAGGGACCAGTCTTATGACATAGGATTAGGAGTACGTTTATTTGCTATGAAGCATGTGATAGGCACATCACGACCACCGAGTGACAATTATTCATTCATAGATTCAGATGAAATTCATATATGGGTTGACTCATTGCTCAAGGTAGAAAGAAAGGCCACTTGTTTGCATTAGATGCATGAAATCCTATTGTCCACATAGGAATGTAAGTGGAGCAAGGCCATGAGCATAGTAAAGATGTTGAGCTATGGCATAGGAGAATTGGACATGTCAATCTACAGTGGCCAAAACACATGCAAACAAGAGAGATCACTCATGGATTGCCTGGATTTGGGCATATTAATTTTTAGCATGTATGCGAGGCTTGCTAGTTTGGTAAGCAAGGTAGATTACCATTTTCAAAGAGGGGGGGAGCGAGTAACGCTCCTTTGAAAATTGTGCATATGGACATTCGGAGTCCACGTCAGAATTTGTCATGTGGAGGAGCGTGCTTTTAAGTCACATTCATAGATAACCATATAGGAATGTATGTGGAGAGTGGCCATGAGCAGAATAGAGATGTTGAGCTATGGCATAGGAGAATTGGAGATGTCTATCTATAGCAGCTGAAACACATGCAAACAAGAGAGATTGTTTGTGGATTGCCTAGATTTGGGCATATAGATTTTTAGCATGCATGCAAGGCTTGGTAAGAAGACTAGACTTCCATTTCCAAAGAGGGGGAGAGTGAGTAACATGCCTTTGAGTATGGACATTTGGGTTCCGTGTCAGAATGTGTCACTTGAAGGAGATCGCTTTTATGTCACATTCATAGAGACTATACTTGCATGACATGGGTTTATTTGCTAAAGCATAAAGGAGATACATTTGAGAAATTAATGGAGCATAGCTAAGAAGGAGTTTTGGTGCATACACTATTGGAGGGTAGACAACGATGGGGAGTACATGTCCAGGGAGTTTGATGATTACTTGTCAAAGAATGACATTAGGGAAAATTTGACATGCATCTACACACCATAGCAAACTAGTGTTGCAAAGCGGAAAAATAGAGTGATAGTATAGGTTGCAAGGGCACTCATGAATCAAATAAATATGCCAACACATTATTGTGTGGTAGTGGTTCACACTGCAAGGGCACTTATGTAGTACATTATTGGGCAGAAGCAATGCACCTTGCACTGCATATCATCAGTAGGACACCCAAAGCAGTGATCCACGATATGTCACCCTATGAGAAGATGTATGGTTGGAAGCCTATGCTGGTATACTTGAAAGTATTTGGTGGTGTATGTTATGTGCATGTGTGGGGTGAGATGAGGCAGAAGATGGAGCCAAAAGGCGTGAAATGCATCTTTCTTGGCTACCTTATGGATAAGAAAGGGTATAAATGCTATGATCCGGTGAACAGTAAAATTTATATGAGTACAAATGCATTACAGATGTAAAATTTGGCGAGTTAAGTATTGGTATCAACCTTGAAATGTTGAAATTGAAGATGCAAATGCATATGTGGCAAATGGCATGTTGAGGATGTCCATGGACCACAACAACATTTGAAAAGCATAGGTATTGTGAATCCATCAACTGAAAGGCTGCGATAAGCAAAAGCAGAGCAAAATAAAGAGTGGGAAGAAACCAATAGTGGCTGAAATTTTAGGTGATGAGAGCATGGATGAGGAATATGGGATTCCTATTGTCAAGACACCGGGAGTGAAGAATGTGCAAAAGTATGTGCCTCCGGAGGCATGCAAGAGAGGAGAATATGAAAACTGGTGAGATGAAGTTGAGAAGATCATTGAGGGTGAAGCACTCAATGAGATATAGTGGATACATGTGTACGCATTAACCTAGAGTGCAGCATGTGGAGCCAAGTAGCTTTTGGGAAGCCATGGGCAAGAAGTAGTGGCAAGAAGCCATGGATGTAGAGAAGGATGCTCTCATGAAAATGAGCCATGGGATTTGGTGACATTGTGAGTGCAATTGGTGTAAATGGGTGTACATGGTTAAGTGCAATGTCGATGGTTCATTGGAGCACTACAAAGCATGGCTTATTGCAAAAGGCTTTGCACAGACGTATAGGTTGGATTATGAGGAGACATTTACCCTTGTTGCAGAGATGACAACTGTGAGGATTGTTATTGTCTTGGCTATATGAAACTTGCATTCTTGAATGTCGAGTTGAAGTTTGAGGTATATATGTAGCAACTTGAGGGTTATGTGCACCCTAGATATCGTGAGTATATATGTAGACTCAAAAGTGCTCTACATGGTTTGAAGCAAGCACCAAAAGCATGGTGTAAGATGGTTCAACAAGTATCTTGTGAGCCTTGGTTTTGTGGTCGCATATGCAGATACTTCATTCTATGTTATGCACACACAGACTGAGATCATGATCATAGTAATCTCTGTGGATGACCTTGTTGTGACACATAGTGACGATGAGAAGATTGCCTATGTGAAAGGCAAAATTAGTAAGGATGTTGATATGAAAGACCTCAGAGAGTTGAGGTACTTGCTCGGCATAGAGGTTGTGAAGACACCACATGGCATATGGCTAATGCAATGGCAATATGTGTTAGACTTGTTGGAAAAGTATGGGATGACATGATGCAAACCTATAGTTACTCCCATGAATCAAAATGGGAAGCTAGAGACAGATGGTGCATACATTGAGGAAATCATAATGTATGAACAGCTAGTCACAAGAAGTCTTTTGCAACACGTTATCTAGATCTTTTGCTACTCCTAAATATTGATCAGATTTACAATGTTTTGGTGACATTAAAGAGAACTTCTTGCAAACTAAGTATAGTTTTATTTATTTTTTAAATTAAATATTGCTAATTTAAAGGTAAGTTTTTTAAAACTTTTCATGTCCCAAAAAAAAAAAAGGTCAATATATAGACACTTGTACCTTACAAATCTCCCCGACCTATAGAAAGTTGTTTTTCAAACTCAGTCATGGGCTGATTTGAGTTTTTAGCAAAGAGTACATGTTTATTGACAAAAATCATTTAAGTATGGGGATCTGAGTTTTTAGCAAAGAGTACATGTTTATTGACAAAAATCATCTAAGTATGGGGATTCCTTGCTTTCACCACCACCATAGCTAACAAATATCATTTAAGTATGGGGATTGTAGAGATAACATTCCATGCTTTCATTGCCATAGCCAACAAATCTGCTTTTAGTGCTAAGGCACATGTGTATACACTAAGCAGCCAAACACCCTCAAGTAATCCAACTTGTGTGCTTATCATACCAAGCCTTTAAGGGTGTAATGGTTCTCAAGGCTTTGGTGGGGCATCTATTCAAAATGTGTGTAGCACAAATAACGAGTAATTACTTTTTCATACAAACATGCCATGAAGATATTTGACATGTACTCCCCCACTCAGTCTGTTCTCCGTGTGATTGCACCTACAACCTGTCTAGTTTTGAGTCATGGTTACAAACTATTTAAAATAGGTAGATACTTCAAACTTCTCCCCCATAGAATAGACCCAAGTAAATTTGAAAAGTTCATCAATAAAGGCTACCAAGCACAAATACTTTCCCATGGATGGTGTCCTCATGGGACCACACACATCACTGTCTAGGAGCTACAATTTTTTATCCAACCAAGTTGATCCATCCTTGGAAAGGATTTCTTATGCATATTTCCCAATATTTATCCTTCATTGACATGATTTGGAGGTTTCTCTACTGTAAATAGATTCAAAACCCAAATTTGGCATTCCACAAATTTCCATCTCTCATTCTAGATGTCTGTTACTAAACAAGAGCTACTATCATGTGCATCCAACTAAAACAAACCATGATAAAGGGTGCCTACAGTGACTATCTGTAGTCCCTTTCGGTATCTTTGACAATGTAGTGATCATCCTCCAAAATAATAGCATATCCTCTTCTTCTAAAAGAGGAAATGAGAAGAAGATTCTTCCTCGATTCTTCTTTATGTCCAAAACATAAAATACATCTGGAAGCAACAAGTCAATACATTCTATTGATGATAGAATAAACTTCCCGAATCCTCAAAGGGTAAGAAGAATTATTGGCACATGATATAGTTTTGCCAACACGTGTTTCTTGGAACCTAATGTGTCTCGATGCACTACTGTCAAAATACCAAATTGCAGTTGTAGGATAACTTAGACTGAGTGAAGTGTCCTTGAGATTAGGATTATAGCTACATATAAGAAAAGACCACTCTTCAGCCACACATTTTGTTGAAGCATTATCTTTGTAGTATCACTCTTGCAAACCATTCTTGAGGTCCTATCATGTGAGATGATGTAATGTATTTGAAGTATTATCAACAAATGTTGAAATTTTAGCTTCTTTCTTCTCTTTTTCAAATCATTTTATACATTCAAAGGTGGAATGGACTACCTTCTTACAATAATCACATCTTTCTTTCGTCTTTGCTTTGCCTCGTTCATCCCTTTGCTTGTTAGATTGCTGTCCAAAAGTAGCTTTTAGACTCCGCACCACCTTTAGGCTTGCTTTTGCTCTCATGGATTGCAAGTGCTTAATCATGCTTATGAGATGAGGAAGGCTTATTTTTCTTGGTTTGCACCTCCTAAAATAACCAGACCACAAGCTCTTCAAAATGAGCATTGTCTCTCAAAGACAAAGTGAGAGAAGTGTGGAAACTTAGGTAGGACTCTAACATTGATGGCAATGTCTTATAGCTTGTCATTTTTAAAAAGATGATATCGTCAATATTGAGGAGTTGTTCTTTAAGATCATAAATCATTATTGCATAATGGGTGTGCCCTTATATCTCTTATCATCACTTTCCTTGATTCCTATGCTTTCACTTTTAATAGGTGGACAGAGGTACTTCGGGATGAGCATGGCGCATTGCTTAGACGGAGGTACTTCAGGATAACATGCCGCATTGCTTTCATGCTTGGACAATTAGAGCTTGTGGAGGATCTCCATAGAGATTCTTTTAATTCACATAAGTGAATGTCAAATGCTTTGTGACTGTAGTGACATAGACTTGCGTTATTTCTAATGCCTACTAATGTCCTATCGAATCAAAATTTCCCCTTGACTCTCGGATGTGTTTGGCTCTTAAATCAAGAAGTAAACATTTAAAACAGTGTTTAATTTTTAAAAATGATTTACAAATTCCTTGGTTATATTCTCAAATAATCATCTCATGTAATTTCTTTGACAATTCAAGAAGATATGTTAAGACATACAGAAATCAAACAACTACTCTCTAGTTTTGAGATGCATTTGCAAGTCCTCACCCTTCGACCACTTCAACAAAAGTATTCCATGAGGGAGTGCTCAGACATGTAAAAATCAAACAACTACTCTCTAGATTTTGAGATGCATTTGCAAGTCCTCACCCTTCGACCACTTCAACAAAAGTATTCCATGAGGGAATGTTTGGCCAGTGTCAACATACCAACGCAGGAGAGCAATCAAAGAAATATAGATTCTATGAGAAAATGTTTAAAAAATGCTTCACGACAATATAATTCAACATTCAAACAGTCCTTGGGCTTGTGAGCCACATCTTTTGAAAAAGGATGATGGGAATTACAGATTTTGCATGGACTATCACCCCCTCAATAAGGTTATCGTCACGGATGAGTACCTACTGCTACGTCAAGATGACATCCTCGATTCTTTGCGCACACTAATTTTTCATGACAATTGATTTAAAAGTAGGATATTGACCAATCAAACTAGAAGACCATCCCAGAACTACTTTTCGAACACTATCAATTTAATGTAATGCCCTTTGGACTAAACAATGCTTTAGAGATGTTTTAGTGTGTCATGAATTTTGTTTTGCATGATTTGATAATTGAAAGCAAAGTTCTTGTCTACTTGGATGATGTTCTGATTCATTCGGCCTGCTAGGAAGACCACAAGGATGTCATCTTGCAGGTACTTCAACGGTTTCAACACTTCAATCTCAAGCTAAGCCCACTCCAGTGAAAACAAAGTTGAAATATTTGGGTGTCATCATAGTGAGTGATGGTATTCAATTGGATCCTACAAAGGTCAAAGCACTCCAAACGTTTCAAGCTCTGACCAATGTCAAGCAACTCCAACGAGTTATGGGATGGGCAGGGTTTAGCTCTCGTTTCATATCCAAGCTATTTAGTTGTGCAATTTGATGGAAAAGGCCACAAAATTTCAATGGGATTTGCAATGTCAAGATGCCTTCAATAAAATAAAAGAAAATATGAAAGAAGATGCTTTACTCAGACACCCAAATTTGATGAGGCCTTTCATCATACGCACAGATGCGTCCGCCGCCCATCGATGGATAAGGAGCAGTATTATTACAACATGATAATCAGGGCCAACTTCGACCAATCGTCTACCTCAGCCATTCGTTAAGCTCTCCCAAAAAACAATATGTTGCTATAGAATTAGAGTGCCTATTCAAAAATTGCATCCTTATGTCCATGGTGTGGATTTCCAAGTTCAAACAAATCACGCAACGCTTATGGGTCTCATGAAAAAGAGGCATCTCCAAGGTTGGATGGCAAGATGGCTTCTTCTCCTCCAGGTTTATCAATTCACAATCGCATAATGATTGGGTAAGCTCAATCAAGTTGCTGATGCTCTTTCTTGGTTCATAAATATGTTGCAGAGTTTGATGATTTTCATCAAAGTGACACTCCCAGTCGCATCATGGACACCATTTGCTTTTCACTAAGAGTCATCACAATTGCCAAATGTGGACGAATTGGATCAATTCGAATCTAAAGACACAGAAGCTCTGGATATTGTTCACAAACTCCAATCATCTAAGCCGCCATTGCATTTTCAATTGATAGATGGTTTGCTGTATTATCACAATGCACCATTCCAACTCAGACACTCTAAATAGTGTTCACAAACTCCAATCATCTATCAGTTGATGGTTTGCTGTATTATTACAAGGCACAATTCCAATCACGAATTTTTGTTCTAAAAAGCGAATGAAATTAGTATATGGATGCTTTTCATGATGGAATCTGTGGAGGACATCTTGGATTTCTCAAAGTACTCGGAAAAATTCAAACACAGTTTTATTGACTCAAACTCAAGAATAGCTTACACCATTGTCTATAGTCTTGCACTACGTGCCAATCTTTCAAGTCACCAACTTTGAAGCCAACAGAGATATGACATCCATCTCTGTAACTAGGCCATTTGAAGTGGTTGCGTACGATATCATCAGTCTTTTTTTGACATCTTCAAATGAAAATAAGTATGCCATTGTTTTGATAGACTACCTCACACGTTGGGCGATTGCGCACCCTTTGAAAACTACATCGGTCGGTGAAGTCATAGAATTCCTACCTCAAAATTCGATCTTGCCGCATGGTTTTTTAGAGCAATTGCTTTCAAATCAAGGAAGAAACGTCAAGTCCGAATGTCTCTGAATTTTGGCTAACAGGCTTAATGTGTTGCAACAATTCGCAAGGGCATATCAATGGTCTCACAGAAAGGCTCAAGTGCAGGATTAAGCTAATGCTAGCAACGTATGTGAATCACACAAATTGGGATGTCTCCCTTCTGTACGTAGTCGCTGCGTACAACACTGCTATCCAGGATTCCACAAGGACCAATGCTTTTGAAGCTCTCTATGGACAGCCACCTACTTTCGCTCTTGAAATAGGGATCATGTACAAAAATTAGATAAAGCCAAAAGACGCACGCCAATGGGCAGATTTCTTCTAGGATTCCCTTTCCTTCATTCATCAAAACACAACTGAATATCTTCATCGATCATAACAGTCGTCATCGACCAACAACATTCTCAAATGGAGATTTAGTCACGGTTAACTATCTGACTAGAAAAAAGGGATTAGCAAAAAAATCCCTTGCTAAGTGGATTGGTCCTTACCAAGTCGTCCGACCAATAGGCAAAATAACTTATGAGCTTATGAGGTGAAGCCGTCAAACAAAAACGACGTCCCACATCTCTAGGATAAAGCCATTTCATCCTCGATCAGTCTTTCTTTCTCAAGGGGGAGTAGATGTGACGACTCCTGTTGCCACGTCGGATCCATAACTAGATGTTTAGTTTCTTGATGTACTAAAACGGCTAAGTCCATGAATAGACAACTATTTAGTCGATTTTTGTAACATTGTAGAACCATTTTCTACCGTCTTGCTTTGGCTCCTACTCTCTCGTCATTTCTGTGACGCTTTCTCTCTCCTTCGTTGTCCCTCTCTTTGTCATGATCGTTATCCATGATATAGCTCTCCCTAACTCAACGTGAGAATAAGAGATCTATTGACTTGTCCCCAATGGGTAGGCCTTGCTAATCGGTTCTTTGAAAGAGAAAAATCAAGTATTTACTAATTTTTCTGTTCACTTTTTTTTTGCATGCATTGATTGGAGCAACATGCGAGTATTCTATTTCTATCCCATGAAACCCCCTCCTCTCTCTCTCTCTCTCTCTCTCTCTCTCTCTCTCTTTTCTTCTTCCACTTTTGGCTTGCTATCTAGGGAAGGCCTTAGAAAGTTTGTTTTTCCCTAAATTTTCATTGCCTTTTTGTGATTGGTTGTGACCATGTGATCTCCACCATTTCCTCCATGTTTTTATCTTCTTTTTATTTCGGACAGGCCGAATGAATGAGATTCACCTTCTTTCTCCCCCCTTTTACTCCCTCTCTCTTCTTCTTCTTCTTCTTCTTCTTCTGTCTTGTCACCTTGCAATCTGCCCTCTTTTCAGTGCACCATCTCGGGCAGGCCACATGAATGAAATTCATCTTGTTTTTTTGGAAAAACAAAGTGGACAAAAAAGCTTTCATAATATACAATAATACTATGAATGAGTAATTCATAATACAGATTACAATGAATGAGAGTTGTGCGAGAGAGTCTGCGGAGAGCTCCTGCCTCTGGTTTTGGTTGTTCGTCTCGCTACAAGAGGTGTAAGTTCTTCGTCACCACTGCTCAATACGAGCACGTTCGTTTCAATGCCGTCCTGATTCACATGATCGCTCACGTTTCCTCAAACCACGAAAGGAAACTTCCGATCTCTATTTTCTGCTTTCAGATATGGTTCTTATGCTTTTGTCCCAGCCACGTTCGAAGCAGGCGTTGGCCGTGCAGCTATCTTCAACCACAGAGACATCGTTTGCCATTCCAGTGTACGTCTTTTTCTTTCATTCTTTCCTCCGTCTGTCATCTTTCCGGCTCTCGCTTTCTCCTTGCTGTCTTCACCCGATGCCGTCCCAGCTCGTTGTTGACGTGATTCAAGAGTGTCTCTGTACGCCTCAGTTCTGTCTGGAAATCGTCGTCTCTTAACTGCTGTAGCCGTCAGCTCACATTTTTAGCCGATAACACGATTGCGATGGAAGTTAAAGAATGATAGTAGTTCAATCTTATTACCAACCTGGCTATTGAGGTGAGAATGAGCGCAATGCTCATAGTTTCCCTGTGAAAACGACGCCTTGAGTTTATCCTGCAGTTGGAGAAGCCTTTTCTTTTGTCTGGAAAGGTCGACCTGCGTGCCAATTTCCAAACGCTTTCTTTAGTAAAGGTTGACATCCGGGAGTCGCGCCACCCTGAAATCGAAAAGGCAAGTTTGTTGAAAGAACCTTGAGCCTCTTATTTTCAGCTTTGAGTATGAAGTCCTTTTGACGTAAATGCTCGGCGGCAACGCGTGCAGCAACAACCTCCGATTGCCTTCGACTAAGATCTTCAAGCCAGCTGCCAACGCAAATAGTATTAGCGTTTTGTAGCTACCGACCATATCTTACCCAAAAATTCTATTGCAATCATCACCTCTCCCTGTCTTCGGCATATTGGACTCGTAACGCCTCTAACTCTTCCTCCTGCAATGCATAAGCCAGCCAGATTAGAACAAAGAGCAGGTTTGCATGCAAATTTAACATGTGGGAAATAGTCAGAGACCTTTTGGAGAGCCGCTTTTGTGTGATGAAATGCTGCCTGAGAAATTTTCTGGAGCTCCCTGTGGTCTAACCATGACTGAAATTGATAACAATGAGCAACATGAGGTTGTATATTGTCTTTGGATGGTGCTAGAGGACTCGTTGAATTTGCGCAAATAAGATTGTCACTTACGACATGACTCGTTATGTCGGACTTTACTCCTAGTAAGTCTCTTATAACATCGTATGTCATGGTTTCTGCTTCAGCAAGCCTTTTATTCAACCGGATTATCTGCAACAGCGCAACATAATCCTTACTTTAACAATTTATATGATGAGCAAAGGCATTTTTATTAAGTTGCAGGGAGTTCAGGCAAAAATCTATGCACATAGAAAGTTTTGACAACCAGGATACGGCGCCTTAGAAAGGAGACATTCAGTAAAAGATGGCACCAATAGGAGACTTGAGTTAGTTGACACTTGAAGACTCAACCACAGTTTCAGCTTTACGTCTGAGTACCTCCTTCTGCCTTGCTGTTGCCAGATCTTCGAGTTCATTTATACGTCGCTTATTTGAGTACAGCTCCTCATCCATTTCAAAACTTATCTGCTGAGCTAATCCAGAGCTCATACATTTGAAAGCACAATTGTCGACAGTTTTTTTGGTAACTGAGAACAATTGTCTTGATACTCCTTTGTCCATGTTGACATCGCCAATCATTTCTTCCAGTGAGATGAGCTGTCATGAGCAGCCAGAAGATAAATCAAAGACTTTGTTATTTGACGGTTTATTGTTCTCAACGAAGGTGCAAAGGGATTTATTGCCGAGCTTACAAACATGATAAAGAAGAAAGAAATTACTTTTTGGTGGTGTGCTGCAGCTTGCTTTTCTGCTGCCGTAATCAATTCTTCAATTTGCGTTTCTAAGCTCTTAATCTGCACATTTTTAGGTTAAACTTTAGCTACAACATCAATTGGACTCTAATGCTATTCTTTCTTGCCTTTGCTCTAAAATTTCACATAAGGGAAGGAAATAGGCTGTCATTTAGGTTCTCAAGCAATTTGCAATGCTACATTTTTCCTATCACACAAATTCACACTTGAAAACATGATTTAATCAAAAGGAAGCCTGGAAGCCTGTCGAGAGTCCTATTCTAAGGGACTAACATGCTATATAACTTGAATTACTAAATGCATACTAATTCCATGAAATTTCCCTCCGTGAATCTTAGATATAGTAAGGATGCCTGAGCTTTACAGTTCTAGATATCTTGTCAAACTTTTGGGATAGTCATATCCCTTTTCCATGAGGCAAAGAAGTACATAAAAATGATTAATTCATATTATGCATTCATTTGAATTGGAATCTCGTTCTAGAACAGTGTGCACAGTACTGTTCTTTGTTTACAAATCTCAAAGGAAGGAATTGTTGTGGTTTTGTTGCTGGCATAAACCAATCATACCTGTGCATCTTTATCTGCAGCATCCTTTCTTAAAGTCATTATCTCTGTTTGGGCCTCCAGAAGTTGATGTTTCTTTGTTCCGCTAGAGCTGGTGGCAAAAATATAAGGAGAAGATAAAATCTGACTGCATCAAAGACTTGCAAAAGGAACAATACCATGAATCATAAGAGGAAATCAAACCTTCGTCTCCTGCTCTGCAATTCGTTGCTATTATTCTGCTCTGCTCCTACATTTGTAACCCAAATTTGATGCCTCAACGCTTGCAGCTCCATCTCCAGGTCTTCTTTGATCAATTGTTGGGTTTCTCCCTCTCTCCTGAAAATCTCCATCTGGGATACGTTTACAAGATTCAAACAAATCAAGCTTTCTTGGAACACAGAATCTTGAGCCATTCTTAGCTTAGCAAAGCTTCATGAATATGTGTAATCTGCTTACTTGGCTCTCCAATGCATGGACTGTGCTCTCAAGTTCTTCTACTGATTGCTCCAAGAGCTTCACCTCCTGTTCTTTTTCTTGAGCATGGAATTTGCTCATCTCTGCTACCTGCACAGCCTCCCGTGGGTTAGCATCACAAAATTTGCTATCTACACAAATAAGACATAGTAAGGATAACTTACTTGTTGAGCCGCTGCAGTCAGCCTCTTGTGCTCTTCTACCATTGATTTTGTTTCTTCCAACTGCTCAGTCAAAGCAAGCAGCTTGACATGCAAGTGGCCTTTCTCGCTGATAACCAAACTCAAGTCTTTATTGACGTTTTCAACAGACTGAACCATTTTCTGTTCTACCAGGGAGTTCATGTCAAGTAATTCCAGTTCAAGCTCCTCAATTGCATGCCTATTGTCTCCAAGCTTTTCTTCTAGTGTGGCGTTTTTCCTTAATGCCTCATCCACTGCTTCCTTCAAGTCAGCATTCTCTCTTTCTAGCAATGCAGCATATGTATGGCCGTCAGACAAGCTTGCCTCCAGAATAGTTAGATCCTTTGTGATGTCTTCCTTTTCTTTTTCAAGGCAAATATTTTTGCCTTCCATGGTTTTAAGCTGTTCACCCCTCATTTCAAGCTCCTCCTGAAGCGACCGAAGGATAACAATTGCTTTGTGCATCTCATCCTTCATGTCCTTGGATTCAGCAGTGCTCTCTTGTAACAAGCTGAGGTCAAAGAATGATCCTTTAAGCAGCTCCTGTTTTCTTTCAAGTTCTTGTTCCAACAGTTTTTTCTCAGTCAATGTGCTGTCCAATCTCTCCCAAATTGCATTGAAATATTTTAGCCAAGTATCGGTATCATCTTCCAACTTGGACAAAGCGAGCTCTAAGTTGTTTGCAAAGCGGATCGATGCATCCTCTCCTCCTGGCTTATTTAGAATGCGTGCAATAATGCCCTCCAGTCTTTGCAACAGAATGGTAGTGTTGCTATCATAAGTCTGAAATAACCTTATTTCAACAGCAGGTTTTTGTAGATCCCTGTCAGACCTGTACTGGATTACTCTGTCTGATTTATGGACTTTAATGTTTGCATCCTGTAACTGGCTATCAAAATCATTCAACTTTGCTTCTCTCTCTTGCAAGGCTTGTTTTGTCTCAGCGTGTGATTTTTTTACCTGGAGTGTGTCATTCCTGCTCTCTCTTAGCATGGCCAAATCTTCCATTCTTCTGTCCACCTTTATTGCCAGTTGCGCTTTCTCGACTTCTAAATGATTGTTTATTGCGAGCTTGTATTTTTCCTTCCAGCTTTCTTCAGAAGATTGGATGAAATTATGGGCATTTGGGGAGGTGATAGGTTGTAGTTCCAGTTCTTCAGTCAGCCCCTGAGAATTGTCTGAAGTGGCAATGCCATCAAAAGAAGTTGGTTTATACATTTTCTTTTGGTTTGCGAATTCACATCTTGCCTTTAAAAGGCCTTCTGTTACCTGGGACCTTTTTCTAATTTCTTTGCTCATCATGTTCATGCCTTTAAGGTCCAAAGTAAAAGATTCAATGGTTGATTGCATATTGCAAATAAAGGTACCCATCTCTCTCTCAGCTAAATCTACTAAGTTTTTAATGTCTAGCAGTATCTGCTGCACCCCCTTCTCAATTGCTTGTACTTCCTCCTCCTCTTGTGCAAGGACATCCTTTATTTTGATAATCTCACCGATGAAATACTGTCTCTCTGTCTGCCATTCGCCAAGCAGATTTAGCTTTTCAATTCTCGCACTCTCATTTGCTCTCATGAGAGCACTCAACATGAATTCTGCCTCTTTCATAATCTCTTGTCCATCTTTGAATCTCCTTAAAGATTCATCGGCCTCGCTTAGTTTTTCAGCAGCATCAAGTCTAGTTTTACTCAGTTCCAAAAGGATCTCCTTTTTTTCGTGTCTCCAAGCAACCTCAGCCTCCTGCAGTCTGTTCTCTAGCACTGTCAACATGCTGGCCATTCCTGACTCCATCGCCTCAAGCTGTTTCTGCTTCTCAGTGACTGACTGGTGGGCATCCTGTAGTTGTACTTTCAGCAACTCCAGGTGTCTGCTACCATCACCACGACAAATACAGTTTTCATTATCATGTGCCATTTTCATTTCGGTTTCCTGAAGGCTCGCCAGAGCATTTTCCATCTCCCTTTTCACATGAGAGAATATTTTGTCTTTCTCATGAACTTCAGAGATGAGCTTGTGAAGCTTGATCCTTGCTTGAATTTGACCCTCCTCATTGTCCTTGGTTAACTGCTTGTACAGCTGCTCCCCCTCTGCCCCTAGATGCAGAGAGAAATTGAGCTGTTGTTTCATACTTCCTAGCTCTTCTGTCATCCTTGCTTCCTCTTTATGCATCTTATTAACAATAGCTACAAGTGCCGCTTCTTCATTGCGTAAAGCAGACAATTCTTTTTCCTTTCCTACAGCAATCGAGTGCAGGGTGTCAATTTTTAGTTGTAGATCTTTTTTCTCACACATCCACTGTTCCTCAGAAGACCTGAGATGATCTATTGTTTTAGAGAGTGCAATGTACTTGTTTTCATCATGTTCCAATATAAAATATGCCTGGGCCAGCTCACTTTGAAGCTGTTTGAGGAGCCTTTCATTTGTCCAAGCCTTAAAGCAAGCTTGGTGTGGGTCTTTCTTAAAACCATCCTTCCACCCCTCCAACTCCTCACTATCAGAAATGAAGTCATGACTCTGCTCTGGACAATCACGTTTTCCTCCTCCTCCTGTTCCTGACTTCGCACAGGCCATTTGAGAGGAAGAGTATCTATAATTTGCTGTCTCCTTTTTACATCCCTTTGCTCTGTCACTGTTTGAGTACGTCAGATCACCTGTTTGAACGTCCAAGATCTGTCCAGCACACATGTCTATGGGCTTACTGTCAATGACTTCTGGCCGTAGCTTTTTCACTGGATTATCTTGCCATACAGATACAGCCATCTCTGACTCAACATTGCTTTTCCTTGTAACCTCTGCAATTGCGGCATCATAAAGATTCTTTACTTGGTATTCCACATCTTTAGCCATGTTGTAAACATGCTGTAGTACAGTCTGAAATGTGCCATTAAGTTCGTCGTCTATATTTGCTTGGGTTGAGCTTGTTTCTGATCCGTCCTCCAATTCCATGGATGAGCCCTTGGGCATATTTTTGATCTCCTGTAAGGCTTCATCAAGTGCCTGGTTTCCTTCATTAAGAAGATTCATTAGCTTTACTTGTGGCCCTGTTACAGGTTTGCAGGTTTCACCAGTGCGATCTTCCTCATGGGTGAGAGGTTGTGGAAACTGTGTATTCTCTGGTAGTGAATCTTTGGAGTTTAGCTGAGCATGATCTTCTTCACTAGAGTCCGATTCTTTCTGGATTCCACCAAGGCTCCCTTGTATCCTCTGTTCTTTCTTAATCAATATGTTTTGCATCTTCCTTTTTAACACCTGAATGCTTTGATACTCACCAGGCAGGGAGGGTTCTATATTATCATGAAATGTACCTGATTGTCTGTCTATGGCTTCTTCCAGCTCCTTACAGAGGTTTTTCTCTTTTTGGTTAGCCTCATCAAGCTGCCTGCTTTGTAGTTGGATTCTGGAATCTGCATCCTTTTGCTTAGAACGCTCTTTCCCTAGTGCCTTCTGAAATGCATACGATTCGACATGTACCTGCATGGGAGCACAGATGCTGCCTGTGTCTTGTATATCACCCTCCTGGATGATGTGAGCTCTGCATACCGATTCCCTTGCCTATGAAAAACCACAAACCGAACTTCATTGAAGGAATCGTAACTTGGAAGGAAAAATTACTCTTCTTTCTTTCTTTCCAATAGAAGATTTCTGGGCATATTAGATGAGCAAACACATTGCTGGCAGCTGAGGTACTCTCTCTCTCTCTCTCTCTCTCTCTCTCTCTCTCTCTCTATTTTCACACTTCTCTCTAGCCTCAAAACAAGCCACCATGTGATTGGAAGGAATTCATAAAATTCAGACTAATCTTTACTTCTTTCTAACATGGCATCTTTGGACATGCTAGATGAATATACAATTTGCTTCTCTCTCTCTCTCTGCCCCCCCCTCCCCCTCTCTCATGTGATATTCTCTAGGGAAAGGTGCACTCCACATGATAAGTGAGAATAATGCAGACAGATGCCTTGTTTCGACCAAGGTAGAGTATGGCCGGAAGCATTTGGAGGCTACCATGGAGAGATCTCTAATTGTATGTGTTCCACGTAGCTGATGGAGACTAGGAACATTCGTATGCACAAACCACTACATGGTTCATTCACATGGCATGTCGATTAACCATATTCCTTCATATGTGTTTTCTCTTGTCACCTCCCTCTTTCGCATGATATAACAAGATCATCAGTTCATCACAGATGTCCTATGGTAGAGATGATCTAGGAGAATGGATATCCTCACCACAGCCCGATTCCACTAAAATGGACAGACATATACAAACCTCATCTCAGGAGCTCCCAATCGAGGTAGGGTGTGACATTGCAGCCACCTGACAGATTTGAGACTCAATCTCGATGGCGTGTGCGAGGTGACTAAAGAGATGCAGAACATACTTTGAGATTTAGCATAGGGCTAAGAGGTGTGTCGTAAGTACAAGACTCTAATACCTAAAATTTTTAGAGGCATAAGAGACATAAAATCCATAGGCAAGAATTAAATATTTACGGAGTCACCAAGTTTGACGCATTGATAACTTTTGCAAAACTATAGTCATGTTAAGTATGATAATGAAATTTTGTATGTCTAGCAACCTGAATTAATGCTTCCATAGGAGAATTTCTGTTCACCTTTGGTATCTTAGTGAATATAACCATCTACATAGAAATTCCTTTAGCCATCCCACACATGAATATGAGGCTTACCTTTAACAGCCTTAGTTAGAACTAAAGTCTGATATTATTAAAGCTGACACATAATACAAACTTGATACATGAAATGGGCTAAAAAAGCTACATTTTTGGGCTAAAAAAGCTACATTTTAGAGCCTAGCAACCAAGACCTCAAGCTAGAAATTAAAAAGACATGCTGTCATTTTCTTCCTCACACTCCTCATCACGTCCATCTTGAGAGTTACCATCGGATGATGAAGAAGTCCCAAAGTCTCCCTCAAAGATAGTATTGCCATCATCATCATATGTCCTCCACTTTTCAAGCGCATTGGTAATCATGCCCATGTCCATGTCCATGAACATGAGCAGCCTAGCCTCCCAAGCCTTGTGCCTCGACCTAATGGAACACTATCAATAGAAATACTGATGTGTAGTAATTCAAGGATGACTACAAGACATACCTATTTAAAGTCTTCAGGTCCTTATGAAGCTAGGCAAAAGGGTGGGAATTTTAGGGTTGGTTGGGAAAATGGGTTTTATGTGTGTTCTTGGTCAGTTTGACTGGGTTACTGAAGGGTTAGTGTAGTGTGTAGGGTTAGTGGAGTCTTTAGGCTTTACACGTGTCTGCTTCCCTCCATGTTGTTGCTATTTGTGGACAACTTCCCTCACCCATGCCTTTCCCCTCCAACGGATGTTTCTGGATCCCTGCAAGCGTCTGAGTTTGCCTCCTCGGTTTCTTCTTATTGATGTGCACCATGGAGAGTAGGTAGCAACAACAATACATCTTGGACATTTTTCAGAGTTCCAAGGCACATGGACTTCCAATGGAATCCTTCTTAGGCTTCTGGATTACTCATTGACAACACCAGAGAGAAATCATTCTCTAGACACACACAGAGTGTATCCTTGCTTTTACTTCACAAGGGCGATGAGGACATAGGCCTTGTCAAGAAGAACAAACATAGGCCTTAAGAGCCCTTGTCCCATCTAAGGCACATCGTTGTCAGGGTACCTCGCGATGCCCATAGATGTGCACCATGGAGAGTAGGAAGTCCAAAGCGACTACCGTATATCTTGGACATATTCCACAGCTCCAAGGTACCGGTACTTCTCGTGGAACCCTTCTCAAGCTTGTGCATTACTTGTTGACAACACATGGGAGAAACCATTTCCGGTGTTTTTCTCATAAGTTAACTGATTTGGTCTCATAGATCCCTTTTGCCTTCCCCAAGAATTAATAAACCTTCTTTTTCTCTTTTGCCAAATCTTGTTGTTCTTTATGTGCATATAGATAAGAAAATTTAGCGGAGCATGATTTGGCTATGATTTTTGTACAATAAGGTTGAGTTTTTGTTTGACTCTTGATCCTTTGTATGGTCCCTTAGTGAGAGCTCAACCACATACGTAGCCTGAACCTCATTAAAATCGTTTGAGTGTCTACACTGGAAGATGAGTATACTCTCGCAATTGAAGCTATAGACCGTTGTGGAGTGGAATCCTACCAAAAGAAAAGGGAAATCATTGGTGATAATTATCGAGCATCTTGAGTGTTCATAGAAAAACCACACACGTGCATGCGCACACGCATGCATGCATACACATAAAATTTAGACCCAAGCATGAAGAGGCTGTACTTTCAGAATTGCAGGAGAAGGTGAACTGAACTGGTTTCAATCATTTCATTGAAATAGTTTCAAGATTTTCATTGAAATACATCTCAAACCAACATAAATAGTAAACACCACTCCTTGCTGCTGATCATAAGTATTGGACAGCAAGTATAACAATTTTGGTGATGCTAAGATACTAACAAATCATGTCTGCATCTCATGAATCAAATCATGAAGCAAATGTTGCTCTAGACATTATTTTATAGATTGTCTCCAAGAGTCTGATTGTTATGATAGAGGGTGCTTTTATAGAATGTAAGAAGGGCCATTAAGGATAGGATGATAACCAAGTTTGGGATCTCGGCTAGCAAACAAACACATCCAACATGGCCATGTCTAAATAAAGACATTTGGTTCATCATGGACAGCTAGGACAAATGAGATTGTCACAAGCTGAAACCATTTCAATTGGGACCCTTAGCTAGATAGGACTTCATCCAAACCACAAAGTTGATATTGAGGATGCTAAGATTCTAAACAAAGCATGTCTATATCTCATGCATCAAATCATAAAGCAAATGTTTCTTTAGCCATGATTTTATAGATCTTCTCCAAGAGTGTGATTTGTTATATCCGCAAAGAATCTAACAAGGGCCTTTAAGGATAAGATTTGTGATATTGGCATAAGTTGAAACCGTCTTAATTGGGACCCTTAGGATAAGATAAGACTTCATTGAGCGCTTGGCTTAAATGCAACAATCCACCACCATGTGGCAGAAAATGAATCGACATGGTGACATGGTAGTGGTAGGTGAAGTTACCCTTTTGAACTAGGAGTACCGAGACCTATTAATACAAACTAGGGGGCTTAGATGGGTTATATATGGAAAATGGACTTTCACAAGAGATATACCATGGATGCAATGGATTAGAGTAAGCTAACCTCATGGAAATCATCCTCATGGGTGAGGGCCTAGACACTAGGAAGCTATTGATTGCTATGTCCCTAAAAAATGTAACAAGAGCCTTCTAGGATGATAACCAAGTTTGGGATCTCAACAACATGGCTGTGTCTAAATAAAGACATTTGGTTCATCATGGATAGCTAGGATACATGAGATTGTCATAAGGCCATAGTTGCACGAAACGGCCGTTTCGCAATACCTGTTTTTAAGAAAAAAAAATCAATAAATATTTGGTGGGTTTGTTTGTTGGGTGGCTTTGCGTAAAGGGGGGGGTTGTTTTGTTGGGGGTGGTTGGCTCTCTTTTTATTAAATTGGTTTTTGCCCTCTTTTGATTAAAACATTTTTCGTCGATTTGTCACCTCATGTCGTCATTTTCGCCGCCTCCTGTGCTGCTGGTCTCCAGCCTCTCCATCTTTGATCCCTAGGCCTTGGCACCCGCAGCCTGCTCTCCTCTCCATCCCTCCATTCAGAAGGTTGCTCTCCACCTTATAGGCTGCAGCTTGCTCTCCATCCTCTCCATCCGGCAGGTTGGTAGTTGCTCTCCATCCTGCAGGTTGGCAGTTGCTCTCCAGCCTCTCCATCTTTGATCCCTGGGCCTTGGCACCCGCAGCCTGCTCTCCTCTCCATCCCTCCATTCAGAAGGTTGCTCTCCACCCTACAGGTTGCAGCTTGCTCTCCATCCTCTCCATCCTGCAAGTTGGCAGGTGCTCTCCATCCTGCAGGTTGGCAGTTGCTCTCCATCCCTCCACTACCTCTCCATCCTCCTCCTCCGACTCCTTCTACCTCTCTATCCTCTTTCACCTCCCCATCCTCCTTCTACCTCTCCATCCTTTCTCACCTCTCCATCCTCCCTCTCAAACTTCGGATTGTGATAACTTCAACTTGTTAGAACTTGGAACTTGGAACTTAGAATTAAGAAGCATAGAAGCATGCATGATGCTTCAAGTATAGATAATTGTATTATGTATGATTTGCACTCTATTGATAATTATATTATGTATAAAAAATAACATTTTATACATATATTGTATCATATTGCCGTTTCTTCCGTTTCCGTTTCAACGGGAGCCGGAAACTCCGTTTCTTCCGTTTCCGTTTCAGCTGGCACCTATGCATAAGGCTGGGACCCTTAGGACTTCATTGGTCACTTGACTTGAATGCAACAACCCACTGCCATGTGGGTTATGAACCTACATGGTGACAGGTGAAGTTGCCATTTCGAACTAGTACCGATACCTATATTTACAAATTAGGGGCCTTAGACGGTTTGTATTTGGGAGATGGACTTTCTCAAGAGATATACTTGACACACAGTAGTGACAGGTGAATTGACATTTTGAACTAGAAGTATTGATACCTATATATACCTACTTGACACATAGTAGTGATAGGTGAAGTTGCCATTTTGAACTAGGAGTACCGATACCTATATATACATACTTGACACATAGTAGTGACAGGTGAAGTTGCCATTTTGAACTAGGAGTACCGATACCTATTTATACAAATTAGGGGCCTTTGATGGTTTGTATTTGGGAGATGGACTTTCCCAAGAGATGTACCTTGGATGCAATGGCTTAGAGCAAGCTAACCTCAGGGGTAGGACTTCATCCTCATGGGTGAGGATGCCTATGATATGGGATGCTTAAGAAGGAGATGGCAGCGTTACAGACAACCATACAAGGAAAGCATGCTGAGTTCACACAGCAAATCACTAAAGGTAACTGGTTGTATGGAACTGTAATGGCACACTTTGGTCCGACCCAGGTGGCTTCTCGGAGACATACACAGGCAGAGACATCATCTTCTACACTGACACACACATGAGAGCCCAGAGAGAGGGCTGCCCACAGTGACAGGGTACACCTAGGAGTCTGCTCATAGGAAAGAAATGAGGAGAGATAGTGGGGTGCGAGGCTCTGGAGGAGTAGCTGTCCTTTTCAAAACACACTTGAGACCACTCATATCTGTGGTACGGAGAGAGGAACATGCACGTCACATGTGGATATGAGTGCAGCCACTAGATGCCCGACCTATCTTCATTGCAGTATGCTATTTTCCCTCACACACGTCATCATATGCCCATGATGTCACTACAAAGGGGCACAGACTCACTTTCACCTATTGTGGTGAACCAGTGGAGATAGTGCAGTCATACACATATTTGGGAGCAGTCTTCAGAGGACCCATCTTCACGATGAAGCATGCAGCCCAGGCACGACTCACACGAGGGCATAGTGCTTTGGCTAGGCTAGAGCGACAGTGTTTCCTGGCGCAATTCCAAGATCCACCAACAAAGGGCTGGGTTTTCGACACACTAGTGCGACCGACTGTCATGTATGCAACAACTTTCGGGGGGTGCGATCTCCCGAGGACAGATTGGAGGAGCTTCGAGCAGCTACAGGTGACGATGGGATCCAGGATGATTGATGTAAGCCCTCAGTTACACATGAGATAGTACAAGCAGAGTTCGCAACGACACCTCTCCAGGTTGCTGCCATCTTTCAGAAAGTGACTTTCATCCATAGGATGTGGGACTTACCCCATTGGAGGCTTCCGAGGTTGGCCCTAGAGTCATCCAGACGACTCGCAAAGAGTGGGCAGACACATGGTATGCACGCATATCTACAAGGCTTGCCAAGCACGGTATCCAGATGGATAGGCTTCCCCCCTTTCAGTACAGCATGGAGGCACCTCGTGAGTTGATCCCGCGAGATGAGATCAACCATATTATACGGTTAGACCTCCTCCAGCTTCACATATTCTGGACTTGGGGGGAGGACTAGGAACTCCCCACCAAGACCTAGTTCTACCGCGACCACTTCATGAGAGTATCAGAGGAGGGATTCATTACCAGACCCCAGTATCTCGAGGATAGAGGAGTATCTCATGCACTGAGGATTGCCATTTGTCAGATGCGGGTTTAATCCCATCAGCTGAGGATTGAGGCAGGGAGAGTAGCGGGTATACCTAGAGAGCAATGGATCTGCACGCTATGTACGCTGGGGGCGGTTGAGATAGAGGAGCATTTTCTTTGTGTTTGCCTAGCCTACTACGAGATTTGAGGACACTACCATTGCCTTTACCTAGAGGGGAATGGCTTTGGTCCTTGTCACGATTGATCCATTTTCATGACCAGGTCTGTATTTGACTCTATCTGATGGAGATGCGGCGGCGACACAAGGAGGCGCTTCTACGACAGATCAGAGAGCAACAGGGGGTGGTCAGACCACTACAGGACATAGAGGATGATCGGACACAACGGCACGTCGCAGACTTCTATACATTTGAGTCAGGCCCCGGACATAGTGGAGTGGAGTGGAGTGGAGTGGAGGTAGAGGAGTTAGCCGATATGAGAGCAGTTTGGATGAGCAGTCGACATAGTACCGCTGAGAGAGGGACACAGAGGCCACATGTGCAACAAAGAGCCCCCAGAGCACACTCTATTGAGATCCGACCTATCACAGCTTTTCTCAGAGAGCAGTGGATCTGCACGCTATGTACGCTGGGGGCGGTTGAGATAGAGGAGCATTTTCTTTGTGTTTGCCCAGCCTACTACGAGATTTGAGGACACTACCATTGCCTCTACCTAGAGGGGAATGGCTTCGGTCCTTTGTCACGATTGATCCATTTCCATGACCAGGTCTGTATTTGACTCTATCTGATGGAGATGCGGCGACACAAGGAGGCACTTCTACGACAGATCAGAGAGCAACAGGGGGTGGTCAGAGCACTACAGGACATAGAGGATGATCGGACACAACGGCATGTCGCAGACTTCTATACATTTGAGTCAGCCCCCGGACATAGTGGAGTGAAGGTAGAGGAGTTAGCCGATATGAGAGCAGTCTGGATGAGCAGTCGACACAGTACCGCCGAGAGAGGGACACAGAGGCCACATGTGCAACAAAGAGCCCCCAGAGCACACTCTATTGAGATCCGACCTATCACAGCTTTTCTCAGAGGAGACCGACAGAGACGAGGGATCACTCTAGACATAGCCCAGAGAGTCCAGAGAGCGAGGAGACCGCGCCCCCAACCGAAGCACGAGACAGCTCGACAGATGCAGATACGAGATATTTTCGCAGCCCACTAGAGAGCCATCACTGTACCAGGCTTCGATTTCGTCTAAACGCCTGGATAGATTGATTGATATGATATGATATGATTATGATTATGATTCTATTACTTTGTCCCATAGGCCCGCGAGGTCTCCCGTGGACGTTAATATATCTTTCTTTCTTTCTTTCTAGACACTAGGGGCTCTATTGTGGCTAAACATATTGAGCCCATTTATAGGGATGAGTCAGCTAGCTCTCTCCTACATGATCTAAGTTGGTTCTGTTGCTTATCCATCTTGCATTCCATATTTGTTTGCTACTTTATTTGTGTACCCATTATGTACAAGAATACATGCTTTAATTTTTGAATGTATCAACAAAATTGCATTGTAAAATGTGTATTAGTCTAGCTAGCAAGCATATGCATGTATTCAAATGGCCAATAAAATAATAGATATAACTAATTTATTTATAGTTCTTAACGCCCATGAGCTATTGTTGATGTCGAAGTTCATTTGAACTGGGTCAGTTGGTACATGTTATGTGGTGTGATAATTTATTTTTACATGTTATGTGGCATGATAATTTATTTTAATGGGAATAAACAAATATTGTATATGACAAATATGAGCTTGCTGATATCACCTATATACTTTAGGGAGTACTTTGGGCTTCTTAGAAACTGATTGTATTCACAAACATTATAAATTCATGCAATGCCAACCTATGTTGTAAGCTTCAGCACATGAATAGTGCTTGAGTCCTATTTGGCTATATCTATAGGTTGTCCTTGTAATTGTGCTTTGTTTTTTATTATTTCTATCACTCTTTTCTTACCGAATATATTATAGGCAAACCAAAAAAAGGAGGTTATGTGTTAACACTGAAGAAATTAATATTTCTAAAAAGAAGTTTGAGCTGCTTAAATTTTCACAGAGAGCAATTATGATTTGGCAAGAAGCTTGTGTACGTAAATAATTGCAATCATCTCGTACTCCAAACAACTTAACATTGTTCTTACTTGCATGTCCAATCGGGTTTGCTCCTCTTGTTGGCCTTGCAAAATACCTTTTTCAAGAAGATCTAAAACCTGTGGAAAAAGATGGAAACTATTTTATGATATGCACGTGCTTGTTAAATATACAATCATCTATGTGACTAGAAAATAACTTCTTTAATGTTGATGTCCACCCACCTGGATTCTCAAACTTGTGAGTTCAGCCATTAGTTGTTCTTGCTCCCCTCCATAGTGAGATTCATATCTACAAAAAACATGTATTACTTTGACATAGTGATGAATATTTATCCATTTCTAAGCTAATCAAGCAACTATTCTATAAGCTACATGACTTTCCCTCCACCATTCATGTAGCTACCATTATGGTTGGAATAGTGAGACCAAGGGTGAAATTAACAACATCATAAGAGCTAAGATCTTGGTTGGTTGAGATTCATATGCCATGCAAAGAGACATTGCATTGTCACAATTAGTGAAGCTCATAGAAAATTACAATGGACTCTTAGTGCTTCCTAGCGACCATGCTAGATGGAATTGAAGGGTTACTCGAGTTGAGAGAGAGAGAGAGAGAGAGAGAGAGAGACCAAAATTATGATGGGGAAAGGAGTCAACCACCCATGGCCATGACTTTGTTCAACAATAACTAGGACAAGATATCGCAACAATCTTCTATTGACGCACACATGCAATTCCTCCCCTCAAAAAGGGAGGATAATGTCACGAAATCATATTTATCCCAAGAAATAAAGAGAAATATTTATTAGCATGACTTCGGTCAAAGAAAGTTGACTTCAGCAACTAGTAGGAGTTTTAATTTTCTTTGCTTAGAGAACTGTGGGGACACCCATAAGGGACTAGGAATAGTCCAAGAATCAGAATGCATGCATTTGTTTAACCTCTAATGGGTTGAAGTGTTGGAGATTGTTTGGTAGCCTAGCCTATAAAGAGAGAGGTTTGTGCCCTCAAGAACACAGAGTGCATTGTACTCAGCTTCATGCTCTTCGTAGATCCAGTTGTACAAAGTTATTTTCGATTCAATAAAGACGGGGGGGCCACCCCTTATTTAGGGACCGCCTTGAAACCCTAAAACGAATTGGTAATCAGCCTTGAAACCCTAAGACGAATTGGTAAACAACCGTGAAAACCTAAAACAAGTCACTTTTGCTAAAAAAAACGCAGCCCGGATCCTCAATTCGCCTGCCAATCGTAGCAATAGAACACACTTCACAGCAGAGAGAGAGAGATTGTTCACACTCATGACTGTTGCAGAGAGAGAGAGAGAGAGAGAGAGAGAGAGAGAGAGAGAGAGAGATTGTTCACACTCATGACTGTTGCAGTCAGAATTTACGATAGTGACTATCTTCTATGTTGGCCTTTGTAAATCACTGATGAAGCACTTGATAGCTGAAGGCTTCCCTCAATGAGGAGGACTCAATAGCACATCTGGCTTCTCAATGGAGAGGTTGGATCTGACTAGAGGATAGGGTTTGCTGCTCATGTCTGAGTTTGGCTATGGCTGATGGCTGAGAACGCCTCTCACCTAAATAGTGGATGGTCTTGGGTTTGCTGTTCATGGCTGAATTCAGCAATGGCTAATGGCTGAGAACTCCTCTCAGATAAGCATTGGATATCAAGAGGCTATGGTGGCTGAAGGGGCTGCCAGGGAAGGGCTGATGGCTGCTGAGGCTGCTAGCTGATGTGCTGTACCAGGTGATGCTGGAAGAATGAAGCTTTAACCTCCTTTATAGTTCAGAAGGCTCCTGTAACAGCCATCTACACAAGCTGGTCTGTAACTTCCATTCACAGACTGGTATGTAGTTGCCATTTCCAGAAGCTGAATCGAGTTTACAGACGGGATCTGAGCCAAGTTGAAAGGCTGCTGTAACTCTGCCAGTTTTTTCCTACCTGCATGGTCTTGCTATGGCTGACCTGGCATGTTTTCTATTGCATACTGCTGTGGATGATGACCTCATGCGGCTGATCTGCTGCCATGTCTCCTGTGTCTGGATCTAGCTCTGGCTGAGGGTTTGACAGCCTTGTGGTTAGGTAGATGGCCATGTTAGAAATGACCCAACAGAGGGTACACACAGCGGAAGACTTATAGTAATGCCCAGGAGCTCACACAGTGTGGTGTGGGGTGTGGAATCACAAACTTCTTTACTTAATGTGCGTCACATAGATGTGCAGACTCATCAATAGACAATGAACCAGCCAGATAGAGAAACCACCAAAATATATTTCCGTCCAAAACTATGGACACAATACAAAAGATATAGATCCAGAGTCCCACCAATGGTGTGGTCCTCTGATCTAACCACAAGGTCCTTCTCCTATCTGCCGGCTATCTCTAGACTTGTTCTTCTCCACCTTACTGCTTGTGAATCAGCCTAGGTGGGCAGCCCCTGCTAAGCTTTGTCTGCAGCACACAGGTCCCTGTTCCACTGCTCCAACCTGCTTGTGAATGGCTGCTCTAGAAGGTGTGACGATCTCAGCACACAGGTCCCTGTTCCACTGCTCCAACCTGCTTGTGAATGGCTGCTCTGGAAGGTGTGACGATCTCAGCACCTTGCTGCCCTAGAAGACAGCCAAGGTCCAGCCTCTCCCTAGAGCTAAGTCTGCAGCACCTATTGCACTCTCTCACCTCCTGTAGATAGGCCCAGAGAGTAGGCTTCCTGCTGCTCCTTTCTGCCCTGGAACTGCTGGCTATGCTGGATGTGAAATGAGGCCACAAGCCTCTCCTTTTATAGACCCCAAGGGCCCCTTGAACTAACCGACCAGCCAGCCCTAAATGAGCCAACTGGCTGGTCTGTTTGGGCTGACCAGTCTGCCCCAAAACAGCCCTTTGGTCTCTTCTCTTGGGTCCCTACTGCTGTCCTCTGCTCCGCCTTATGCTCCTGCAGATCAGCCAGGTACCCGCCTCTCTTCTTTTGGGGCACATCCTGCCCTAGGTCTCCCTCCCCCACGCTCTCCTCATTTGGGGGCTTACAGATGGGGAGGTGACCTTTCCAACACCCCCTCTCATTGACACATCTTGGCCCAATGCCAACACGTCGATGAAGATGCTCCAATAACTCCCTGGTCGTAGTCCTCTGGAACTTTTCGGTGTCAAAATATTTTCTTGGCTTTTCATCCAGTGGCTCCTGCTCCACCAGGTCTGGTTCCGATTCCGCACACAATCCTGGTACATAGGTCCATCTTTGGTAGCACCTCCTGGCACCACCCCCTTCCGTCACATTCCTGCCTTCGAACTCGAGCAATCCAGCCGTCACGATCTTCCAGTTGTCCCCCTCATAATGAGTGAACAACCTGGAGTCTTCCAGGCACCATGCTCTGAGGGTCTGTTTCAACCCGTCCTTCCTTTGGCAAGGTCTGCAACAAAAGTACATCTCCAGATAACCTGGACCGCGAACTTTAAATGCACCTGATTGAACCTGAGTCACCCTCCTCCTCACAAGGGCACGATCCTCCAGTGGTGGAAGTCGATTCCCAAGAGCTTCTGAATCAGGGTCGTCCTTCAGCAAGGTCCCTGCCTTCAGGCTCCCACACCTGTGAACCTCCTACTTGGGCTCTGATACCATGTTAGAAATGACCCAACTGAGGGTACACACAGCGGAAGACTTATAGTAATGCCTAGGAGCTCACACAGTGTGGTGTGGGGTGTGGAATCACAAACTTCTTTACTTAATGTGCGTCACATAGATGTGCAGACTCATCAATAGACAATGAGCCAGCCAGATAGAGAAACCACCAAAATATATTTCCGTCCAAAACTATGGACACAATACAAAAGATATGGATCCAGAGTCCCACCAATGGTGTGGTCCTCTGATCTAATCACAAGGTCCTCCTCCTATCTACCGGCTATCTCTAGACTCGAGTTCGCGTGCTCCACCTCGAGCTTCTATAGACTTTCCGTCCAGTGTGTTCTTCTCCACCTTACTGCCTGTGAATCAGCCTAGGTGGGCAGCCCCTACCAAGCTTTGCTTGGAGCACACAAGTCCCTGTTCCACTGCTCCAACCTGCTTGTGAATGGCTGCTCCAGAAGGTATGATGATCTCAGCACCTTGCTGCCCTAGAAGACAGCCAAGGTCCAGCCTCTCCCTAGAGCTAAGTCTGCAGCACCTATTGCACTCTCTGACCTCTTGTAGATAGGCCCAGAGAGTAGGCTTCCTGCTGCTCCTTTTTGCCCTGGAACTGCTGGCTATGCTGGATGTGAAATGAGGCCACAAGCCTCTCCTTTTATAGACCCCAAGGGCCCCTTGAACTAACCGACCAGCCAGCCCTAAATGGGCCAATTGGCTGGTCTGTTTGGGCCGACCAGTCTGCCCCAAAACAGCCCTTTAAGGGCTCACAAAACTAGGGCCCTTTGGCCCACACTTCTAGGGCTTTTGGCCCTCCAATCAAGGCAGGGGCCCAGCCTATATAAGGCATGCCACTGCCCACTGGCAGCCCCATTTGCTGCTCTACCAGGCCCCATGCAGCCCCGTACACCTGCGCTCCTGATCTGCCCTGTCAGCGCCTGTTTACCCTGTTTACCTGATCTGCCACGTGTGCGCCTCAGCTCTGTACTAATACCGTACTGTTGCTGACATCATCCGTGGTCTCTTCTCTTGGGTCCCTACTGCTGTCCTCTGCTCCGCCTTATGCTCCTGCAGATCAGCCAGGTACCCGCCTCTCTTCTTTTGGGGCACATCCTGCCCTAGGTCTCCCTCCCCCACGCTCTCCTCATTTGGGGGCTTACATATGGGGAGGTGACCTTTCCAACAGGCCACAGGCCATTAGATGTCCATGACATCGTCTATGTGCTCCAAGAGGGTGGATAGAGCTACAATAGATGAGGTGGGCATGTGTGTATCTTGTTTGGCTTGGGATAGTATCAAGCAAAGGATAGGTGTGAATGGTCTGCCCGGGCATGGTCATGTGTGCTTATGCTTGTGACATGAGTTTGGAGGTGTGAACGGGAAAGAAATGCCAGCCCCACTTGGATGAATTTCTGAGGTTTGTGCCCTTTTCACCTGCAGTTCTGACCTTGTCTTGGCATCCTTTGAGTGTGCTTCCAATTTGGCCTCACTTTAGCTTCCATTTGCTTGGAGCATTCCATGATCTTATTTTGGGCATTTTGTACCTCTTCTAGGCTCTTTTGCAAAGCTGCATTTTCCTTGAGCACGGCTTCTAGTACACCATGGCATCCGATGCTGGAGGCTTGTTCATCTTGCTTTTGTTTCAATGCATGATTTTGTCTTCCTTGATCACTGTGAAGCCTTGCTTCATAGAGGTGGCAAAGGGGAGGGATGACCTTCAGCATCTTTTGACCTGGAAGGCATGTTGTGCTTGTTGTCTCAAGCATTCGTAATTGGTTTATTTTGTGACAGTTGAGAAGAAGTGTGTTTTAGATCTAAGCATAAGGAGGAGGAAAGGAATAAGAAGCCTATGTGTTGCTGTTTGTCTTCAGAAACACATTTTTCCTTCCCCTGCAAAAATGGGATATTTTACAGTCCTACTTGTGCAAGTAGTAATTGAATCAGCATTCTTCATTTTAAAGATCAGAAGGGTCTGTCATACCTTCTCAGCTTATTAGTAAGACACTTATTCTCCAAGGCTAAGCGTTTTAGCTCAGGGTTCTGATCCATCCGCTTCTGTAGGAGGTACAGTTCATTCTGGAGAGCCTGGTTATCTTCCTGGAGACATTGTTCTGCTGAAATTATGTTATCTGCAACATGTTTGAGCCTCTGTATTTTTTCTTCCTTGAGCTGTAACATTGCCTTTCCGTACTGGATCTCTTGTTCATAATTTTGAATCTGAAGTCATTATCATTTTTGAGCCACATCAATAAAGGGGAGATGTGTGGTAAACAATTTGGAAGGAAAGAAACCACTTTCAGTATACCAGTGAGTGAAGCTGCTGATTCTCTGCAGCAAGTTGATTTGCTACTTGTACTGCTGCCTGCTCTCTTCTTAGGGATCCTATGAGGACTTCTTCCATTGTTTTTGCCTGCACAATAGTACTAAGTAGCATAGTCAAGGAGAAGTCCCTCCATGACAGCAAAATCAGTGTCAACTAACAGTAGGATAAGCCCCACCTTCTTCAAATGATGGCCTTTTGAGGATTTGTCCAAGTCAGTGGAGCGTATGAGCTGTTGTATGTCTGAACTGATGCTTTTCTCCACAGATATTCCCAGCAAGTTATCTGTGTTTTCTCTTCTACTTGATGTGCCATTTGTAATGGTTAATGGTGGTGGAATTCTTGATGACTCTGATTGTTTACGAAGCTTGTCAAGCTCCTCCTGTGAACATGGGATCCATTAATTAAGCTTTGTATAGTGCTATTCAATCTTATTTCTATAGAAACAAATGCAGATTGTTGAAAGCATTGAGAAAGACAAGCAAAGGGTTGGGTTTAACCTTTAAGTCCTGAATTTGTGTTCGCAATGCTGTTATATCACCTGAAGCATCCTCGTTAATAATGGCCTATTTGTAGCCCATCCATGCATGAAGTCAACCAGTTTTGGAAAGTAGTCAAAATAGACAAACAGGGTAAAGATTGGGGTTTCGCAATGCAAAAGCAGAATGAAAAGTATACGCAAGACAGATAACTTACATTGTTTTGGATAAACTTTGCACGTTGCGCAAATTTCAGAGTACTCAATGTTTCATTTGCACAGCTGCAAAACAAATGGAGTTAAGGAATTCCTCTCCTTTGTCTAAATAAGTCCTTTCTAGCAAGAATGCATAAGTTCAAGCAAATTTCTTTTTTTTTGTTGCAATCATGTATCTTGGTTCTCTCTTTTAAGTCTAAAAATATTATATTGTTGTTTTTAAAATTAAAAAAAACCTCTATTTCGGAACTTTAAATCAGCAGCCATTACTTCACTCCAGTTGTCAGCGACTGATGCAAGTGGGGCTCTCTATGTCCACAAATGTAGCTAAATTGGAAAATGAAAGAACGGGACATAATTTGATCATTTTGAAGGGGTGGTTGTTTTGGCAAACTCAACTCATGAGATTGGTAAGCACTCCAAGCCTTAATCGATATGGTTCCATGGCATCATAGAGTAGCACTATTTTTCAGATGTCTTAGACCTTACAATATAATGCTGAAGTCAATTCAGAGTCAGCTTCTCAGCCTTCCCATTTAGAGTTATGTTCTTAGTTGCCCAATATTAAGAAATAATGGTCAAATCGACCAAGCTCCCCAAAAAGAACATTTTGTTCTAGGTGAAATCTTGGAGTACTTGTGAAGATGACCTGACAGGTTATGCTAGAAAAAACATAGATCGATTATTTTCTGTCTTCAAGACATGTAGTAGTTTTGAACCCATTTTACTCTCCCATTTTTGGGTTTAGATACCTTGATATTCACTTAATACCATCTAGTACAAATACAGAGTTCATCTTGTTTGTTCTTTTCTAAAAAGAGACAAATGCTATGCTTATCACTACATCTCAATAGCTCATGTCTACTTGCCATTTTTAAAATAACACAGGTTACATTGCCTAGCTTTTGGTTCTAGTTTTTGAAATGCTTAATTTTTAAACAGCTTATTGATTACTAATTAAGTAAAACCATAGAAAGACAAAATGGATGGAACTTGGAGCAAGAAATTTCATACAGGAGAGGTATGCTGCAACTTACCAAGTAGAAGGGCTCACGGTTGCAATTATAGTAGTTTTGGAGTTGCCACCCAAAGAATCCTATAGAAAAACACCCCCTAAGTATTTTCCATACATTGAAGTTTGTACAACATCAAACTTTTCGTTATCAAGTGAAACTTTGCGTCTTTTACCTGAAGAAGAAAAGTAAGCTTTGAATCACGATATGGTACATGACGTTGCTTTCCATGAGCCACATCTACCAAGATCATGATCACCAACCTGCAAACTTTCTACTTGTTAAAGGTGCTATAAGACCACAATTCTTTGCTTTGTGTAGAAGTAAAGGAAAGTTTACCCTAATGTGGAGAGAGACTTGTTGATATTTGCAGCCTCCCTTAGTCTCTTGCCTTCTGCTCCAGAGGATTTTTGCCTAGCATGTATTATAGTCTTAGTTTTGTTGTACGTAGTTATTTTCCATCTACGAGTATGTTTCAATTTTCAAGCATGTAGACACTAATTATGCATGGGAATCTAGAATGTACATCTCTCTCTCTCTCTCTCTTACTAATTATGCATGGGAAACTAGAATGTACATCTCTCTCTCTCTCTCTCTCTCACACACACACACACACACACTTTCTTTTTCTTTTTTTTGGGTGAAAATATTGCTGCTTTTATATTACAAGATGAGCATCCCAAAGCAAGATATGCTTAAAATACATCAAGCAAAGATGTCAATATATGACAAATATACATCCTGATCTAAAGACCCTATTTGCAAACAATCATAAAACGACTGTTGCAAAGAGTGCCTGAAGAAAGAGTAAGCTGAGAAATTTGGGTCACCAAAAACTCACACACACACACACACACACATACACACTTTTGGTTGAAATATTTTATGCTTTATATTACACAGTGGCTTCCCCCGAATGGGGAGCTCAAAAGTACATCAGCTGAAGATCTCATTATATGACAAGTATGCATTATAGTCTATGTAACTGGTCTGCAGACAATCAAAAAAAGATTGCTGCTGCAGAGAGCATCTGAAAAAAGGAAAAATGGAAAAGTAGGATCACCAAAGACTCTATGATTTCTATCTTTCCATAGACTGCAGAGTGCCTAGTAACGAATCCAAGTGAAGAACAACTCAATCTCAAAAAGAGTGAAATGCTTCCTTAAGGTAGCAATAGGAAATCTAGCTCTCAACGTTATCGAAGAAGACCCAAGAAATCATAGGGGTGTGGACAATGCCAAAGGAGATGAGGCACAGATTCCCGTGGAGCCAAACATCTGTGACAAACAGTTGGAGCAATATGTCTTCGTGCCAAACACACACACACACACTTTTTTTTTTTGTGGTAAAAGAAATTTTGCATTAAGAAAGCATTTGCAGAGAGCATCTGAAAAAAGGAAAAGTGGAAAAGTAGGATCTCCAAAGACTCTATGATTTTTATCTTTCCATAGAGTCCAGAGTGCCCAGTAACGAACCCAAGTGAAGAACAACTCGATCCCAAAAAGCTAGAAATGCTTCCCTAAGGTAGCAATAGGAAATCTAGCTCTCAGTGTTGCCAAAGAAGACACAAGAAATCATAGGTGTGTGGACAATGCCAAAGGAGATGAGGCGGAGATTCCCATGGAGCCAAACATCTGTGACAAACAGCTGGAGCAATATGTCTTCATGCCACACACACACACACACACACATTTTTTTTGGGTGGTAAAAGAAATTTTGCATTAAGAAAGCATTTACATTCATTGTTGTCCTAGAGTGGGAGGGCTACTACTCAACTTAAAACAGTAATTAAAAACTTCCCATTTGGCCTGAGGAAGGTCTCCAGAGGAATGAGCATCTTGTAGAGACCGAAGCAAGAAATCTCGAAAGTATGGGAAGATATTCATTGGAGAGGGCTCATACAATCAAATGGTACGAGCACGATACAATGACGAAAGAGCCTGATATCAACACCAAGAGAAGAAATTATCATACTCCGGGATTGAAGTATATATTCCAAACAACCAAAATTGCTTCCCAAAGAAAGGTGGATGGAAAATGAGGTCAAAGCCCATCATCAATCGGAAAAAGAGATCTCATGCAAAAGGATAGGTCCAAAATAGATGCAAGACCGTTCCTTTTGCATGAGAGCAAGTGGGGCAAGTCGAGGAAGAGATGCGCTTGAAGGCCAAGAAAGATCCCACTGGTAAAGCTCAAACCAAACAGCGCCACAGGAAGACTCTTTGCTTGAGAGGGAGTTTGTTGCTCTAGATGCGCCGAAGAGAAGCTTTTCACCAAGAAGAGACTTATTTAGATGCCAAAAATGATTGCCATAAGCTTGAATCCAAGACCGTATAAGCAAGAAGTGATATGCCTTTTCAGCAGAAAGATCTGCAAATGAAAAGGAGTAACCTAGAGTCTCATGATCAAACCACCAATCCAGCAAGGAGAGAGTAGAATATAGATGACAGGCTGAAGAGGCTGTAACAAGGTGTTAATAATACACTAGATAGGTTTGTGATGCAGCCCTAAGCAATACTGTCTCTAGGCTTATGGAAAGGAAAGTGTATAACCCTGATGATCCACAACATCTACCACTGTAGAAACTTCCAATCGGTGTAGAAAATACCACCTTACGGGGTTGCAAGTGAGCCAAAGGAACAGGAAAGACCTGACTCCAGCGAAGACTCTGCAATTGAAGTGTGTTACTAGGATCTGGAGGTCTACTAGACTAGTGGAGATAATTGAGAAGTTGCTGCCAATCCTGAATCCGTGGAGAAGAGAACGGACAACCCGAAATACGACCAAAAAAGTGACCAAATATCACATAAAAATAGCTGGAACCCAATGGCCAAAAGCATCCGTACGCAGAGAGGTACGTAAACAAGACAACATGCAAACACACACACACACACACATCAGATAAGTTTATGGGGATGGGGATAATAGAAATAGTTTTAAACTAGGTCACGGTATTCATTGAAACAATGGATATAGGCATACCAAACTAGTGTGCCTCTAACATGGCTGCAAGTGAGCCAAAGGAACAGGAAAGATCTAGTGAAGACTTTGCAATCGAAGTGTGTTACCAAGATCTGGAGGTCTACTAGACCAGTGGAGAAAATCAAGAAGTTGCTGCTAATCCCGAATCTGTGGAGAAGAGAACGGACAGCCCCAAATACGAGAAAAAATGTGACCAAATATCACACCCAATGGCCAAAAGCATTCGTTTGCAGAGAGGTAAGTAAACAAGACAACATGCAAAGTAACACACACACACACACATATCAAATAAGGTTATGGGAACAACAGAAATAGTTTTTAACTAGCTCACGTCATTTGTTGAAACAATGGATACAGGCATACCAACTAGCATGCCTCCAACATGTCTGCTAGGTCGCGTCCTTTGTTGAAACAATGGATATAGACATCTCGAACTAGTGTGCCTCTAGATGCATATCTGTGTGTACAAATGATCAAAAGGTATGGCAATGATAGCAGAGTAGTTGATGCGGATTTCTTTGGGCACATGTGCTGTAGTGAGAATCGAGGAGATTTTGGCAACTTCTATGATGGACCAGGTGGTATGTGTGTTGGGTCATCTTGGTTGGACCACACTATTCTTGGTTGGACCACACTATTTGCTTATATAAGTCCATGAGCCTATCCCACATTGTAACAATCCTCATCTTCATCTTGATAGAACGATACAGTGAGTCATATATGGTCATGGCATTGTATGATATCCCCCTCATCATCTGCTGCATTTTTTGCAAGTGGATTAGCGTCTTGTGTCTTCAAAATTATCTCCACTTGCTCAAAACCTCTACTTTTGACTTTAGAAATCCACTGAAGGTTGGTATGTATATAGACTAGTTTCTTCATCTTTGAGGGCTTCAATTTGTTTCTTTTCTTTGTGTGAATCAACAAAAGGTACTGCAATTTTCTTTACATAAGGATGTTGTACTCCCTTGGGAAAGCATAATTCTAGAGCACAAGCTCCAAATGCCTCCCACCATGTTGCCGTGTTGCTTCCATTTGCATTCTACTTCTCTCTTGCAAGAGGTTAAAGAGATCTATTTAGGTCAAGTTGATCAATCAAATTCCATTGCAAGTCTTGCCCACTATACCTCTCAATAGTTGTCATCCAACCCCTCAGAATCTAACTCTTGCCCCTTTCCCCTCTAGATGGGATGCAAAACAAAGCCGGTTTCATGCAATGGTGAATGCATCATCCCACCTAGAGACACACATCTTCGGATTAGCCAGGGTTCTTAGGTTTTAGAGGAACACCACACAATCTTATCACTCCTTGATGGATGGAATTTTGACCCAACATCACCCTAAGGTAACGATGTTGGTTGTTCCAATAAATCAAAGATTGGACCTTCACATTCCTGAAACAAAAGGATTGACAAAAGAGGCGAGCTCTAAAAGAGGATGGTGAAGATGGACCCATGGTGAACCAATGCTCAGCTTACGTGGCTCTCACCTATGAGCAAAGTCCACGTGTGTTGGTGGACATACTTGGAGTGTCCTTGAAGAATGCATTCGTGAATGGTTCATGCCTATGGTGCAATTAGGTTTGAGTCTCCAATTTAGTGCACTTTCAAGTTAGAACGGCAGGGGATGTCCGCTTCTATCCCCTCTTGTTGGGCCACCCACTTTGTTGGTCGGCATCCTTGAGATCATCGAAGTTGTCCAAGGGTGGTCCAATGATGAAGTCAAGGTGTCTTTTGAGTCTATGTCCTTGGCAATCAACATGCTAACTAGGCTATCATACCATCGTTTAAGAAAAGCTTTCTTTTAATTTAAGCAATCACTTTGCAGCTCAGTACTAAATATGTGTTCAAGGGCATCTATCCATCTACCTTTCTGAACCAGCAAGATCAACCAGGTTCAACCTTCCAAATCGAAAGCTTGTCAATGAATCCCTAACCCACTGCATGTCAAACACAAAACAAATCTTTCATTAACATTAATGACATTTGTTGAAATGATATTTTTTTGAGAGCGTCGTAAGGCATTTAAATACCATGGCTTAGAAGGTTTGGTTTTGTGGCATCTAAGCATTGCCATGATGTGAAGGTGCCAAACACTAAGAAAATCATACCTTGCTCTCAATTACACATGTGAATACACTATGTGAGCGGCTGCTCTCTTGATTCATCTTTGTTTGTGCCACTCTTCTGTTTGCAGCGCCCTGCAGCATGCAATGTAATATTACAGGAATCTGTCGTAAATCTACACACACGCATAGGCACACACCCATGCTCTCTCTCTCTCTCTCACACACACACACACAGAGGTTGGTCACACAAGATTGGCAATGCTGAGAATTTTCTCAGCATGGCAGCAGCACATGGGAGAAAACAATGGCAACGTCTGAAATAGGGGATAGCAGCTCTCCATTGGTTCTGATATTGTATACTGCTGAGAAAATGACAGCTTTTCAAAACAATCTTTCTCAGAAAGGAACAGGAAAGCTGGATGCTGAATGTCTGTCTTGTACTCATTGTGAAAGCAGAGAAATTGAGGATCCTGTTACTACTTTGCTGCTGCTTCTGAGTCTTGATTTGCACAGGCTGTTGCCTGTGTGTGTGATCCCACGTTTGTTGTTAAGACTATCACAGAAACCCTGAAGCTAGGACATAGAAATTCACCGAAGTGCGGAAAGCAATACAAACGTAAGATCAACCTGCACAAAGTCATAATTGAGAACGGAAGTTTGCAGAGATTTTAGGTTTACCTGACGCAGCAACTCCATAGCATCTCTTACGTTTTTTACTTCAATCTCCTTCAGATTTTCAACAAAAACTCCCTTTCTTGGATCCTCATGAATCTGTAAAATTAATATTCAAAAGCAAAAGACTTCTTAGATTTTATTTTGGGGAGGCTTGGCGGACAATGTGTGAGGCCAAACAAAACGAATAATCAGCAGAAACTCTATTCATAAATGGAATTCAAAGCAGGAATTTGAAATAGTCAAAATTGCAAACACACTTCTGAAAAAATGCTGAGACACTTCACACGAGTGTTCTGCATGCTCTGCAGCAACTTGCCACACTCGCATAGTGGAGAAGAGAGAGAGAGAGAGAGAGAGAGAGAGCAAACTTGCAAATTGGTTGAAGAAGGCTCCAAGAGATCTGTTATCTGTTCATTATATATCTCAAGAAAGGAACACTTGCAAGTGAACTTGAGATGCTCCTGTATACGGGCTGCTTCTTCCTGTTGAAGAAAGTCGAATAAAGGAGCTTAATAGACTCTTTTTCTGAAAGGATAATGCCCTCAATCTGTCGAGCCATTGATAATGTGCTACAGACCGTCTGAATTTTGGTAAATAGGTACTCAAATATTCGTGGGATCATCCCTCGTCTTGGGTTTGGCTCACGATCCACTTCTTCAAAATCGCCAAGCATTGTAAAAGTTTTTCCACTACCTGTCTGCATTGAAACAAACCAGAGCGGTTTTGTGATGCCTCCACTTCAAACTTTTCTTTCGTCCTTTCCAACCACAGCATTTAATGCAAAATATTTCCATTTGATAGAACTCAATAGGTTTTAAAGGAATTAATTGTACCCCTACTCAGAATTAAAACATCTGGAATCATTGATCTTGGGGCACTATAGCAAAATGCACAGTGGGCAACTTACTTGACCATATGCAAACATGCAGCTATTATACCCTGCTATGCAATTATCCACCATAGGTAAGCCTGCGACTTGAAATAAATTCTCCTGGAAATGAGACGATGAAGGGATAATCAAGAGCTCGCTATAGATCAAAAGATCATTAATGGAATTGTAAGCCCTTGTTGAAACTCGATTTTCGATAGCATTGGTGAACCCACAATTTTAAGTAATCGTGCATCGCAGTACCGACGTGCTTAAGGAAAACGAACCTGTGATACATGTTCAGAAGCCACGTGGTCAAAGGCAAATCTTGATTCAGGTTGTCCTGTCCAAGTCAAAGTATGAGGCCTGTCTTGTCTCAGGCAGGTGCTTATCCCGTTACCATCAGTCTCAGCACTGCTAAGGGGTCGAATGCGGATCAACACCTAGAAAATATTTGATTGATCAGCGACCATATTCACCGTACTCGAAAACATTTAGGAGATCATAATTCAGGTAATGCCTGTCCGTGATGAATTCAGTACCTGCACGTTGTGATCGTTCCAGAAATTCTTATCCTCTTCCAGCTCAAATTGCTCAAGCTGCGAGCAGTGGGAAAAGGCTTGCGTATCGTATGCCGCGGAACGTTGTGTTCCTGTATGCTGCGAATATGATGGCGCGGGAGCGGAGAAATCATTGCCACTCACAACAAGCTGACCGGCTTTGGAAGTCGAAAGCATACATCGTGCTGAAGTTCCATTTTCGATTTTCTGACTACTTCCACTCGCTTCTGATTCGCTGGTGGGTGGTGGTCTTCCGCTGCCTTTTCTTGTGCGAGGGGGAGTGGCATGAAGCAAACTTCGATTTCCACACGTTAAGTTTCTGTCGGGAGTGCGTGCAGCCAAATTCTCTCCTCTCCGATGACTTGCTTGATCTGGGAAGAGAGTTCGTGCTTTCGCGCGCGGAGTGGAAGGTTCGGATTTTCCACCTGTCTTGAGAAGGTGGTGCTCGACACTGCCCGTAACGATTGGATTTTGAGATGTCTCTGATAGGGGTGGGCGCTGAGGACCTGCCGCTGAAGCTTCCAATGCATTTGTGACAGAATTTTCGCTGCTGATTTCGGGAGCAGCTTTTCCAGGAGGATATCTGCTGGGGATCGGAGGGAGAGACATTCTCCTATTTACAGTCGGTCTTATATACCTCTGTTGAAGCAGAACGAGCGGTGGAACTGCTCGTGCAAATTTCAAAGTTTGCATGCCATTGTTGCAGAATCAACGTGTGCGGAAGGTCTTCAAGTGGCGGAACAAAGAGCACTGATCTGCTTCCATTCATGTGCTTTGGGCTGATTGGAATCAGCAGTAAGCATTCAAATTTTTGAAAACTGCCTGCTCGCCGTCTTCAAAAGTGTGCTGAAGCGATTGAAAGGAAGGGAGAAGGAGCACTGATATCCGTCCATAAGGGTTCCTTGACGTGCGATTCTCAGCAAGTATTCAATTCAAGCTCAATGCTGGCTCTCTACAGGCGCCTATCAATCTGAGGGACCCTTGACTACTTTGAATCTCCTCAGTATCAATCCTGTTGCTGTCTCAAAAGGGAGGTTGCATGAAAGGGTAAAACAGTGGGGGTAGGAAGAAGTGGAAAGAGGAGGTGGAATGCGGTGCAGAAGGGGTTAATGGGTTGTTCTCGGAAGGAGAGCAATGGACAGACAGACAGACAGAGCTGGGGACCCAAGGCAGCCAAAAAGAAGGAATGGAGAGGAAATCAAGTTTGTGGGGAAATGATGAGAAACAGAGAAAGAACATGGGAATCAGGAAACAAAAAGAAAGCGAGCGCTGGGAATCAGGATTCAGCAGCAGCCAGCTGCCAGAACTTAGAAGGGAAGTGGATGCTCTCTTCTAAGTACTTTACTATTTAGTCTTCTCTTTTCTGTTGATGGGCATTCAGTACGTACTCTACTACTACTCTTTTCTTTCTTTTCTGTTGATGGGCATTGAGTACTTTTACTCCTCAGGCATGCAGGCATACGAGCTGGGTTGAAAAGGAGCGAGGCCCATGTGGGAGTTGCATTGCGCACAGTTCACTCTTTCAAAGTTTCAAACGCTCCAACGGTTAGTCCCCCCGCCCCCCCCTCCTTCCCTCAACGGATACTAATTAATTCATCATCCTTTCTTCTACTTTGTATTAGGTGCTTCGTGATCTAGGTATTATCTCCTTTACGTTTGCAATTCTTCTTCAACAGCATGCAGGATGGATGATGCACATTGCAAACCTATTTTACACTCAATTGTTGGATGCTATTGAGCAAATCTGCATTTACAGGCCTCAGCAAAGGTCAAAGAACCTAATTCACAGACTTAGCATCTTCTTCAAAGAAGGGGTGGTGTCTCTTGCCAATTAATGCATCTTATCTAAAATTATTTTGTGAACCAACAAGTGCACGTGATAGGCCTCTCATAGGGCAAAAGGCACAAGAAGCCATATGGAACATGCATCTCTTAGTAGGCCCAATCTTAAAGGATGTAGGAACTTTCCACACATGATAGGCGTGTTTAAAAGGCTACTTAGCATCTTCCAACTCAAAAAAACTTAAATGCCATCACTTTATAGGGTGCACATAAGAAGCTAGGAATGGGCACATCGACTATAGTTAATGGTGTCGATTTCAAGATGGTATCTGGTATAGGACTGCTAATGTTGGAATCAACATTCCATGTGCATGTGGTATTGCAGAACCACACCATTTGGGATATTGGGCGACCATATTAATGTTTCCTTGTAGCAAGGAAACATGGTGCTGGTACTGCAAGGCCATTTTTGTAGATAACCGCATTGCACGCACTTATGTCAATTGTCCACCTTAGACACTTAACCCAACTCCCTTGATTGGTTCTTCGAATTGCCCAAAATGCATGTACCACCTTTAGCTCCACCACCTTTTCCCATCCTGGTGTTTATTCCAGTTTGTTCCTCACGTATCAATATCTTTTGAGGACATCCTCTACTTTGCCTAGGTTGGTTGACATAATCATATTCAGGCCTATGGCTGCTATCCTCCAAACATCCGCTTACATTTACTGGTCTCCCTATCACCTTCCAAGTGTGTTCTCTCGTTGTATATTGGTGTTCCAGCTATCACATCCCTAAAAACATGTACCACCTCCGAAGGCCTATGTGTCTTGCCCTCCCTCACTCTCTACTACTATAAGGTGGCACTAGAAGGCCCATGGCCTATATGTCATCCCTTGTCATAGGCATGTTGCTTTGCACTTTGAATGATAGCATTGCACAAATCGATGATAGCAACATCATACAGGGAGATCTTGATTTTGAAACCTTCTCCGACTAGCCACCTATGAACTACAATAGAAGAACTCATACATGCATTTCCATTTGAGCTACAAGATGCTATCTAGTCCACCACTGCCAGGTAAACTAGTTTCCACTTTAATGAGTAGAGTATTTATATGATTCAATCATCAAATAATATCATAGTCCATAGAAGGCCATAGTGTAAGCTTTGCCAACAATGTCTTACAAGCTGATTGAAACATCAATAACAAAATCATTAATCCTCATCACCTTGCAAGCATCACCATTTTCAACACCAAGGGATTGCTCCAATTGTTGCAGGATGTTGTACAACTCAGCATTGCCATAATGAGCCTACCCAGGTCATTTTGCATTCAACACCATCTCTTCTATAAGTCTCCATGTCATATCCATTTGAACTTTCCTAGTTCTAGCATTGTGATTTGATTGTACAACTTTGTGCACTAGCAAAGTTACTTTCATCACGTTCTTCCTTGATGTTCCTAGTTATACTTTGTGTGCATGCTTACCAATATGTATCACCAACCGAGTCAATGTCGCATAATGGGGAATCACACAGTGGGTTGTACTATCACACATCCTAGCACACAAGGCTAGTGTCTTGCAGAAATGACACCTCAAGAACCCTCCGTCCTTGTTAGTAGCCACCATGCCAAGGGCACACTTCCTTCCTAGCAGACCTTTAAAGAGTGCATCATTCTTCATTCTAGTATTCAGTACTCTAGGGCATGATGTTCGAATGCACCTACACATGAACTCGTGCAAACCATGCCCTCAAATGCAATATTGCAAGTTATAGGTTTGCTCCACAAATGCCCATCATATTCAAGCTGCATTCCCTCCATTGGCCATTCCCTACTTGAGGGGGGTAGCTCAAAAATGCAATCCCCATCGTACTCTCACGGGAGCTCCTCCAACGTGACAACGTATCCAAATTTTCTCACCAAGGTGCCTACACTTGTTGATGCACATCGTGAACGTATGTAAGCCACAACACTCCTTTGGAGATATTGGATTTCTGCTTTCTAAGGAGGGTCATCCTCGTTTGTTTCCACTATCTCTACTCTAGATTCCATTGGAGGAGTTTTCATCAACAAAGGCATCCTCTTGGATGACCCAGCCTTGTCTACACTTGCTTTTTGTGGCAGCTTACGGAAGATCCACGCCCAAATCATGTGGGGGCCCTTTACTCCCAGGTGATTGCCAAATATTTATTGGCATGTGGGAAGAGGACCTTGATATTGTGGATTTCTGATCCACTGTGGATTGCATGCTATCATCCCCATTCACCTGAACATTTTCAAGGCTTCTCAGGTCGCTGTTTCTGTCATCCGCTACATAGATGGTGTTTGGAGCACATTTACCCTTGGTTGGTGACGATGGCCTCATTGCGAATGCTCCGTACTTAAATCCACAAGCTCCCTTCATGTTAGTGTGCTCCACCATTGGGATCAAGGTTTGAGGATCAACAATCACTACATTTAGACTCTCAAACTGGAACCTTGCAGGAAGTTTAGCTACCAAGAAAGTCTTGTTCACAACACACTTTCCTTCCTTCAATGAAATTTCTATATCTAGAAATAGGCATTGTGTACCAAATGCAATGGTTACAATGGTCATTGTTGGTAATTTCGAATGTTTGTAGCTCGAGGCAATGAAGATAGCTGAGCACAAAATTAAAGGGAACTTGAAATGTAAGGGTTGGGAGGGATCTGTGGGAGGGAGCACAAAATGGGAGGAAAAAGGGAGAAACACAAGATGTAAGGGTTGGCTAGTGAAATGGGAGGGAGGGAGGAAATACAGAATGGGAGAGTTAGGAGAGAACTCTGAATGGGAGGGTTTGGGAGGGAACTCGAAATGGCAGGGAAACAAGAGGGCACATAGAATGTTAGGGAGGGAAATAACCCAAAACTCAAAGTAGGAGAGAGTTATAAAGCCCCAAAAGTTTAGAGATTAGGGTTAGTACTTGGGATTCAGGGTTAGTCCCAAAAGTTTGAGGTCGTAAGAGTTTCTATGTAAGTGCTTATTCAAAGCGCTTATATATATAATTACAATTATAGTTATACTTTAATTATGCTTATGATCATAGTTATACTTTAGTTATAGTTATGGTTTTAGTTACACTTTAGTTATACATACGATTATAGTTATAGTTATACTTAAAGTTTATAGTTTATAGTTATAGTTTATATATCTATAAACTATAACACGCATGCGCGCACACACACACACACACAAGTTTATTTATTATATAGTTATAGTTATACTTTAATTATAGTTGTAGTCATAGTTTTTAGTTTATAAAACATATAGAGGGATATGTATAGTTCTAGGGCTAACTTCATCTAGTTATAGGGCTAAGTACGTCTAGTTATAGGGCTAAGTACATCTAGTTATAGGGCTAACTACATGTAGTTATAGGTTTAGGTATGTCTAGTGAAGTAGGTTAGGGCTAAGTCAAGTAGGAATCCCTAATTTGGGGTTTTCTTTCTCCTTCTTGCCTTCTAGTTCTTGCCACCTTGCCTTAGCGTCTCAGCCTCCTGCCTTCCTACCTTTTCCTCTTTGCCTTTGCCTTACTACCTTCTAGCTCCTTCTTGCATTGCCTCTCCATCTCTTGCCTTCCTGCCTTTGCTTCTCAGCCCACACACCACCATTAGACCCCGCACGTGACCCCCGAAGGCAACCCACGCTTCATCGTGGTTCGCAAGTGATCCTCGAACGTGACTCCAGCATCACGGTTTGCAAGCGACCATCGAACACGACCCCAGGGGATAAGTGCCCTCAATTGCAACCCTTTTGTTCTAGCCCCACAAGCCAGTAGACGGCTTCTGTTGGGTGAAAGCCTGCGATGACTCGCTCGTAAGACAATGTTGTGGACAAGTCGTAAGGCTCAAGGGGATAATTTTTTCTATGTCCCTTGAGCCAATCGAAGGATTTTGCTCGACGAAGCCTCCGATTGGCTCAAGGGAGGCTATTGGCAATGCCCATTGTGTAAGTCACGAGCCAATTGGCCTTCCAGGGGTGGCCTAGCCAAGCAGGTAGATGAGGTGACCTTATTTTCCTACACCACACGGATTGGAAGGAGGCTTCAGATGGACTCGTCGAGGTGGACCCCTCGAGGGAGAGGCATTGGGTGACCCAGAGAGTGCCTCGGGATGTTCGCTCTAGGTTTTGGAGGCAATTATGGTCGAGTTTGTGATCGAGGAAGATATCCTACTTCTTTTGGTTGGCCGCCCATGGAGGCTTGTCCATTGGACCATGTTTGGAGCAGATGCGAGTGGAGGGGCAATGCCATTGTTGCTCCGATGGTCTCCTGGAGACTATCCTGCACTACTTATGGAGTTGTTGTAGTGCAGCGAGGATTTGGATGGGAGCCCTTAGGATCATGACATGTATGCAGTCTTTAGAGAGACTACACCTTGGGGATGGTGGCCTGGTTGACAGAGGGTGGACACGTTTCAGATTGATGAGATCTCCCCAGCCTACCGGATATAGGGTTAGAGCATCTAGAGGATAGCACTCCATGAGACAGTCCCTCCTGACAGCCTAGCTCCTCCTCCTAGGGAGGACAGCGTTTGGGAGGTGGTAGCCAGCATCACGGTGTGGAACATTTGGGTGACTTGTTGCAGTCTCGTGATGGGTGAGCACCCGGTTCCACCCTTGGCTACCCTAGTCGCTATCTGGCAGGACATCATATACACTCTACGATCCACCCAGGAGCGTGGAACTCCAGCTCCAGGGCGACTGTCAAGAGGCGTGCTCGTTTTTGCAAGGCTTGGCCTGCAGGAGTTTTCTACATCTTCACCCATGACGGATTCACTGGTTGTATAGTCCCCCACTTGGCTGTTAGCCCCAGTATCAAAGATCCCTAAGGTAGTGAGCTGGGTTTCTCTGGAATAAGGTTGGTTCTTTCTTTTAGCCTTTTTTGGTTTTTTCCATACTCAGCACCTTCGGGCTGCTGTCTTGTATGAAATCTTTCAAGCATTAATAGAAGGTTCCTTTCTTTGAAAAAAAAAAAGTCACAGGCCAATCCGCGGCTTTCGCTCGTTGAAAGCCACGATTGGCCCATGAATTACACAATGCTCACTGTGGTCTGCTAATGGCCCATGTTGTGGATAGGCCGTAAGGCTCAAGGGCACAATTTTTTTTAAATGTCCCTTGAGCTAAACAGCAGATTTGGCCCGACAAAAGCTGTCGATTAGCTCAATGGACATAAAAACTTTGCTCAAGCCTTCAATCAGAGGCTTTCGCCCGACGAAAGCCTCCGGGGAAAAGAGTCCAATTGGCTCAAGCAACATAAAAAAGTTTAAGCCCTTCAGCCACAAAACCTCTAGTTGCAGTGACCATTGTGTAAGCCATGGCCAATCCGTGGCTTTTGCCTAGTGCAAGCCACAGGTTGGCTCGGGGCTTACACAATGGTCACTTCCAATAGAGCAAAGTGCCCCAGAAGTTTTTGGTCCCTGACCAACAAAGTCTCTGCAAAAGCCCTAGATTGGCCCATGGACAAAAAAAATACAAACAAATTTATGGACTTTTGTGCATGAAACTTTGTTGCTCAGGGGCGGTTTGTGCATGAAATTTTTTAGGCCATGGGCCAATCTAGAGATTTTGCCGGCCCATGACCAACAAATTTTCACACTTTGATGATGGGCTTTTGCGTATGAAATTTTATAGGGCCCATGACCTATAAAAATTTCCGCACTTATATAAGATATAATATATATAAGAAATATACAAGAATATGTATAAGAACACATATCCTATATATTATTTTACGCACACACACACACACACATATTAAGATAAGAATATTTTTATTTCTTAGGTTTATCCCATATTGTTTTAAAAAAATTGGTATGTGTAATGCATATTTAAAAAGGCATCATTCACTACGCTCTGGCCTTACTCTTGATTTTCTATGTTGTAGATGACATCGAGGAGTGCCTAGGGTTCTTGCTATCCTTTGCAATCTCGATGCAGATCTAAGGACACACAATGCAAGACACTTTAGTTGACCCTCCAGAGGTCACTTCAAATGAAGTGTTGCATCACAAATTTCATTTGGACCCTTTACATGAGGAGGATGTCCTAGATCCCTCCATGGTCACCAACTTTGATGTGTAGGAATCTGTTTAGGGTAAGGGAAAGGAACCAGTGAGAGCAGAGAGTATTACAATGCACATGTCATTCTTTTACAAAGTACGCGCGAATGTCGAAACTTCTTTGATTTATTTCCTCTAAAAATTAGAGGTTGATTAGAACCTTGATTCCACTCAAAAAATGGTCGTCCCTATAAGACTTTGCATATTTCTAAGGGAAAATATGTTTTCTTTTGATCCATTTTTGCCACCTTTTTGCATCATTGAAAGTCGCTCGAAAAAATGGTCGTCTAAGATAATTCCTAGGCCATTGTACAACATTTCAAGACTCTTCTTGCAATGTATGAGGTCGCAAATGTAGTAAGACATGCCACGTTAAATAAACAAAGGTAAAAAATAATTTGAGCTTCTACAACTCTCCCATATCCCTCAAAGAGCTAGAGGAAGCAATGAATGTCATGTTAGATGGGGAAATCCTAGGAGAAAATGGATATTGAATCCTTAAACAATAGGATTCAACAAGAGAGAGTCATTCATTCAAGAATTCTTCTCCTGTAGACATTATCTACTATTGGTCAATTTGAGACTTGCCACCATAGAAGAAGACTTGCAAGTGAGGTTCATAAATCTCTCTCTCTCTCTCTCTCTCTCTCTCTCTCTCCCCCATCTTATATTTTCAAGGTTGGGCTTTAAATTCCTATAGTTTAGATTGTAGATGCTTAGTCATTGCCATGCAAGTGTATAACTTATCAAGTAAGCTTAATGGGCATGTTCTAGACCCTTACATGGTGCCATGTCGGGTCAAATCCCACTGACCAAGCTTAAATGGCATGCTCTCTACCCTCCTTTAAAAGAGAAATGTCTTTTGCAAAAGAAGTACCTCTCTAAAAATCTCCATGATTCTACAATGTTTCTAAAGTGCATAAGACATTGAGAGATTTTGGCATTTGAAAGCCCAAGAACCCGACATGGCACTATGTAGGGGTTTGAAACTACATGGGTTGAGGCATGCCAACAAAGCTAGGTATTTCATGAAGGGCTCTACCTTCCTGCAACCATTTGAAGGCCATACCTATAGATCCATACATGGCACCATGTAGGCGTCTACCTTCTTGTAGTTTAGGTTTCAACGCACTCGTGAAACATGTTCAAACCAAAGGATATGTCATATTCAAATGTGGAAAATTCTTATGCCTAGCATGAGATTATTCTTTCTGTTACTATATTTGTCTATTACCATTTGGTCTATTGTGCACATGTGCACATAGAATTTGATTAATCCTTCGTTTTCTAAGAGCTGATTATCCTATGTACTTGTGCTATAGTACGACTATCAAGAAATCTCTTACCTAATTTCTATTTCTTTTTTTATTAAATTTCTTAGAATAGAAATCCATTCTCCGATAACTTTCTATGCTTGCAAGCCATGGTGAATATGATTAGCAACTTAGTGAACTCAATAGTTCCCATTGTAGTTGGGATCTTTAAGATTGCTAATACTTGTGATCCCAATAAGCTAATTGGCATGACTACTTTGCATATTGTGCAATCTTGGACTTTTTATGTATTCAATAAGGTCTTCCCTTGAAGATATTGGTTTTGTACTACGCTTTGCAGTTTGATTAGACTACATGAGTTTTCAATTTAGCTCCATATCATATTTGTCAAATATGTTTTCTTTTGGGCTTGTAGAAGTCAGTGTACCAGTTGTTGGTCATCATATAGGAATCATAATCTTCCTCTTTTCTCTTAAGTTATTTCTTGATAGGTTGATTTTTCCTGTTGTTCTTTTGAGCAAAACTTATTGCTCTTGGCTTCAACTTGTTCTTAAGGCTATTTGGGGCTTTGCATTTTTCAGGCAATAGCATGACCTACCATGCTTAGGAAATTTTAGTTGGGACATCATATGGAGAGAAGCTAATGCAAGGTTTGAGGAGAGCTTGCAAAACAATGAAAATTGGAAGGATCTTTGTGGAAAGTTGTTCATATGTTGCGATGGTAATCATTGGCTTGTGGGATGGACTCAGGCAATAGAGGAGAATGATTTTGATAGATGCAACCAAGTCTTGGTGTTTAAATGTTTATTGCACCAAGAAGACATGGCAAAGTTTATCTTATTGGAGATTTGAATCACATTAATGAGTATGTCACTTACTTTACCTTATCACCTAGTTTATCTTATATTTGTTTTTTGTTTAGCCTATCATAAATTTTCTTTTAATGTGCATTGTAGGTTGAATGATGTGGATGTGGTCAAAACCACTTTGAAGGATGTCCTCTTTTTGTGAGGACGTTTTGACATAACATATTTCTATAGAAGCTTTCAAAGAGTGATGTGAAAAGTGGACAAAGGAGAAAAGAAGTTCAAATCCAAATAAGGAGGAAGCTTGGTATTCAATTTCAAGCTATTTCTCGAAAAAAATATTGTCTTAGGTATCATATAAAAAATTCATTGGCATGCTCTTCTTTCATTGAGATTGATATTGAATACTGCTAATATTCCCATGTGAAATTGCCTTTTGAGTGTGGCAATCAAATTTTTCCCAGGTGGAGAATTGAGAACATTGTGGAATGCGAGTTTATGGCATGGACATCAACAAGCATATTACATCATATTGGAATTGATGCACTAGACAATGAGCATATAAAAGTGCAAGAGGATGATGATGAAAGGGATAGTGAAGATGAGCCATTAGAAAACATTGACGCCTTGAATATCTTGATGACGACTAGTGCGATGCCTCCCCTTCTCAAATGCATGCTTCCTTTAATATGATTCTTTCTTAGAGTTCCAATGTTTGTACAACATAGCATTGACTATAAGCTTCTTTGTTTTGGCAACATTTTGCCATGTTATGCACAACATATTACTAGCATGTATGCCATGCAAGAGGACCACATGCCTCAAAGGAAAGTGACACAATTGCCTCATAGTTGTGTCTTGTTGATGACATTGTAGATGAAGGAATATGAATGTATATTGCTACTTTTGTTTTTTGCATTCTAAAACTTAAAAGCCACTTAAATGACAACATATCATGTGAATTTAAACTGATTACTTTTATGATCACAAGTTCTTACTTTAGTGGATATATTAGATTATCCAATGCATATATTTCACTAATCTAGCCATGCTCTTGATTGGATGTTATACTTGGAGAGCGAGTTTCCAAAAATCCACTCCTTGTAACAATATTTTGACTATGCTAGCCTAATCAAAGAGTGTACTTTAGGCCTGTTTGTACTTCATGCATGTTTGCATCATTGGAAAATTATGGATTGCAATTTGATGTTGAAAATAAAATGCTCTAGGTTTATTGTAAACTTTCTAAATATTTCATTGCTCTTTGTTCTTAAAATTTCATAAATTTCACCTGGTTTGTTCTTTTTGATAGCATGTATTTCTAGTTTCATTACATGGTTGTGTATAAAACAAAATGCAATAATTTTTAGTTAAGATGCGATTATTTGTAATGCAATCATCCAAAGTTTAGATTTGGGTATTTGTTCTTTTTAATAGCATGTATTTCTAGTTTCACTACATGGCTGTGTATAAAAGGGAATCCAATCATCCATAGTTAAGATATTATTATTTGTAATGCAATCACGTAAGATATTTATTCTACTTTATGCCTATTTATTGTATGACACCATTGCAGACTTGTAATTATCAATATATGTGATTCTAGAAATGATATAATAGCTTTGAGAAATCTGACGAATCTAATGCTAAATTTGTTACTAATTGAATTTTGCTGCTAACATAAATTGCTTTGGGTATACTCTATATATCAAGGTCCTTTATTACTAAATAGTCTTTCTTTTTAAATGCAGTTTCCTTTGGTTTGTGCATTTTTTTTTGTAGCATGGATTTTCAATTTCAGTCCATGATTGGTTATCAAAGGGGAATGCAACCAATCATAGTTTACATATGAAGAACCAAATAAATATTGTAGACATGTCAAATTTGGAGATTTACATAAATATCAAGAAGATATCCTGAATTTGAAGATAGTTGTGGATGGAAATTGATTTTTTCTAAAATGAAGCATGTACTAGTTGAACTAAATTATGATTTGCAATGTGTTTAATAGCCTTTTAATTTATAGAATGGCATGATTAATGATATTGCATTTTTGGTATTCCCCCAAATTGAAAGCAATTCTAGTGTGTTGGTTACTACTCTAAGTTTGGCTACTTGTTCCATCAGAGGGTACCTTAAATACAATAAAAAAGACTTTTGCCAATATTTTTATTTTAGGATTTCCCTTAAGCATCTTTGTTCAACATTGATTGTAATCCTTTACAATTTATTTCTTTATAGAAGAAGAAAGGACCTTCAATCTTAAAATGTGCTTGCTCTTTGTTAGATAATTGCTAATACTTGGGCTATTCTTATCCTTTGAGCCAACACATTAGGATCTTATTGCCAACCACATCTTATTAAGGAAAAAAAAGTCACAAACTCATATAAAAAGAGCTTGTCATAATGTGACACTTGCTTTTGGGGCTTGTTTTGGAGATAACATCTCTTGCTCATAGTGTAGTTGTGGTGAGCACTCCTAGTCTGAGCTACCATATTACTTATGTATTCATACAATAATGCATTCTAAGAATTATAATTATGGTACATTTTTGCAACGATTAAGCACGTGTAATATCTCCCATTTTTATAATATATTGATATGATACTTTTTGTTTTCAATGAATCTTGGAGATTAAAAAAACAATCTTGGAAAGTGAAGCTCTTCATTGCGTTTGCCTTGAGAATTGTTGTCCCTGTTTCTCCCATGTGTAGGTTCTGAGGGTGTTGGTCACCTACAATCATGTCGTTGCTCATTGTAGCATAGGTGTTCACAAGTGTAGCATAGATCCTCACGTCATATTCTGGTGAGAGGTATAGGCTACAGCGTGGAAAGGACGTGACATTTATGTATCGCTTCCTACAAAGAGGCAAAATTACATTCCTAGATCCCTTATCGAAGGAGAAGGATGGGGATAGACACTAAAGGAAGAGGTACTCCAAATCTAGCTTCTTCCCAACGTACATTCTATGTGACATCGTCCTCCTTGCATGGATTTGATGTTGACTTCATGGACAAGGACGTCTGGCAAGGTGATCTTGCTCGTGGTGACCCTATGCACTTCTCTCTACTAAAGGATACGATCTCCTTGCCGACTACAGATTATGAACCTTCAAGAGCTGATGCTGCGTTCCCTCACTCTCCAACCATTGGCAGTGGAAACTCCAAGCCAGCACCAAGGCCCTCATACGTGCATGTTGTCCAAGAGTTCAGAGGAGGGTTTTTCACCCCCCCTTTCACGTGTCTGCTGCTAGCTCTACTAGCAAGGAGAACATGAAGGCACAAGAGAGAACCGTAGCTCCGTTAAACAATGAAACACACTCAATGGAGACAACGAGGGATGACCAGGAGAACCGAGAGGAGACATTGAAAGAAGGATAGGCAGTGTTGGTGCAGACACCTCGAGGGGGGGTTGCTTTCGAGCCAAAAGAAAGAGGATGTACAGGTGCCCACCAAGAGCCCCTCTCCCCATTTCACAGATGGGTACATCTCAGACAGAGAGGCATGAGACATAAGTCCCTCTCCCAATTCTCAATCCAATGATTGCGCAAATAGAGGTCCCAAGACAACAGCGCAAGTGGAGGGATCAGGACATCAAACTATAGAGGAGAGGCTGAAGTTCTTGCAGCAAAAATAGGGGCAGATAAGGGTACAATTAAGGAGGCAGATGAACAGAGGAAGCTCGATATTCAACAAGAGAAGGAGAGAGTTACATTTCCACTGGCCCACCAACAATGCTTTTGAGGCACTCATTGACGAGGAAACAGAGAAGTGGATACAGGATGCCCAAATGGAAGAAGCTAAAATCAAACCTGGCTGGTCCAGAGGGTTTGACGAGAATATTAATCAAGTAGATGCCAGCATGAGTGAATCAGATTTGGGAGAATCAGAGGAAGAACTCCCTCTGGCACAAAAAGAGGATAAGACTACTGAAGCTCTTGGCAAACCTTAAGCCACTACTTTGAACAAGAGAAGGATCTCTCAAGTCAAAGGCCAGAGTGCCCCACCCAAAAGCCCAACCCCAAGGCTAATAAGGGGAAGAGTAAGAATGGTAAATAAACCATTCACTTTTCTCACACTCAATGTATGTGGGTTAACTGACCCTTGGAGGTGTTAGGAATTAGCCAAGTGGCTGAGGGATAGCTCTTTGTCCCCAACTTTTCTTGATGTACAAGAGGTTAAAGTAATTAATGACACTCTAGAAAATAGACTAGAAAATGTTCACAATAGAAGAATATGGTACTTTACAAATCATGCGAAAGGTGGAGAAGGCACAGCAATTGGGATTCTTTCACACTACAAGGATTGTGTCATCAAGTGCATGCACAACTTAAATCATTGATGGCTTGCTCTAGAATGCAAAATGAAAAGGTTTTCTTTCAAAGCTATGTTAGTATATGCCCCAATAGGATTCGTGGAAAGAAGAGCTACATGGGATTCAATGTTGAATTTGGGAAGTGACTGTGTCATTATGGGGGATTTCAATCTGGTAGAGAATTCCAAAGACAGATGGATGCAGAAGGGATTAGTAATTAGGGGTCCTAAACAACAAATCTGGGAAGATCTCAAGGAAAACTTACAAGTTGTGGACATTGGGACTCCCAGCATTTACACATGGAGCAACAGGCAGGTAGGAAATCCGAGGAGAGAAGCCAGACTGGACAGTGTATATTGCCCAATCTCTGATTGACTAGGCTCTAGAAGTCAAGCAGTCAACCTTTTCCACTCTCACCTTATTAGATCACAAGCCTGTGTTAGCATGTATTGATTTGGGGAGTGGGAAGAAAAGAAATTCATGGTTTAAAGCTGACCCTTCCTTGTTCAAGTTGCAAATAGTCCAAAAATAGATTAAAGAAAAAAGAAAATTTTCTTTTTCAATAGTAGATTCATTTTCACAGGGTTGGCAGGATGCTGTAGAAAGTGTTAAGACAATTATAAAGGAAGCCAAAAAAAATACAGCTGCTATTAGAGTAAGGAGAATGGAAAAACTTAAGAAGGAGATTGAATTACTAGAACAAAGAGCAAGGATGAATGATCTCAATGCTCAGCATCAACTACTGGTTAAAAGAAAAGAAATCACGATATGATCAAGATACAAAATGCCAAGATTTACTTCAGGGATTAGTGGGCAGGCAAGATAGACAGACCAACCAAGGAGAATTTCATGAGGATTAGAAAAAAGAGACACTAAGAGGAAATTCCTTTGTTGCAAAAGGAAGATGGCGAAGTGACTAAAAAAGAAGCAGAAAACGTGGACATTATTGTCAGTCACTTCAAAAATCTTTTGAGTATAGTGGACATAGCAGCAAATAACAAGGTCCTAGAGGCTAGAGACACGTGTCAATCAGTCAAACAAATCAAAGTGTTTAACTTAGATAGAAACCATCTAGAAAATGATCTCTCCCTACTACAGGAACTTAAAGAGGCTGCCTTTTCAATGGCTGATGGCAAAACACCTGGAGAAGATGGACTACCTGTAGAATTCTACAAGTTTTTTGGGACACTCTTGGACCTTCCTTACTAGCTATTTGGAGAGAGAGTGCTTATTGGGGCTTTCTTCCAGATCACTTAAATGGAGGGGTAATTAAGCTTATACCAAAAGAAGGGGACATGTCAATCCTAAAAAATTTTTGAGACCCTTTTTCTATGCTAAATTGCTCATACAAGATTTATGCCAAAGCCATTGCTCTGAGATTGAGATGTAAAATGGACAAGTGGATTCTGGGGGAGCAGAAAGGTTTCATAAAGAACAAACATCTTCTGGAGGCAATCATCAACGGGTGCATCAATTTTACGAGCAAAAACCTATGAGTACATTTATCCGAGCGTGTTTTTCAAGAGATTTAAATATTGTATTTCTTTAGGAAACATGGTTTTTACACTTTTATTTTCACTAGAACTAGATCCCTTTATCATAAAAACATATAAAATTGTCACTCATTCAATTTTACATAACATAAATTTTCTTCTTCATAGACATCCTTTGTACCCCTGTTATTACCTTTGAAAAGTGTTAAAAAATAATTCCTTCAAGAAACATCCCTCATAATCACTCTCAATGTAATAATATTATACATATATAATTACTTATTAAACACATTTATATCAATATGACAAGAGATTTCTAGTATTTTAATAACATAGATAACAAGATATTTATGGATATGTTTCTAAAGAAGTTTAAAGTACTATAAATAAGTATTAACTTGGGCTTATATATCACTCTCATAAAATATATGTAATATTTAATATTATATATGCAAGATTTTTCAAAATATAACTTAATAGATATGCTCAAATGGTATTTTTCGATCAATTTGAGTGGCTGAATGACTATATTTGGACATTGGATGTGAAAGTTATGCCACTTTTAAAAGTGTTGTCCATGGTAGTTTTGCCAGCGAAACTACCTTGGAAGACCTACTTCAAAGGGGTTTCATTGGCAAAACTACCTTGATGGCTTACTTCAATGAGGTTTCTTTGGATAAACCCTTTCATAGGCTCGGTTGAGAGAGGGTTTTCAATGTCACCCCCAATTAAGTAAAAGTTGTAAGAAGGATCATAAAGGAAATTTCATAGAGAAGTCTACTCTACATGTGGGTTTTTTCCAAAGCCATCCCATTATGTTACTCACCATTCCCAAATATTCATGTAAAGATTTGCGTATAAAATAGGCATTGCTATATACTTTGCATATTTCAAAGTGAAACTATGTTTTGTTCTAATCTATTTTTGCCATATTTTTACATAGCTGGAAGCTTTTTTTTTCCTTGGCTCGGAAGATTTTGCTTGGAAAATGCTCGTCTCCATCATCAACTTATGGGAAGGCTGCACACATGCTAAAGAAAGCAAGCAAGAGATATGTTTAATTAAAATAGACTTTGATAAGGCATATGACATACTTAATTGGGATTTTGTGCTACAGTCCCTTAACACTTTGGGATTAGGAGCTAAGTTCACCTCTTATGTAGCTCTACTACTCTCTAATGCCTCTGCAAAGGTGTGTGTTAATGGAGAAATGTCCTAGAGCTTCATGCTGAAAAGGTTCATAAGACAAGGATGCCCATTGGCTCCTATCTTATTTGCTATAGCTCCAGATGCTTTGGGATGGCTGATAAAAGATCACGTGGCAATAGGTGAAATCAATGGTATAGAGCTTCCTTTAGGAAAGCAGCTAGTAAACTAGCAATTTGCATATGATACTACTCTGACCATCAGAAACACAGATGAAGATATACAAAGAGCTATGGATTGTATGGATATTTTTTGTACTGCATTTGGATCCAAAATAAATCACTCAAAAATGGGTTATGCCCTATCAAGAGACCCCCAAAATCTTCTGGAACAGATGGGTTGCAAGAGAATTCCTCATGGGCAGATTTTCAGACTGTTGGGTATCCCTATGGGTTTCAATGTTAAGGTGAAAGACAGGTGGGATTGGTTTCTAGAAAGGTTAAAAAAAATAGACAGACCCACGGGATTGCAGGCAAACTTAGCAAGGAGAAGGGTAGTACTAAATCACTGTATTTACCCAATAGCTATCTTTTATCTCTCATGTTGGTGTCCTTCTAGAATAGGATTAGAAAAGTTTATAAGAATCTGCAGATCCTTCTTGTGGGGGGGGCCAAGGTCAAGTGGGCTTTCTATACCAGACCTAGGAAGGAGGCTTGGGTGTTATAAATATACAACTAGCAGCTTATAAATTAGCTGCCACTTGGATAATAAAAGCCATCACTGCTCCTGAAAGTGATTGGGCTAACCTCCTCCTCAGAAACTTCAAGTATGTTAGGCCTTACAGAGCTCCTAGATATAAGGACTATCCCCTTATTTCAGCCATAGGGAATGTAGAACCTTGCACAACCAAAGGGAGTCAGCTTTGAAAAACCCTTTGGTGGACCTTTGAACAGATAAAAAGCCACATATCCTATCTAGAAAAGGGAGCTTTATGGCATAAGATTCAATCTAGGTTTCTACCTTTTTCACTAAGCAATAGTTAAGTGATGATGACTTCCTGAGGGCATGGCACTTGGTAAAGAAAGGGTTAACCTGTTGGGGAGATGTATGGGACAAGACCAACTTCAGGTGGAAGACATGGCTGGAGGAAGAGAATTCAGACTCAACAATGCAGATCAAGAGTTGATTATGAGCAAAATACAACTGTGGGAGGGAGACATCATTTGGAAAGGGGGCAGAATCCTCAACTCCCTAAAGAGTTTGGCTGGGTAGGTAGCTCAACCCTCTTACCTATTCCCACTCCCTTGAAGGTATAGAAGAAATTGTGACTAAACTTATTACTAGATGGAACAATTTTGATAACGAAAGGAAATGGGGTAACATATTTGAACTAATCTAGGACAGAAGAATCCATGAGAAGATGTCCACATTGTTATGGTTAATTCTTCACAAGGCTGTCTGGACTAACTGCAGAAGCCTCAGAATTAGTAAGGGAGATGGTACATGAAAACACTGTGTGGGTATCAAGGAGGACATCTTCCATTTGTTTATAGCTTGCCCTAGAGCAAGAAAAGTCTGGAAATTTGTGTAGTTAAGAATAGGGGAACCAATAAACTAGAGGTCTATTCTTTTGGGAGATGCACTCAAACTTCCTTATGCTACATGGGTACACATCAGGGCACATGCATTATGGTTCGTTCGGATTTCCAGAAATGCTTTTCAATTCAATGAAGAGGTCATGCATGCTGATCATATCTTTTTTAATTGGTATGAAAGCTATTCTCCTACTAACTGATCACTATTTGCTGTGGTCCACGCCAAGTTCTTGTTGGACCAAGAAATTCATAATTATGATGATTAGGTATCACAATTGCAGGTAGAGCTTGAAGAACACATCCAAGATGCAGGGAGATGTTCCAATTCAGGGGTTGACATCATGCAAGCACAACTCTCCCCTGTTAAAGGAGAACCCACCATCTAGAGAGCCTTCTCTGGCACGTACATTTTCTACTACATTGTTCCTCTGCTTCCAGATCCACTGCAGCAAGTTTTGCTACCAGGACTACTGCAGCCTTGGTGGTTACCAGGACGATAGCATCAAATTTTGTTTCCAGATCAATTGCATGTTTTTTGGGCATCAAGTCAACTACAATCATCCTTCAACAAAACGGAGCAACACTTGATAAAGCTTTACTGATCAGAACAATGAATATGAGCTTAGGCTCCTCTCCTCTTTGGCTACTAGATCTTTTTTTCCTCTCTTAGATAGTGGTTTTCTTGTATGCAAGATAGAAGTTCCTCTCTAGAGGAGAATATTCTATCCAGTTTTGACATCATTGTACAAATCATATGATTATAATAT